>NC_090444.1:842951552-843592432 GCF_031143425.1 Pleurodeles waltl
GTGTCGCTGGATTCGAGGGACCTCGCTCGTCGTGCTGAGAGGAGACCCAAGGGACCGGAAATGCAGCTTTTTGGTGCCTGCGGTTGCAGGGGGAAGATTCCGTCGACCCACGGGAGATTTCTTCGGAGCTTCTGGTGCAGAGAGGAGGCAGACTACCCCCACAGCATGCACAAGCAGGAAAACAGTCGAGAAGGCGGCAGGATCAGCGTTACAGAGTTGCAGTAGTCGTCTTTGCTACTATGTTGCAGGTTTGCAGGCTTCCAGCGCGGTCAGCGGTCGATTCCTTATCAGAAGGTGAAGAGGGAGATGCAGAGGAACTCGGCTGAGCTCATGCATTCGTTATCTAAAGTTTCCCCAGAGACAGAGACCCTAAATAGCCAGAAAAGAGGGTTTGGCTACCTAGGAGAGAGGAAAGGCTACTAACACCTGAAGGAGCCTATCACAAGGAGTCTCTGACGTCACCTGGTGGCACTGGCCACTCAGAGCAGTCCAGTGTGCCAGCAGCACCTCTGTTTCCAAGATGGCAGAGGTCTGGAGCACACTGGAGGAGCTCTGGACACCTCCCAGGGGAGGTGCAGGTCAGGGGAGTGGTCACTCCCCTTTCCTTTGTCCAGTTTCGCGCCAGAGCAGGGGCTAAGGGGTCCCTGAACCGGTGTAGACTGGCTTATGCAGAATTGGGCACATCTGTGCCCAACAAAGCATTTCCAGAGGCTGGGGGAGGCTACTCCTCCCCTGCCTTCACACCATTTTCCAAAGGGAGAGGGTGTCACACCCTCTCTCAGAGGAAGTTCTTTGTTCTGCCATCCTGGGCCAGGCCTGGCTGGACCCCAGGAGGGCAGCTGCCTGTCTGAGGGGTTGGCAGCAGCAGCAGCTGCAGAGAAACCCCAGGAAGGGCAGTCTGGCAGTACCAGGGTCTGTGCTACAGACCACTGGGATCATGGAATTGTACCAACAATGCCAGGATGGCATAGAGGGGGAAATTCCATGATCATAGACATGTTACATGGCCATATTCGGAGTTACCATGGTGAAGCTACATATAGGTAGTGACCTATATGTAGTGCACGCGTGTAATGGTATCCCCGCACTCACAAAGTTCAGTGAATTGGCTCTGAACAATGTGGGGGCACCTTGGCTAGTGCCAGGGTGCCCTCACACTAAGTAACTTTGCACCTAACCTTTACCAGGCAAAGGTTAGACATATAGGTGACTTATAAGTTACTTAAGTGCAGTGTAAAATGGCTGTGAAATAACGTGGACGTTATTTCACTCAGGCTGCAGTGGCAGGCCTGTGTAAGAATTGTCAGAGCTCCCTATGGGTGGCAAAAGAAATGCTGCAGCCCATAGGGATCTCCTGGAACCCCAATACCCTGGGTACCTCAGTACCATATACTAGGGAATTATAAGGGTGTTCCAGTAAGCCAATGTAAATTGGTAAAATTGGTCACTAGCCTGTTAGTGACAATTTGAAAGTAATGAGAGAGCATAACCACTGAGGTTCTGGTTATCAGAGCCTCAGTGAGACAGTTAGGCACCACACAGGGAACATATACATGCACACCTATGAGCACTGGGGCCCTGTGTGACAGGGTCCCAGTGACACATACATATAGGCCACAAACCTATGAGCACTGGGGTCCTGACCAGCAGGATCCCAGTGACACATAACAACCATACTGAAAACATAGTGTTTTCACTATGAGCACTGAGGCCTGGCTATCAGGATCCCAATGAGACAGTGAAAACAGTGACAAACATCCTGACATACACTCACAAACAGGCCAAAAGTGGGGGTAACAAGGCTAGAAAGAGGCTACCTTCTCACACAACCCCCCCCCAAACGAAGGACAATAAGGCTAACCTTGGCCAGTTGAGACTTTATTGTCTAAGTGGTGATAAGTAGAGAGTAGCTCTGCAATAGACTGGTTACTCCCTTTATCATCCACTATATGGTTACTTCCCTGTGGGGATGTAAACCACCCTGTTTGAAGTTTTTTAGCTAACCAACAATGTGAAGATGTATTTTCAGAGTTTCTATCAGTAAGTTTTAGTTTAGAGCAGTGGGAATTATCCACTGAACCTATTTGTAATGATGGAAATGCCAGACAGGGATGCTGTCTCAGTAAAGCCATAGCTGGACAAAAACTTTGTCCATTTGGCTGGAAGAGAGAACAGGGATGCTGTTTCTCTTGAGTTGGAGCAGGGCAGGGATGCTGTCCTATGAGCTCCACACTAGGGCAGGGATGCTGTCCTAAGTGTTGTGAGGCAGTACAGGGTTTCTGCACTAAAGTTTCTCTGGGAGGGTTGGAGGGATGCTCCATGTTAACTAAAATGGTGCTCTTTTTGTCACCAATGTTAGTTATCCCACAGAGAGGTACTTCTACCTCAGGGAGTCCAGCTATGCCAGCTGATGATTCCCTTGGAACAGGTGCCACCCCAGGAGAGGTTTCTCCCACCACAGGAATAGTATCCTGAATGGTAGGGTGGTTAGGGGATACTGTGATACCCTTTTTACCTGTTGATGGAGAGGGATCCTGAGTTTTCAGGCCTTCTCTCCTTTGCTTTTTCATTTCACTTGAAATGAGAGGGAACAATTCCTCAGGGATGCCCAGCATGGCTGCATGGGCATAAAACTCTACATCAGCCCAACCTGAGGCCTCTAGGTCATTACCTAAGAGACAGTCTACAGGTAAGCTAGGTGATACCACCACCTGCTTAGGGCCAGTAACTCCACCCCAACTAAACTGAATTATAGCTAAGGGAAGAAACTTAGTGGAGTTATGGACATCAATAATTTTATACTGTTGTCCAATGATGTGTTGTTCAGGAGGCACTAGGTTTTCAGTCACCAAAGTGAAACTGGCACCTGTGTCCCTGTAGGCCAAGGCCTCAACACCATTTATTGAAACTGTCTGCCTGTACTTATCCATTGTAAGGGGACAAGCAGCCAGTGTGGCAAGGCCAATGCCACTAGGTGTAACAGGAACTGTCTTGGGACTGATTACATCAGTTTCCACTATGGACCCATAAGTGAACCCAACTACACCCTTTGCTTGACTGTTGCCAGCAGTCCCACCACTAGTACCACTACTGCTAGGGGCACTAGAGCTTGATGTATTAGTGGTGGTAGGCTCAGGGGGTTTACCTGGACAGGACTTATCCCCTGGCCTATGGCCTCTGTTTTTACACACAAAGCACCAAGGCTTTTTAATGTGTGCAGGTTGGGAAGAAGAGGAAGAATTTGTTTTATCCCCACCCTCTGAAGAGTGTTTAAGATTTGAAGTGGGATCTTTGGTTTTACCCTTATCCCCATGCTTATCTTGAGATTTTTCACCATCTTTCTTCTTATTGCCATCTTTGTCACCCCCTGTATGAACTTTTCTGTTCACCCTTGTTCTGACCCATTTGTCTGCCTTCTTTCCCAATTCTTGGGGAGAGGTCAGATCAGAGTCTACCAGGTACTGGTGCAACAAATCAGACACACAATTATTAAGTATATGCTCTCTCAGGATTGTGTTATACAGGCTGTCATAATCAGTAACTTTACTGCCATGTAACCACCCCTCCAAGGCCTTCACTGCCTGGTCAATGAAATCAACCCAGTCTTGTGAAGACTCCTTTTTGGTATCTCTGAACTTTATCCTGTACTGTTCAGTGGTTAAGCCATAACCATCCAGGAGTGCATTCTTAAGAACTTGGAAATTGTTAGCATCATTTTCTTTTACAGTAAGGAGCCTATCCCTACCTTTTCCAGTAAATGATAGCCATAGGATAGCAGCCCACTGCTTTTGAGGGACATCCTGTACAGCACAGGCCCTCTCAAGTGCAGCAAACCACTTGTTAATGTCATCCCCCTCCTTGTAAGGGGGAACTATCTTATGCAGATTCCTGGAATCATGCTCTTTTGCAGGATGACTATGGGGAATACTGCTGCTGCCACCATGGGTATCTAAACCCAACTTCTGTCTTTCCCTCTCTATTTCTAAAGACTGTCTATCCAAATCCAGCTGTTGCTTCTTGAGCTTCAGTCTGGTTTGTTCCACTCTCAATCTATTGAGCTCCCTTTCTAACAATCTGTCATCAGGGTGGGTGGGAGGGACATTTCTAGATACAGAGGTATGATGGGAATGAACAGAAGGAGACCTGTCCCTTACCAAGGGCACCCTAACAGCTTGGCTACCAGCATAATGTGAGAGCACATCATCAGTATGATGTGATTCAACCTCTGTACCAACTATGCTAGACTGTCTAGTAATGGGCAGGCTGAGAAGTTTCTTTCCTGAACCTTTTCCTGGGGGAGTCCCTGGATCAGATTGAGAACCATTAGCTACCTTTTCTACAGATTGGGCACTTATTGCCTTATCCTGTACTCTAAGCATATTAATTAACAGTTCTAAGGAAGGATTCTTCCCTACACTCAAACCTCTCTCTATGCAGAGACTCCTTGCTCCTTTCCAGCTAAGGTGATCATATGCAAGTTTGGACAGTTCAACATTTTTTCCTGTGCCAGACATTTTTAGAGAGAGTTAAAGTGATAGACAAAGAGAAAAAAGTTTTCAGAACTTTTTGGAAAGACAGAAAAAACTTTTTAAACTTTTAAGAACTTTTTGAAAGTTTAGAAGTACTTTTCAGCACTTAGAAAAGAGTGAAAAGAGGAAATGCAAAACTTTTTGGCTATGTGTATATACACTGACCTTGTTTTGTATATTTTTCTCTTATGAAAAGTACAATGACAAGAGTGGTAAGTAGTCTCAAAGCACTTATCCCACCACTGCACAACCAATGTAGGAGGCTGGACTGGCTTGTAGTGAGTACCAAGGGGTACTTGCACCTTGCACCAGGCCCAGTTATCCCTTATTAGTGTATAGGGTGTCTAGCAGCTTAGGCTGATAGATAATGGTAGCTTAGCAAAGCAGCTCAGGCTGAACTAGGAGACGTGTGAAGCTACTACAGTACCACTTAGTGTCATATGCACAATATCATAAGAAAACACAATACACAGTTATACTAAAAATAAAGGTACTTTATTTTTATGACAATATGCCAAAGTATCTTAGAGTGTACCCTCAGTAAGAGGATAGGAAATATACACAAGATATATATACACAATAGCAAAAATATGCAGTATAGTCTTAGAAAACAGTGCAAACAATGTATAATTACAATAGGATGCAATGGGGAAACATAGGGATAGGGGCAACACAAACCATATACTCCAAAAGTGGAATGTGAACCACGAATGGACCCCAAACCTATGTGACCTTGTAGAGGGTCGCTGGGACTATTAGAAAATAGTGAGAGTTAGAAAAATAACCCTCCCCAAGACCCTGAAAAGTGAGTGCAAAGTGCACCAAAGTTCCCCTAAGGACAAAATAGTCGTGTTAGAGGGAGAATGCAAGGAAAACACAAATCAGCAATGCAACAACGATGGATTCCTGTCTGAAGGTACCTGTGGAACAAGGGGACCAAGTCCAAAAGTCACAAGCAGCTCGGAGATGGGCAGATGCCCAAGAAATGCCAGCGGTTGGTGCAAAGAAGCTCTTACTAGGCTGAAGAACTGTGAATACTGCAGGAACGACAAGGGCTAGAGACTTCCCCTTTGGAGGATGGATCCCCCACGCCTTGGAGAGTCGTGCAGAAGTGTTTTCCCGCCGGATGGACGCCAACAAGCCTTGCTACCCGCAAATCGTGCGTTTGGCGTTTTTGGACGCTGCTGGGGCCCAGGAGGGACCAGGAGGTCGCAAATTGGACCTGCAGAGAGAGGGGACGTCGAGCAAGACAAGGAGCCCTCACTGAAGCAGGTAGCACCCGGAGAAGTGCCAGAAACAGGCACTACGAGGATGCGTGAAACGGTGCTCGCCGAAGTTGCACAAAGGAGTCCCACGTCGCCGGAGACCAACTTAGAAAGTCGTGCAATGCAGGTTAGAGTGCCGTGGACCCCGGCTTGGCTGTGCACGAAGGATTTCCGCCGGAAGTGCACAGGGGCCGGAGAAGCTTGCAAAGTCGCGGTTCCCAGCAATGCAGCCCAGCGAGGTGAGGCAAGGACTTACCTCCACCAAACTTGGGCTGAAGAGTCACTGGACTGTGGGGGTCACTTGGACGGTGTCGCTGGATTCGAGGGACCTCGCTCGTCGTGCTGAGAGGAGACCCAAGGGACCGGAAATGCAGCTTTTTGGTGCCTGCGGTTGCAGGGGGAAGATTCCGTCGACCCACGGGAGATTTCTTCGGAGCTTCTGGTGCAGAGAGGAGGCAGACTACCCCCACAGCATGCACAAGCAGGAAAACAGTCGAGAAGGCGGCAGGATCAGCGTTACAGAGTTGCAGTAGTCGTCTTTGCTACTATGTTGCAGGTTTGCAGGCTTCCAGCGCGGTCAGCGGTCGATTCCTTATCAGAAGGTGAAGAGGGAGATGCAGAGGAACTCGGCTGAGCTCATGCATTCGTTATCTAAAGTTTCCCCAGAGACAGAGACCCTAAATAGCCAGAAAAGAGGGTTTGGCTACCTAGGAGAGAGGAAAGGCTACTAACACCTGAAGGAGCCTATCACAAGGAGTCTCTGACGTCACCTGGTGGCACTGGCCACTCAGAGCAGTCCAGTGTGCCAGCAGCACCTCTGTTTCCAAGATGGCAGAGGTCTGGAGCACACTGGAGGAGCTCTGGACACCTCCCAGGGGAGGTGCAGGTCAGGGGAGTGGTCACTCCCCTTTCCTTTGTCCAGTTTCGCGCCAGAGCAGGGGCTAAGGGGTCCCTGAACCGGTGTAGACTGGCTTATGCAGAATTGGGCACATCTGTGCCCAACAAAGCATTTCCAGAGGCTGGGGGAGGCTACTCCTCCCCTGCCTTCACACCATTTTCCAAAGGGAGAGGGTGTCACACCCTCTCTCAGAGGAAGTTCTTTGTTCTGCCATCCTGGGCCAGGCCTGGCTGGACCCCAGGAGGGCAGCTGCCTGTCTGAGGGGTTGGCAGCAGCAGCAGCTGCAGAGAAACCCCAGGAAGGGCAGTCTGGCAGTACCAGGGTCTGTGCTACAGACCACTGGGATCATGGAATTGTACCAACAATGCCAGGATGGCATAGAGGGGGAAATTCCATGATCATAGACATGTTACATGGCCATATTCGGAGTTACCATGGTGAAGCTACATATAGGTAGTGACCTATATGTAGTGCACGCGTGTAATGGTGTCCCCGCACTCACAAAGTTCAGTGAATTGGCTCTGAACAATGTGGGGGCACCTTGGCTAGTGCCAGGGTGCCCTCACACTAAGTAACTTTGCACCTAACCTTTACCAGGCAAAGGTTAGACATATAGGTGACTTATAAGTTACTTAAGTGCAGTGTAAAATGGCTGTGAAATAACGTGGACGTTATTTCACTCAGGCTGCAGTGGCAGGCCTGTGTAAGAATTGTCAGAGCTCCCTATGGGTGGCAAAAGAAATGCTGCAGCCCATAGGGATCTCCTGGAACCCCAATACCCTGGGTACCTCAGTACCATATACTAGGGAATTATAAGGGTGTTCCAGTAAGCCAATGTAAATTGGTAAAATTGGTCACTAGCCTGTTAGTGACAATTTGAAAGTAATGAGAGAGCATAACCACTGAGGTTCTGGTTATCAGAGCCTCAGTGAGACAGTTAGGCACCACACAGGGAACATATACATGCACACCTATGAGCACTGGGGCCCTGTGTGACAGGGTCCCAGTGACACATACATATAGGCCACAAACCTATGAGCACTGGGGTCCTGACCAGCAGGATCCCAGTGACACATAACAACCATACTGAAAACATAGTGTTTTCACTATGAGCACTGAGGCCTGGCTATCAGGATCCCAATGAGACAGTGAAAACAGTGACAAACATCCTGACATACACTCACAAACAGGCCAAAAGTGGGGGTAACAAGGCTAGAAAGAGGCTACCTTCTCACAACTAGGTGTAGCAGTAGGGGTTGTAGTGGTAGGAGGCTTGGTGCTTTTCTTTGGACAACTGGGATCTGTTGTCCAATGGCCTTTTATTTTACATAAATAGCACCATGGTTTCTTTTCTTTGTTTTGATTAGAAGAGGATTTGGGCCCACCACCCCCACCAGAGTGTTTTTGTGGGCCTGATGAAGACTCATTTTTAGATTTGTCCCCACCCTTGTCAGAAGACTTACCATCCTTCTTCTTGTTGCCATCTTTGTCACCCCCTGTATGAACTTTTCTGTTCACCCTTGTTCTGACCCATTTGTCTGCCTTCTTTCCCAATTCTTGGGGAGAGGTCAGATCAGAGTCCACCAAGTACTGGTGCAACAAATCAGACACACAATTATTAAGAATATGCTCTCTCAGGATCAAGTTATACAGGCTGTCATAATCAGTAACTTTACTGCCATGTAACCACCCCTCCAAGGCCTTCACTGAATGGTCAATGAAATCAACCCAGTCTTGTGAAGACTCCTTTTTGGTCTCTCTGAACTTTATCCTGTATTGTTCAGTGGTTAAGCCATAACCATCCAGGAGTGCATTCTTAAGAACTTTGTAATCATTGGCTTAATTTTCTTTCACAGTAAGGAGCCTATCCCTACCTTTTCCACTAAATGGTAGCCATAGGATAGCAGCCCACTGCCTTTGAGGGACATCCTGTACAGCACAGGCCCTCTCAAGTGCAGCAAACCACTTGTTAATGTCATCCCCCTCCTTATAAGGGGGAACTATCTTGTGCAGATTCCTGGAATCATGCTCTTTTGCAGGATGACTATGGGGAATACTGCTGCTGCCACCATGGGTTTCTAAACCCAGTTTCTGTCTCTCCTTCTCTACTTCTAAAGTCTGTCTCTCCAAATCCAGCTGTTGCTTCTTGAGCTTCAGTCTGGTTTGTTCCACTCTCAATCTATTGAGCTCCCTTTCTAACAATCTGTCATCAGGGTGAGTGGGAGGGACATGCCTTGAAACAGAAGTATGGTGAGAATGGACAGAAGGAGACCTGTCCCTTACAGAGGGCACCCTAACAGCTTGGTTAACAGAAACATCACTTCTACTGTGGTGAGAATGAATGCTCTTGCTATGATGTGAGACAACACTATCTGTATGGTGTGACTCTACATCAATACCAACTATGCTAGACTGTCTAGTAATGGGCAGGCTCTGAAGTTTCTTTCCTGAATCTTTTCCTAGGGGAGTCCCTGGATCAGATTGGGAACCATTAACTACTTTGTCAACAGATGGGGCCCTTTTGGCCTTATCTTGTTCTCTAAGCATGTTAAGTAACAATTCCAAGGAAGGATTCTTCCCTACACTCAAACCTCTTTCTATACAGAGACTCCTTGCTCCTTTCCAGCTAAGGTGGTCATATGCAAGTTTGGACAGATCAACATTTTGGCCTGTGCCAGACATTTTTAGAAAGAGTTTACGTGACAGAAAAAGTGAGAAAAAGTTTTTAGAGCTTTTAGAAAGACAGAAAAAAAAACTTTTAAAACTTTTAAGAACTTATTAGAAAGTTTAGAAGTACTTTTCAGCACTTTGAAAAGAGGAAATGCAAAACTTTTCAGTTATGTGTACATACACTGAACTTGTTTTGTATATTTTTCTCTTATGAAAAGTACAATGACAAGAGTGGTAAGTAGTCTCAAAGCACTTATCCCACCGCTGCACAACCAATGTAGGAGGCTGGACTGGCTTGTAGTGAGTACCAAGGGGTACTTGCACCTTGCACCAGGCCCAGTTATCCCTTATTAGTGTATAGGGTGTCTAGCAGCATAGGCTGATAGATAATGGTAGCTTAGCAGAGCAGCTTAGGCTGAACTAGGAGACGAGTGAAGCTCCTACAGTACCACTTAGTGTCATATGCACAATATCATAAGAAAACACAATACACAGGTATACTAAAAATAAATGTACTTTATTTTTATGACAATATGCCAAAGTATCTCAGAGTGTACCCTCAGTATGAGGATAGCAAATATACACAAGATATATGTACACAATACCAAAATATGCAGTAATAGTATTAGAAAACAGTGCAAACAATGTATAGTTACAATAGGATGCAATGGGGACACATAGGGATAGGGGCAACACAAACCATATACTCCAAAAGTGGAATGCGAACCACAAATGGACCCCAAACCTATGTGACCTTGTAGAGGGTCGCTGGGACTATTAGAAAATAGTAAGGGTTAGAAAAATAGCCCACCCCAAGACCCTGAAAAGTGAGTGCAAAGTGCACTAAAGTTCTGTAGGAGGCTGGACTGGCTTGTAGTGAGTACCAAGGGGTACTTGCACCTTGCACCAGGCCCAGTTATCCCTTATTAGTGTATAGGGTGTCTAGCAGCTTAGGCTGATAGATAATGGTAGCTTAGCAGAGCAGCTTAGGCTGAACTAGGAGACGTGTGAAGCTACTACAGTACCACAAGTGTCACTTGCACAATATCATAAGAAACCACAATACACAGTTATACTAGAAATAAAGGTACTTTATTTTTATGACAATATGCCAAAGTATCTTAGAGTGTACCCTCTGTGAGAGGATAGGAAATATACACAAGATATATATACACAATAGGAAAAATATGCAGTATAGTCTTAGAAAACAGTGCAAACAATGTATAGTTACAATAGGATGCAATGGGGACACATAGGGATAGGGGCAACACAAACCATATACTCCAAAAGTGGAATGCGAACCACGAATGGACCCCAAACCCATGTGACCTTGTAGAGGGTCGCTGGGACTATTAGAAAATAGTGAGAGTTAGAAAAATAACCCTCCCCAAGACCCTGAAAAGTGAGTGCAAAGTGCACTAAAGTTCCCCTAAGGATAAAGAAGTCGTGTTAGAGGAATAATGCAGGAACGACACAACCCAACAATGCAACAACGATGGATTTCCAATCTAGGGTACCTGTGGAACAAGGGGACCAACTCCAAAAGTCACAAGCAAGTCGGAGATGGGCATATGCCCAGGAAATGCCAGCTGTGGATGCAAAGAAGCTTCTACTAGACATAAGAAGCTGAGGTTTCTGCAGGAACAAAAAGGGCTAGAGACTTCCCCTTTGGTGGACCGATCCCGCTCGCTATGTAGAGTCGTGCAGAAGTGTTTTCCTGCCGAAAGAACACCAACAAGCCTTGCTAGCTGCAAATCGTGCTGTTAGCGTTTTTGGATGCTGCTGTGGCCCAGGAGGGACCAGGAGGTCGCAAATTGGACCAGGAGCTAGAGGGGACTTCGAGCAAGACAAGGAGCCCTCTCAGCAGCAGGAAGCTCCCGGAGAAGTGCCAGAAACAGGCACTACAAGGATGTGTGAAATGGTACTCACCCGAAGTTACACAAAGGAGTCCCACGTCGCCGGAGAACAACTTAGGAGGTCGTGCAATGCAGGTTAGAGTGCCGTGGACCCAGGCTGTACTGTGCACAAAGGATTTCCGCCGGAAGTGCACGGAGGCCGGAGTAGCTGCAAAAGTCGCAGTTCCCAGCAATGCAGTCTAGCGAGGTGAGGCAAGGACTTACCTCCACCAAACTTGGACTGAAGAGTCACTGGACTGTGCGGGTCACTTGGACAGAGTTGCTGGATTTGAGGGACCTCGCTCGTCGTGCTGAGAGGAGACCCAAGGGACCGGTAATGCAGCTTTTTGGTGCCTGCGGTTGCAGGGGGAAGATTCCGTCGACCCACGGGAGATTTCTTCGGAGCTTCTAGTGCAGAGAGGAGGCAGACTACCCCCACAGCATGCACCACCAGGAAAACAGTCGAGAAGGCGGCAGGATCAGCGTTACAGAGTTGCAGTAGTCGTCTTTGCTACTATGTTGCAGGTTTGCAGGCTTCCAGCGCGGTCAGCAGTCGATTCCTTGGCAGAAGGTGAAGAGAGAGATGCAGAGGACTTCTCCGGGTGCTACCTGCTGCTGAGAGGGCTCCTTGTCTTGCTCGACGTCCCCTCTGTCTCCTGAAGCAATTTGGAACATCCTGGACGAGCGAGGTCCCTTGAATCCAGCAACTCTGTCCAAGTGACTCCCACAGTCCAGTGACTCTTCAGTCCAAGTTTGGTGGAGGTAAGTCCTTGCCTCCCCACGCTAGACTGCATTGCTGGGTACCGCATGATTTGCAGCTGCTCCGGCTCCTGTGCACTCTTCCAGGATTTCCTTTGTGCACAGCCAAGCCTGGGTCCCCGACACTCTAACCTGCAGTGCACAACCTCCTGAGTTGTCCTCCGGCGTCGAGGGATCTCCTTTTGTGACTTCGGGTGAGTTCCGGTTCACTCCTCTTTGTAGTATCTGTTCCGGCACTTCTGCGGGTGCTGCCTGCTCCTGTGAGGGCTCCCTATCTTGCGGGGCGCCCCCTCTGTCTCCTCACGCAATTGGCGATATCCTGGACCCGCCTGGGCCACAGCAGCATCCAAAAACCCTAACGCGACCCTTGCAGCTAGCAAGGCTTGTTTGCGGCCTTTCTGCGTGGGAACACCTCTGCAAGCTTCTTCATGACGTGGGACATCCATCCTCCAAAGGGGAAGTTTCTAGCCCTCTTCGTTCTTGCATGATCCACAGCTTCTACCATCCGGTGGCAGCTTCTTTGCATACTCAGCTGGCATTTCCTGGGCACCTGCCCAATCTCGACTTTGTCGCGACTCTTGGACTTGGTCCCCTTGTCCCACAGGTACTCTCGTCCGGAAATCCACCTTTGTTGCATTGCTGGTGTTGGTCTTCCATGCAGAATTCCCCTATCACGACTTCTGTGCTCTCTGGGGAATATAGGTGCACTTTACACCTACTTTTCAGGGTTTTGGGGTGGGCTATTTTTCTAACCCTCACTGTTTTCTTACAGTTCCAGCGACCCTCTACAAGCTCACATAGGTTTGGGGTCCATTTGTGATTTGCATTCCACTTTTGGAGTATATGGTTTGTGTTGCCCCTATACCTATGTGCTCCTATTGCAATCTATTGTGGCTGTACATTGCTTGCATTACTTCCTTTTGCTAATACTGCATATTTTTGGTATTGTGTACATATATCTTGTGTATATTTGCTATCCTCATACTGAGGGTACTCACTGAGATACTTTTGGCATATTGTCATAAAAATAAAGTACCTTTATTTTTTGTATATCTGTGTATTGTGTTTTCTTATGATATTGTGCATATTACACCAGTGGTATAGTAGGAGCTTTTCATGTCTCCTAGTTCAGCCTAAGCTGCTCTCCATAGCTACCTTCTATCAGCCTAAGCTGCTAGAAACACCTCTTCTACACTAATAAGGGATAACTGGACCTGGTACAGAGTGTAAGTACCCCTTGGTACCCACTACAAGCCAGGCCAGCCTCCTACATTGGTGGCAGCAGTGGGATAAGTACTTGTAACTGCTTACCACTGTGTCATTTTGTACTTTTCATAAGAGAAAAATATACAAAACAAGTTCAGTGTATGTACACCTAACCAAAACGTTTTGCTTTTCTTCTCTTACTCTATTGCTAAGTGCTGAAAAGTACCTCTAAAACTTTCAAAAAGTTCTAAAAAGTTGAAAAAGATTTTTTTTCTGTTTCTTTAAAAAGTTCTGAAACTTTTCCTTTCTTTTTCTGCCCCTTAAACCTTTTTCTATCATTTCTGGTACAGGTCCTACTATTGATCTGGTCAGCTCTGCTTATGACCACCTTAGCTGGAAAGGTGTAAGGAGTCTCTGCATTGATAGAGGTTTAGGGGTAGGGAAGAATCCCTCTAGAGAATTGTTGATTAACATGCTCATTGAAAATGATAAGGCCTTAGCTGGCACATCAGTTGAGAAGTTAGCAGATGGTTCACACTCTGATTCTGGGGTAGCCCCAGTAATAATGTTAGATGGTATCCTTCCCAACTTGCCCCTTAGCAGACCACCTAGCATAACTGGTACTAATGTGAGTTCTCATCACAGTAGGAATATCATTCCTGCAGGTCAAGTTGTTAGAGTGCCAACTGTTAGGGACATTTCTCACTCTGTTCATTCACACCATTCTTCTGTGTCAAAGCATGCCCAACCCACCCACCCTGATGACAGAATGTTAGAAAGGGAGCTCAATAGATTGAGAGTGGAATAGTCCAGGCTGAAGCTTAAACAGCAACAGCTGGCTCTAGACAGGGAAACTTTAGACTTAGAAAAAGAAAGACAGAGGTTGGGGTTAGGACCCCATGGTGGCAGCAGCAATATTACAGATAGTAATCCTGTAAAAGAGCATGATGCTAGGAATCTGCATAAGATAGTTCCCCCTTACAAGGAGGGGGATGACATTAACAAGTGGTTTGCTGCACTTGAGAGGGCCTGTGTTGTACAGGGGGTCCCTCAAAGGCAGTGGGCTGCTATCCTATGGCTATCTTTCAGTGGAAAGGGTAGGGATAGGCTCCTTACTGTGAAGGAAAGTGATGCCAATAATTTTACAGTTTTAAAGAATGCACTCTTGGATGGATATGGCTTAACCACTGAACAATACAGGATTAAGTTCAGAGAAACCAAAAAAGAGTCTTCACAAGACTGGGTAGACTTTGTTGACCATTCAGTGACGGCCTTGGAGGGGTGGTTACATGGCAGTAAAGTTTCTGACTATGAAAGCCTGTGTAATCTGATCCTGAGAGAGCATATTCTGAATAACTGTGTGTCTGATTTGTTACACCAATATCTAGTGGACTCAGATCTGGCCTCTCCCCAAGAATTGGGAAAGAAGACAGACAAATGGGTCAGAACAAGAGTGAACAGAAATGTTTATACAGGGGGTGACAAGGATGGCAAGAAGAAGGATGGTAAGTCTTCAGACAAGGTGTAGGAGGCTGGACTGGCTTGTATGAGTACCAAGGGGTACTTACACCTTGCATCAGGCCCAGGTATCTCTTATTAGTGTATAGGGTGTCTAGCAGCTTAGGCTGATAGATGATGGTAGCTTAGCAGAGCAGCTTAGGCTGAACTAGGAGACGAGTGAAGCTCCTACAGTACCACTAGTGTCACTTGCACAATATCATAAGAAAACACAATACACAGATATACTAAAAATAAAGGTACTTTATTTTTATGACAATATGCCAAAGTATCTCAGTGAGTACCCTCAGTATGAGGATAGCAAATATACACAAGATATATGTACACAATACCAAAAATATGCAGTACAGTATTAGAAAACAGTGCAAACAATGTATAGTTACAATGGGATGGAATGGGAGCACATAGGGATAGGGGCAACACAAACCATATACTCCAAAAGTGGAATGCGAACCACGAATGGACCCCAAACCTATGTGACCTTGTAGAGGGTCGCTGGGACTGTAAGAAAACAGTGAGGGTTAGAAAAATAGCCCACCCCAAGACCCTGAAAAGTGAGGTCAAAGTGCACTAAAGTTCCCCAAAGAGCACAGAAGTCATGATAGGGGAATTCTGCAGGAAAGACCAACACCAGCAATGCAACAACGATGGATTTCCAGACTAGAGTACCAGTGGAAGAAGGGGACCAAGTCCAAAAGTCACGATCAAGTCGAGAGTGGGCAGATGCCCAGGAAATGCCAGCTGTGGGTGCAAAGAAGCTGCTACTAGGCAGTAGAAGCTGAGGATTCTGCAAGAACGACAAGGGCTAGAAACTTCCCCTTTGGAGTATGGATGTCTCACGTCGTGAAGAGTCGTACAGAAGTGTTTTCCTGCTGAAAGACCGCAAACAAGCCTTGCTAGCTGCAAATCGTGCGGTTAGGGTTTTTGGATGCTGCTGTTGCCCAGGAAGGACCAGGATGTCGCAAATTGCGTGAGAGGACAGAGGGGGCGTCCAGCAAGAGAAGGAGCCCTCTCAGAAGCAAGCAGCTCCCGCAGAAGTGCCGGAACAGGCACTACAAAGTGGAGTGAAATGGTGCTCACCCGAAGTTGCACAAGAGAGTCCCACGCCGCCGGAGGACAACTCAGGAGTTCGTGCAATGCAGGTTAGAGTGCCGTGGACCCAGGCTTGGCTGTGCACAAAGGAAATCCTGGAAAAGTGCACAGGAGCCAGAGTTGCTGCAAAAGACGCGGTTCCCAGCAATGCAGGCTGGCGTGGGGAGGCAAGGACTTACCTCCACCAAACTTGGACTGTGGGAGTCACTTGGACAGAGTTGCTGGATTCAAGGGCCCTCGCTCGTCGTGCTGAGAGGAGACCCAAGGGACCGGTAATGCAGCTTTTTGGTGCCTGCGGTTGCAGGGGGAAGATTCTGTCGACCCACGGGAGATTTCTTCGGAGCTTCTGGTGCAGAGAGGAGGCAGACTACCCCCACAGCATGCACAAGCAGGAAAACAGTCGAGAAGGCGGCAGGATCAGCGTTACAGAGTTGCAGTAGTCGTCTTCGCTACTTTGTTGCAGTTTTGCAGGCTTCCAGCGCGGTCAGCAGTCGATTCCTTGGCAGAAGGTGAAGAGAGAGATGCAGAGGAACTCTGATGAGCTCTTGCGTTCGTTATCTAAGGAATTCCCCAAAGCAGAGACCCTAAATAGCTGGAAAAGAGGGTTTGGCTACTTAGGAGAGAGGACAGGCTAACAACACCTGAAGGAGCCTATCAGAAGGAGTCTCTGACATCACCTGCTGGCCCTGGCCACTCAGAGCAGTTCAGTGTGCCAGCAGCACCTCTGTTTCCAAGATGGCAGAGGTCAGGAGCACACTGGAGGTGCAGGTCAGGGGAATGGTCACTCCCCTTTCCATTGTTCAGTTTCGCGCCAGAGCAGGGCTGAGGGGTCCCTGAACCGGTGTAGACTGGCTTATGCAGAAATGGGCACCATCTGTGCCCATCAAAGCATTTCCAGAGGCTGGGGGAGGCTACTCCTCCCCTGCCTTAACACCTTTTTCCAAAGGGAGAGGGTGTAACACCCTCTCTCTGAGGAAGTCCTTTGTTCTGCCTTCATGGGCCAAGCCTGGCTGGACCCCAGGAGGGCAGAAACCTGTCTGAGGGGTTGGCAGCAGCTGCAGTGAAACCCCGGGAAAGGTAGTTTGGCAGAACCCGGGTCTGTGCTAGAGACTCGGGGGATCATGGAATTGCCTCCCCAATGACAGAATGGCATTGGGATGACAATTCCATGATCTTAGACATGTAACATGGCCATGTTCGGAGTTACCATTGTGACCCTACCCCTGTCTGATACCACCTCTTTTGGGAAACCCACCATGGAAAAGATTCCCAGGACGGCCTTTGACACTGCAGGAGCTGTAATGGTCCTTAGAGGAATTGCTTCAGGATATCTTGTGGCATGGTCCACTACCACCAAGATAAACCTATTGCCTGAAGCAGTAGGAGGGTCAAGGGGGCCAACTATGTCAACCCCTACCCTTTCAAAGGGGACCCCAACCACAGGCAGTGGAATAAGGGGAGCCTTTGGGGTGCCACCAGTCTTGCCACTGGCTTGACAGGTGACACAGGACTTACAAAATTCTTTTGTGTCCTCTGACATCCTAGGCCAATGAAACAGGGGGACAAGCCTTTCCCATGTTTTAATTTGCCCTAGATGTCCAGCCAAGGGAATGTTGTGGGCTAGAGTTAGGAGGAACTCTCTGTATTGCAAGGGAATGACCAATCTCCTGGCTGCTCCAGGTTTAGTGTCCCTTGCCTCTGTATACAAGAGGTTATCCTCCCAGTAAACTCTATGTGAGTCACTGACAACCCCATTTTACTGTTTGACAGCTTGCTGTCTTAGACCCTCTAATGTGGGACAGGTCTGCTGTGACACACTCAGCTCCTCCCTGGCAGGCCCCCTGTAGGAGGCTGGCCTGGCTTGTAGTGGGTTCCAAGGGGTACTTACACTCTGTACCAGGTCCAGTTATCCCTTATTAGTGTAGAAGAGGTGTTTCTAGCAGCTTAGGTTGATAGAAGGTAGCTATAGCAGAGCAGCTTAGGCTGAACTAGGAGACATGCAAAGCTCCTACTATACCACTGGTGTCATATGCACAATATCATAAGAAAACACAATACACATATATACTAAAAATAAAGGTACTTTATTTTTATGACAATATGCCAAAAGTATCTCAGTGAGTACCCTCAGTATGAGGATGCCAAATATACACAAGATATATGTACACAATACCAAAAATATGCAGTAATAGCAAAAGGAAGTAATGCAAGCAGTGTAAAGTTACAATAGATTGCAATAGGAGCACATAGGTATAGGGGCAACACAAACCATAGACTCCAAAAGTGGAATGCGAACCACGAATGGACCCCAAACCTATGTGAGCTTGTAGAGGGTCGCTGGGACTGTAAGAAAACAGTGAGGGTTAGAAAAATAGCCCACCCCAAGACCCTGAAAAGTAGGTGTAAAGTGCACCTATATTCCCCAGAGAGCACAGAAGTCGTGATAGGGGAATTCTGCAAGGAAGACCAACACCAGCAAAGCAACCAAAGTGGATTTCTGGACTAGAGTACCTGTGGAACAAGGGGACCAAGTCAAAGAGTCGCCACAATGTCGAGAGTGGGCAGATGCCCAGGAAATGCCAGCTGAGGGTGCAAAGAAGCTGCCACTGGATGATAGAAGCTGTGGATTCTGCAAGAACGAAGAGGGCTAGAAACTTCCCCTTTGGAGGATGGATGTCCCACGTCGTGAAGAAGCTTGCAGAGGTATTCCCACGCAGAAAGACCACAAACAAGCCTTGCTAGCTGCAAGGGACGCGATTAGGCTTTTTGAATGCTGCTGTGGCCCAGGAGGGACCAGGATGTCGCCACTTGGATGAGGAGACAGAGGGGGCGCCCAGCAAGTCAGGGAGCCCTCATAGAAGCAGGCAGCACCCACAGAAGTACCGTGTAGGAGGCTGGACTGGCTTGTAGTGAGTACCAAGGGGTACTTGCACCTTGCACCAGGCCCAGTTATCCCTTATTAGTGTATAGGGTGTCTAGCAGCTTAGGCTGATAGATAATGGTAGTTTAGCAGAGCAGCTTAGGCTGAACTAGGAGACGTGTGAAGCTACTACAGTACCACTTAGTGTCATATGCACAATATCATAAGAAAACACAATACACAGTTATACTAAAAATAAAGGTACTTTATTTTTATGACAATATGCCAAAGTATCTTAGAGTGTACCCTCAGTGAGAGGATAGGAAATATACACAAGATATATATACACAATAGCAAAAATATGCAGTATAGTCTTAGAAAACAGTGCAAACAATGTATAGTTACAATAGGATGCAATGGGGAAACATAGGGATAGGGGCAACACAAACCATATACTCCAAAAGTGGAATGCGAACCACGAATGGACCCCAAACCTATGTGACCTTGTAGAGGGTCGCTGGGACTATTAGAAAATAGTGAGAGTTAGAAAAATAACCCTCCCCAAGACCCTGAAAAGTGAGTGCAAAGTGCACTAAAGTTCCCCTAAGGACAAAGAAGTCGTGATAGAGGAATAATGCAGGAAAGACACAAACCAGCAATGCAACAACTGTGGATTTCCAATCTAGGGTACCTGTGGAACAAGAGGACCAAGTCCAAAAGTCACAAGCAAGTCGGAGATGGGCAGATGCCCAGGAAATGCCAGCTGCGGGTGCAAAGAAGCTTCTACTGGACAGAAGAAGCTGAGGTTTCTGCAGGAACGAAAAGGGCTAGAGACTTCCCCTTTGGTGGACGGATCCCTCTCACCTTGGAGAGTCGTACAGAAGTGTTTTCCCGCCAAACGGACGCCAACAACCCTTGCTAGTCGCAAATCGTGCGTTTGGCGTTTTTGGACGCTGCTGGGGCCCAGGAGAGACCAGGAGGTTGCAAATTGGACCTGAAGAGAGAAGGGATGTCGAGCAAGACAAAGAGCCCTCACTGAAGCAGGTAGCACCCGGAGAAGTGCCAGAAACAGGCACTACGAGGATGCGTGAAACGGTGCTCGCCGATGTTGCACAAAGGAGTCCCACGTCGCCGGAGACCAACTTAGAAAGTCGTGCAATGCAGGTTAGAGTGCCGTGGACCCAGGCTTGGCTGTGCACAAAGGATTTCCGCCGGAAGTGCACAGGGGCCGGAGTAGCTGCAAAGTCGCGGTTCCCAGCAATGCAGCCCAGCAAGGTGAGGCAAGGACTTACCTCCACCAAACTTGGACTGAAGAGTCACTGGACAGTGGGGGTCACTTGGACAGAGTTGCTGGATTTGAGGGACCTCGCTCGTCGTACTGAGAGGAGACCCAAGGGACCGGTAATGCAGCTTTTTGGTGCCTGCGGTTGCAGGGGGAAGATTCCGTCGACCCACGGGAGATTTCTACGGAGCTTCTGGTGCAGAGAGGAGGCAGGCTACCCCCACAGCATGCACAAGCAGGAAAACAGTCGAGAAGGCGGCAGGATCAGCGTTACAGAGTTGCAGTAGTCGTCTTTGCTACTATGTTGCAGGTTTGCAGGCTTCCAGCGCGGTCAGCAGTCGATTCCTTATCAGAGGGTGAAGAGGGAGATGCAGAGGAACTCGGATGAGCTCTTGCATTCGTTATCTAAAGTTTCCCCAGAGACAGAGAACCTAAATAGCCAGAAAAGAGGGTTTGGCTACCTAGGAGAGAGGACAGGCTACTAACACCTGAAGGAGCCTATCAGCAGGAGTCTCTGACGTCACCTGGTGGCACTGGCCACTCAGAGCAGTCCAGTGTGCCAGCAGCACCTCTGTTTCCAAGATGGCAGAGGTCTGGAGCACACTGGAGGAACTCTGGACACCTCCCAGGGGAGGTGCAGGTCAGGGGAGTGGTCACTCCCCTTTCCTTTGTCCAGTTTCGCGCCAGAGCAGGGCTAAGGGGTCCCCTGAACCGGTGTAGACTGGCTTATGCAGAATTGGGCACCTCTGTGCCCAACAAAGCATTTCCAGAGGCTGGGGGAGGCTACTCCTCCCCTGCCTTCACACCATTTTCCAAAGGGAGAGGGTGTCACACCCTCTCTCAGAGGAAGTTCTTTGTTCTGCCATCCTGGGCCAGGCCTGGCTGGACCCCAGGAGGGCAGCTGCCTGTCTGAGGGGTTGGCAGCAGCAGCAGCTGCAGTGAAACCCCAGGAAGGGCAGTTTGGCAGTACCAGGGTCTGTGCTACAGACCACTGGGATCATGGGATTGTGCCAACTATGCCAGGATGGTATAGAGGGGGCAATTCCATGATCATAGACATGTTACATGGCCATATTCGGAGTTACCATGGTGAAGCTACATATAGGTAGTGACCTATATGTAGTGCACGCGTGTAATGGTGTCCCCGCACTCACAAAGTTCAGGGAATTGGCTCTGAACAATGTGGGGGCACCTTGGCTAGTGCCAGGGTGCCCTCACACTAAGTAACTTTGCACCTAACCTTTACCAGGTAAAGGTTAGACATATAGGTGACTTATAAGTTACTTAAGTGCAGTGTAAAATGGCTGTGAAATAACGTGGACGTTATTTCACTCAGGCTGCAGTGGCAGGCCTGTGTAAGAATTGTCAGAGCTCCCTATGGGTGGCAAAAGAAATGCTGCAGCCCATAGGGATCTCCTGGAACCCCAATACCCTGGGTACCTCAGTACCATATACTAGGGAATTATAAGGGTGTTCCAGTAAGCCAATGTAAATTGGTAAAAATGGTCACTAGCCTGTTAGTGACAATTTGGAAAGAAATGAGAGAGCATAACCACTGAGGTTCTGATTAGCAGAGCCTCAGTGAGACAGTTAGTCACTACACAGGTAACACATTCAGGCACACTTATGAGCACTGGGGCCCTGGGTTACCAGGGTCCCAGTGACACATACAACTAAAACAACATATATACAGTGAAAAATGGGGGTAACATGCCAGGCAAGATGGTACTTTCCTACATACCGGAACAGGCACTTGGAAGAGAAGTCAACCGGAGCTCACCCGAAGACACAAAAGGGAGTCCCACAACGCCGGAAGACTACTCAGAAGGTTTTGCACTGCAGGTTAGAGTGTCGGGACCCAGGCTTGGCTGTGCACGAAGGAAATCCTGGAAGAGGGCACAGGAGCCGGAGCAGCTGCAAATCACGCGGTACCCAGCAATGCAGTCTAGTGTGGGAAGGCAAGGACTTACCTCCACCAAACTTGGACTGAAGAGTCACTGGTCTGTGGGAGTCACTTGGACAGAGTTGCTGAGTTCCAGGGACCACGCTTGTCGTGCTGAGAGGGGACCCAGAGGACGGGTGATGCAGTCTTTTGTTGCCTGCGGTTGCAGGGGGAGGATTCCGACGTCCCACGGGAGATTTCTTCAGAGCTCCTGGTGCAGAGAGGAGGCAGGCTACCCCCAGAGCATGCACCACCTGGAAACAGGCGAGAAAGCGGCAGGATCAGCGATACAAGGTTGCAGTAGTCGTCTTTGCTACTTTGTTGCGGTTTTGCAGGCGTCCTGAGCAGTCGATCCTTTGGCAGAAGGTGAAGAGAGAGATGCAGAGGACCTCTGATGAGCTCTTGCATTCAGTTTCTAAAGAATTCCCTAAAGCAGAGACCCTAAATAGCCAGAAAAGGAGGTTTGGCTACCTAGGAAGGAGGATAGGCTAGTAACACAGGTAAGAGCCTATCAGAAAGAGTCTCTGACGTCACCTGCTGGCACTGGCCACTCAGAGTAGTCCAGTGTGCCAGCAACGCCTCTGTTTCCAAGATGGCAGAGGTCTGGAGCACACTGGAGGAGCTCTGGGCACCTCCCCTGGGAGTTTCAGGTCAGGGGAGTGGTCACTCCCCTTTCCTTTGTCCAGTTTCGCGCCAGAGCAGGGCTGGGGGATCCCTGAACCGGTGTAGACTGGCTTATGCAGAGATGGGCACCATCTGTGCCCATCAAAGCATTTCCAGAGGCTGGGGGAGGCTACTCCTCCCCAGCCCTGACACCTTTTTCCAAAGGGGAGGGTGTAAGACCCTCTCTCTGAGGAAGTCCTTTGTTCTGCCTTCCTGGGCCAAGCCTGGCTGGACCCCAGGAGGGCAGAAACCTGTCTGAGGGGTTGGCAGCAGCAGCAGCTGCAGTGAAACCCCGGGAAAGGCAGTTTGGCAGTACTCGGGTCTGTGCTAGAGACTCGGGGGATCATGGAATTGTCTCCCCAATGCCATTGATCTTAGACATGTTACATGGCCATGTTCGGAGTTACCATTGTGACGCTATACATAGGTAGTGACCTATGTATAGTGCACGCGTGTAATGGTGTCCCCGCACTCACAAAGTCCGGGGAATTTGCCCTGAACGATGTGGGGGCACCTTGGCTAGTGCCAGGGTGCCCACACACTAAGTAACTTAGCACCCAACCATCACCAGGTGAAGGTTAGACATATAGGTGACTTATAAGTTACTTAAGTGCAGTGGTAAATGGCTGTGAAATAACGTGGACGTTATTTCACACAGGCTGCAGTGGCAGGCCTGTGTAAGAATTGTCAGAGCTCCCTATGGGTGGCAAAAGAAATGCTGCAGCCCATAGGGATCTCCTGGAACCCCAATACCCTGGGTACCTCAGTACCATGTACTAGGGAATTAAAAGGGTGTTCCAGTATGCCAATGTGAATTGGTGAAATTGGTCACTAGCCTGTTACTGACAATTTAGAAAGCAGAGAGAGCATAACCACTGAGATTATGGTTAGCAGAGCCTCAGTGAGACAGTTAGTCATCACACAGGGAACACATACAGGGCACACTTATGAGCACTGGGGCCCTGGCTGGCAGGGTCCCAGTGACACATACACTAAAACAACATATATACAGTGAAATATGGGGGTAACATGCCAGGCAAGATGGTACTTTCCTACACTCAGGTACTGCCAAACTAGCTGTCTGGGGTTTTCACTGCAGCTACTGCTGTTGCCAACCCTCAGACTGGTTCCTGCCCTCCTGGGGTATGGGCAGGCCAGTCCCAGGAAGGCAAAACAAACAATTTCCTGTGATAGAGGGTGTTACACCCTCTCCCTTTGGAAAAAGGTGTCAGGGCTGGGGAGGAGTAGCCTCCCCCAGCCTATGGAAATGCTTTGAAGGGCACAGATGGTGCCCTCCTTGCATAAGCCAGTCTACACCGGTTTCAGGGATCCCCAAGCCCCTGCTCTGGATCGAAACTGCACAATGGAAAGGGGAGTGACCACTCTCTCTTCCATCACCACCCCAGGGGTGATGCCCAGAGCTCCTCCAGTGTGTCTCATACCTCTGCCATCTTGAATGAAGAGGTGTGAGGGCACAATGGAGCCCTCTGCGCGGCCAGTGCCAGCAGGTGACGACAGAGACCCCTCCTGTTAGGTGCTTACCTGGTTAGGTGGCCAATCCTCCTCTGGGGGCTATTTAGGGTCTCTCCTCTGGGTTTCTCGTCAGATAACGAATGCAAGAGCTCACCAGATTTCCTCTACATCTCCCTCTTCGACTTCTGCCAAGAATCGACCGCTGACTGCTCCAGGACGTCTGCAAAACTGCAACAAAGTAGCAAGACCACTACCAACAACATTGTAGCGCCTAATCCTGCCAGCTTTCTCAACTGTTTCCTGGTGGTGCATGCTCTGAGGGCTGTCTGCCTTCACCCTGCACTGGAAGCCAAGAAGAAATCTCCTGTGCGTCGACGGAATCTTCCCCCTGCTAACACAGGCACCAAATTTCTGCATCACGGTCTTCTGGGTCCCATCTCATCTTGACGAGCGTGGTCCCTGGAACACAGGAGATGGATCCAAGTGACCCCGACAGTCCAGTGGTCCTTCTGTTCAAATTTGTGGAGGTAAGTCCTTGCCTCCCCACACCAGACAATAATCCTGTGTGCTACGTGATCTGCAGCTGCTAGGGCTTCTGTGCACTTTTGCAAGGAATCCTTCAAGCACAGCACAGCCCAGGTCCCCAGCACACCATCCTGCATTGTTCAACTCCCTGACTTGACCACCAGCTTCGTGGGACCCTCCTTTGTAGTGTTGAGACAACCTCCATGCTCAGAATTCTTGAATGCCTGTTCAAGTGCTTCTGCGGGTGCTACCTGATTCTGCGTGGGCTCTCTGTTTTGCTGAGAACCACCTCTGTCTCCTCTCCAAGGGACAACCTCCTGGTCCTTCCTGGGCCCGAGCATAACCCATTTTCCTTAACCTTGACCTTTGCTGCAAGCAAGGCTTGTTTGCAGTCTTTCTGTGTGGAAACTACTCTGCGTCCTCCAGCACACTGTGGGACATCTTCTGTGCAAAGGAGAAGTTCCTGGCATCTTCGGTTGTTGCAGAATCTTCAGCTTCTTTCACCTGAAGGCAGCCATTTTGCACCTTCCTCCGGGGTTTAGTGGGCTCCTGCCCCCCTGGTCACTTCTGTGACTCTTGGACTTAGTTCCCTTCTTTTACAGGTCCTCAGGTCCAGGAATTCGTCTTCAGTGCTTTGCAGTCAGTTGTTGTCTTTGCAGAATCTCCTATCACAACTTTAGTGTGTTTCTGGGGAATTAGGGTCACTTTACTCCTACTTTTCAGGGTCTTGGGGTGTGGTATCTTGGACACCCTTAAGCCCGTATTTATACATTTTTAGCGCAGCATTTGCGTCGTTTTTTGACGCAAAAACGGCGCAAACTTGCAAAATACCATTGTATTTTGTAGGTTTGCGCCGTTTTGCGTCAAAAAGCGGCGCAAATGCGGCGCTAAAAAAATGTATAAATACGGGCCTTAGTGTTTTCTTACACTCTCAGCGACCCTCTACACACTACACTAGGCATGGGGTCAATAAGTGGTTCGCATTCCACTTTCTTGGTACATGGTTTGTGTTGCCCCTAGGCCTATTGCATCCTATTGTATTCTACAGTGTTTGAATTAGTTTTCTAACTGTTTACTTACCTGATTTTTGTTTGTTTGTATATTTTGTGTATTTTACTTACCTCCTAAGGGAGTATATCCTCTGAGAGATTTTTGCCACATTGTCACTGTAGGAAAGTACCATCTTGCCTGGCATGTTACCCCCATATTTCACTGTATATATGTTGTTGTAGTCTATGTGTCACTGGGACTCTGCCAGGCTGGGCCGCAGTGCTCATAAGTATGTGCCCTGTATGTGTTCCCTGTGTGATGCCTAACTGTCTCACTGACGTTCTGCTAACCAGAACCTCAGTGGTTATGCTCTCTCTGCTTTCCAAATTTATCACTAACAGTCTAGTGTAGGAGGCTGGCCTGGCTTGTAGTGAGTACCAAGGAGTACTTACACCTTGCACCAGGTCCAGGTATCCCTTATTAGTGTAGAGGGGTGTCTAGCAGCTTAAGCTGATAGAAAAGGTAGCTTAGCGGAGCAGCTTAGGCTGAACTAGGAGGCGTGTAAAGCTCCTACTATACCACTGGTTTCATATGCACAATATCATAAGAAAACACAATACACAGATATACTAAAAATAAAGGTACTTTATTTTTATGACAATATGCCAAAAGTATCTCAGTGAGTACCCTCAGTATGAGGATAGCAAATATACACAAGATATATGTACACAATAGCAAAATATGCAGTAATAGCAATAGAAAACAGTGCAAACAATGTATAGTCACAATAGAATGCAATGGGGGCACATAGGGATAGGGGCAACACAAACCATATACTCTAGAAGTGGAATGCGAACCACAAATGGACCCCAAACCTATGTGACCTTGTAGAGGGTCGCTGGGACTGTAAGAAAACAGTGAGGGTTAGAAAAATAGTCCACCCCAAGACCCTGAAAAGTGGGTGCAAAGTGCACCTAAGTTCCCCAAAGTGCACAGAAGTCGTGATAGGGGAATTCTGCCAGGAAGACAAACACCAGCAAGGCAACAACGATGCATTTCCAGACGAGAGTACCTGTGGAACAAGGGGACCAAGTCCAAGAGTCACGATCAAGTCGGGAGTGGGCAGATGCCCAGGAAATGCCAGCTGTGGGTGCAAAGAAGCTGCCACCGGATGGTAGAAGCTGTGGATTCTGCAAGAACGACAAGGGCTAGAAACTTCCCCTATGGAGGATGGATGTCTCACGTCGTGAAGAGACTTGCAGAGGTGTTTCCGTGCAGAAAGACCGCAAACAAGCCTTGCTAGCTGCAAGGGTCGCGGTTAGGGTTTTTGGATGCTGCTGTGGCCCAGGAGGGACCAGGATATCGCCAATTGCGTGAGGAGACAGAGGGGGCGTCCAGCAAGATAAAGAGCCCACTCAGAAGCAAGCAACACCCGCAGAAGTGCCGGAACAGGCACTACAAAGTGGAGTGAACCGGAGCTCACCAGAAGTCACAAAGGAAGGTCCCACGACGCCGGAGGACAACTCAGGAGGTCGTGCAATGCAGGTTAGAGTGCCGGGGACCCAGGCTTGGCTGTGCACAAAGGAAATCCTGGAAGAGTGCACAGGAGCCGGAGCAGCTGCAAAACACGCAGTTCCCAGCAATGCAGCCTAGCGTGGGGAGGCAAGGACTTACCTCCACCAAACTTGGACTGAAGAGTCACTGGACTGTGGGAGTTACTTGGACAGAGTTGCTGAGTTCAAGGGACCTCGCTCGTCGTGCTGAGAGGAGACCCAGAGGACCGGTGATGCAGTTCTTTGGTGCCTGCGGTTGCAGGGGGAAGATTCCATCGACCCACGGGAGATTTCTTCGGAGCTTCTAGTGCAGAGAGGAGGCAGACTACCCCCACAGCATGCACCACCAGGAAAACAGTTGAGAAGGCGGCCGGATCAGCGTTACAAGGTCGCAGTAGTCGTCTTTGCTACTTTGTTGCAGTTTTGCAGGCTTGCAGAGCAGTCAGCGGTCGATTCCTTGGCAGAAGGTGAAGAGAGAGATGCAGAGGAACTCTGATGAGTGTAGGAGGCTGGACTGGTTTGTAGTGAGTACCAAGGGGTACTTGCACCTTGCACCAGGCCCAGTTATCCCTTATTAGTGTATAGGGTGTCTAGCAGCTTAGGCTGATAGATAATGGTAGCTTAGCAGAGCAGCTTAGGCTGAACTAGGAGACGTGTGAAGCTACTACAGTACCACTTAGTGTCATATGCACAATATCATAAGAAAACACAATACACAGTTATACTAAAAATAAAGGTACTTTATTTTTATGACAATATGCCAAAGTATCTTAGAGTGTACCCTCAGTGAGAGGATAGGAAATATACACAAGATATATATACACAATAGCAAAAATATGCAGTATAGTCTTAGAAAACAGTGCAAACAATGTATAGTTACAATAGGATGCAATGGGGAAACATAGGGATAGGGGCAACACAAACCATATACTCCAAAAGTGGAATGCGAACCACGAATGGACCCCAAACCTATGTGACCTTGTAGAGGGTCGCTGGGACTATTAGATAATAGTGAGAGTTAGAAAGATAACCCTCCCCAAGACCCTGAAAAGTGAGTGCAAAGTGCACTAAAGTTCCCCTAAGGACAAAATAGTCGTGTTAGAGGGAAAATGCAAGGAAAACACAAATCAGCAATGCAACAACGATGGATTCCTGACTGAGGGTACCTGTGGAACAAGGGGACCAAGTCCAAAAGTCACAAGCAACTCGGAGATGGGCAGATGCCCAAGAAATGCCAGCGGTTGGTGCAAGGAAGCTCTTACTAGGCTGAAGAACTGTGAATACTGCAGGAACGACAAGGGCTAGAGACTTCCCCTTTGGAGGATGGATCCCCCACGCCTTGCAGAGTCGTGCAGAAGTGTTTTCCCGCCGGATGGACGCCAACAAGCCTTGCTACACGCAAATCGTGCGTTTGGCGTTTTTGGACGCTGCTGGGGCCCAGGAGGGACCAGGAGGTCGCAAATTGGACCTGCAGAGAGAGGGGACGTCGAGCAAGACAAAGAGCCCTCATTAAAGCAGGTAGCACCCGGAGAAGTGCCAGAAACAGGCACTACGAGGATGCGTGAAACGGTGCTCGCCGAAGTTGCACAAAGGAGTCCCACGTCGCCGGAGACCAACTTAGAAAGTCGTGCAATGCAGGTTAGAGTGCCGTGGACCCAGGCTTGGCTGTGCACAAAGGATTTCCGCCGGAAGTGCACAGGGGCCGGAGTAGTTGCGAAGTCGCGGTTCCCAGCAATGCAGCCCAGCGAGGTGAGGCAAGGACTTACCTCCACCAAACTTGGACTGAAGAGTCACTGGACTGTGGGGGTCACTTGGACAGAGTCGCTGGATTCGAGGGTCCTCGCTCGTCGTGCTGAGAGGAGACCCAAGGGACCGGTAATGCAGCTTTTTGGTGCCTGCGGTTGCAGGGGGAAGATTCCGTCGACCCACGGGAGATTTCTTCGGAGCTTCTGGTGCAGAGAGGAGGCAGACTACCCCCACAGCATGCACAAGCAGGAAAACAGTCGAGAAGGCGGCAGGATCAGCGTTACAGAGTTGCAGTAGTCGTCTTTGCTACTATGTTGCAGGTTTGCAGGCTTCCAGCGCGGTCAGTGGTCGATTCCTTATCAGAAGGTGAAGAGGGAGATGCAGAGGAACTCGGCTGAGCTCATGCATTCGTTATCTAAAGTTTCCCCAGAGACAGAGACCCTAAATAGCCAGAAAAGAGGGTTTGGCTACCTAGGAGAGAGGAAAGGCTACTAACACCTGAAGGAGCATATCAGCAGGAGTCTCTGACGTCACCTGGTGGCACTGGCCACTCAGAGCAGTCCAGTGTGCCAGCAGCACCTCTGTTTCCAAGATGGCAGAGGTCTGGAGCACACTGGAGGAGCTCTGGACACCTCCCAGGGGAGGTGCAGGTCAGGGGAGTGGTCACTCCCCTTTCCTTTGTCCAGTTTCGCGCCAGAGCAGGGGCTAAGGGGTCCCTGAACCGGTGTAGACTGGCTTATGCAGAATTGGGCACATCTGTGCCCAACAAAGCATTTCCAGAGGCTGGGGGAGGCTACTCCTCCCCTGCCTTCACACCATTTTCCAAAGGGAGAGGGTGTCACACCCTCTCTCAGAGGAAGTTCTTTGTTCTGCCATCCTGGGCCAGGCCTGGCTGGACCCCAGGAGGGCAGCTGCCTGTCTGAGGGGTTGGCAGCAGCAGCAGCTGCAGTGAAACCCCAGGAAGGGCAGTCTGGCAGTACCAGGGTCTGTGCTACAGACCACTGGGATCATGGAATTGTACCAACAATGCCAGGATGGCATAGAGGGGGCAATTCCATGATCATAGACATGTTACATGGCCATATTCGGAGTTACCATGGTGAAGCTACATATAGGTAGTGACCTATATGTAGTGCACGCGTATAATGGTGCCCCGCACTCACAAAGTTCAGTGAATTGGCTCTGAACAATGTGGGGGCACCTTGGCTAGTGCCAGGGTGCCCTCATACTAAGTAACTTTGCACCTAACCTTTACCAGGTAAAGGTTAGACATATAGGTGACTTATAAGTTACTTAAGTGCAGTGTAAAATGGCTGTGAAATAACGTGGACGTTATTTCACTCAGGCTGCAGTGGCAGGCCTGTGTAAGAATTGTCAGAGCTCCCTATGGGTGGCAAAAGAAATGCTGCAGCCCATAGGGATCTCCTGGAACCCCAATACCCTGGGTACCTCAGTACCATATACTAGGGAATTATAAGGGTGTTCCAGTAAGCCAATGTAAATTGGTAAAATTGGTCACTAGCCTGTTAGTGACAATTTGAAAGTAATGAGAGAGCATAACCACTGAGGTTCTGGTTAGCAGAGCCTCAGTGAGACAGTTAGGCACCACACAGGGAACATATACATGCACACCTATGAGCACTGGGGCCCTGTGTGACAGGGTCCCAGTGACACATACATATAGGCCACAAACCTATGAGCACTGGGGTCCTGACCAGCAGGATCCCAGTGACACATAACAACCATACTGAAAACATAGTGTTTTCACTATGAGCACTGAGGTCTGGCTATCAGGATCCCAGTGAGACAGTGAAAACAGTGACAAACACCCTGACATACACTCACAAACAGGCCAAAAGTGGGGGTAACAAGGCTAGAAAGAGGCTACCTTCTCACAATGAGCTCTTGCATTCGTTATCTAAAGAATTCCCCAAAGCAGAGACCCTAAATAGCCAGAAAAGGAGGTTTGGCTACTTAGGAGAGAGAATAGGCTAGCAACAACTGGAGGAGCCTATCAGAAGGAGTCTCTGACGTCACCTGCTGGCACTGGCCACTCAGAGCAGTCCAGTGTGCCAGCAGCACCTCTGTTTCCAAGATGGCAGAGGTCTGGAGCACACTGGAGGAGCTCTGGGCACCTCCCAGGGGAGGTGCAGGTCAGGGGAGTGGTCACTCCCCTTTCCTTTGTCCAGTTTCGCGCCAGAGCAGGGCTGGGGGATCCCTGAACCGGTGTAGACTGGCTTATGCAGAGATGGGCACCATCTGTGCCCATCAAAGCATTTCCAGAGGCTGGGGGAGGCTACTCCTCCCCAGCCCTGACACCTTTTTCCAAAGGGAAAGGGTGTAACACCCTCTCTCTGAGGAAGTCCTTTGTTCTGCCTTCCTGGGCCAAGCCTGGCTGGACCCCAAGAGGGCAGAAACCTGTCTGAGGGGTTGGCAGCAACAGCAGCTGCAGTGAAACCCTGGGAAAGGTTGTTTGGCAGTACCCGGGTCTGAGCTAGAGACTCGGGGGATCATGGAATTGTCTCCCCAATGCCAGAATGGCATTGGGGTGACAATTCCATGATCTTAGACATGTTACATGGCCATGTTCGGAGTTACCTTCGTGTCGCTATACATATGTTGTGTTATATGTATAGTGCAAATGTGTAATGGTGTCCCCGCACTCACAAAGTTCGGGGAATTTGTCCTGAACAATGTGGGAGCACCTTGGCTAGTGCCAGGGTGCCCACACACTAAGTAACTTAGCACCCAACCTTTACCAGGTAAAGGTTAGACATATAGGTGACTTATAAGTTACTAAAGTGCTGTAAATGGTAAATGGCTGTGAAATAACGTGGACGTTATTTCACTCAGGCTGCAATGGCAGGCCTGTGTAAGAATTGTCAGAGCTCCCTATGGGTGGCAAAAGAAATGCTGCAGCCCATAGGGATCTCCTGGAACCCCAATACCCTGGGTACCTCAGTACCATATACTAGGGAATTATAAGGGTGTTCCAGTATGCCAATGTGAATTGGTGAAATTGGTCACTAGCCTGTTAGTGACAATTTGGAACGTGAGAGCATAACCACTGAGGTGCTGGTTAGCAGAGCCTCAGTGAGACAGTTAGGCATCACACAGGGAACACATACATATAGTTCGCAAACTTATGAGCACTGGCGTCCTGACTAGCAGGGTCCCAGTGACACATAACAAACATACTGAAAACATAGGGTTTTCACTATGAGCACTGGGCCCTGGCTAGCAGAATCCCAGTGAGACAGTGAAAACACCCTGACATACACTCACAAATATGCCAAAAGTGGGGGTAACAAGGCTAGAAAGAGGCTACTTTCTCACACAACCCCCCCAAACGAAGGACAATAAGGATAACCTTGGCCAGTTGAGACTTTATTGTCTAAGTGGTGATAAGTAGAGAGTAGCTCTGCAATAGACTGGTTACTCCCTTTATCATCCACTATATGCTTACTTCCCTGTGGGGATGTAAACCACCCTGTTTTTTAGCTAAGCAACAATGTGAAGATATATTTTCAGAGTTTCTATCAGTAAGTTTTAGTTTAGAGCAGTGGGAATTGTCCACTGAACCTATTTCTAGTGATGAGAATGCCAGACAGGGATGCTGTCTCAGAAAAGCCATAGCTGGGCAAAAACTTTGTCCATATGGCTGGAAGAGAGAACAGGGATGCTGTTTCTCTTGAGTTGGAGCAGGGCAGGGATGCTGTCCTATGAGCTCCGCACTAGGGCAGGGATGCTGTCCTAAGTGTTGTGAGGCAGTGCAGGGTTTCTGCACTAAAGTTTCTCTGGGAGGGTTGGAGGGATGCTCCATGTTAACTAAAATGGTGCTCTTTTTCTCACCAATACTAGTTATCCCACAGGGAGGTACTTCCACCTCAGGGAGTACAGCTATGCCAGCTGATGATTCCCTTGGAACAGGTGCCACCCCAGGAGAGGTTTCTCCCACCACAGGAATGGTATCCTGAATGGCAGGGTGTGAGAAAGTAGCCTCTTTCTAGCCTTGTTACCCCCACTTTTGGCCTGTTTGTGAGTGTATGTCAGGGTGTTTTCACTGTCTCACTGGGATCCTGCCACCAGGGCCCAGTGCTCATAGTGAAAACCCTATGTTTTCAGTATGTTTGTTATGTGTCACTGGGAACCTGCTAGCCAGGACCACAGTGCTCATAAGTTTGTAACCTATATGTATGTGTTTCCTGTGTGGTGCCTAACTGTCTCACTGAGGCTCTGCTAATCAGAACCTCAGTGGTTATGCTCTCTCATTTCTTTCCAAATTGTCACTAACAGGCTAGTGACCAATTTCACCAATTTACATTGGCACACTGGAACACCCTTATAATTCCCTAGTATATGGTACTGAGGTACCCAGGGTATTGGGGTTCCAGGAGATCCCTATGGGCTGCAGCATTTCTTTTGCCACCCATAGGGCGCTCTGACAATTCTTACACAGGCCTGCCACTGCAGCCTGAGTGAAATAACGTCCACGTTATTTCACAGCCATTTACCACTGCACTTAAGTAACTTATAAGTCACCTATATGTTTAACCTTTACCTGGTAAAGTTTAGGTGCAAAGTTACTTAGTGTGTGTGCACCCTGGCACTAGCCAAGGTGCCCCCACATTGTTCAGGGCAAATTCTCCGGACTTTGTGAGTGCGGGGACACCATTACACGCGTGCACTACACATAGGTCACTACCTATGTGTAGCTTCACAATGGTAACTCCGAATATGGCCATGTAACATGTCTAAGATCATGGAATTGCCCCCTCTATGCCATCCTGGCATTGTTGGCACAATCCCATGATCCCACGGGTCTCAATCACAGACCCGGGTACTGCCAAACTGCCTTTTTCAGGGGTTTCACTGCAGCTGCTGCTGCTGCCAACCCCTCAGACAGGTTTCTGCCCTCCTGGGGTCCAGCCAGGCTTGGCCCAGGAAGGCAGAACAAAGGACTTCCTCAGAGAGAGGGTGTTACACCCTCTTCCTTTAGAAAAAGGTGTTAAGGCAGGGGAGGAGTAGCCTCCCCCAGCCTCTGGAAATGCTTTCATGGGCACAGATGGTGCCCATTTCTGCATAAGCCAGTCTACACCGGTTCAGGGACCCCTCAGCCCTGCTCTGGCGCGAAACTGGACAAAGGAAAGGGGAGTGACCACTCCCCTGACCTGCACCTCCCCTGGGAGGTGCCCAGAGCTCCTCCATTGTGCTCCAGACCTCTGCCATCTTGGAAACAGAGGTGCTTCTGGCACACTGGACTGCTCTGAGTGGCCAGGGCCAGCAGGTGACGTCAGAGACTCCTTCTGAAAGGCTCCTTCAGGTGTTGCTAGCCTATCCTCTCTCCTAAGTAGCCAAACCCTCTTTTCTGGCTATTTAGGGTCTCTGCTTTGGGGAATTCCTTAGATAACGAATGCAAGAGCTCATCAGAGTTCCTCTGCATCTCTCTCTTCACCTTCTGCCAAGGAATCGACTGCTGACCGCGCTGGAAGCCTGCAAAACTGCAACAAAGTAGCGAAGACGACTACTGGAACTCTGTAACGCTGATCCTGCCGCCTTCTCAACTGTTTTCCTGGTGGTGCATGCTGTGGGGGTAGTCTGCCTCCTCTCTGCACTAGAAGCTCCGAAGAAATCTCCTGTGGGTCGACGGAATCGTCCCCCTGCAACCGCAGGCACCAAAGAACTGCATCACCGGTCCCCTGGGTCTCCTCTCAGCACAACGAGCGAGGTCCCTTGAATCCAGCAACTCTGTCCAAGTGACTGCCACAGTCCAGTGACTCTTCAGTCCAAGGTTGGTGGAGGTAAGTCCTTGCCTCCCCACGCCAGACTGCATTGCTGGGAACCGTGTCTTTTGCAGCTACTCCGGCCTCTCTGCACTTCAGGGGGAAATCCTTTGTGCACAGCCAAGCCTGGGTCAACAGCACTCTAACCTGCATTGCACGACCTCCTAAGTTGTCCTCCGACGGCGTGGGACTCCTTTGTGGAACTTCGGGTGAGCACTGTTTCACTCCTCTTCGTAGTGCCTGTTCCGGCACTTCTGCAGGTGCTGGCTGCTTCTGAGAGGGCTCCTTGTTGTGCTGGGCGCCTCCTCTGTCCCCTGACGCAATTGGTGACATCCAGGTCCCTCCTGGGCCACAGCAGCATCCAAAAACCCTAACCAGACGATTTGCAGCTAGCAAGGCTTGTTTGCGGTCTTTCTTCAGAAAAACACTTCCGCACGACTCTTCGCAAAGTGGGACATCCATCCTCTAAAGGGTAAATTTCTAGTTCTTGTCGTTCCTGCAGAATCCTCAGCTTCTACTGTCCAGTAGCAGCTTCTTTGCACCTAGAGCTGGCATTTCCTGGGCATCTGCCCACTCTCGACTTGGTCGTGACTTTTGGACTTGGTCCCCTTGTTCCACAGGTACCCTCGTCTGGAAATCCATTGTTGTTGCATTGCTGGTGTTGGTCTTTCCTGCAGAATTCCCCTATCACGACTTCTGTGCTCTTTGGGGAACTTGAGTGCACTTTGCACTCACTTTTCAGGGTCTTGGGGTGGGCTATTTTTCTAACCCTCACTGTTTTCTTACAGTCCCAGCGACCCTCTACAAGGTCACATAGGTTTGGGGTCCATTCGTGGTTCACATTCCACTTTTGGAGTATATGGTTTGTGTTGCCCCTATCCCTATGTGTCCCCATTGCATCCTATGGTAACTATACATTGTTTGCACTGTTTTCTAAGACTATACTGCATATTTTTGCTATTGTGTATATATATCTTGTGTATATTTCCTATCCTCTCACTGAGGGTACACTCTAAGATACTTTGGCATATGGCCATAAAAATAAAGTACCTTTATTTTTAGTATAACTGTGTATTGTGTTTTCTTATGATATTGTGCATATGACACTAGGTGGTACTGTAGTAGCTTCACACGTCTCCTAGTTCAGCCTAAGCTGCTCTGCTAAGCTACCATTATCTATCAGCCTAAGCTGCTAGACACCCTATACGCTAATAAGGGATAACTGGGCCTGGTGCAAGGTGCAAGTACCCCTTGGTACTCACTACAAGCCAGTCCAGCCTCCTACATTGGTTGTGCAGCGGTGGGATAAGTGCTTTGAGACTACTTACCACTCTTGTCATTGTACTTTTCATAAGAGAAAAATATACAAAACAAGGTCAGTGTATATACACATAGCCAAAAAGTTTTGCATTTCCTCTTTTCACTCTTTTCTAAGTGCTGAAAAGTACTTCTAAACTTTCAAACAGTTATTAAAAGTTTAAAAAGTTTTTTTTCTGTCTTTCTAAAAAGTTCTGAAAAACGTTTTTCTCTTTTTCTATCACTTTAACTTGCTCTAAAAATGTCTGGCACAGGCCAAAATGTTGATCTGTCCAAACTTGCATATGACCACCTTAGCTGGAAAGGAGCAAGGAGTCTCTGCATAGAGAGAAGTTTAAGTGTAGGGAAGAATCCTTCCTTGGAACTGTTAATTAACATGCTTAGAGAACAAGATAAGGGTATAGGTGCCCCATCTGTTGAAAAAGTACCTAATAGTTCCCAATCTGATTCAGGGACTCCCCCGGGAAAAGATTCAGGAAAGAAACTTCCTAGCCTTGCCATTACTAGACAGTCTAGCATAGTTGGTAATGATGATGAGCCACACCATACAAATAGTGTTGTCTCACATCATAGCAAAAGCATTTATTCTCACCATACTGGTAGTAATGTTTCTGTTAGCCAAGCTGTTAGGGTGGCTTCTGTAAGGGACAGGTCTCCTTCTGTTCATTCCCATCATACCTCTGTGTCTAAGAATGTCCCTCCCACCAACCCTGATGACAGAATGTTAGAGAGGGAACTCAATAAGTTGAGGGTGGAACAAACCAGACTGAAGCTTAAAAAGCAACAGCTGGATTTGGATAGACAGTCTTTTGAACTAGAGAAGGAAAGACAGAAGTTGGGTTTAGAAACCCATGGTGGCAGCAGCAGTATTCCCCATAGTCATCCTGCAAAAGAGCATGATTCCAGGAATCTGCATAAGATAGTTCCCCCTTATAAGGAGGGGGATGACATTAACAAGTGGTTTGCTGCACTTGAGAGGGCCTGTGTTGTACAGGATGTCCCTCAAAGGCAGTGGGCTGCTATCCTATGGCTATCATTTAGTGGAAAAGGTAGGGATAGGCTCCTTACTGTGAAAGAAAATGATGCTAATAATTTCCAAGTTCTTAAGAATGCACTCCTGGATGGTTATGGCTTAACCACTGAACAGTACAGGATAAAGTTCAGAGAGACCAAAAAGGAGTCTTCACAAGACTGGGTTGATTTCATTGACCATTCAGTGAAGGCCTTGGAGGGGTGGTTACATGGCAGTAAAGTTACTGATTATGACAGCCTGTATAACTTGATCCTGAGAGAGCATATTCTTAATAATTGTGTGTCTGATTTGTTGCACCAGTACTTGGTGGACTCTGATCTGACCTCTCTCCAAGAATTGGGAAAGAAGGCAGACAAATGGGTCAGAACAAGGGTGAACAGAAAAGTTCATACAGGGGGTGACAAAGATGGCAACAAAAAGAAGGATGGTAAGTCTTCTGACAAGGGTGGGGACAAATCTAAAAATAAGTCTTCATCAGGCCCACAAAAACACTCTGGTGGGGGTGGTGGGCCCAAATCCTCTTTTAATCAGAACAAGGAAAAGAAACCATGGTGCTATTTATGTAAAATAAAAGGCCATTGGACAACAGATCCCAGTTGTCAAAAGAAAAGCACCAATGCTCCTACCACTACAACCCCTACTGCTACCCCTAGTGTCCCTACTAATAGCAGTGGTGGTGGGAGCAAACCTACTAATAGCCAATCCAAGGGAGTAGCTGGGCTCACTATTGGTAACTTAGTTGGGGTAGGCCTTGTTAGGGAGGCCACAGAGGCTGTGTTAGTCTCTGAGGGGGCTATTGAGTTAGCCACCTTAGTTGCTTGTCCCCTTAATATGGATAAGTACAAGCAGCTACCCCTAATAAATGGTGTTGAGGTTCAGGCCTACAGGGACACTGGTGCCAGTGTGACTATGGTCATAGAGAAACTGGTCCACCCTGAACAACACCTACTTGGTCACCAGTACCAAGTAACCGATGCTCACAACAACACACTTAGCCACCCCATGGCTGTTGTAAATCTCAACTGGGGGGGGGTTACTGGTCCAAAGAAAGTTGTGGTAGCTTCAGATTTACCTGTAGACTGTCTATTAGGGAATGATTTGGAGACATCAGCTTGGTCAGATGTGGAGTTGGAGGCCCATGCAGCAATGCTGGGCATCACAGGGCATATTTTTGCTTTGACAAGGGCTCAGGCCAAAAAGCAAAAAGGACAGGGAAGCTTGGATCCTGGAAATATGGACCAAGTGCTCCCTAAAGCTAGGGCTAGTAGAAGCAAACCACTTCCTACTATCCCTCCCTCTACAGTGGATTCAACTTCTGAGGAAGAAGAATTCCCTCCCTGTGCAGAACCTACACCAGAGGAGCTAGAAGCAGACACTGCTGAGCTTTTGGGTGAAGGGGGGCCTGCCAGAGAGGAGCTGAGTGTGGCACAGCAAACCTGTCCCACATTAGAGGGTCTCAGACAGCAAGCTGTCAAACAGGCTAATGGGGATGTCAGTGACTCTCACAGAGTTTACTGGGAGGACAACCTCTTGTACACTGAGCATAGGGATCCTAAACCTGGAGCTGCCAGGAGATTAGTGATTCCTCAGGAGTACAGAAAGTTCCTCCTAACCCTGGCACATGACATTCCCCTAGCTGGACACCTGGGTCAAATGAAAACTTGGGACAGACTGGTTCCATTGTTTCATTGGCCTAGGATGTCTGAGGACACAAAGGAATTTTGTAAGTCCTGTGAAACCTGTCAAGCCAGTGGCAAGACAGGTGGCACCCCAAAGGCACCCCTTATTCCACTGCCTGTGGTTGGGGTTCCCTTTGAAAGGGTAGGGGTTGACATAGTTGGCCCCCTTGACCCTCCTACTGCTTCAGGCAATAGATTTATCTTGGTGGTAGTGGACCATGCCACAAGATATCCTGAAGCTATTCCTTTAAGGACCACTACAGCACCTGCAGTGGCAATGGCCCTCCTGGGAATATTTTCCAGGGTGGGCTTCCCAAAGGAAGTAGTATCAGACAGGGGAAGCAATTTCATGTCTGCATACTTAAAGGCCATGTGGAAGGAGTGTGGTGTAACGTACAAGTTCACAACACCCTATCATCCACAAACAAATGGACTGGTGGAGAGATTTAATAAAACTCTCAAAGGCATGATTATGGGTCTCCCTGAAAAACTCCGCAGGAGATGGGATATCCTTCTACCATGCCTCCTTTTTGCCTACAGGGAGGTACCCCAGAAAGGAGTGGGCTTCAGCCCCTTTGAACTTCTTTTTGGACACCCTGTTAGGGGTCCACTCACACTTGTAAAGGAGAGTTGGGAACAACCTTTAAAAGCTCCTAAGCAGGATATTGTGGATTATGTACTTGGCCTCAGATCAAGGATGGCTGAATACATGAAAAAGGCAATTAAAAACCTTCAGGCCAGCCAAGAGCTCCAGAAGCAATGGCATGATCAGAAGGCTGTTTTGGTTCAGTACCAACCAGGGCAGAAAGTGTGGGTCTTGGAGCCTGTGGCCCCAAGAGCACTCCAAGATAAATGGAGTGGTCCCCACACAATTGTTGAAAAGAAGGGAGAAGTCACCTATTTAGTTGACTTAGGCACTGCCAGGAGTCCCCTTAGGGTGCTCCATGTCAACCGCCTGAAACCCTACTATGACAGGGCTGATCTCACCCTGCTCATGGCAACTGATGAGGGACAGGAAGAAGACAGTGATGCTCTACCTGATCTCTTCTCTTCCACAGAACAAGATGCTCTTCTGGAAGGTGTAGTTTTGGCTGATTGTCTTACTGCTGAGCAGAAAGATAATTGCATAAATCTCCTAGATCAATACTCTGAACTCTTCTCTACTGTGCCAGGTACCACTTCTTGGTGTGAGCACACTATAGATACTGGAGACAGTTTACCTGTCAAAAGTAAGATCTATAGGCAGCCTGACCATGTCAGGGACTGCATAAAGCAAGAGGTCCAGAAAATGTTAGAACTAGGAGTGGTTGAGCACTCTGACAGTCCATGGGCTTCTCCTGTGGTACTGGTACCAAAACCCCATTCCAAAGATGGAAAAAAGGAAATGCGGTATTGTGTAGACTATAGAGGTCTCAACTTGGTAACCAAAACTGATGCTCACCCTATACCCAGGGCAGATGAGCTCATAGATACACTGGCATCTGCCAAGTATCTAAGCACTTTTGACTTGACTGCAGGGTATTGGCAGATCAAATTGTCAGAAGATGCTAAACCTAAGACTGCATTTTCAACCATTGGAGGACATTAACAGTTTACTGTAATGCCTTTTGGTTTGAAAAATGCACCTGCCACTTTTCAGAGGTTGGTGAACACAGTCCTGCAAGGGCTGGAAGCTTTCAGTGCAGCATATTTGGACGATATAGCTGTCTTTAGCTCCAGCTGGGATGATCACCTGGTCCACCTATGGAAAGTTTTGGAGGCCCTGCAAAAGGCAGGCCTCACTATCAAGGCTTCAAAGTGCCAGATAGGGCAGGGTAAGGTGGTTTATCTGGGACACCTTGTTGGTGGGGAACAGATTGCACCACTTCAGGGGAAAATCCAAACAATTATTGATTGGGTTCCCCCTACCACTCAGACTCAGGTGAGAGCCTTCCTAGGCCTCACTGGGTATTACAGGAGGTTCATTAAGAACGATGGCTCCATTGCAGCCCCTCTTAATGACCTCACATCCAAGAAAATGCCTAAAAAGGTATTATGGACAGCAAACTGTCAGAAAGCTTTTGAGGAGCTGAAGCAGGCCATGTGCTCTGCACCTGTCCTGAAAAGCCCTTGTTACTCTAAAAAATTCTATGTCCAAACTGATGCATCTGAATTAGGAGTAGGGGCAGTCCTATCACAACTTAATTCTGAGGGCCAGGATCAACCTGTTGCTTTTATTAGTAGGAGGTTGACCCCTAGAGAAAAGCGTTGGTCTGCCATTGAGAGGGAGGCCTTTGCTGTGGTCTGGGCTCTGAAGAAGTTGAGGCCATACCTGTTTGGCACTCACTTCATTGTTCAGACAGACCACAAACCTCTACTTTGGCTAAAACAAATGAAAGGTGAAAATCCTAAATTGTTGAGGTGGTCAATATCCCTACAGGGAATGGACTATACAGTGGAACATAGACCTGGGAGTAGCCACTCCAATGCAGATGGACTCTCCAAATATTTCCACTTAGACAATGAAGACTCATCAGGTCATGGCTAGTCTTATTGTCCTTCGTTTGGGGGGGGGGTTGTGTAGGAAAGTACCATCTTGCCTGGCATGTTACCCCCATTTTTCACTGTATATATGTTGTTTTAGTTGTATGTGTCACTGGGACCCTGGTAACCCAGGGCCCCAGTGCTCATAAGTGTGCCTGAATGTGTTACCTGTGTAGTGACTAACTGTCTCACTGAGGCTCTGCTAATCAGAACCTCAGTGGTTATGCTCTCTCATTTCTTTCCAAATTGTCACTGACAGGCTAGTGACCATTTTTACCAATTTACATTGGCTTACTGGAACACCCTTATAATTCCCAAGTATATGGTACTGAGGTACCCAGGGTATTGGGGTTCCAGGAGATCCCTATGGGCTGCAGCATTCCTTTTGCCACCCATAGGGAGCTCTGACAATTCTTACACAGGCCTGCCACTGCAGCCTGAGTGAAATAACGTCCACGTTATTTCACAGCCATTTTTCACTGCACTTAAGTAACTTATAAGTCACCTATATGTCTAACCTTTACCTGGTAAAGGTTAGGTGCAAAGTTACTTAGTGTGAGGGCACCCTGGCACTAGCCAAGGTGCCCCCACATTGTTCAGAGCCAATTCCCTGAACTTTGTGAGTGCGGGGACACCATTACACGCGTGCACTACATATAGGTCACTACCTATATGTAGCTTCACAATGGTAACTCCGAATATGGCCATGTAACATGTCTAAGATCATGGAATTGCCCCCTCTATGCCATCCTGGCATTGTTGGTACAATTCCATGATCCCAGTGGTCTGTAGCACAGACCCTGGTACTGCCAAACTGCCCTTCCTGGGGTTTCACTGCAGCTGCTGCTGCTGCCAACCCCTCAGACAGTCATCTGCCCTCCTGGGGTCCAGCCAGGCCTGGCCCAGGATGGCAGAACAAAGAACTTCCTCTGAGAGAGGGTGTGACACCCTCTCCCTTTGGAAAATGGTGTGAAGGCAGGGGAGGAGTAGCCTCCCCCAGCCTCTGGAAATGCTTTGTTGGGCACAGATGTGCCCAATTCTGCATAAGCCAGTCTACACCGGTTCAGGGACCCCTTAGCCCCTGCTCTGGCGCGAAACTGGACAAAGGAAAGGGGAGTGACCACTCCCCTGACCTGCACCTCCCCTGGGAGGTGCCCAGAGCTCCTCCAGTGTGCTCCAGACCTCTGCCATCTTGGAAACAGAGGTGCTGCTGGCACACTGGACTGCTCTGAGTGGCCAGTGCCACCAGGTGACGTCAGAGACTCCTTGTGATAGGCTCCTTCAGGTGTTGCTAGCCTATCCTCTCTCCTAGGTAGCCAAACCCTCTTTTTTGGCTATTTAGGGTCTCTGTCTCTGGGGAAACTTCAGATAACGAATGCATGAGCTGAGCCGAGTTCCTCTGCATCTCTCTCTTCACCTTCTGATAAGGAATCGACTGCTGACCGCGCTGGAAGCCTGCAAACCTGCAACATAATAGCAAAGACGACTACTGCAACTCTGTAACGCTGATCCTGCCGCCTTCTTGACTGTTTTCCTGCTTGTGCATGCTGTGGGGGTAGTCTGCCTCCTCTCTGCACCAGAAGCTCCGAAGAAATCTCCCGTGGGTCGACGGATTCTTCCCCCTGCAACCGCAGGCACCAAAAAGCTGCATTACCGGTCCCTTGGGTCTCCTCTCAGCACGACGAGCGAGGTCCCTCGAATCCAGCGACTCTGTCCAAGTGACCCCCACAGTCCAGTGACTCTTCAGTCCAAGTTTGTTGGAGGTAAGTCCTTGCCTCACCTCGCTGGGCTGCATTGCTGGGAACCGCGACTTTGCAGCTACTCCAGCCCCTGTGCACTTCCAGCGGAAATCCTTTGTGCACAGCCAAGCCTGGCTCTACGGCACTCTAACCTGCATTGCACGACTTTCTAAGTTGGTCTCCGGCGACGTGGGACTCCTTTGTGCAACTTCGGCGAGCACCATTTCACGCATCCTCTTAGTGCCTGTTTCTGGCACTTCTACGGGTGTTACCTGCTTCAGAGAGGGCTCTTTGTCTTGCTCGACGTCCCCTCTCTCTGCTGGTCCAATTTGCGACCTCCTGGTCCCTCCTGGGCCTCAGCAGCGTCCAAAAACGCTAACCACATGATTTGCAGCTAGAAAGGCTTGTTGGCGTTCTTTCGGCGGGAAAACACTTCTGCACGACTCTCCACGGCGAGTGGGATCCGTTCACCGAAGGGGAGGTCTCTATCCCTTTTCGTTCCTGCAGAAACCTCAGCTTCTTCTATCCAGTAGAAGCTTCTTTGCACCCGCAGCTGGCATTTCCTGGGCATTTGCCCATCTCCGACTTGCTTGTGACTTTTGGACTTGGTCCCCTTGTTGCACAGGTACCCTAGATTGGAAATCCACAGTTGTTGCATTGCTGGTTTGTGTCTTTCCTGCATTATTCCTCTAACACGACTTCTTTGTCCTTAGGGGAACTTTAGTGCACTTTGCACTCACTTTTCAGGGTCTTGGGGAGGGTTATTTTTCGAACTCTTACTATTTTCTAATAGTCCCAGCGACCCTCTACAAGGTCACATAGGTTTGGGGTCCATTCGTGGTTCGCATTCCACTTTTGGAGTATATGGTTTGTGTTGCCCCTATCCCTATGTTTCCCCATTGCATCCTATTGTAACTATACATTGTTTGCACTGTTTTCTAAGACTATACTGCATATTTTTGCTATTGTGTATATATATCTTGTGTATATTTCCTATCCTCTCACTGAGGGTACACTCTAAGATACTTTGGCATATGGCCATAAAAATAAAGTACCTTTATTTTTAGTATAACTGTGTATTGTGTTTTCTTATGATATTGTGCATATGACACTAGGTGGTACTGTAGTATCTTCACACGTCTCCTAGTTCAGCCTAAGCTGCTCTGCTAAGCTACCATTATCTATCAGCCTAAGCTGCTAGACACCCTATACACTAATAAGGGATAACTGGGCCTGGTGCAAGGTGCAAGTACCCCTTCGTACTCACTACAAGCCAGTCCAGCCTCCTACAGTGCAGAGCACATGGCCTGCTTCAGCTCCTCAAAAGCTTTCTGACAGTTTGCTGTCCATAATACCTTTTTAGGCATTTTCTTGGATGTGAGGTCATTAAGAGGGGCTTCAATGGAGCCATAGTTCTTAATGAACCTGCTGTAATACCCAGTGAGGCCTAGGAAGGCTCTCACCTGAGTCTGAGTGGTAGGGGGAACCCAATCAATAATTGTTTGGATTTTCCCCTGAAGTGGTGCAATCTGTTCCCCACCAACAAGGTGTCCCAGATAAACCACCTTCCCCTGCCCTATCTGGCCCTTTGAAGCCTTGATAGTGAGGCCTGCCTTCTGCAGGGCCTCCAAAACTTTCCATAGGTGGGCCAGGTGATCATCCCAGCTGGAGCTAAAGACAGCTATATCGTCCAAATATGCTGCACTGAAAGCTTCCAGCCCTTGCAGGACTGTGTTCACCAACCTTTGAAAAGTGGCAGGTGCATTTTTCAAACCAAAAGGCATTACAGTAAACTGGTAATGTCCTCCAATGGTTGAAAATGCAGTTTTAGGTTTAGCATCTTCTGACAATTTGATCTGCCAATACCCTGCAGTCAAATCAAAAGTGCTTAGATACTTGGCAGATGCCAGTGTATCTATGAGCTCATCTGCCCTGGGTATAGGGTGAGCATCAGTTTTGGTTACCAAGTTGAGACCTCTATAGTCTACACAAAACCGCATTTCCTTCTTTCCATCTTTGGAATGGGGTTTTGGTACAAGTACCACAGGAGAAGCCCATGGACTTTCAGAGTGCTCAACCACTCCTAGTTCTAACATTTTCTGCACCTCTTGCTTTATGCAGTCCCTGACATGGTCAGGCTGCCTATAGATCTTACTTTTGACAGGTAAACTGTCTCCAGTATCTATAGTGTGCTCACACCAAGAAGTGGTACCTGGCACAGTAGAGAAGAGTTCAGAGAATTGATCTAGGAGATTTATGCAATGGTCTTTCTGCTCAGCAGTAAGACAATCAGGCAAAACTACACCTTCCACAAGAGCATCTTGTTCTGTGGAAGAGAAGAGATCAGGTAGAGGATCACTGTCTTCTTCCTGTCCCTCATCAGTTGCCATGAGCAGGGTGAGATCAGCCCTGTCATAGTAGGGTTTCAGGCGGTTGACATGGAGCACCCTAAGGGGACTCCTGGCAGTGCCTAAGTCAACTAAATAGGTGACTTCTCCGTTCTTTTCAACAATTGTGTGGGGTCCACTCCATTTATCTTGGAGTGCTCTTGGGGCCACAGGCTCCAAGACCAACACTTTCTGCCCTGGTTGGTCCTGAACCAAAACAGCCTTCTGATCATGCCATTGCTTCTGGAGCTCTTGGCTGGCCTGAAGGTTTTTGCTGGCCTTTTTCATGTACTTAGCCATCCTTGATCTGAGGCCAAGTACATAATCCACAATATCCTGCTTAGGAGTTTTTAAAGGTTGTTCCCAACCCTCCTTTACAAGTGTGAGTGGACCCCTAACAGGGTGTCCAAAAAGAAGTTCAAAGGGGCTGAAGCCCACTCCTTTCTGGGGTACCTCCCTGTAGGCAAAAAGGAGGCATGGTAGAAGGATATCCCATCTCCTGCGGAGTTTTTCAGGGAGACCCATAATCATGCCTTTGAGAGTTTTATTAAATCTCTCCACCAGTCCATTTGTTTGTGGATGATAGGGTGTTGTGAACTTGTAAGTTACACCACACTCCTTCCACATGGCCTTTAAGTATGCAGACATGAAATTGCTTCCCCTGTCTGATACTACTTCCTTTGGGAAGCCCACTCTGGAAAATATTCCCAGGAGGGCCTTTGCCACTGCAGGTGCTGTAGTGGTCCTTAAAGGAATTGCTTCAGGGTATCTTGTGGCATGGTCCACTACCACCAAGATAAATCTATTGCCTGAAGCAGTAGGAGGGTCAAGGGGGCCAACTATGTCAACCCCTACCCTTTCAAAGGGAACCCCAACCACAGGCAGTGGAATAAGGGGTGCCTTTGGGGTGCCACCTGTCTTGCCACTGGCTTGACAGGTTTCACAGGACTTACAAAATTCCTTTGTGTCCTCAGACACCCTAGGCCAATGAAACAAGGGAACAAGTCTGTCCCAAGTTTTCATTTGTCCCAGGTGTCCAGCTAGGATAATGTTGTGGGCTAGAGTTAGGAGGAACTTTCTGTACTCCTGAGGAATCACTAATCTCCTGGCAGCTCCAGGTTTAGGATCCCTATGCTCAGTGTACAGGAGGTTGTCCTCCAGTAAACTCTGTGAGAGTCACTGACATCCCCATTAGCCTGTTTGACAGCTTGCTGTCTGAGACCCTCTAATGTGGGACAGGTTTGCTGTGCCACACTCAGCTCCTCTCTGGCAGACCCCCTTCACCCAAAAGCTCAGCAGTGTCTGCTTCAAGCTCCTCTGGTGTAGGTTCTGCACAGGGAGGGAATTCTTCTTCCTCAGAAGTAGAATCCACTGTAGAGGGAGGGATAGTAGGAAGTGGTTTGCTTCTACTAGCCCTAGCTTTAGGGAGCACTTGGTCCATTGTTCCAGGATCCAAGCTTCCCTGTCCTTTTTGCTTTTTGGCCTGAGCCCTTGTCAAAGTAAAAATATGCCCTGGGATGCCCAGCATTGCTGCATGGGCCTCCAACTCCACATCTGAACAAGCTGATGTCTCCAAATCATTTCCTAGTAGACAGTCTACAGGTAAATCTGTGGCTACCACAACTTTCTTTGGACCAGTAACCCCCCACCCAGTTGAGATTAACAACAGCCATGGGGTGGCTAAGTGTGTTGTTGTGAGCATCGGTTACTTGGTACTGGTGACCAAGTAGGTGTTGTTCAGGGTGGACCAGTTTCTCTATGACCATAGTCACACTTGCTCCAGTGTCCCTGTAGGCCTGAACCTCAACACCATTTATTAGGGGTAGCTGCTTGTACTTATCCATATTAAGGGGACAAGCAACTAAGGTGGCTAAATCAATAGCCCCCTCAGAGACTAACACAGCCTCTGTGGCCTCCTTAACAAGGCCAACCCCAACTAAGTTACCAATAGTGAGCCCAGCTACTCCCTTGGATTGGCTATTAGTAGGTTTGCTCCCACCACCACTGCTATTAGTAGGGACACTAGGGGTAGCAGTAGGGGTTGTAGTGGTAGGAGCATTGGTGCTTTTCTTTGGACAACTGGGATCTGTTGTCCAATGGCCTTTTATTTTACATAAATAGCACCATGGTTTCTTTTCCTTGTTCTGATTAAAAGAGGATTTGGGCCCACCACCCCCACCAGAGTGTTTTTGTGGTCCTGATGAAGACTCATTTTTAGATTTGTCCCCACCCTTGTCAGAAGACTTACCATCCTTCTTTTTGTTGCCATCTTTGTCACCCCCTGTATGAACTTTTCTGTTCACCCTTGTTCTGACCCATTTGTCTGCCTTCTTTCCCAATTCTTGGGGAGAGGTCAGATCAGAGTCCACCAAGTACTGGTGCAACAAATCAGACACACAATTATTAAGAATATGCTCTCTCAGGATTAAGTTATACAGGCTGTCATAATCAGTAACTTTACTGCCATGTAACCACCCCTCCAAGGCCTTCACTGAATGGTCAATGAAATCAACCCAGTCTTGTGAAGACTCCTCTTTGGTCTCTCTGAACGTTATCCTGTATTGTTCAGTGGTTAAGCCATAACCATCCAGGAGTGCATTCTTAAGAACTTGGAAATTATTGGCATCATTTTCTTTCACAGTAAGGAGCCTATCCCTACCTTTTCCACTAAATGATAGCCATAGGATAGCCGCCCACTGCCTTTGAGGGACATCCTGTACAACACAGGCCCTCTCAAGTGCAGCAAACCACTTGTTAATGTCATCCCCCTCCTTATAAGGGGGAACTATCTTGTGCAGATTCCTGGAATCATGCTCTTTAGCAGGATGACTATGGGGAATACTGCTGCTGCCACCATGGGTATCTAAACCCAACTTCTGTCTTTCCTTCTCTAGTTCAAAAGACTGTCTATCCAAATCCAGCTGTTGCTTTTTAAGCTTCAGTCTGGTTTGTTCCACCCTCAACTTATTGAGTTCCCTCTCTAACATTCTGTCATCAGGGTTGGTGGGAGGGACATTCCTAGATACAGAGGTATGATGGGAATGAACAGAAGGAGACCTGTCCCTTACAGAAGCCACCCTAACAGCTTGGCTAACAGAAACATCACTACCAGTGTGGTGAGAATAAATGCTTTTGCTATGATGTGAGACAACACTATTTGTATGGTGTGGCTCATCATCATTACCAACTATGCTAGACTGTCTAGTAATGGGCAGGCTAGGAAGTTTCTTTCCTGAATCTTTTCCTGGGGGAGTCCCTGAATCAGATTGGGAACTATTAGATACTTTTTCAACAGATGGGGCACTTATAGCCTTATCTTGTTCTCTAAGCATGTTAAGTAACAATTCCAAGGAAGGATTCTTCCCTACACTCAAACCTCTCTCTACACAGAGACTCCTTGCTCCTTTCCAGCTAAGGTGGTCATATGCAAGTTTGGACAGATCAACATTTTGGCCTGTGCCAGACATTTTTAGAGAGAGTTAAAGTGATAGAAAAAGAGAAAAAAATTGGTCAGAGCTTTTTAGAAAGACAGAGAAAAAAAACTTTTTAAACTTTTTAGAACTTTTTAGAAAGTTAGAAGTACTTTTCAGCACTTAGAAAAGAGTGAAAAGAGGAAATGCAAAACATTTTTGGCAATGTGTATATACACTGAACTTGTTTTGTATATTTTTCTCTTATGAAAAGTACAATGACAAGAGTGGTAAGTAGTCTCAAAGCACTTATCCCACCACTGCACAACCAATGTAGGAGGCTGGACTGGCTTGTAGTGAGTACCAAGGGGTACTTGCACCTTGCACCAGGCCCAGTTATCCCTTATTAGTGTATAGGGTGTCTAGCAGCTTAGGCTGATAGATAATGGTAGCTTAGCAGAGCAGCTTAGGCTGAACTAGGAGACGGGTGAAGCTACTACAATACCACTTAGTGTCATATGCACAATATCATAAGAAAACACAATACACAGTTATACTAAAAATAAAGGTACTTTATTTTTATGACAATATGCCAAAGTATCTTAGAGTGTACCCTCAGTGAGAGGATAGGAAATATACACAAGATATATATACACAATAGCAAAAATATGCAGTATACTCTTAGAAAACAGTGCAAACAATGTATAGTTACAATAGGATGCAAGGGGGAAACATAGGGATAGGGGCAACACAAACCATATACTCCAAAAGTGGAATGCGAACCACGAATGGACCCCAAACCTATGTGACCTTGTAGAGGGTCGCTGGGACTATTAGAAAATAGTGAGAGTTAGAAAAATAACCCTCCCCAAGACCCTGAAAAGTGAGTGCAAAATGCACTAAAGTTCCCCTAAGGATAAAGAAGTCGTGTTAGAGGAATAATGCAGGAAAGACACAAACCAACAATGCAACAACGCTGGATTTCCAATCTGGGGTACCTGTGGAACAAGGGGACCAAGTCCAAAAGTCACAAGCAAGTCGGAGATGGGCAGATGCCCAGGAAATGCCAGCTGCGGGTGCAAAGTAGCTTCCACTGGACAAAAGAAGCTGCGGTTTCTGCAGGAACGCAAAAGGCTAGAGACTTCCCCTTTGGAGGACGGATCCCTCTTGCCTTGTAGAGTCGTGCAGAAGTATTTTCCCGCCGAAAGAATGCCAACAAGCCTTGCTAGCTGCAAATCGTGCGATTAAAGTTTTTGGACACTGCTGCGGCCCAGGAGGGACCAGGAGGTCGCAAATTGGACCAGGAGGTAGAGGGGACGTCGAGCAAGACAAGGAGCCCTCTTAGCAGCAGGTAGCACCCGGAGAAGTGCCAGAAACAGGCACTACGAGGATGCAAGAAACGGTGCTCACCCGAAGATACACAAAGGAGTCCCACGTCGCCGGAGAACAACTTAGGAGGTCGTGCAATGCAGGTTAGAGTGCCGTGGACCCAGGCTGGACTGTGCACAAAGGATTTCCGCCGGAAGTGCACGGAGGCCGGAGTAGCTGCAAAAGTCGCGGTTCCGAGCAATGCAGTCTAGTGAGGTGAGGCAAGGACTTACCTCCACCAAACTTGGACTGAAGAGTCACTGGACTGTGGGGGCCACTTGGACAGAGTTGCTGGATTCGAGGGACCTCGCTCGTCGTGCTGAGAGGTTTGTTTGCGGTCTTTCTTCAGGAAAATACTTCTGCACGACTCTTCACGATGTGGGACATCCATCCTCCAAAGGGGAAGTTTCTAGTTCTCGTCGTTCCTGCAGAATCCTCAGCTTCTACTGTCCAGTAGCAGCTTCTTTGCACCCACAGCTGGCATTTCCTGGGCATCTGCCCACTCTCGACTTGGTCGTGACTTTTGGACTTGGTCCCTGTAGGAAAGTACCATCTTGCCTGGCATGTTACCCCCATTTTTCACTGTATATATGTTGTTTTAGTTGTATGTGTCACTGGGACCCTGGTAACCCAGGGCCCCAGTGCTCATAAGTGTGCCTGAATGTGTTACCTGTGTAGTGACTAACTGTCTCACTGAGGCTCTGCTAATCAGAACCTCAGTGGTTATGCTCTCTCATTTCTTTCCAAATTGTCACTAACAGGATAGTGACCATTTTTACCAATTTACATTGGCTTACTGGAACACCCTTATAATTCCCTAGTATATGGTACTGAGGTACCCAGGGTATTGGGGTTCCAGGAGATCCCTAAGGGCTGCAGCATTTCTTTTGCCACCCATAGGGAGCTCTGACAATTCTTACACAGGCCTGCCACTGCAGCCTGAGTGAAATAACGTCCACGTTATTTCACAGCCATTTTACACTGCACTTAAGTAACTTATAAGTCACCTATATGTCTAACCTTTACCTGGTAAAGGTTAGGTGCAAAGTTACCTAGTGTGAGGGCACCCTGGCACTAGCCAAGGTGCCCCCACATTGTTCCAGAGCCAATTCCCTGAACTTTGTGAGTGCGGGGACACCATTACACGCGTGCACTACATATAGGTCACTACCTATATGTAGCTTCACAATGGTAACTCCGAATATGGCCATGTAACATGTCTATGATCATGGAATTGCCCCCTCTATGCCATCCTGGCATAGTTGGCACAATCCCATGATCCCAGTGGTCTGTAGCACAGACCCTGGTACTGCCAAACTGCCCTTCCTGGGGTTTCACTGCAGCTGCTGCTGCTGCCAACCCCTCAGACAGGCATCTGCCCTCCTGGGGTCCAGCCAGGCCTGGCCCAGGATGGCAGAACAAAGAACTTCCTCTGAGAGAGGGTGTGACACCCTCTCCCTTTGGAAAATGGTGTGAAGGCAGGGGAGGAGTAGCCTCCCCCAGCCTCTGGAAATGCTTTGTTGGGCACAGATGTGCCCAATTCTGCATAAGCCAGTCTACACCGGTTCAGGGGACCCCTTAGCCCTGCTCTGGCGCGAAACTGGACAAAGGAAAGGGGAGTGACCACTCCCCTGACCTGCACCTCCCCTGGGAGGTGTCCAGAGCTCCTCCAGTGTGCTCCAGACCTCTGCCATCTTGGAAACAGAGGTGCTGCTGGCACACTGGACTGCTCTGAGTGGCCAGTGCCACCAGGTGACGTCAGAGACTCCTTCTGATAGGCTCCTTCAGGTGTTAGTGGCCTATCCTCTCTCCTAGGTAGCCAAACCCTCTTTTCTGGCTATTTAGGGTCTCTGTCTCTGGGGAAACTTTAGATAACGAATGCAAGAGCTCAGCCGAGTTCCTCTGCATCTCTCTCTTCACCTTCTGATAAGGAATCGACGGCTGACCGCGCTGGAAGCCTGCAAACCTGCAACAAAGTAGCTAAGACGACTACTGCAACTCTGTAACACTGATCCTGCCGCCTTCTCGACTGTTTTCCTGCTTGTGCATGCTGTGGGGGTAGTCTGCCTCCTCTCTGCACCAGAAGCTCCGAAGAAATCTCCCGTGGGTCGACGGAATCTTCCCCCTTCAACCGCAGGCACCAAAAAGCTGCATTACCAGTCCCTTGGGTCTCTTCTCAGCACGACGAGTGAGGTCCCTCGAATCCAGCGACTCTGTCCAAGTGACCCCCACAGTCCAGTGACTCTTCAGTCCAAGTTTGGTGGAGGTATGTCCTTGCCTCACCACGCTGGGCTGCATTGCTGGGAACCGCGACTTTTTCAGCTACTCCGGCCCCTGTGCACTTCCGGTGGAAATCCTTTGTGCACAGCCAAGCCTGGGTCCACGGCACTCTAACCTGCACTGCACGACGTTCTAAGTTGGTCTCCGGCGACGTGGGACTCCTTTGTGCGACTTTGGGTGAGCACCGTTTCACGCATCCTTGTAGTGCCTGTTTCTGGCACTTCTACGGGTGCTACCTGCTGCTGAGAGGGCTCCTTGTCTTGCTCGATGTCCCCTCTCTCTCGTGGTTCAATTTGCGACCTCCTGGCCCCTCCAGGGCCACAGCAGCATCCAAAAACGCTGACCGCACGATTTGCAGCTAGCAAGGCTTGTTGGCGTTCTTTCGGCGGGAAAACACTTCTGCACAACTCTCCACGGCGAGAGGGATCCGTCCACCAAAGGGGAAGTCTCTAGCCCTTTTCGTTCTTGCAGAAACCTCAGCTTCTTCTGTCCACTAGAAGCTTCTTTGCACCCGCAGCTGGCATTTCCTGGGCATCTGCCCATCTCCGACTTGCTTGTGACTTTTGGACTTGGTCCCCTTGTTCCACAGGTACCCTAGATTGGAAATCCACAGTTGTTGCATTGTTGGTTTGTGTCTTTCCTGCATTATTCCTCTAACACGACTTCTTTGTCCTTAGGGGAACTTTAGTGCACTTTGCACTCACTTTTCAGGGTCTTGGGGAGGGTTATTTTTCTAACTCTCACTATTTTCTAATAGTCCCAGCGACCCTCTACAAGGTCACATAGGTTTGGGGTCCATTCGTGGTTCGCATTCCACTTTTGGAGTATATGGTTTGTGTTGCCCCTATCCCTATGTTTCCCCATTGCATCCTATTGTAACTATACATTGTTTGCACTGTTTTCTAAAACTATACTGCATATTTTTGCTATTGTGTATATATATCTTGTGTATATTTCCTATCCTCTCACTGAGGGTACACTCTAAGATACTTTGGCATATTGTCATAAAAATAAAGTACCTTTATTTTTAGTATAACTATGTATTGTGTTTTCTTATGATATTGTGCAAGTGACACTTGTGGTACTGTAGTAGCTTCACACGTCTCCTAGTTCAGCCTAAGCTGCTCTGCTAAGCTACCATTATCTATCAGCCTAAGCTGCTAGACACCCTATACACTAATAAGGGATAACTGGGCCTGGTGCAAGGTGCAAGTACCCCTTGGTACTCACTACAAGCCAGTCCAGCCTCCTACATTGGTTGTGCAGCGGTGGGATAAGTGCTTTGAGACTACTTACCACTCTTGTCATTGTACTTTTCATAAGAGAAAAATATACAAAACAAGGTCAGTGTATACACACATAGCCAAAAAGTTTTGCATTTCCTCTTTTCACTCTATTCTAAGTGCTGAAAAGTACTTCTAAACTTTCAAAAAGTTCTTAAAAGTTTAAAAAGTTTTTTTCTGTCTTTCTAAAAAGTTCTGAAAACTTTTTTTTCTTTTTCTATCACTTTAACTCTCTCTAAAAATGTCTGGCACAGGCCAAAATGTTGATCTGTCCAAACTTGCATATGACCACCTTAGCTGGAAAGGAGCAAGGAGTCTCTGTGTAGAGAGAGGTTTGAGTGTAGGGAAGAATCCTTCCTTGGAATTATTGCTTAACATGCTTAGAGAACAAGATAAGGCCATAGGGGCCACATCTGTTGAAAAAGTAGCAAATGGTTCCCAATCTGATCCAGGGACTCCCCCAGGAAAAGATTCAGGAAAGAAACTTCCTAGCCTGCCCATTACTAGACAGTCTAGCATAGTTGGTAATGATGGAGCCCCTCGCCAGAGAAATAGTGTTGTCTCACATCATAGCAAAAGCATTTATTCTCACCATACTGGTAGTGATGTTTCTGTTAGCCAAGCTGTTAGGGTGGCTTCTGTAAGGGACAGGTCTCCTTCTGTTCATTCTTCTGTGTCTAAGAATGTCCCTCCCACCAACCCTGATGACAGAATGTTAGAGAGGGAACTCAATAAGTTGAGAGTGGAACAAACCAGACTGAAGCTTAAAAAGCAACAGCTGGATTTGGATAGACAGTCTTTTGAACTAGAGAAAGAAAGACAGAAGTTGGGTTTAGATACCCATGGTGGCAGCAGCAGTATTCCCCATAGTCATCCTGCAAAAGAGCATGATTCCAGGAATCTGCATAAGATAGTTCCCCCTTATAAGGAGGGGGATGACATTAACAAGTGGTTTGCTGCACTTGAGAGGGCCTGTGTTGTACAAGATGTCCCTCAAAGGCAGTGGGCTGCTATCCTATGGCTATCATTTAGTGGAAAAGGTAGGGATAGGCTCCTTACTGTAAAAGAAAATGATGCTAATAATTTCCAAGTTCTTAAGAATGCACTCCTGGATGGTTATGGCTTAACCACTGAACAGTACAGGATAAAGTTCAGAGAGACCAAAAAGGAGTCTTCACAAGACTGGGTTGATTTCATTGACCATTCAGAGAAGGCCTTGGAGGGGTGGTTACATGGCAGTAAAGTTACTGATTATGACAGCCTGTATAACGTGATCCTGAGAGAGGATATTCTTAATAATTGTGTGTCTGATTTGTTGCACCAGTACTTGGTGGACTCTGATCTGACCTCTCCCCAAGAATTGGGAAAGAAGGCAGACAAATGGGTCAGAACAAGGGTGAACAGAAAAGTTCATACAGGGGGTGACAAAGATGGCAACAAAAAGAAGGATGGTAAGTCTTCTGACAAGGGTGGGGACAAATCTAAAAATGAGTCTTCATCAGGCCTACAAAAACACTCTGGTGGGGGTGGTGTTCCCAAATCCTCTTTTAATCAGAACAAGGAAAAGAAACCATGGTGCTATTTATGTAAAATAAAAGGCCATTGGACAACAGATCCCAGTTGTCCAAAGAAAAGCACCAATGCTCCTACAACTACAACCCCTACTGCTACCCCTAGTGTCCCTACTAATAGCAGTGGTGGTGGGAGCAAACCTACTAATAGCCAATCCAAGGGAGTAGCTGGGCTCACTATTGGTAACTTAGTTGGGGTTGGCCTTGTTAGGGAGGCCACAGAGGCTGTGTTAGTCTCTGAGGGGGCTAATGATTTAGCCACCTTAGTTGCTTGTCCCCTTAATATGGATAAGTACAAGCAGCTACCCCTAATAAATGGTGTTGAGGTTCAGGCCTACAGGGACACTGGTGCCAGTGTGACTATGGTCATAGAGAATCTGGTCCACCCTGAACAACACCTACTTGGTCACCATTACCAAGTAACCGATGCTCACAACAACACACTTAGCCACCCCATGGCTGTTGTTAATCTCAAATGGGGGGGGTTACTGGTCCAAAGAAAGTTGTGGTTGCTTCAGATTTACCTGTAGACTGTCTATTAGGGAATGATTTGGAGACATCAGCTTGGTCAGATGTGGAATTGGAGGCCCATGCAGCAATGCTGGGCATCCCAGGGCATATTTTTGCTTTGACAAGGGCTCAGGCCAAAAAGCAAAAAGGACAGGGAAGATTGGATCCTGGAACAATGGACCAAGTGCTCCCTAAAGCTAGGGCTAGTAGAAGCAAACCACTTCCTACTATCCCTCCCTCTACAGTGGATTCTACTTCTGAGGAAGAAGAATTCCCTCCCTGTGCAGAACCTACACCAGAGGAGCTGGAAGCAGACACTGCTGAGCTTTTGGGTGAAGGGGGGCCTGCCAGAGAGGAGCTGAGTGTGGCACAGCAAACCTGTCCCACATTAGAGGGTCTCAGACAGCAAGCTGTCAAACAGGCTAATGGGGATGTCAGTGACTCTCACATAGTTTACTGGGAGGACAACCTCTTGTACACTGAGCATAGGGATCCTAAACCTGGAGCTGCCAGGAGATTAGTGATTCCTCAGGAGTACAGAAAGTTCCTCCTAACACTGGCACATGACATTCCCTTAGCTGGGCATCTAGGACAAATGAAAACTTGGGACAGGCTTGTTCCCCTGTTTCATTGGCCTAGAATGTCTGAGGACACAAAGGAATTTTGTAAGTCCTGTGAAACCTGTCAAGCCAGTGGCAAGACAGGTGGCACCCCAAAGGCACCCCTTATACCATTGCCTGTGGTTGGGGTTCCCTTTGAAAGGGTAGGGGTTGACATAGTTGGCCCCCTTGACCCTCCTACTGCTTCAGGCAATAGGTTTATCTTGGTGGTAGTGGACCATGCCACAAGATATCCTGAAGCAATTCCTTTAAGGACCACTACAGCACCTGCAGTGGCAAAGGCCCTCCTGGGAATATTTTCTAGGGTGGGCTTCCCAAAGGAAGTGGTATCAGACAGGGGAAGCAATTTCATGTCTGCATACTTAAAGGCCATGTGGAAGGAGTGTGGTGTAACGTACAAGTTCACAACACCCTATCATCCACAAACAAATGGACTGGTGGAGAGATTTAATAAAACTCTCAAAGGCATGATTATGGGTCTCCCTGAAAAACTCCGCAGGAGATGGGATATCCTTCTACCATGCCTCCTTTTTGCCTACAGGGAGGTACCCCAGAAAGGAGTGGGCTTCAGCCCCTTTGAACTTCTTTTTGGACACCCTGTTAGGGGTCCACTCACACTTGTAAAGGAGCGTTGGGAACAACCTTTAAAAGCTCCTAAGCAGGATATTGTGGATTATGTACTTGGCCTCAGATCAAGGATGGCTGAGTACATGAAAAAGGCCAGCAAAAACCTTCAGGCCAGCCAAGAGCTCCAGAAGCAATGGCATGATCAGAAGTCTGTTTTGGTTCAGTACCAAACAGGGCAGAAAGTGTTGGTCTTGGAGCTTGTGGCCCCAAGAGCACTCCAAGATAAATGGAGTGGACCCCACACAATTGTTGAAAAGAAGGGAGAAGTCACCTATTTAGTTGAATTAGGCACTGCCAGGAGTCCCCTTAGGGTGCTCCATGTCAACCGCCTGAAACCCTACTATGACAGGGCTGATCTCACCCTGCTCATGGCAACAGATGAGGGACAGGAAGAAGACAGTGATCCTCTACCTGATCTCTTCTCTTCCACATAACAAGATGCTCTGGTGGAAGGTGTAGTTTTGGCTGATTGTCTTACTGCTGAGCAGAAAGACAATTGCATAAACCTCCTAGATCAATTCTCTGAACTCTTCTCTACTGTGCCAGGTACCACTTGTTGGTGTGAGCACACTATAGATACTGGAGACAGTTTACCTGTCAAAAGTAAGATCTATAGGCAGCCTGACCATGTCAGGGACTGCATAAAGCAAGATGTCCAGAAAATGTTAGAACTAGGAGTGGTTGAGCACTCTGACAGTCCATGGGCTTCTCCTGTGGTACTGGTACCAAAACCCCATTCCAAAGATGGAAAGAAGGAAATGCGGTTTTGTGTAGACTATAGAGGTCTCAACTTGGTAACCAAAACTGATGCTCACCCTATACCCAGGGCAGATGAGCTCATAGATACACTGGCATCTGCCAAGTATCTAAGCACTTTTTATTTGACTGCAGGGTATTGGCAGATCAAATTGTCAGAAGATGCTAAACCTAAGACTGCATTTTCTACCATTGGAGGACATTACCAGTTTACTGTAATGCCTTTTGGTTTGAAAAATGCACCTGCCACTTTTCAGAGGTTGGTGAACACAGTCCTGCAAGGGCTGGAAGCTTTCAGTGCAGCATATTTGGACGATATAGCTGTCTTTAGCTCCAGCTGGGATGATCACCTGGTCCACCTATGGAAAGTTTTGGAGGCCCTGCAAAAGGCAGGCCTCACTATCAAGGCTTCAAAGTGCCAGATAGGGCAGGGGAAGGTGGTTTATCTGGGACACCTTGTTGGTGGGGAACAGATTGCACCACTTCAGGGGAAAATCCAAACAATTATTGATTGGGTTCCCCCTACTACACAGACTCAGGTGAGAGCCTTCCTAGGCCTCACTGAGTATTACAGGAGGTTCATTAAGAACTATGGCTCCATTGCAGCCCCTCTTAATGACCTCACATCCAAGAAAATGCCTAAAAAGGTATTATGGACAGCAAACTGTCAGAAAGCTTTTGAGGAGCTGAAGCAGGCCATGTGCTCTGCACCTGTCCTGAAAAGCCCTTGTTACTCTAAAAAATTCTATGTCCAAACTGATGCATCTGAATTAGGAGTAGGGGCAGTCCTATCACAACTTAATTCTGAGGGCCAGGATCAACCTGTTGCTTTTATTAGTAGGAGGTTGACCCCTAGAGAAAAGCGTTGGTCTGCCATTGAGAGGGAGGCCTTTGCTGTGGTCTGGGCAATGAAGAAGTTGAGGCCATACCTGTTTGGCACTCACTTCATTGTTCAGACAGACCACAAACCTCTACTTTGGCTAAAACAAATGAAAGGTGAAAATCCTAAATTGTTGAGGTGGTCCATATCCCTACAGGGAATGGACTATACAGTGGAACATAGACCTGGGAGTAGCCACTCCAATGCAGATGGACTCTCCAGATATTTCCACTTAGACAATGAAGACTCATCAGGTCATGGCTAGTCTTTTTGTCATTCTTTTGGGGGGGGGGGTTGTGTAGGAAAGTACCATCTTGCCTGGCATGTTACCCCCATTTTTCACTGTATATATGTTGTTTTAGTTGTATGTGTCACTGGGACCCTGGTAACCCAGGGCCCCAGTGCTCATAAGTGTGCCTGAATGTGTTACCTGTGTAGTGACTAACTGTCTCACTGAGGCTCTGCTAATCAGAACCTCAGTGGTTATGCTCTCTCATTTCTTTCCAAATTGTCACTAACAGGCTAGTGACCATTTTTACCAATTTACATTGGCTTACTGGAACACCCTTATAATTCCCTAGTATATGTACTGAGGTACCCAGGGTATTGGGGTTCCAGGAGATCCCTATGGGCTGCAGCATTTCTTTTGCCACCCATAGGGAGCTCTGACAATTCTTACACAGGCCTGCCACTGCAGCCTGAGTGAAATAACGTCCACGTTATTTCACAGCCATTTTACACTGCACTTAAGTAACTTATAAGTCACCTATATGTCTAACCTTTACCTGGTAAAGGTTAGGTGCAAAGTTACTTAGTGTGAGGGCACCCTGGCACTAGCCAAGGTGCCCCCACATTGTTCAGAGCCAATTCCCTGAACTTTGTGAGTGCGGGGACACCATTACACGCGTGCACTACATATAGGTCACTACCTATATGTAGCTTCACAATGGTAACTCCGAATATGGCCATGTAACATGTCTATGATCATGGAATTGCCCCCTCTATGCCATCCTGGCATAGTTGGCACAATCCCATGATCCCAGTGGTCTGTAGCACAGACCCTGGTACTGCCAAACTGCCCTTCCTGGGGTTTCACTGCAGCTGCTGCTGCTGCCAACCCCTCAGACAGGCATCTGCCCTCCTGGGGTCCAGCCAGGCCTGGCCCAGGATGGCAGAACAAAGAACTTCCTCTGAGAGAGGGTGTGACACCCTCTCCCTTTGGAAAATGGTGTGAAGGCAGGGGAGGAGTAGCCTCCCCCAGCCTCTGGAAATGCTTTGTTGGGCACAGATGTGCCCAATTCTGCATAAGCCAGTCTACACCGGTTCAGGGGACCCCTTAGCCCTGCTCTGGCGCGAAACTGGACAAAGGAAAGGGGAGTGACCACTCCCCTGACCTGCACCTCCCCTGGGAGGTGTCCAGAGCTCCTCCAGTGTGCTCCAGACCTCTGCCATCTTGGAAACAGAGGTGCTGCTGGCACACTGGACTGCTCTGAGTGGCCAGTGCCACCAGGTGACGTCAGAGACTCCTTCTGATAGGCTCCTTCAGGTGTTAGTAGCCTATCCTCTCTCCTAGGTAGCCAAACCCTCTTTTCTGGCTATTTAGGGTCTCTGTCTCTGGGGAAACTTTAGATAACGAATGCAAGAGCTCAGCCGAGTTCCTCTGCATCTCTCTCTTCACCTTCTGATAAAGAATCGACGGCTGACCGCGCTGGAAGCCTGCAAATCTGCAACAAAGTAGCTAAGACGACTACTGCAACTCTGTAACGCTGATCCTGCCGCCTTCTCGACTGTTTTCCTGCTTGTGCATGCTGTGGGGGTAGTCTGCCTCCTCTCTGCACCAGAAGCTCCGAAGAAATCTCCTGTGGGTCGACGGAATCTTCCCCCTGCAACCGCAGGCACCAAAAAGCTGCATTACCGGTCCCTTGGGTCTCCTCTCAGCATGACGAGCGAGGTCCCTCGAATCCAGCGTCTCTGTCCAAGTGACCCCCACAGTCCAGTGACTCTTCAGTCCAAGTTTGGTGGAGGTAAGTCCTTGCCTCACCTCGCTGGGCTGCATTGCTGGGAACCGTGACTTTTGCAGCTACTCCGGCCCCTGTGCACTTCCGGTGGAAATCCTTTGTGCACAGCCAAGCCTGGGTCCACGGCACTCTAACCTGCATTGCACAACATTCTAAGTTGGTCTCCGGCGACGTGGGACTCCTTTGTGCGACTTCGGGTGAGCACCATTTCACGCATCCTTGTAGTGCCTGTTTCTGGCACTTCTCCGGGTGCTATCTGCTGCTGAGAGGGCTCCTTGTCTTGCTCGACGTCCCCTCTCTCTCCTGGTCCAATTTGCGACCTCCTGGTCCCTCCAGGGCCACAGCAGCGTCCAAAAACGCTAACCGCACGATTTGCAGCTAGCAAGGCTTGTTGGCGCTCTTTCGGCGGGAAAACACTTCTGCACGACTCTCCACTGCAAGAGGGATCCGTCCACCAAAGGGGAAGTCTCTAGCCCTTTTCGTTCTTGCAGAAACCTCAGCTTCTTCTGTCCAGTAGAAGCTTCTTTGCACCCGCAGCTGGCATTTCCTGGGCATCTGCCCATCTCCGACTTGCTTGTGACTTTTGGACTTGGTCCCCTTGTTCCACAGGTACTCTAGATTGGAAATCCACAGTTGTTGCATTGTTGGTTTGTGTCTTTCCTGCATTATTCCTCTAACACGACTTCTTTGTCCTTAGGGGAACTTTAGTGCACTTTGCACTCACTTTTCAGGGTCTTGGGGAGGGTTATTTTTCTAACTCTCACTATTTTCTAATAGTCCCAGCGACCCTCTACGAGGTCACATAGGTTTGGGGTCCATTCGTGGTTCGCATTCCACTTTTGGAGTATATGGTTTGTGTTGCCCCTATCCCTATGTTTCCCCATTGCATCCTATTGTAACTATACATTGTTTGCACTGTTTTCTAAGACTATACTGCATATTTTTGCTATTGTGTATATATATCTTGTGTATATTTCCTATCCTCTCACTGAGGGTACACTCTAAGATACTTTGGCATATTGTCATAAAAATAAAGTACCTTTATTTTTAGTATAACTATGTATTGTGTTTTCTTTTGATATTGTGCAAGTGACACTTGTGGTACTGTAGTAGCTTCACACGTCTCCTAGTTCAGCCTAAGCTGCTCTGCTAAGCTACCATTATCTATCAGCCTAAGCTGCTAGACACCCTATACACTAATAAGGGATAACTGGGCCTGGTGCAAGGTGCAAGTACCCCTTGGTACTCACTACAAGCCAGTCCAGCCTCCTACAGTCCCCTTGTTCCACAGGTACCCTCGTCTGGAAATCCATCGTTGTTGCATTGCTGGTGTTGTAGTGAATCCTAGTTTGTTTTAGCGGGATAACAGGAGTTAGCTTAGCCGTAGGCTTGTAAACTCGTGCCCCCGTCACCCAGTGACTTTTAACCTACTTAGCTTGCTCTGTCTTAGTCCATTTAATTATTTCTTTCCTTTAAAATGGCGGGCTTGTTTATAAGTTAGACCACTTGTTATGGGTTCTATTATCAGTGTCACTGCGCCAAGGCGTCAAGATCAAGCACGGAAGACAAACATACAGTAGGCATTCACACTTAGGGATTTTCCCTCTCAATACTTTCGAGGGATTGTTGATATTAATTGCCGTCCCAAGCATGCCTGTTATCTATTCTTATGAATAACACTTATGTCAGGGGACCTTGTAAATCTGTATAAATACAACACACTTTTAGACAGATAATCAGAGGGATTCCGACCAGAGGGCATCGCCACCATCGCTGATACCGATGCTACAGTCATCTTGACGCTGACCCAGTCTTCGTGTCCCTGCGGAGTCTGAGATAGAGACCTCATTCCAAGGTAACGAGGGTAGGGGGCTCCTCTCATGGACACAGCTTTGGCAGATTAGGTTTAACGAACCCAGCTCTCCTTTTATAGTTAGGAGGTTAGACTTACTCTCCTTGGGGTACTAGGGCTTATTCCATTTTTCACATATACATATATTTCTTTCATATATTGCATAATGGTGGGGGTCTTTATAACAATGACTCTCCTCTTCACAATACTGTGTTTGTATGAGACATAATATATCTGTGAGAAAAGGGTAATTTCTGTTTAACCACGACAACCCTGAGAGATCTTACTTTGAGTCCATGCGTAAGCGACTGCTACAAATCACCTTTTACTATTCTGTTTCTGGTGAGGTACTGCTAGTAAGCCGGTAAGGTTTGGACAACAGTTACAACTAGTTGTAGGAAGGAACTTAGTCACCTACAAACAAAAGTACTGTCATCCTGAGACCAGCAGTCTTGCTCAGAGCAAGAGTCCAAACTACGACATGGCGCCACCAGCGATGGTGTTTAGGCACTAATTTACGGATACCCTGACTATCACTATCTCACAGACAACAGGTACCCTCAGTACCATTATACGGAGACGTCCGTGGTCTTTGGGAGAATCCTCCTCAGCCAAACAGGTGACCCCTGATTAGGCTGTAGGTTGTTCGAGCTCGAACTAACAAAAGGAAAAACTTCCCCTATTTTGGTGTTCCGTTTCTCTAAACAACTATGGCTAATACCATAGACATTCCTGCAAATGCTAGACATGCACTTACACAACATTTATTAGCGCATGGCCTTACAGAAGAGGGCGGGGAGGTTACTTTGATTATAGAAGCAACTGAAGCATACCAAACTGAAACATTTTATTGTTGGGTTGCCTTTCCTGGGGCTGACCAATGAACGCACACATTTCACACATATGACATTGCGGACGTTCCAGTACGATATGAAGCATACAAGTATCATGAAATATCGCTCACATATCAAGAGCATCAGAACTGGTTTGAAGGCGCCCTACCACATGTACTACGACTGGTGAGGCTAGGTCCTTTAAGTAATGAAGGGCCTACATGGCCCATGTTTGCCACATATACACCTCACCCGGGCATACAGAATATGCCGGTTGTAGATTTAAGAATATTATATAATGAATTAGTGGCATTATATAGACGACTAGTTCAGTTCGTAATGCGAACGTTGAACACTACACCAGCGCGTTCAGCACCGCCAGTCGCTGGTGGATATCAATTGGCTACTGGGATTAATCCACAAACAGTACATACCATCATGGGTAAAGTGCCCTCGGAACGGGAAAAACAAATCAGCTAGAGGCTGTGTTCCCCCATACGGGGCCACAGGAAAAACATAGATTGCTCACTATGTGCTTGCCATTTGGGATGGTTCCCTCGGTGGATGATTGTGCCACTTGGGGTACAGTCTTCGCTGCTGTTTATACTACCACACATGGGACCCCTACACTTGCCAATTTACCGGAAGTGTTAAAACAAATACAAAATGAGCATGGGGCTGCACCGGCCCTGGATCTGGGGATGAAATTGATGCGTAACTTTGACGCAGTCTCCTCGATAATATTAAGTAATATTAAAGGGGAAGCAGTAGCACTGGCGATACGCCAACGTCTCCGAGAAACTCCACATGTGGAACAGGAGAGACAGCTACCGAAAATAATATCAGATACCTATACTAGTATAGGACGGGATGGGTTGGGGGCCAAGCCTAAAAAATTGAACATACCAAGTACCACCCATAAGGAAGGTACAAAGCAAGCACAAGAGGGCTCTAAGAAACGCTGGGACAAACAAAAAGATTTCAAAGACAGGAGAAATAAAAGAGCTGATTCTCCACATCCGGAGTACTCTGAAAGGAGGTATAATCTCAGAAATAGGGATAACATTAGAACTCCTGACAGATATACTGATTCACGTCCTTCTCGTTCCTTTCAGGACTCACCGGATAGACGTAGCGAGAGAGGGGGCCGTCAAGATCGACGTCCGGAATACGTGAAAGAAAAGAAAGACTCACCACAGTCTACCATTAAAAAAGAAGAAAAGACTGCTCAGCAAAAGCCACAATTTAAAAAGAAGAAAGTGGCAGCACTGACTATTAAAAATGCCAGTAATATTGAGAACGCTGTTGAGAAACAAGAGGTGGGCAGTGACTCTGTTGGACAGCGCAGCAGAGGTCACGATATGTCGCCAGAGTCTGAAAGATCATCTGGATGCGACAGCAACTAGCGATTACATCGCAGTTGAAACTGTGGATGGCCGCGTTCTCCCACCCGATCGGGTTTATGATTTAACAATTCAGATAGAGGGAGACGTGGAACGCATTATTAGTGTAATATTCTGGGATGAACTAACAAGTGATATCCTGTTGGCCGAGAGAGATTGGCCACCTGAACATGTCCGCAGGCTCCCGCATGGGGAAGGTGTCATTTTGCCTTCTTTCTCCGATCTTGTTCCAGAGGCTGACAAAAAAGTTTATGCTGCTGAATGGGCTTTAGCGCAGGCACCTGCATTATACCGTAATCATGTAGGTTGGGACAAGGACTCTCCTTGTCATGTTATTCCCGTCCGATCTACACCTCACCCGCAGCCACAATACCCTGTTAAACATGATGCGAAAGCTCCGGTGACGGAGATACTGTCACAACTTGAATACCAGGGAGTAATAGAGCCCTGTACATCGACAATGAATAATCCGCTATTTCCCGTTGCGAAACCTGATCATTCATATAGAATAGTGGTTGATTACAGACACTTGAATAGTCATACACGTACATTTGCTATACAAAATTCGCACAGCACAGTGCTGATTAATAATATAGTGCGTAAAAAATACAAAACAACATTGGATATCTCGAATGGATTTTTCTGCCAGAATTTAGCACATGAAAGTAGGGACTTAAGTGCATTCTCCTTTGGCTCTCAGAAACGCTTTTGTCGTTTACCACAAGGCTATAAAAACAGCCCAGGGCTGTTTTCGGCCCGTGTAACATCAATCTTGCACGAACTTGATTCCGCGGCATTATCATATGTGGATGATATCTATCTCACAGATGACACCCTTGACATTCATCTTGCGAGGGTCAATCGGATAATTGTGGGATTTGCTGCCTTCGGTTATAAATTTAATTTTAGGAAAAGCAAGATAGCTTATCTTAGTGTATTGTTCCTGGGATATGAGCTTTCATATGAGGGAAAGAGCCTGGCCCCGCACTTTCTAGAAAAATTTGCTCAGCTACAGCCTCCAAACACACTTAAGAAATTACAGTCATTGCTGGGTTTCTTTAATTTTGGCGGAACATACATTCCAGATTATGCTGAACGCATCAAACCACTATATGACCTAATACAACCAAATTTTTCTAGCAGGCGATGGACAATTGAACACACACACATCCTTAGGGATATACAACGTGACATGCTGGAAGCTAGACACTTATACACACGTGATAACAAAACGAACTTGGTCATCAGAATAATAGCTGGTGCCCTTGGATTTACATATGTCACCTTTAATGAGGGTGACACAGTGCCTATTGCATACAAATCACATTTATACTCCAATGCAGAGAAACGTTTTGCTCCAACTGAAAAAATTCTGACAGCAGTTCAGATGGCCGTCATAAAGGAGAGACCACTTGCCCAGGGGAAGCGCATAATTGTTGTCTCCCCGGTGCCGGCCTTAGAGGCTGTCACTAAAGCAAGCGTTCCAAACGCTAAAGCATTACATCCACGCTGGATTCAATGGGCAACGTCTCTGACCGCCACTGATGTTGATTATGTGTTTGATCCAAGACTTCAGACACAAGAATTTCTCCAGTATGAGCAGGAGTACCCCGCTCCCATACACATATTGCCAATTGACAGTTATGATACCATCATTTATACTGACGGATCGGCACAACCGGCTGTGGGTACTAAACATCAATACTCAGCAGCTTGCGCAGCTGTGTGCGGGATAATGGAAGACGGCGTTTTCCATCCTCATAATACCTACACTCAGACCTTAGGGGACTGCACAGCCCAGTTGGCTGAGCTTAAGGCTCTTCTTCTAGCGCTCGAACATTCAGAGCCAGGAGCACTGACTTTAATTGTCTGTGATTCATACTACTGCGTCCAGTCGTACAATGAATACCTCAATCATTGGAAACTGAACGAGTTTAGAGATTCTAAAGGGAACACCATTAAACACAAAATGTTGTGGGGAAGGGTGGCTGATCTTAAGGATAAGCTGCCATGTGTCCATGTAGTTCATACATTGGGGCACCAGCGTGTAGGAATACATGTTGCCGGTAATACATTGGCTGATGAGGCGGCCAAAGCATCAGTAGCTACGGCGTCTGTAGCTGCAGTGACTCGTTCTCGGACGAGGTTGGATAATGAAATATTGCTTGCCGTTAAAGCCTCGGCTGCAGGCAAGACCCTTCCTAAAGGATACCCTACGAACTATACCTATCATATCAGTGCGCAGAATGTTGCTTTTGCAACAATTCCTGATGTTGGTGATCGAGTGATCCCAAATGAAGACCAAAGATTGGAGCTGATTACAGCTGCACATGAGGGTGTCGCTTCTGCACATGCTGGTATACAGGCCACTATCACCATTTTACAACAACGATACTGGTGGCCTGGTCTATGCAGACGGACTAAACAGTATGTCCTTTGCTGTGACATTTGTCAGCAAATTAAGGGTTCCAATATCAAACGCCCTCCGCAGACATCTCTCTTATTGTCAGACAAGCCACTCCATTGTGTGTACCTGGATCATTGTGGTCCCTTACAACCTGATGGTGCATACAAATACATTTTAGTGGCTGTAGATTCCTGTTCTAGATTCCTGTGGGTATGGCCACAGCGGTCGGCTGACGCCCGGACTGTTATAAAAGATTTGCTGATCTTTATCGGTACATATGCGGTTGCAGCATTCCATTCGGACCAGGGCCCTGCATTTGCCTCTAAGGCTTTCAGGGACACCATGAGGACGATGGGTGTTGAACTCCATTACTCCTCACCATACCATCCCGAGGGAAATTCGGTCGTGGAGAGGCGGAATCGTGATCTAAACCAGTCCTTAACAGCTCGAGTTTTAGGTTCAGGCCGCAGTTGGTTGCATCACCTATATGGGGTCCAGAGAGCACTGAATAATCTGCCAAGACGGTCCTAGGGGGGTAAGTCTCCATATGAGGTTCTCTTTGGGACACCTATGTATGTCCCCAATCTTGATGCCCCTGGTATGGTGGCAGCAGAAACACCATTTGACATAAAAGAACGTCTCGCTGTTTTACAGGAGCTTCAACAATTCCGTGATGATAAATCATCTGCAAGTGCTGCCACCTTGGGAATAAGGGACTTGGCGAAAACTTCAACTGGCTGGATTCCTAACGTTGGGGATCTGGTTCGTGAGAAGATCGCTGTGAAAAAAGAGTTTGGTCCATCATACAGAGCACCTGTACCGGTCTTGGGAATAAAAGACACCAGGACTGTCATCCTTCCACCTTTGTCTGGTTCTAAATCAAACAGGTTCATCTTCATTGATGACATCAAATTACACCATGTGGCCAATGCTTCACAGTAGACCAGGAGGTCCCTTGGGTAGTTCCCGATCCCCTCTCACTTCCCAACAGGACATCCCTCTACATAGTAGGATGACTATCGCTACTACTGACTATGCAACTATGTCAGCTGCTGTTCCGGACACTTCCTCGACCATGGGGAGGGCAGGAAATGAACTTTTGTTGGTTCCAGTAACAACTTCGGAGAACCCCCGATACAGGATTTGGCTGTATTTTACACGAACACTTCCACCACTAATAACGTTGTCTATCAAGAACTTCCAACAACAGTGGATGGGAATTAGATGGGTCCTGTATTTGCGGAGACTTCCTCTGGCTATTTTGTAGACATTGATGATTTTTCTTCAGATTCATCCTCAACTGTGACTGACAAACTTTCGAGAGGTAGCAAATTCTATCGATGGCTTAAAAAGAACTATTTGAGATATACATGGAACTATCTCTGGTTCTGTTTAACATTTATTGCATTATTTTTTTGGATTGGTTTTGTGACTGTTTTCTTTTTACTTATCAATGGTCACTATATCGCTGATCGCTCCTCTGTGGAGCCTGTTGGTGTAATTTTAACACCACACCATTCATCACATAAAGTCCGACGTGATTTGTCCCCTGTCAATATTACAGCTATTCCGATTCCTGATGGAATTGTATGGGACAAAGTTCCGTTCGATATATACAGGCCTACAGAGATAATTCAAATACCACACGTGTTCAAGATTTCTATGTCTGATGTTATTACACCTAATGTTGTTTCTGATGATTGGGATGTCCAAACAGTTGATTCGATGCTGACTGAAATGAAGGACCACTCCGCTTTTGGAAGTGATGATGTATATGATTATTCAATGAATTATGGGGAAATGTTCTGCTATAACAATTGGGGACATCACTACCTACACCGTGCAACTAGATATAGGACTCTCTTTAACTACACACAATGGGAACACTGTTCAACACCGCAGGTGGGGAGTCCAAAGTTTTACAGTGACAAATTCACATACTTTTCTGGGCATGATACAAAGAAAGCTGAATCGTATTATTTTAAATTACCTCCAGCGCAATTTAGGAAACTTTTGCTAACGGATACAAAATTGATTTATTCAGATCCCTTTGTTTCCCAACTATCGATTGAGGGTTACGGATATTGGAAGAACACTATCGATTTGAAGAGTGTATGGGGAACACAAGATTGGCAAATACAGGGTGGGGAGGCTTTGTTTTGCGCTTGCTTAATTCCTGTGCAAATGATTTTTTTAAATGATACTGTTGAGCAGACATCATGTCTGGGGTTAGCAAAAATTAAAGATCTAAACACGCCCAGTATCCCTACTCCGACAAAATTTAGAGATTGGCAACACTTTCTTAATATTTCAGAGGATAGGCTAGATGCATTGGTTAAGGCTGGTGCTTATAATTCTTCACTTTCCCGTCCCGGGGGATGGTTGGTATGGCCCACCGACACTGATGAATGTCAGAAGCGTTTTTTGAACTCGTCAGGGGTTTTTTCCATTCATAGGCCAGACCCTCGCTTTCTATCGGGTCAACATAGTGGTATAATAGCAACATACAGTGTGGGTAAGCTGTGCCAGCAATGGGTGCTGACGAACACTTTAACGGCGGTGAAACAACACTTGAACACTCTTTCTGACAGCATAGATCTACAAGATTTCCTATTAGGTCCTAAGAAACAACGTTCAAAACGGTTTTTATATGCTATGTATAATGAAATTTGGAAGCTTTCTCAAATTGAGGCTGCTGCACGTTTAAGGCAACTTGATAAGGAAAATTTAGAAAAAACATTGGCTGTTGTCGACAATGGCATGAACACGCTATCCAACCGAATTTATTCACTGTCGAATATAGTGTCATCTGCTATTGATATCACTCAGACTGATTTGTCCCGGTTATATCATGGGCAAACACAGCTACGTTCCATCATGCAGCTGGGTTGGGCATTACAGACACTGAGAAGTGGCCACATTCCATGGAAATATATTAATGGAAGTGAACTGTTCGCTGCTTTGAATTTTTCCAGGGAACAAGAGACAATGGCTAAAAGGGAGGCTCGTTTCACCTTGCTTCAAGTAGAGAAATTAGATAAGTTGCCCTTCACGGTTGCAGAAAGTCCTTCAACTATTTGGGTCTTACACAGCATAATTAATTTACCGTTTTCGACCTTTCGTTTCACAAGCTGCCTAAAACATCTTGCAGTGGGACAATATGAACGGCTAGGAGATAGCTTTATTAAGGAAGAGTGGGAGTTGCCCTTTGATTATCGATGTCTGAACGGTGAGCAGGAGGTCTTTCTTAGCGGAAGTGAATGTGAGACTACTGTTCGTCATTCCATGATATGCAAACAGGTGTCTCTTCACGGTCTTTGCAATGTGGGGGTCGCGAATTTGGCCTGTTTTCTGAAGGGTACTCCCGTCCCCTTGATTCGTTCAGTGTTTCATGTACTTTCCAATGGAAGTAATGTTCTACTGAGCGATGACAGCTGTTGCGGCTTACGACCTGGAATTGCCTACGCAATCTCAGTCACGAAGGTCGTTACGTGTTGTGGCCATGTTTTGTTTCCCCCCACACGAGAGATACAATTATCAGAAATGTGGCCCCACATTGATACTATTAATGTGAACTATGACAAGTTGAGCAGACTGAAGGCGCTATTGTTTCAAAAACAGGTTGCCTTGACATCCGCAAAAAAGACGTATGCTCTCCAGATTGCGAGATCATCAGCCGAGATACAATCCCTTTTAAATACCGATTTCCCCAAACACTTTGGAGAGTTGGTATCGAGAATATTCAATGCTTCCAGCACTACTGGGATTGTTCATTTCTTTACGGCTGTCGGGTCTGGTTTTGTGTCCATCTTCCAGACTGTCTTCGGAGTCATCCCATCAGCCATCCATTCTCTCTTTTCCAGTGTGTTTGGTGGCTTTCCAATTATTTTGGCTTTAATTGGTGGACTACTACTGCTGTTCTTTCTGATTCGCGGTGGTTGTTTTTTTCCAGCGACACAGAGCAATGGAGCCACTCCCATCAACACTGCTGTGCCGTGAACGCATGGTTCGGATCTTCGGTACACCTTTGCTGGTGGAACTAGAATTTGACTGGTCATTGTCATTTCGGCCTCTACTATGGTGTGTACAACCAGTGTTCCGCTGCATATGGTGTCTCTTTGAACATCTGCCTATGGTCTGTCTTGCTGTTGCACCTACATCTCCTGTGGACCAAGAACTGCTGATGTCCCCGATGAGGGTTCATACACGGTCATGCCCCTTGAGACTATGGTTGCTCCGCGAGGCCACCTATGAGCCATCTGTTATACAATCTAACATGGATGAGGACGCTGCAGCAAGTGTCGATACACCGATGAATATGGCTCACTTTTGCTCTGTGGATCCGTTTGTCCGTCCAGCTCTCAATTTCACATCAGACGATGTTGACTCTTTTTTAAGATCCTTGAATGGTGACTTCGATGACATTCTTCAAGATCCTGCGTATAGCACATAATTTGATCAAATTTGCTTACCAGTTCCTGGTTCCAAAATATGCAACTATATTAAACGTTTGATTTTACTTGTCATGGTTGATATTAAAATATCTGGGTTTTTTTTGGACGAATTTGTTTACACACAGAAATGATTTTCTCTTGAGTTTTCGTTTTTGTTTTTTGGCTTTTTAGTTCAGTAGCAGCTTTATAGCATTTTTGGATTTCTTTCCCTTCATCATACCTGTTATGGCAATGGGGAGGGTGTAGTGAATCCTAGTTTGTTTTAGCGGGATAACAGGAGTTAGCTTAGCCGTAGGCTTGTAAACTCGTGCCCCCGTCACCCAGTGACTTTTAACCTACTTAGCTTGCTCTGTCTTAGTCCATTTAATTATTTCTTTCCTTCAAAATGGCGGGCTTGTTTATAAGTTAGATCACTTGTTATGGGTTCTATTATCAGTGTCACTGCGCCAAGGCGTCAAGATCAAGCACGGAAGACAAACATACAGTAGGCATTCACACTTAGGGATTTTCCCTCTCAATACTTTCGAGGGATTGTTGATATTAATTGCCGTCCCAAGCATGCCTGTTATCTATTCTTATGAATAACACTTATGTCAGGGGACCTTGTAAATCTGTATAAATACAACACACTTTTAGACAGATAATCAGAGGGATTCCGACCAGAGGGCATCGCCACCATCGCTGATACCGATGCTACAGTCATCTTGACGCTGACCCAGTCTTCGTGTCCCTGCGGAGTCTGAGATAGAGACCTCATTCCAAGGTAACGAGGGTAGGGGGCTCCTCTCATGGACACGGCTTTGGCAGATTAGGTTTAACGAACCCAGCTCTCCTTTTATAGGTAGGAGGTTAGACTTACTCTCCTTAGGGTACTAGGGCTTATTCCATTTTTTACATATACATATATTTCTTCATATATTGCATAATGGTGGGGGTCTTTATAACAATGACTCTCCTCTTCACAATACTGTTGCTTGGTATATTCATTATCCTAATCATTGCAGTTCATGCAACTTATTGCAAATTGCAGTTATGTTGAATAAAAACTATTATAACTTCACTGCATCTGTGTTATTGCCTTTGTTTGTATGAGACATAATAAAAATGTGAGAAAAGGGTAATTTCCGTTTAACCACGACAACCCTGAGAGATCTTACTTTGAGTCCATGCGTAAGCGACTGCTACAAATCACCTTTTACTATTGTGTTTCTGGTGAGGTACTGCTAGTAAGCCGGTAAGGTTTGGACAACAGTTACAACTAATTGTAGGAAGGAACTTAGTCACCTACAAACGAAAGTACTGTCATCCTGAGACCAGCAGTCTTGCTCAGAGCAAGAGTCCAAACTACGACAGTGTTGGTCTTTCCTGCAGAATTCCCCTATCACGACTTCTGTGCTCTTTGGGGAACTTGAGTGCACTTTGCACTCACTTTTCAGGGTCTTGGGATGGGCTATTTTTCTAACCCTCACTGTTTTCTTACAGTCCCAGCGACCCTCTACAAGGTCACTTAGGTTTGGGGTCCATTCGTGGTTCGCATTCCACTTTTGGAGTATATGGTTTGTGTTGCCCCTATCCCTATGTGTCCCCATTGCATCCTTTTGTAACTATACATTGTTTGCACTGTTTTCTAAGACTATACTGCATATTTTTGGTATTGTCTACATATATCTTGTGTATATTTGCTATCCTCATACTGAGGGTACTCACTGAGATACTTTTGGCATATTGTCATAAAAATAAAGTACCTTTATTTTTAGTATATCTGTGTATTGTGTTTTCTTATAATATTGTGCAAAGTGACACTAGTGGTAATGTAGGAGCTTCACTCGTCTCCTAGTTCAGCCTAAGCTGCTCTGCTAAGCTACCATTATCTATCAGCCTAAGCTGCTAGACACCCTATACACTAATAAGCGATACCTGGGCCTGGTGCAAGGTGTAAGTACCCCTTGGTACTCACTACAAGCTAGTCCAGCCTCCTACACAGGGTGGTTAGGGGATACTGTGATACCCGTTTTACTTGTTGTTGGAAAGGGATCCTGAGTTTTCAGGCCTTCTCTCCTTTGCTTTTTCATTTCAGTAGAAATGAGAGGGAACAATTCCTTAAGGATACCCAGCATGGCTGCATGGGTATAAAACTCTACATCAGCCCAACCTGAGGCCTCTAGGTCATTACCTAAGAGAGAGTCTACAGGTAAGCTAGGTGATACTACCACCTGCTTAGGGCCAGTAATTCCACCCCAACTAAGCTGAACTATAGCTAAGGGAAGAAACATAGTGGAGTTATGGACATCAATAATCATATACTGTTGTCCAATGATGTGTTGTTCAGGAGCCATTTGGTTTTCAGTCACCAAAGTGATACTGGCACCTGTGACCCTGTAGGCCTGGGCCTCAACACCATTTATTGAAACTGTCTGCCTGCACTTATCCATTGTAAGGGGACAAGCAGCCAGTGTGGCAAGGCCAATGCCACTAGGTTTGACAGAGACCGTCTTGGGACTGACTACCCCAGTTTCTATGATATACCCATAAGTGAACCCAACTACACCCTTAGTTTGACTGTTGCTAGCAGTCCCACCACTATTACCACTACTACTAGGGGCACTAGAGCTTGATGTATCAGTGGTGGGAGGCTCAGGGGGTTTACCTGGACAGTATTTATCCCCTGGCATATGGCCTCTGTTTTTACACACAAAGCACCAAGGCTTTTTAATGTGTGCAGATTGTGAAGAAGTGGAAGAATTTGTTTTATCCTCACCCCCTGAAGAGTGTTTAGGATTTGAAGAAGGATCTTTGGTTTTACCCTTGTCCCCATGCTTATCCTGAGATTTCTCACCATCTTTCTTCTTGCCATCCTTGTCACCACCTGTAGGAACTTTTCTGTTCACTCTTGTTCTGACCCATTTGTCTGCCTTCTTTCCCAATTCTTGGGTAGAGGTCAGATCTGAGTCCACTAGATATTGGTGCAACAAATCAGACACACAATTATTAAGAATATGCTCTCTCAGGATTAAGTTATACAGGCTTTCATAGTCAGAAACTTTACTGCCATGTAACCACCCCTCCAAGGCCTTCACTGAATGGTCAACAAAGTCTACCCATTCTTGTGAAGACTCCTTTTTGGTTTCTCTGAACTTGATCCTGTACTGTTCAGTGGTTAAGCCATAACCATCTAGAAGCGCACTCTTAATAACTGTAAAATTATTGGCATCACTTTCCTTCACAGTAAGGAGCCTATCCCTACCCTTTCCACTGACAGATAGCCATAGGATAGCAGCCCACTGCCTTTGAGGGACCCCCTGTACAACACAGGCCCTCTCAAGTGCAGCAAACCACTTGTTAATGTCACCCCCCTCCTTGTAAGAGGGAACTATCTTGTGCAGATTCCTAGAATCATGCTCTTTTACAGGATTACTATCTGTAATACTGCTACTGCCACAATGGGGCAAAAACCCCAACCTCTGCCTTTCTTTTTCTAAGTCAAATGCTTCCCTGTCTACATCCAGCTGTTGCTTTTTCAGCTTCAGCCTGGACTCTTCCACTCTCAATCTATTGAGCTCCCTTTCTAACACTCTGTCATCAGGGTGGGTTGGTTGGGCATGCTTAGACACAGAAGAATGGTGTAAATGGACAGAGGGAGACCTGTTCCTAACAGATGGCACTCTAACAACCTGGCCTAAAGGATTCATTTCCCTACTGTGATGTGAACTCACATCAGTACCAGCCCTGCTAGGTGGCCTGCTAAGGGGCAGGTTGTGAAGGTTCCCTTCTAACACTTTTACTGGGGCTACCCCAGAATCAGAGTGTGAACCATCAGCTAATCTCTCACCAGATGTGCCAGCTATGGTCTTATCATGTTCAATGAGCATATTAACTAACAATTCTCTAGAGCGATTCTTCCCTACCCCTAAACCTCTATCAATGCAGCGACTCCTTGCACCTTTCCAGCTAAGGTGGTCATAAGCAGTGCTGGTCAGATCCAGAGTTTGACCTGTACCAGACATGATAGAAAAAGGTTTAAGGGACAGAAAAAGAAAGAAAAAGTTTTAGAACTTTTTAAGGAACAGAAAAAAAAACGTTTTCAACTTTTAAGAAACTTTTTGAAAGTTTAGAGGTACTTTTCAGCACTTAGCAATAGAGTAAGAGAAGAAAAGCAAAACTTTTTGGTTAGGTGTACATAGACTGAACTTGTTTTGTATATTTTTCTCTTATGAAAAGTACAAAATGACAAAGTGGTAAGTAGTTACAAGTACTTATCCCACCGCTGCACAACCAATGTAGGAGGCTGGCCTGGTTTGTAGTGGTACCAAGGGGTACTTACACTCTGCACCAGGTCCAGTTATCCCTTATTAGTCTAGAAGAGGTGTCTAGCAGCTTAGGCTGATAGAAAAGGGTAGCTTAGCAGAGCAGCTTAGGCTGAACTAGGAGACGTGTAAAGCTCCTACTATGCCACTGGTGTCATATGCACAATATCATAAGAAAACACAATACACAGATATACAGGTATACAGGTACTTTATTTTTATGATGTAGGAGGCTGGACTGGCTTGTAGTGAGTACCAAGGGGTACTTACACCTTTCACCAGGCCCAGGTATCCCTTATTAGTGTATAGGGTGTCTAGCAGCTTAGGCTGATAGATAATGGTAGCTTAGCAGAGCAGCTTAGGCTGAACTAGGAGACGAGTGAAACTCCTACAGTACCACTAGTGTCACTTGCACAATATCATAAGAAAACACAATACACAGATATACTAAAAATAAAGGTACTTTATTTTTATTACAATATGCCAAAGTATCTCAGTGAGTACCCTCAGTATGAGGATAGCAAATATACACAAGATATATGTACACAATACCAAAAATATGCAGTATAGTCTTAGAAAACAGTGCAAACAATGTATAGTTACAATAGGATGCAATGGGGACACATAGGGATAGGGGCAACACAAACCATATACTCCAAAAGTGGAATGCGAACCACGAATGGACCCCAAACCTATGTGACCTTGTAGAGGGTCGCTGGGACTGTAAGAAAACAGTGAGGGATAGAAAAATAACCCACCCCAAGACCCTGAAAAGTGAGTGCAAAGTGCACTAAAGTTCCCCAAAGAGCACAGAAGTCGTGATAGGGGAATTCTGCAGGAAAGACCAAAACCAGCAATGCAACAACAATGGATTTCCAGACGAGGGTACCTGTGGAACAAGGGAACCAAGTCCAAAAGTCACGAACAAGTCGAGAGTGGGCAGATGCCCAGGAAATGTCAGCTGTGGGTGCAAAGAAGCTGCTACTGGACAGTAGAAGCTGAGGATTCTGCAGGACCGACAAGGGCTAGAGACTTCCCCTTTGGAGGATGGATATCACACGTAGTGAAGAGTCGTGCAGATGTGTTTTCCTGAAGAAAGACCGCCAACAAGCCTTGCTAGCTGCAAATCATGCGGTTAGGGCTTTTGGGTGCTGCTGTGGCCCAGGAGGGACCAGGATGTCGCCATATGCGTCAGGGGACAGAGGGGGCGCCCAGCAAGACAAGGAGCCCTCTCAGAAGCAGGCAGCACCCGCAGAAGTGCCAGAACAGGCACTACGAAGAGGAGTGAAACGGTGCTCACCCGAAGTTGCACAAAGGAGTCCCACACCGCCGGAGGACAACTTAGGAGGTCGTGCAATACAGGTTAGAGTCCCGTGGACCCAGGCTTGGCTGTGCACAAAGGATTTCCGCCAGAAGTGCACAGAGGCCAGAGTAGCTGCAAAAGACGCGGTTCCCAGCAATGTAATCTGGCGTGGGGAGGCAAGGACTTACCTCCACCAAACTTGGACTGAAGAGTCACTGGACTGTGGGAGTCACTTGGACAGAGTTGCTGGATTCAAGGGACCTCGCTCATCGTGCTGAGAGGAGACCCAGGGGACCGCTGATGCAGTCTTTTGGTGCCTGCGGTTGCAGGGGGAGGATTCCGTCGTCCCACGCGAGATTTCTTCAGAGCTTCTAGTGCAGAGAGGAGGCAGACTACCCCCATGGCATGCACCACCAGCAAAGCAGTCGAGAAGGTGGCTGGATCAGCGATACAAGGTTGCAGTAGTTGTCTCTGCTACTTTGTTGCGGTTTTGCAGGCGTCCAGAGCAGTCAGCGGTCGATTCCTTGGCAGAAGGTGAAGAGAGAGATGCAGAGGAACTCTGATGAGCTCTTGCATTCGTTATCTAAAGAATTCCCCAAAGGAGAGACCCTAAATAACCAGAAAAGGAGGTTTGGCTACTTAGGAAGGAGGATGGGCTAGCAACACAGGTAAGAGCCTATTAGAAGGACTCTCTGACGTCACCTGCTGGCCCTGGCCACTCAGAGCAGTCCATTGTGCCAGCAGCACCTCTGTTTCCAAGATGGCAGAGGTCTGGAGCACATTGGAGGAGCTCTGGGAACCTCCCCTGGGAGGTGCAGGTCAGGGGAGTGTTCACTCCCCTTTCCTTTGTCCAGTTTCTCACCAGAGCAGGGCTGGGGAATCCCTGAACCGGTGAAGACTGGCTTATGCAGAGATGGGCACCATCTGTGCCCATCAACGCATTTCCAGAGGCTAGGGGAGGCTACTCCTCCCCAGCCCTGACACCTTTTCCAAAGGGAGAGGGTGTAACACCCTCACTCTGAGGAAGTCCTTTGTTCTGCCTTCCTGGGCCAGGCCTGGTTGGACCCCAGGAGGGCAGAAACCTGTCTGAGGGGTTGGCAGCAGCTGCCATGAAACCCCAGGAATGGTAGTTTGGCAGTACCTGAGTCTGTGCTAGAGACTCGGGGGATTATGGAATTGTCTCCCCAATGCTAGAATGGCATTGGGGTGACAATTCCATGACCTTAGACATGTTACATGGCCATGTTCGGAGTTACCATTGTGACGCTATACATATGTATAGACTTATGTATAGTGCACGCGTGTAATGGTGTCCCCGCACTCACAAAGTCCGGGGAATTTGCCCTGAACAATGTGGGAGCACCTTGGCTAGTGCCAGGGTGCCCACACACTAAGTAACTTAGCACCCAACCTTTACCAGGTAAAGGTTAGACATATAGGTGACTTATAAGTTACTTAAGTGCAGTGGGAAATGGCTGTGAAATAACTTGGACGTTATTTCACTCAGGATGCAATGGCAGGCCTGTGTAAGAATTGTCAGAGCACCCTATGGGTGGCAAAAGAAATGCTGCAGCCCATAGGCATCTCCTGGAACCCCAATACCCTGGGTACCTGTAGGAGGCTGGACTGGCTTGTAGTGAGTACCAGGGGGTACTTACGCCTTGCACCAGGCCCAGTTATCCCTTATTAGTGTATAGGGGTGTCTAGCAGCTTAGGCTGATAGAAAATGGTAGCTTAGCAGAGCAGCTTAGGCTGAACTAGGAGACGAGTGAAGCTCCTACAGTACCACTAGTGTCATATGCACAATATCATGAGAAAACACAATACACAGATATACTAAAAGTAAAGGTACTTTATTTTCATGACAATATGCCAAAGTATCTCAGTGAGTACCCTCAGTATGAGGATAGCAAATATACACAAGATACATGTACACAATACCAAAATATGCAGTAATAGCAATAGAAAACAGTGCAAACAATGCATAGTCACAATAGAATGCAATGGGGCCACATAGGGATAGGGGCAACACAAACCATATACTCTAGAAGTGGAATGCGAACCACGAATGGACCCCAAACCTATGTGACCTTGTAGAGGGTCGCTGGGACTGTAAGGAAACAGTGAGGGTTAGAAAAATAGCCCACCCCTAGACCCTGAAAAGTGAGTGCAAAGTGCACTAAAGTTCCCCAAAGGACATAGAAGTCGTGATAGGGGAATTCTGCAGGAAAGACCAACACCAGCAAGGCAACAACGAAGGATTTCCAGACGAGAGTGCCTGTGGAACAAGGGGACCAAGTCCAAAAGTCACGATCAGTCGGGAGTGGGCAGATGCCCAGGAAATGCCAGCTGTGGGTGCAAAGAAGCTGCCACCGGATGGTAGAAGCTGAGGATTCTGCAAGAACGACAAGGGCTAGAAACTTCCCCTTTGGAGGAGTGATGTCCCACGTTGTGAAGAGTCGTGCAGACATGTTTTCCCCACAGAAAGACCGCAAACAAGCCTTGCTAGCTGCAAAGCTTGCAGTTAGGGTTTTTGGCTGCTGCTGTGGCCCAGGAGGGACCAGGATGTCACCAGTTGCATGAGGGGACAGAGGGGGCATCCAGCAAGACAAGGAGCCCCCTCAGAAGCAAGCAGCACCCACAGAAGTGCCGGAACAGGCACTACGAAGTGGAGTGAATCAGTGCCCACCCGAAGTTGCACAAGAGAGTCCCACGCCGCCGGAGGACAACTCAGGAGGTTGTGCAATGCAGGTTAGAGTGCCGGGGACCCAGGCTTGGCTGTGCATGAAGGAAATCCTCGGTGAGTGCACAGGAGCCGGAGTAGCTGCAAAACGCGCGGTTCCCAGCAATGCAGTCTAGCGTGGGGAGGCAAGGACTTACCTCCACCAAACTTGGACTGAAGAGTCACTGGACTGTGGGAGTCACTTGGACAGAGTTGCTAAGTTCAAGGGACCTCGCTCGTTGTGCTGAGTGGAGACCCAGAGGACAGGTGATGCAGTTCTTTGGTGCCTGCTGGTTGCAGGGGGAAGATTCCGTCGACCCACAGGAGATTTCTTCGGAGCTTCTAGTGCAGAGAGGAGGCAGACTACCCCCACAGCATGCACCACCAGGAAAACAGTCAAGAAGGCGGCAGGATCAGCGTTACAAGGTCGCAGTAGTCGTCTTTGCTACTTTGTTGCAGTTTTGCAGGCTTCCAGCGTGGTCAGCAGTCGATTCCTTGGCAGAAGGTGAAGAGAGAGATGCAGAGGAACTCTGATGAGCTCTTGCATTCGTTATCTAAGGAATTCCCCAAAGCAGAGACCCTAAATAGCCAGAAAAGAGGGTTTGGCTACCTAGGAGAGAGGATAGGCTAGCAACACCTGAAGGAGCCTATCAGAAGGAGTCTCTGACGTCACCTGCTGGCACTGGCCACTCAGAGCAGTCCAGTGTGCCAGCAGCACCTCTGTTTCCAAGATGGCAGAGGTCTGGAGCACACTGGAGGAGCTCTGGGCACTTCCCAGGGGAGGTGCAGGTCAGGGGAGTGGTCACTCCCCTTTCCTTTGTCCAGTTTCGCGCCAGAGCAGGGCTGAGGGATCCCTGAACCGGTGCAGACTGGCTTATGCAAAGATGGGCACCATCTGTGCCCATCAAAGCATTTCCAGAGGCTGGGGGAGGCTACTCCTCCTTTGCCTAAACACCTTTTTCCAAAGGGAGAGGGTGTAAAACCCTCTCTCTGAGGAAGTCCTTTGTTCTGCCTTCCTGGGCCAAGCCTGGCTGGACCCCAGGAGGGCAGAAACCTGTCTGAGGGGTTGGCAGCAGCTGCAGTGAAACCCCTGAGAAGGCAGTTTGGCAGCACCCGGGTCTGTGCTAGAGACCCGGGGAATCATGGGATTGTCTCCCCAATACCAGGATGGCATTGGGTGGGCAATTCCATGATCTTAGACATGTTACATGGCCATGTTCGGAGTTACCATTGTGAAGCTACACATAGGTAGTGACCTATGTGTAGTGCACGCGTGTAATAGTGTCCCCGCACTCACAAAGTCCGGGGAATTTGCCCTGAACAATGTGGGAGCACCTTGGCTAGTGCCAGGGTGCCCACACACTAAGTAACTTAGCACCTAACCTTTACCAGGTAAAGGTTAGACATATAGGTGACTTATAAGTTACTTAAGTGCAGTGGTAAATGGCTGTGAAATAACGTGGACGTTATTTCACTCAGGCTGCAGTGGCAGGCCTGTGTAAGAATTGTCAGAGCTCCCTATGGGTGGCAAAAGAAATGCTGCAGCACATAGGGATCTCCTGGAACCCCAATACACTGGGTACCTCAGTACCATATACTAGGGAATTATAAGGGTGTTCCAGTATTCCAATGTGAATTGGTGAAATTGGTCACTAGCCTGTTAGTGACAATTTGGAAAGAAATGAGAGAGCATAACCACTGAGGTTCTGAATAGCAGAGCCTCAGTGAGACAGTTAGTCATAACACAGGTAACACATACAGGGCACACTTATGAGCACTGGGGCCCTGGCTGGCAGGGTCCCAGTGACACATACAACTAAAACAACATATATACAGTGAAATATGGGGGTAACATGCCAGGCAAGATGTTACTTTCCTACAGTACCTCAGTACCATATACTAGGGAATTATAAGGGTGTTCCAGTATGCCAATGTGAATTGTTGAAATTGGTCACTAGCCTGTTAGTGACAATTTGGAAAGAGAGAGCATAACCACTGAGGTTCTGGTTAGCAGAACCTCAATGAGACAGTTAGGCATCACACAGGGAACACATACATATAGGTCACAAACTTATGAGCACTGGGGTCCTGACTAGCAGGGTCCCAGTGACACATAACAAACATACTGAAAACATAGGGTTTTCACTATGAGCACTGGGCCCTGGCTAGCAGGATCCCAGTGAGACATTGAAAACACTCTGACATACACTCACAAATAGGCCAAAAGTGGGGGTAACAAGGCTAGAAAGAGGCTACTTTCTCACAGTGAGCATCAGTTTTGGTTACCTGGTTGAGACCTCTGTAGTCTACACAAAATCTAATTTCCCTTTTCCCATCTTTGGAATGAGGTTTTGGCACAAGTACCACAGGAGAGGCCCATGGACTTTCAGAGTGCTCAACCACTCCCAGTTCAAGCATTTTCTGAACTTCTTGTTTTATGCAGTCTCTGACATGGTCAGGCTGCCTATAGATCTTACTTTTGACAGGCAAGCTGTCTCCAGTATCTATAGTGTGCTCACACCAAGAAGTGGTGCCTGGCACAGTAGAAAACAGTTCAGAAAACTGACCCAGGAGATTTATGCAGTGGTCTTTCTGCTCAGCAGTAAGACAATCTGCCAGAACTACACCTTCCACTAGAGCATCTTGTTCTGTGGAAGAGAAGAGATAAGGGAGAGGGTCACTCTCTTCTTCCTGTCCTTCATCTGTTGCCATGAGCAGGGTGAGATCAGCCCTGTCATAGTAGGGTTTCAGGTGATTGACATGGAGCACCCTAAGGGGGACTCCTGGCAGTGCCTAAGTCAACCAAGTAGGTGACTTCTCCCTTTTTCTCAACAATAATGTGGGGACCACTCCATTTGTCTTGGAGTGCTCTTGGGGCCACAGGCTCCAAGACCCACACTTTCTGCCCTGGTTGGTACTGAATCAGAACAGCCTTCTGGTCATGCCATTGCTTTTGGAGCTCTTGGCTGGCCTGTAGGTTTTTACTGGCCTTTTTCATGTACTCAGCCATTCTGGATCTTAGGCCAAGTACATAGTCCACTATGTCTTGCTTAGGAGCTTTTAAACGTTGTTCCCAACCCTCCTTTACAAGTGTTAGAGGACCTCTTACAGGGTGTCCACATAGGAGTTAAAAGGGGCTGAAGCCCACTTCTTTCTGGGGTACCTCCCTGTAAGCAAAAAGGAGGCAATGTAATAGGACATCCCATCTCCTTCTGAGTTTTTCAGGGAGTCCCATTATCATTCCTTTGAGAGTTTTAGTAAACCTCTCATCCAGTCTGTAGGAAAGTACCATCTTGCCTGGCATGTTACCCCCATTTTTCACTGTATATATGTTGTTTTAGTTGTATGTGTCGCTGGGACCCTGGTAACCCAGGGCCCCAGTGCTCATAATTGTGCCTGACTGTGTTACCTGTGTAGTGACTAACTGTCTCACTGAGGCTCTGCTAAACAGAACCTCAGTGGTTATGCTCTCTCATTTCTTTCCAAATTGTCACTAACAGGCTAGTGACCATTTTTACCAATTTCCATTGGCTTACTGGAACACCCTTATAATTCCCTAGTATATGGTACTGAGGTACCCAGGGTATTGGGGTTCCAGGAGATCCCTATGGGCTGCAGCATTTCTTTTGCCACCCATAGGGAGCTCTGACAATTCTTACACAGGCCTGCCACTGCAGCCTGAGTGAAATAACGTCCACGTTATTTCACAGCCATTTTACACTGCACTTAAGTAACTTATAAGTCACCTATATGTCTAACCTTTACATGGTAAAGGTTAGGTGCAAAGTTACTTAGTGTGAGGGCACCCTGTCACTAGCCAAGGTGCCCCCACATTGTTCAGAGCCAATTCCCTGAACTTTGTGAGTGCGGGGACACCATTACACGCGTGCACTACATATAGGTCACTACCTATATGTAGCTTCACAATGGTAACTCCGAATATGGCCATGTAACATGTCTATGATCATGGAATTGCCCCCTCTATGCCATCCTGGCATAGTTGGCACAATCCCATGATCCCAGTGGTCTGTAGCACAGACCCTGGTACTGCCAAACTGCCCTTCCTGGGGTTTCACTGCAGCTGCTGCTGCTGCCAACCCCTCAGACAGGCATCTGCCCTCCTGGGGTCCAGCCAGGCCTGGCCCAGGATGGCAGAACAAAGAACTTCCTCTGAAAGAGGGTGTGACACCCTCTCCCTTTGGAAAATGGTGTGAAGGCAGGGGAGGAGTAGCCTCCCCCAGCCTCTGGAAATGCTTTGTTGGGCACAGAGGTGCCCAATTCTGCATAAGCCAGTCTACACCGGTTCAGGGGACCCCTTAGCCCTGCTCTGGCGCGAAACTGGACAAAGGAAGGGGGAGTGACCACTCCCCTGACCTGCACCTCCCCTGGGAGGTGTCCAGAGCTCCTCCAGTGTGCTCCAGACCTCTGCCATCTTGGAAACAGAGGTGCTGCTGGCACACTGGACTGCTCTGAGTGGCCAGTGCCACCAGGTGACGTCAGAGACTCCTTGTGATAGGCTCCTTCAGGTGTTGCTAGCCTATCCTCTCTCCTAGGTAGCCAAACCCTCTTTTCTGGCTATTTAGGGTCTCTGTCTCTGGGGAAACTTCAGATAACGAATGCATGAGCTCAGCCGAGTTCCTCTGCATCTCTCTCTTCACCTTCTGATAAGGAATCGACTGCTAACCGCGCTGGAAGCCTGCAAAACTGCAACATAGTAGCAAAGACGACTACTGCAACTCTGTAACGCTGATCCTGCCGCCTTCTCGACTGTTTTCCTGCTTGTGCATGCTGTGGGGGTAGTCTGCCTCCTCTCTGCACCAGAAGCTCCGAAGAAATCTCCCGTGGGTCGACGGAATCTTCCCCCTGCAACCACAGGCACAAAAAAGCTGCATTACCGGTCCCTTGGGTCTCCTCTCAGCACGACGAGCGAGGTCCCTCGAATCCAGCGACTCTGTCCAAGTGACCCCCACTGTCCAGTGACTCTTCAGTCCAAGTTTGGTGGAGGTAAGTCCTTGCCTCACCTCGCTGGGCTGCATTGCTGGGAACCGCAACTTTTGCAGCTACTCCGGCCCCTGTGCACTTCCGGCGGAAATCCTTTGTGCACAGCCAAGCCGGGGTCCACGGCACTCTAACCTGCATTGCACGACTTTCTAAGTTGGTCTCCGGCGACGTGGGACTCCTTTGTGCGACTTCGGGTGAGCACCGTTTCACGCATCCTCGTAGTGCCTGTTTCTGGCACTTCTCCGGGTGCTACATGCTGTTGAGAGGGCTCCTTGTCTTGCTAGACGTCCCCTCTCTCTCTTGGTCCAATTTGCGACCTCCTGTTCCCTCCTGGGCCACAGCAGCGTCCACAAACGCCAAACGCACGATTTGCAGCTAGCAAGGCTTGTTGGCGTTCTTTCGGCGGGAAAACACTTCTGCACGACTCTCCACGGCGAGAGGGATCCGTCCCCCAAAGGGGAAGTCTCTAGCCCTTTTCGTTCCTGCATAAACCTCAGCTTCTTCTGTCCAGTAGAAGCTTCTTTGCACCCGCAGCTGGCATTTCCTGGGCATTTGCCCATCTCCGACTTGCTTGTGACTTTTGGACTTGGTCCCCTTGTTCCACAGGTACCCTAGATTGTAAATCCACAGTTGTTGCATTGTTGGTTTGTGTCTTTCCTGCATTATTCCTCTAACACGACTTCTTTGTCCTTAGGGGAACTTCAGTGCACTTTGCACTCACTTTTCAGGGTCTTGGGGAGGGTTATTTTTCTAACTCTCACTATTTTCTAATAGTCCCAGCGACCCTCTACGAGGTCACATAGGTTTGGGGTCCATTCGTGGTTCGCATTCCACTTTTGGAGTATATGGTTTGTGTTGCCCCTATCCCTATGTTTCCCCATTGCATCCTATTGTAACTATACATTGTTTGCACTGTTTTCTAAGACTATACTGCATATTTTTGCTATTGTGTATATATATCTTGTGTATATTTTCTATCCTCTCACTGAGGGTACACTCTAAGATACTTTGGCATATTGTCATAAAAATAAAGTACCTTTATTTTTAGTATAACTGTGTATTGTGTTTTCTTATGATATTGTGCATATGACACTAAGTGGTACTGTAGTAGCTTCACACGTCTCCTAGTTCAGCCTAAGCTGCTCTGCTAAACTACCATTATCTATCAGCCTAAGCTGCTAGACACCCTATACACTAATAAGGGATAACTGGGCCTGGTGCAAGGTGCAAGTACCCCTTGGTACTCACTACAAGCCAGTCCAGCCTCCTACACAGTCCAATTGTTTGTGGATGATAGGGTGTGGTGAATTTGTATGTTACACCACATTCCTTCCACATGGCCTTTAAGTAAGCAGACATAAAGTTGCTACCCCTGTCTGATACCACCTCTTTTGGGAAGCCCACCCTGGAAAAGATTCCCAGGTGGGCCTTTGCCACTGCAGGAGCTGTAGTGGTCCTTGGAGGAATTGCTTCAGGATATCTGGTGGCATGGTCAAGTACCACCAAAATAAACCTATTGCCTGAAGCAGTAGGAGGGTCAAGGGGGCCAACTATGTCAACCCCTACCCTTTCAAAGGGAACCCCAACCACAGGCAGTGGAATAAGGGGTGCATTTGGGGTGCCACCTGTTTTGTCACTGGCGTCACAGGTGACACAGGACTTACAAAATTCCTTTAAGGCCTCTGACATTCTAGGCCAATGAAACAAGGGAACAATCCTGTCCCATGTTTTCATTTGCCCCAAATGTCCAGCCAAGGGAATGTCGTGGGCTAGAGTTAGGAGGAATTCTCTGTATTGCAGGGGAATAACCAATCTCCTGGCAGCTCCAGGTTTTGGGTCCCTTGCCTCTGTATTCAAGAGGTTGTCCTCCCAGTAAACTCTGTGAGAGTCACTGACATCCCCATTTTGCTGTTTGACAGCTTGCTGTCTTAGACCCTCTAGTGTGGGACAGGTCTGCTGTGCCACACTCAGCTCCTCCCTGGCAGGCCCCCCCTCCACCCAAAAGCTCAGCAGTGTATGCTTCGAGCTCCTCTGGTGTAGGTTCTGCACAGGGTGGAAATTCTTCTTCCTCAGAAGTTGAATCCACTGTAGAGGGAGGGATAGTAGGTAGTGTTTTACCTTTACTAACCCTAGCTTTAGGGAGCACTTGGTCCATTGTTCCAGGATCCAAGTCACCCTGTTCTTTTTGCTTTTTGGCCTGAGCCCTTGTCAAAGCAAAAATATGCCCAGGAATGCCCAGCATTGCTGCATGACCCTCCAACTCCACTTCTGCCCAAGCTGATGTCTCTAAATCGTTCCCTAGCAGACAGTCTACAGGTAAATCTGAGGCAACCGCAACTTTCTTTGGACCAGTAACCCCCCCCCCCAGTTGAGATTCACAACAGCCATGGGGTGGCTAAGAGTGTTGTTATGAACATCAGTCACTTGGTACTGGTGACCAAGTAGGTGTTGTTCAGGGTGGACCAGTTTCTCTATTACCATGGTAACACTGGCACCTGTGTCCCTGTAGGCCTGAACCTCAACACCATTTATTAGGGGAAGTTGCTTGTACTTATCCATATTAAGGGGACAAGCAACCAAGGTGGCCAAATCAATGGCACCTTCAGAGACTAACACAGCCTCTGTGGTCTCCCTAACAAGACCAACCCCAACTAAATTACCAAAAGTGAGCCCAGCTACGCCCTTGGATTGGCTATTAGTCGGTTTGCTCCCAGCACCATTGCTATTACTAGGGGTACTAGGTGTAGCAGTAGGGGTTGTAGTAGTGGGAGGCTTTGTGCTTTTCTTTGGACAACTGGCATCAGTTGTCCAATGGCCTTTTACTTTACATAAATAGCACCATGGTTTCTTTACTTGATTAGAAGAGGATTTGGACCCACCACCCCCACCAGAGTGTTTTTGTGGGCCTGTTGAAGACTCATTTTTAGATTTGTCCCCACCCTTGTCAGAAGACTTACCATCCTTCTTCTTGCCATCCTTGTCACCCCCTGTATGAACTTTTCTGTTCACTCTTGTTCTGACCCATTTGTCTGCCTTCTTTCCCAATTCTTGGGTAGAGGTCAGATCTGAGTCCACTAGATATTGGTGCAACAAATCAGACACACAATTATTAAGAATATGCTCTCTCAGGATTAAGTTATACAGGCTTTCATAGTCAGAAACTTTACTGCCATGTAACCACCCCTCCAAGGCCTTCACTGAATGGTCAACAAAGTCTACCCATTCTTGTGAAGACTCCTTTTTGGTTTCTCTGAACTTGATCCTGTACTGTTCAGTGGTTAAGCCATAACCATCTAGGAGTGCATTCTTAAGAACTGTAAAATTATTGGCATCACTTTCCTTCACAGTAAGGAGCCTATCCCTACCCTTTCCACTGAAAGATAGCCATAGGATAGCAGCCCACTGCTTTTGAGGGACTGTAGGAGGCTGGACTGGCTTGTAGTGAGTACCTAGGGGTACTTGCACCTTGCACCAGGCCCAGTTATCCCTTATTAGTGTATAGGGTGTCTAGCAGCATAGGCTGATAGATAATGGTAGCTTAGCAGAGCAGCTTAGGCTGAACTAGGAGACGAGTGCAGCTCCTACAGTACCACTTAGAGTCATATGCACAATATCATAAGAAAACACAATACACAGTTATACTAAAAATAAAGGTACTTTATTTTTATGACAATATGCCAAAGTATCTCAGAGTGTACCCTCAGTGAGAGGATAGGAAATATACACAAGATATATATACACAATACCAAAATATGCAGTAATAGCCTTAGAAAACAGTGCAAACAATGTATAGTTACAATAGGATGCAATGGAGACACATAGGGATAGGGGCAACACAAACCATATACTCCAAAAGTGGAATGCGAACCACGAATGGACCCCAAACCTATGTGACCTTGTAGAGGGTCGCTGGGACTATTAGAAAATAGTAAGGGTTAGAAAAATAGCCCACCCCAAGACCCTGAAAAGTGAGTGCAAAGTGCACTAAAGATCCCCAAAGGACATAGAAGTCGTGATAGGGGAATTCTGCAGGAAAGACACAAACCAGCAATGCAACAATGATGCATTTCCAGTCGAGGGTACCTGTGGAACAAGGGGACCAAGTCCAAAAGTCACAAACAAGTCGGAGATGGGCAGATGCCCAGGAAATGCCAGCTGTGGGTGCAAAGAAGCTGCTACTGGACTGTAGAAGCTTAGGTTTCTGCAGGAACGACAAGGGCTAGAGACTTCCCCTTTGGAGGACGGATCCCTCATGCTGTGGAGAGTCGTGCAGAAGTGTTTTCCTGCCAAAAGACCGCCAACAAGCCTTGCTAGCTGCAAATCGTGCAGTAAACGTTTTTGTATGCTGCTGTGGCCCAGGAGGGACCAGGATGTCGCAAATTGCGTCAGGAGAGAGAAGGGACGTCGAGCAAGACAAGGAGCCCTCTCAGCAGCAGGTAGCATCCGGACAAGTGCCAGAAACAGGCACTACAAGGATGCGTGACACGGTGCTCACCCGAAGTCGCACAAAGGAGTCCCACGTCGCCAGAGAACAACTTAGGAGGTCGTGCAATGCAGGTTAGAGTGCCGTGGACCCAGGCTGGAATGTGCACAAAGGATTTCCGCCGGAAGTGCACGGAGGCCGGAGTAGCTGCAAAAGTCGCGGTTCCCAGCAATGCAGTCTGGCGTGGGGAGGCAAGGACTTACCTCCACCAAACTTGGACTGAAGAGTCACTGGACTGTGGGAGTCACTTGGACAGAGTTGCTGGATTCGAGGGACCTCGCTCGTTGTGCTGAGAGGAGACCCAAGGGACCGGTAATGCAGCTTTTTGGTGCCTCCGGTTGCAGGGGGAAGATTCCGTCGACCCACGGGAGATTTCTTCGGAGCTTCTAGTGCAGAGAGGAGGCAGTCTACCCCCACAGCATGCACCACCAGGAAAACAGTCGAGAAGGAGGCAGGATCAGCGTTACAGAGTTGCAGTAGTCGTCTTTGCTACTATGTTGCAGTTTTGCAGGCTTCCAGCGCGGTCAGCAGTCGATTTCTTGGCAGAAGGTGAAGAGAGAGATGCAGAGGAACTCGGATGAGCTCTTGCATTCGTTATCTAAAGTTTCCCCAGAGACAGAGACCCTAAATAGCCAGAAAAGAGGGTTTGGCTACCTAGGAGAGAGGATAGGCTAGCAACACCTGAAGGAGCCTATCAGAAGGAGTCTCTGACGTCACCTGGTGGCACTGGCCACTCAGAGCAGTCCAGTGTGCCAGCAGCACCTCTGTTTCCAAGATGGCAGAGGTCTGGAGCACACTGGAGGAGCTCTGGACACCTCCCAGGGGAGGTGCAGGTCAGGGGAGTGGTCACTCCCCTTTCCTTTGTCCAGTTTCGCGCCAGAGCAGAGCTAAGGGGCCCCTGAACCGGTGTAGACTGGCTTATGCAGAAATGGGCACCAAAAGTGCCCATGAAAGCATTTCCAGAGGCTGGGGGAGGCTACTCCTCCCCTGCCTTCACACCATTTTCCAAAGGGAGAGGGTGTAACACCCTCTCTCAGAGGAAGTTCTTTGTTCTGCCATCCTGGGCCAGGCCTGGCTGGACCCCAGGAGGGCAGATGCCTGTCTGAGGGGTTGGCAGCAGCAGCAGCTGCAGTGAAACCCCGGGAAAGGCAGTTTGGCAGTACCAGGGTCTGTGCTACAGGCCACTGGGATCATGGGATTGTGCCAACTATGCCAGGATGGTATAGAGGGGGCAATTCCATGATCATAGACATATTACATGGCCATATTCGGAGTTACCATTGTGAAGCTACATATAGGTAGTGACCTATATGTAGTGCACGCGGGTAATGGTGTCCCCGCACTCACAAAGTCCGGGGAATTGGCCCTGAACAATGTGGGGGCACCTTAGCTAGTGTCAGGGTGCCCACACACTAAGTAACTTAGCACCCAACCTTTACCAGGTAAAGGTTAGACATATAGGTGACTTATAAGTTACTTAAGTGCAGTGGTAAATGGCTGTGAAATAACGTGGACGTTATTTCACTCAGGCTGCAGTGGCAGGCCTGTGTAAGAATTGTCAGAGCTCCCTATGGGTGGCAAAAGAAATGCTGCAGCCCATAGTGATCTCCTGGAACCCCAATACCCTGGGTACCTCAGTACCATATACTAGGGAATTATAAGGGTGTTCCAGTAAGCCAATGTCAATTGGTAAAATTGGTCACTAGCCTGTTAGTGACAATTTGAAAGAAATGAGAGAGCATAACCACTGAGGTTCTGATTAGCAGAGCCTCAGTGAGACAGTTAGTCACTACACAGGTAACACATTCAGGCACACTTATGAGCACTGGGGCCCTGGGTGACAGGGTCCCAGTGACACATACAACTAAAACAACAGATATACAGTGAAAAATGGGGGTAACATGCTAGGCAAGATGGTACTTTCCTACAGGGACCCCCTGTACAACACAGGCCCTCTCAAGTGCAGCAAACCACTTGTTAATGTAATCCTCCTCCTTGTAAGGGGGAACTGTAGGAAAGTACCATCTTGCCTGGCATGTTACCCCCATATTTCACTGTATACATGTTGTTTTAGTTGTATGTGTCACTGGGACCCTGTCAGCCAGGGCCCCAGTGTTCATAAGTGTGCCCTGTATGTGTTACCTGTGTTATGACTAACTGTCTCACTGAGGCTCTGCTATCCAGAACCTCAGTGGTTATGCTCTCTCATTTCTTTCCAAATTGTCACTAACAGGCTAGTGACCAATTTCACCAATTTACATTGGCATACTGGAACACCCTTATAATTCCCTAGTATATGGTACTGAGGTTCCCAGGGTATTGGGGTTCCAGGAGATCTCTATGGGCTGCAGCATTTCTTGTGCCACACATAGGGAGATCTGACAATTCTTACACAGGCCTGCAAGTGCAGCCTGAGTGAAATAACGTCCACATTATTTCACAGCCATTTACCACTGCACTTAAGTAACTTATAAGTCACCTATATGTCTAACCTTTACCTGGTAAAGGTTGGGTGCTAAGTTACTTAGTGTGTGGGCACCGTGGCACTAGCCAAGGTGCTCCCACATTGTTCATGGCAAATTCCCCGGACTTTGTGAGTGCGGGGACACCATTACACGCGTGCACTATACATATGTCACAACATATGTATAGCGTCACAATGGTAACTCCGAACATGGCCATGTAACATGTCTAGGATCATGGAATTGTCACTCCAATGCCATTCTGGCATGAGGGGACAATTTCATGATCCCCCGAGTCTCTAGCTCAGACCCGGGTAGTGCCAAACTACCTTTCCCGGGGTTTCACTGCAGCAGCTGCTGCTTCCAACCCCTCAGACAAGTTTCTGCCCTCCTGGGGTCCAGCCACGCTTTGCCCAGGAAGGCAGAACAAAGGACTTCCTCAGAGAGAGGGTGTTACACCCTCTCCCTTTGGAAAAAGGTGTCAGGGCTGGGGAGGAGTAGCCTCCCCCAGCCTCTGGAAATGCTTTGATGGGCACAGATGGTGCCCATCTCTGCATAAGCCAGTCTGCACCGGTTCAGGGATCCCTCAGCCCTGCTCTGGCGCGAAACTGGACAAAGGAAAGGGGAGTGACCACTCCCCTGACCTGCACCTCCCCTGGGAGGTGCCCAGAGCTCCTCCAGTGTGCTCCAGACCTCTGCCATCTTGGAAACAGAGGTGCTGCTGGCACACTGGACTGCTCTGAGTGGCCAGTGCCAGCAGGTGACATCAGAGACTCCTTCTGATAGGCTCCTTCAGGTGTTGCTAAACTATCCTCTCTCCTAGGTAGCCAAACCTCCTTTTCTGGCTATTTAAGGTCTCTTCTTTGGGGAATTCCTCAGATAACGAATGCAAGAGCTCATCGGAGTTCCTCTGCATCTCTCTCTTCACCTTCTGCCAAGGAATCAACTACTGACCGCGCTGGAAGCCTGCAAAACTGCAACAAAGTAGCAACGACGACTACTGCGACCTTGTAACGCTGATCCTGCCGCCTTCTCGACTGTTTTCCTGGTGGTGCATGCTGTGGGGGTAGTCTGCCTCCTCTCTGCACTAGAAGCTCCGAAGAAATCTCCTGTGGGTTGACGGAATCTTCCCCCTGCAACCGCAGGCACCAAAGAACTGCATCACTGGTCCTCTGGGTCTCCTCTCAGCACGACGAGCGAGGTCCCTTGAATCCAGCAACTGTGTCCAAGTGACTCCCACAGTCCAGTGACTCTTCAGTCCAAGTTTGGTGGAGGTAAGTCCTTGCCTCCCCACGCTAGACAGCATTGCTGGGAACCGCGTGTTTTGCAGCTACTCCAGCTCCTGTGCAATCTTCCAGGATTTAATTTGTGCACAGCCAAGCCTGGGTCCCCGGCACTCTAACCTGCATTGCACGACCTCCTGAGTTGTCCTCCGGCTTCGTGGGACCCTCTTGTGCAACTTCGGGTGAGCTCCGGTTCACTCCACTTTGTAGTGCCTGTTCCGGCACTTCTGCGGGCGCTGCTTTCTTCTGAGTGGGCTCTTTGTCTTGCTGGATGCCCTCTCTGTCTCTTCACGCAATTGGCGACATCCTGGTCCCTCCTGGGCCACAGCAGCATCCAAAAACCCTAACCACGACCTTTGCAGCTAACAAGGCTTGTTTGCAGTCTTTCTGCACGAAAGCACCTCTACACGACTCTTCACGACGTGGGACATCCATCCTCCAAAGGGGAAGTTTCTAGCCCTTGTCGTTCTTGCAGAATCCACAGCTTCTACCATCCAGTGGCAGCTTCTTTGCACCCACAGCTGGCATTTCCTGGTCATCTGCCCACTCCCGACTTGATCGTGACTTTTGGACTTGGTCCCCTTGTTCCACAGGTACTCTCGTCTGGAAATCCATTGTTGTTGCATTGCTGGTGTTGGTCTTTCCTGCAGAATTCCCCTATCACGACTTCTGTGCTCTTTGGGGAACTTAGGTGCACTTTGCACCCACTTTTCAGTGTTTTGGGGTGGGCTATTTTTCTAACCCTCACTGTTTCCTTACAGTCCCAGCGACCCTCTACAAGGTCACATAGGTTTGGGGTCCATTCGTGGTTCGCATTCCACTTCTAGAGTATATGGTTTGTGTTGCCCCTATCCCTATGTGCCCCCATTGCATTCTATTGTGACTATACATTGTTTGCACTGTTTTCTATTGCTATTACTGCATATTTTGGTATTGTGTACATATATCTTGTGTATATTTGCTATCCTCATACTGAGGGTACTCACTGAGATACTTTGGCATATTGTCATAACAATAAAGTACCTTTATTTTTAGTATATCTGTGTATTGTGTTTTCTTATGATATTGTGCATATGACACTAGTGGTACTGTAGGAGCTTCACTCGTCCCCTAGTTCAGCCTAAACTGCTCTACTAAGCTACCTTTTCTATCAGCCTAAGCTGCTAGACACCCCTCTACACTAATAAGGGATACCTGGGCCTGGTGCAAAGTTTAAGTACCTCTTGGTACCCACTACAAGCCAGTCCAGCCTCCTACATTGGTTGTGCAGCGGTTGGATAAGTACTTTGCAACTACTTACCACTTTGTCATATTGTACTTTTTATAAGAGAAAAATATACAAAACAAGTTCAGTGTATGTACACCTAACCAAAAAGTTTTGCTTTTCTTCTCTCACTTCTTTGCTAAGTGCTGAAAAGTACCTCTAAACTTTCAAAAAGTTCTTACAAAGTTTAAAAAGTTTTTTTCTGTTCTTAAAAAGTTCTGAAACTTTTTCTTTCTTTTTCTGTCCCTCAAACCTTTTCAATTATGTCTGGTACAGGCCAAACTCTTGATCTGGCCAGCATAGCTTATGACAACCTTAGCTGGAAGGAAGCAAGGAGTCTCTGCATAGATAGAGGTTTAGGGGTAGGGAAGAATCCCTCAAGACAACTGTTAGTTAATATGCTCATTGAACAAGATAAGACCTTAGTTGGCACTTCTGGTGAGAAATTGGCTGATGGTTCCCACTCTGATTCTGGGGCACCCCCAGTGAAAGATTTGGGAGGGAGTCTTTCCAACCTGCCCCTTAGCAGGCCACCTAGCATAGCTGGTATTGATGTGAATTCACATCACAGTAATAGTGTTACTTCTCATCACAGTAGGAGTGTTACTTCTGTAGGCCAGAATGTTAGAGTGCCATCTGTTAGGGCCAGGTCTCCCTCTGTTCATTCTCACCATTCTTCTGTGTCAAGGCATGCCCAACCCACCCTCCCAGAAGACAGAATGTTAGAAAGGGAGCTCAATAAATTGAGAGTGGAAGAATCCATGCTGAAGCTCAAGAAGCAACAGCTGGATTTAGATAGACAAGCATTTGACTTAGAAAAAGAAAGGCAGAGGTTGGGTTTAGGACCCCATGGTGGCAGCAGCAGTATTCCAAATAGTCATCCTGCAAAAGAGCATGATTCAAGGAATCTGCATAAGATAGTTCCCCCTTACAAGGAGGGGGATGACACTAACAAGTGGTTTGCTGCACTTGAGAGGGCCTGTGTTGTACAGGAGGTCCCTCAAAGGCAGTGGGCTACTATCCTATGGATATCTTTTCAATGGAAAGGGTAGGGATAGGCTCCTCACTGTTAAAGAAAGTGATGCCAATAATTTTACAGTTCTTAAGAATGCACTCCTAGATGGTTATGGCTTAACGACTGAACAGTACAGGATGAAGTTCAGAGAAACCAAAAAGGAGTCTTCACAAGACTGGGTAGACTTTGTTGACCATTCAGTGAAGGCCTTGGATGGGTGGTTACATGGCAATAAAGTTTCTGACTATGAAAGCCTGTATAACTTAATCCTGAGAGAGCATATTCTTAATAATTGTGTGTCTGATTTGTTACACCAGTACCTGGTAGACTCTGATCTGACCTCTCCCCAAGAATTGGGAAAGAAGGCAGACAAATGGGTCAGAACAAGGGTGAACAGAAAAGTTCATACAGGGGGTGACAAGGATGGCAAGAAGAAGGATGGTAAGTCTTCTGACAAGGGTGGGGACAAATCTAAAAATGAGTCTTCATCAGGCCCACAAAAACACTCTGGTGGGGGTGGTGGGCCCAAATCCTCTTTTAATCAGAACAAGGAAAAGAAACCATGGTTCTATTTATGTAAAGTAAAAGGCCATTGGACAACAGATCCCAGTTGTCCAAAGAAAAGCACCAATGCTCCTACCACTACAACCCCTACTGCTACCCCTAGTGTCCCTACTAATAGCAGTGGTGGTGGGAGCAAACCTACTAATAGCCAATCCAAGGGAGTAGCTGGGCTCACTATTGGTAACTTAGTTGGGGTTGGCCATGTTAGGGAGGCCACAGAGGCTGTGTTAGTCTCTGAGGGGACTATTGATTTAGCCATCATTGTTGCTTGTTGTAGGAAAGTACCATCTTGCCTGGCATGTTACCCCCATTTTTCACTGTATATATGTTGTTTTAGTTGTATGTGTCACTGGGACCCTGGTAAGCCAGGGCCCCAGTGCTCATAAGTGTGCCTGAATGTGTTACCTGTGTAGTGACTAACTGTCTCACTGAGGCTCTGCTAATCAGAACCTCAGTGGTTATGCTCTCTCATTTCTTTCCAAATTGTCACTAACAGGCTAGTGACCATTTTTACCAATTTACATTGGCTTACTGGAACACCCTTATAATTCCCTAGTATATGGTACTGAGGTACCCAGGGTATTGGGGTTCCAGGAGATCCCTATGGGCTGCAGCATTTATTTTGCCACCCATAGGGAGCTCTGACAATTCTTACACAGGCCTGCCACTGCAGCCTGAGTGAAATAACGTCCACGTTATTTCACAGCCATTTTACACTGCACTTAAGTAACTTATAAGTCACCTATATGTCTAACCTTTACCTGGTAAAGGTTAGGTGCAAAGTTACTTAGTGTGAGGGCACCCTGGCACTAGCCAAGGTGCCCCCACATTGTTCAGAGCCAATTCCCTGAACTTTGTGAGTGCGGGGACACCATTACACGCGTGCACTACATATAGGTCACTACCTATATGTAGCTTCACCATGGTAACTCCGAATATGGCCATGTAACATGTCTATGATCATGGAATTGCCCCCTCTATACCATCCTGGCATAGTTGGCACAATCCCATGATCCCAGTGGTCTGAAGCACAGACCCTGGTACTGCCAAACTGCCCTTCCTGGGGTTTCACTGCAGCTGCTGCTGCTGCCAACCCCTCAGACAGGCAGCTGCCCTCCTGGGGTCCAGCCAGGCCTGGCCCAGGATGGCAGAACAAAGAACTTCCTCTGAGAGAGGGTGTGACACCCTCTCCCTTTGGAAAATGGTGTGAAGGCAGGGGAGGAGTAGCCTCCCCCAGCCTCTGGAAATGCTTTGTTGGGCACAGAGGTGCCCAATTCTGCATAAGCCAGTCTACACCGGTTCAGGGACCCCTTAGCCCCTGCTCTGGCGCGAAACTGGACAAAGGAAAGGGGAGTGACCACTCCCCTGACCTGCACCTCCCCTGGGAGGTGTCCAGAGCTCCTCCAGTGTGCTCCAGACCTCTGCCATCTTGGAAACAGAGGTGCTGCTGGCACACTGGACTGCTCTGAGTGGCCAGTGCCACCAGGTGACGTCAGAGACTCCTGCTGATAGGCTCCTTCAGGTGTTAGTAGCCTATCCTCTCTCCTAGGTAGCCAAACCCTCTTTTCTGGCTATTTAGGGTCTCTGTCTCTGGGGAAACTTTAGATAACGAATGCATGAGCTCAGCCGAGTTCCTCTGCATCTCCCTCTTCACCTTCTGATAAGGAATCGACCGCTGACCGCGCTGGAAGCCTGCAAACCTGCAACATAGTAGCAAAGACGACTACTGCATCTCTGTAACGCTGATCCTGCCGCCTTCTCGACTGTTTTCCTGCTTGTGCATTCTGTGGGGGTAGTCTGCCTCCTCTCTGCACCAGAAGCTCCGAAGAAATCTCCCGTGGGTCGACGGAATCTTCCCCCTGCAACCGCAGGCACCAAAAAGCTGCATTACCGGTCCCTTGGGTCTCCTCTCAGCACGACGAGCGAGGTCACTCGAATCCAGCGACGCTGTCCAAGTGACCCACACAGTCCAGTGACTCTTCAGCCCAAGTTTGGTGGAGGTAAGTCCTTGCCTCACCTCGCTGGGCTGCATTGCTGGGAACCGCGACTTTGCAGCTACTCCGGCCCCTGTGCACTTTCGGCGGAAATCCTTTGTGCACAGCCAAGCCTGGGTCCACGGCACTCTAACCTGCATTGCACGACTTTCTAAGTTGGTCTCCGGCGACGTGGGACTCCTTTGTGCAACTTCGGCGAGCACCATTTCACGCATCCTCGTAGTGCCTGTTTCTGGCACTTCTCCGGGTGCTACCTGCTTCAGTGAGGCTCTTTGTCTTGCTCGACGTCCCCTCTCTCTTCAGGTCCAATTTGCGACCTCCTGGTCCCTCCTGGGCCCCAGCAGCGTCCAAAAACGCCAAACGCACGATTTGCATCTAGCAAGGCTTGTTGGCGTCCTTCCGGCGGGAAAACACTTCTGCACGACTCTCCAAGGCGAGAGGGATCCGTCCACCAAAGGGGAAGTCTCTAGCCCTTTTCGTTCCTGCAGAAACCTCAGCTTCTTCTGTCCAGTCAAAGCTTCTTTGCACCCGCAGCTGGCATTTCCTGGGCATCTGCCCATCTCCGACTTGCTTGTGACTTTTGGACTTGGTCCCCTTGTTCCACAGGTACCCTAGATTGGAAATCCACAGTTGTTGCATTGCTGGTTTGTGTCTTTCCTGCATTATTCCTCTAACACGACTATTTTGTCCTTAGGGGAACTTTAGTGCACTTTGCACTCACTTTTCAGGGTCTTGGGGAGGGTTATTTTTCTAACTCTCACTATTTTCTAATAGTCCCAGCGACCCTCTACAAGGTCACATAGGTTTGGGGTCCATTCGTGGTTCGCATTCCACTTTTGGAGTATATGGTTTGTGTTGCCCCTATCCCTATGTTTCCCCATTGCATCCTATTGTAACTATACATTGTTTGCACTGTTTTCTAAGACTATACTGCATATTTTTGCTATTGTGTATATATATCCTGTGTATATTTCCTATCCTCTCACTGAGGGTACACTCTAAGATACTTTGGCATATTGTCATAAAAATAAAGTACCTTTATTTTTAGTATAACTGTGTATTGTGTTTTCTTATGATATTGTGCATATGACACTAAGTGGTACTGTAGTAGCTTCACACGTCTCCTAGTTCAGCCTAAGCTGCTCTGCTAAGCTACCATTATCTATCAGCCTAAGCTGCTAGACACCCTATACACTAATAAGGGATAACTGGGCCTGGTGCAAGGTGCAAGTACCCCTTGGTACTCACTACAAGCCAGTCCAGCCTCCTACATTGGTTGTGCAGTGGTGGGATAAGTGCTTGAGACTACTTACCACTCTTGTCATTGTACTTTTCATAAGAGAAAAATATACAAAACAAGGTCAGTGTATATACACATAGCCAAAAAGTTTTGCATTTGCTCTTTTCACTCTTTTCTAAGTGCTGAAAAGTACTCCTAAACTTTCAAAAAGTTCTTAAAAGTTTAAAAAGTTTTTTTTCTGTCTTTCCAAAAAGTTCTGAAAACTTTTGTCTCTTTCTCTATCACTTTACCTCTCTCTAAAAAATGTCTGGCACAGGCCAAAGTGTTGATCTGTCCAAACTTGCATATGACAACCTTAGCTGGAAAAGAGCAAGGAGTCTCTGTATAGAGAGAGGTTTGAGTGTAGGGAAGAATCCTGCCTTGGAACTATTACTTAACATGCTTAGAGAACAGGATAAGGCCAGAGGTGCCCCATCTGTTGAAAAAGTACCTAATAGTTCCCAATCTGATTCAGGGACTCCCCCAGGAAAAGATTCAGGAAAGAAACTTCCTAGCCTGCCCATTACTAGACAATCTAGCATAGATGGTAATGATGATGAGCCACACCAAAGAAATAGTGTTGTCTCACATCATAGCAAAAGCATTTATTCTCACCATACTGGTAGTAATGTTTCTGTAAACCAAGCTGTTAAGTTGGCTTCTGTAAGGGAGAGGTCTCCTTCTGTTCATTCCCATCATAGCTCTGTTTCTAGAAATGTCCCTCCCACCAACCCTGATGACAGAATGTTAGAGAGGGAACTCAATAAGTTGAGGGTGGAACAAACCAGACTGAAGCTTAAAAAGCAACAACTGGATTTGGATAGACAGTCTTTTGAATTAGAGAAGGAAAGACAGAAGTTGGGTTTAGATACCCATGGTGGCAGCAGCAGTATTCCCCATAGTCATCCTGCAAAAGAGCATGATTCCAGGAATCTGCACAAGATAGTTCCCCCTTATAAGGAGGGGGATGACATTAACAAGTGGTTTGCTGCACTTGAGAGGGCCTGTGTTGTACAGGATGTCCCTCAAAGGCAGTGGGCTGCTATCCTATGGCTATCATTTCGTGGAAAAGGAAGGGATAGGCTCCTTACTGTGAAAGAAAATGATGCTAATAATTTCCAAGTTCTTAAGAATGCACTCCTGGATGGTTATGGCTTAACCACTGAACAGTACAGGATAAAGTTCAGAGAGACCAAAAAGGAGTCTTCACAAGACTGGGTTGATTTCATTGACCAGGCAGTGAAGGCCTTGGAGGGGTGGTTACATGGCAGTAAAGTTACTGATTATGACAGCCTGTATAACTTGATCCTGAGAGAGCATATTCTTAATAATTGTGTGTCTGATTTGTTGCACCAGTACTTGGTGGACTCTGATCTGACCTCTCCCCAAGAATTGGGAAAGAAGGCAGACAAATGGGTCAGAACAAGAGTGAACCGAAAAGTTCATACAGGGGGTGACAAAGATGGCAACAAAAAGAAGGATGGTAAGACTTCTGACAAGGGTGGGGACAAATCTAAAAATGAGTCTTCATCAGGCCCACAAAAACACTCTGGTGGGGGTGGTGGGTCCAAATCCTCCTTTAATCAGAACAAGGAAAAGAAACCATGGTGCTATTTATGTAAAATAAAAGGCCATTGGACAACAGATCCCAGTTGTCCAAAGAAAGGCACCACAGCTCCTACCACTACAACCCCTACTGCTACACCTAGTGTCCCTACTAATAGCAGTGGTGGTGGGAGCAAACCTACTAATAGCCAATCCAAGGGAGTAGCTGGGCTCACTTTTGGTAATTTAGTTGGGGTTGGTCTGATTAGGGAGACCACAGAGGCTACTTTAGTCTCTGAAGGGGCTATTGATTTAGCCACTTTGGTTGCTTGCCCCCATAACTTGGAGAAGTACAAGCAACTAACCCTAATAAATGGTGTTGAGGTCCAGGCCTACAGGGACACAGGTGCCAGTGTCACAATGGTGATTGAGAAAGTGGTTCACCCTGAACAACACATACTTGGACACCAGTACCAAGTAACCGATGCTCACAACATAACACAAAGCCACCCCATGGCTGTTGTAAATCTCAACTGGGGGGGGGTAACTGGTCCAAAGAAAGTTGTGGTAGCTTCAGATTTACCTGTAGTCTGTCTATTAGGGAATGATTTGGAGTCATCAGCTTGGTCAGATGTGGAGTTGGAGGCCCATGCAGCAATGCTGGGCATTCCAGGGTATATTTTTGCTTTGACAAGGGCTCAGGCCAAAAAGCAAAAAGGACAGGGAAGCTTGGATCCTGGAACAATGGACCAAGTGCTCCCTAAAGCTAGGGCTAGTAGAAGCAAACCACTTCCTACTATCCCTCCCTCTACAGTGGATTCTACTTCTGAGGAAGAAGAATTCCCTCCCTGTGCAGAACCTACACCAGAGGAGCTGGAAGCAGACACTGCTGAGCTTTTGGGTGAAGGGGGGCCTGCCAGAGAGGAGCTGAGTGTGGCACAGCAAACCTGTCCCACATTAGAGGGTCTCAGACAGCAAGCTGTCAAACAGGCTAATGGGGATGTCAGTGACTCTCACAGAGTTTACTGGGAGGACAACCTCTTGTACACTGAGCATAGGGATCCTAAACCTGGAGCTGCCAGGAGATTAGTGATTCCTCAGGAGTACAGAAAGTTCCTCCTAACACTGGCACATGACATTCCCTTAGCTGGGCATCTAGGACAAATGAAAACTTGGGACAGGCTTGTTCCCCTGTTTCATTGGCCTAGGGTGTCTGAGGACACAAAGGAATTTTGTAAGTCCTGTGAAACCTGTCAAGCCAGTGGCAAGACAGGTGGCACTCCAAAGGCACCCCTTATCCCACTGCCTGTGGTTGGGGTTCCCTTTGAAAGGGTAGGGGTTGACATAGTTGGCCCCCTTGACCCTCCTACTGCTTCAGGCAATAGGTTTATCTTGGTGGTAGTGGACCATGCCACAAGTTATCCTGAAGCAATTCCTTTAAGGACCACTACAGCTCCTGCAGTGGCAAAGGCCCTCCTGGGAATATTTTCCAGGGTGGGCTTCCCAAAGGAAGTAGTATCAGACAGGGGAAGCAATTTCATGTCTGCATACTTAAAGGCCATGTGGAAGGAGTGTAGTGTAACTTACAAGTTCACAACACCCTATCATCCACAAACAAATGGACTGGTGGAGAGATTTAATAAAACTCTCAAAGGCATGATTATGGGTCTCCCTGAAAAACTCCGCAGGAGATGGGATATCCTTCTACCATGCCTCCTTTTTGCCTACAGGGAGGTACCCCAGAAAGGAGTGGGCTTCAGCCCCTTTGAACATCTTTTTGGACACCCTGTTAGGGGTCCACTCACACTTGTAAAGGAGGGTTGGGAACAACCTTTAAAAGCTCCTAAGCAGGATATTGTGGATTATGTACTTGGCCTCAGATCAAGGATGGCTGAGTACATGAAAAAGGCCAGTAAAAACCTTCAGGCCAGCCAAGAGCTCCAAAAGCAATGGCATGATCAGAAGGCTGTTTTGGTTCAGTACCAACCAGGGCAGAAAGTGTGGGTCTTGGAGCCTGTGGCCCCAAGAGCACTCCAAGATAAATGGAGTGGACCCCACACAATTGTTGAAAAGAAGGGTGAAGTCACCTACTTAGTTGACTTAGGCACTGCCAGGAGTCCCCTTAGGGTGCTCCATGTCAACCGCCTGAAACCCTACTATGACAGGGCTGATCTCACCCTGCTCATGGCAACTGATGAGGGACAGGAAGAAGACAGTGATCCTCTACCTGATCTCTTCTCTTCCACAGAACAAGATGCTCTTGTGGAAGGTGTAGTTTTGGCTGATTGTCTTACTGCTGAGCAGAAAGACCATTGCATAAATCTCCTAGGACAATTTTCAGAACTCTTCTCTACTGTGCCAGGCACCACTTCTTGGTGTGAGCACACTATAGATACTGGAGACAGTTTACCTGTCAAAAGTAAGATCTATAGGCAGCCTGACCATGTCAGGGACTGCATAAAGCAAGAAGTTCAGAAAATGTTGGAACTAGGAGTGGTTGAGCACTCTGACAGTCCATGGGCTTCCCCTGTGGTACTGGTACCAAAACCCAATTCTAAAGATGGAAAGAAAGAAATGCGGTTTTGTGTAGATTATAGAGGTCTCAACTTGGTAACCAAAACTGATGCTCACCCTATACCCAGGGCAGATGAGCTTATAGATACACTGGCATCTGCCAAGTATCTAAGCACTTTTGATTTGACTGCAGGGTATTGGCAGATCAAATTATCAGAAGATGCTAAATCTAAGACTGCATTTTCTACCATTGGAGGACATTACGAGTTTACTGTAATGCCTTTTGGTTTGAAAAATGCACCTGCCACTTTTCAGAGGTTGGTGAACACAGTCCTGCAAGGGCTGGAAGCTTTCAGTGCAGCATATTTGGACGATATAGCTGTCTTTAGCTCCAGCTGGGATGATCACCTGGTCCACCTATGGAAAGTTTTGGAGGCCCTGCAAAAGGCAGGCCTCACTATCAAGGCTTCAAAGTGCCAGATAGGGCAGGGTAAGGTGGTTTATCTGGGACACCTTGTTGGTGGGGAACAGATTGCACCACTTCAGGGGAAAATCCAAACAATTATTGATTGGGTTCCCCCTACCACTCAGACTCAGGTGAGAGCCTTCCTAGGCCTCACTGGGTATTACAGGAGGTTCATTAAGAACTATGGCTCCATTGCAGCCCCTCTTAATGACCTCACTTCCAAGAAAATGCCTAAAAAGGTATTATGGACAGCAAGCTGTCAGAAAGCTTTTGAGGAGCTGAAGCAGGCCATGTGCTCTGCATCTGTCCTGAAAAGCCCTTGTTACTCTAAAAAATTCTATGTCCAAACTGATGCATCTGAATTAGGAGTAGGGGCAGTCCTATCACAACTTAATTCTGAGGGCCAGGATCAACCTGTTGCTTTTATTAGTAGAAGGTTGACCCCTAGAGAAAAGCGTTGGTCTGCCATTGAGAGGGAGGCCTTTGCTGTGGTCTGGGCTCTGAAGAAGTTGAGGCCATACCTGTTTGGCACTCACTTCATTGTTCAGACAGACCACAAACCTCTACTTTGGCTAAAACAAATGAAAGGTGAAAATCCTAAATTGTTGAGGTGGTCCATATCCCTACAGGGAATGGACTATACAGTGGAACATAGACCTGGGAGTAGCCACTCCAATGCAGATGGACTCTCCAGATATTTCCACTTAGACAATGAAGACTCATCAGGTCATGGCTAGTCTTATTGTCCTTCGTTTGGGGGGGGGGTTGTGTAGGAAAGTACCATCTTGCCTGGCATGTTACCCCCATTTTTCACTGTATATATGTTGTTTTAGTTGTATGTGTCACTGGGACCCTGGTAAGCCAGGGCCCCAGTGCTCATAAGTGTGCCTGAATGTGTTACCTGTGTAGTGACTAACTGTCTCACTGAGGCTCTGCTAATCAGAACCTCAGTGGTTATGCTCTCTCATTTCTTTCCAAATTGTCACTAACAGGCTAGTGACCATTTTTACCAATTTACATTGGCTTACTGGAACACCCTTATAATTCCCTAGTATATGGTACTGAGGTACCCAGGGTATTGGGGTTCCAGGAGATCCCTATGGGCTGCAGCATTTCTTTTGCCACCCATAGGGAGCTCTGACAATTCTTACACAGGCCTGCCACTGCAGCCTGAGTGAAATAACGTCCACGTTATTTCACAGCCATTTTACACTGCACTTAAGTAACTTATAAGTCACCTATATGTCTAACCTTTACCTGGTAAAGGTTAGGTGCAAAGTTACTTAGTGTGAGGGCACCCTGGCACTAGCCAAGGTGCCCCCACATTGTTCAGAGCCAATTCCCTGAACTTTGTGAGTGCGGGGACACCATTACACGCGTGCACTACATATAGGTCACTACCTATATGTGGCTTCACCATGGTAACTCCGAATATGGCCATGTAACATGTCTATGATCATGGAATTGCCCCCTCTATACCATCCTGGCATAGTTGGCACAATCCCATGATCCCAGTGGTCTGTAGCACAGACCCTGGTACTGCCAAACTGCCCTTCCTGGGGTTTCACTGCAGCTGCTGCTGCTGCCAACCCCTCAGACAGGCAGCTGCCCTCCTGGGGTCCAGCCAGGCCTGGCCCAGGATGGCAGAACAAAGAACTTCCTCTGAGAGAGGGTGTGACACCCTCTCCCTTTGGAAAATGGTGTGAAGGCAGGGGAGGAGTAGCCTCCCCCAGCCTCTGGAAATGCTTTGTTGGGCACAGATGTGCCCAATTCTGCATAAGCCAGTCTACACCGGTTCAGGGACCCCTTAGCCCCTGCTCTGGCGCGAAACTGGACAAAGGAAAGGGGAGTGACCACTCCCCTGACCTGCACCTCCCCTGGGAGGTGTCCAGAGCTCCTCCAGTGTGCTCCAGACCTCTGCCATCTTGGAAACAGAGGTGCTGCTGGCACACTGGACTGCTCTGAGTGGCCAGTGCCACCAGGTGACGTCAGAGACTCCTGCTGATAGGCTCCTTCAGGTGTTAGTAGCCTATCCTCTCTCCTAGGTAGCCAAACCCTCTTTTCTGGCTATTTAGGGTCTCTGGGGAAACTTTAGATAACGAATGCATGAGCTCAGCCGAGTTCCTCTGCATCTCTCTCTTCACCTTCTGATAAGGAAACGACCGCTGACCGCGCTGGAAGCCTGCAAACCTGCAACATAGTAGCAAAGACGACTACTGCAACTCTGTAACGCTGATCCTGCCGCCTTCTCGACTGTTTTCCTGCTTGTGCATGCTGTGGGGGTAGTCTACCTCCTCTCTGCACCAGAAGCTCCGAAGAAATCTCCCGTGGGTCGACGGAATCTTCCCCCTGCAACCGCAGGCACCAAAAAGCTGCATTACCGGTCCCTTGGGTCTCCTCTCAGCACGACGAGGGAGGTCCCTCGAATCCAGCGATGCTGTCCAAGTGACCCCCACAGTCCAGTGACTCTTCAGCCCAAGTTTGGTGGAGGTAAGTCCTTGCCTCACCTCGCTGGGCTGCATTGCTGGGAACCGCGACTTTGCAGCTACTTCGGCCCCTGTGCACTTCCGGCGGAAATCCTTTGTGCACAGCCAAGCCTGGGTCCACGGCACTCTAACCTGCATTGCACGACTTTCTAAGTTGGCCTCCGGCGACGTGGCACTCCTTTGTGCAACTTCAGCGAGCACCGTTTCACGCATCCTTGTAGTGCCTGTTTCTGGCACTTCTCCGGGAGCTACCTGCTTCAGTGAGGGTTTTTTGTCTTGCTCGACGTCTCCTCTCTCTTCAGGTCCATTTTGCGACCTCCTGGTCCCTCCTGGGCCCCAGCAGCGTCCAAAAATGCCAAACAAACGATTTGCGTGTAGCAAGGCTTGTTGGCATCCTTCCGGCGGGAAAGCACTTGTGCACGACTCTCCAAGGCGAGCGGGATCCGTCTACCAAAGGGGAAGTCTCTAGCCCTTTTCGTTCCTGCAGAAACCTCAGCTTCTTCTGTCCAGTCGAAGCTTCTTTGCACCCGCAGCTGGCATTTCCTGGGCATCTGCCCATCTCCGACTTGCTTGTGACTTTTGGACTTGGTCCCCTTGTTCCACAGGTACCCTAGATTGGAAATCTACAGTTGTTGCATTGCTGGTTTGTGTCTTTCCTGCATTATTCCTCTAACACAACTATTTTGTCCTTAGGGGAACTTTAGTGCACTTTGCACTCACTTTTCAGGGTCTTGGGGAGGGTTATTTTTCTAACTCTCACTATTTTCTAATAGTCCCAGCGACCCTCTACAAGGTCACATAGGTTTGGGGTCCATTCGTGGTTCGCATTCCACTTCTGGAGTATATGGTTTGTGTTGCCCCTATCCCTATGTTTCCCCATTGCATCCTATTGTAACTATACATTGTTTGCACTGTTTTCTAAGACTATACTGCATATTTTTGCTATTGTGTATATATATCTTGTGTATATTTCCTATCCTCTCACTGAGGGTACACTCTAAGATACTTTGGCATATTGTCATAAAAATAAAGTACCTTTATTTATAGTATAACTGTGTATTGTGTTTTCTAATGATATTGTGCATATGACACTAAGTGGTACTGTAGTAGCTTCACACGTCTCCTAGTTCAGCCTAAGCTGCTCTGCTAAGCTACCATTATCTATCAGCCTAAGCTGCTAGACACCCTATACACTAATAAGGGATAACTGGGCCTGGTGCAAGGTGCAAGTACCCCTTGGTACTCACTACAAGCCAGTCCAGCCTCCTACATTGGTTGTGCAGTGGTGGGATAAGTGCTTGAGACTACTTACCACTCTTGTCATTGTACTTTTCATAGGAGAAAAATATACAAAACAAGGTCAGTGTATATACACATAGCCAAAAAGTTTTGCATTTCCTCTTTTCACTCTTTTCTAAGTGCTGAAAAGTACTCCTAAACTTTCAAAAAGTTCTTAAAAGTTTAAAAAGTTTTTTTCTGTCTTTCCAAAAAGTTCTGAAAACTTTTGTCTCTTTCTCTATCACTTTAACTCTCTCTAAAAAATGTCTGGCACAGGCCAAAGTGTTGATCTGTCCAAACTTACATATGACAACCTTAGCTGGAAAAGAGCAAGGAGTCTCTGTATAGAGAGAGGTTTGAGTGTAGGGAAGAATCCTGCCTTGGAACTGTTAATTAACATGCTTAGAGAACAGGATAAGGCCAGAGGTGGCCCATCTGTTGAAAAAGTACCTAATAGTTCCCAATCTGATTCAGGGACTCCCCCAGGAAAAGATTCAGGAAAGAAACTTCCTAGCCTGCCCATTACTAGACAATCTAGCATAGATGGTAATGATGATGAGCCACACCAAATAAATAGTGTTGTCTCACATCATAGCAAAAGCATTTATTCTCACCATACTGGTAGTAATGTTTCTGTAAACCAAGCTGTTAAGTTGGCTTCTGTAAGGGACAGGTCTCCTTCTGTTCATTCCCATCATAGCTCTGTTTCTAGAAATGTCCCTCCCACCAACCCTGATGACAGAATGTTAGAGAGGGAACTCAATAAGTTGAGGGTGGAACAAACCAGACTGAAGCTTAAAAAGCAACAGCTGGATTTGGATAGACAGTCTTTTAAATTAGAGAAGGAAAGACAGAAGTTGGGTTTAGATACCCATGGTGGCAGCAGCAGTATTCCCCATAGTCATCCTGCAAAAGAGCATGATTCCAGGAATCTGCACAAGATAGTTCCCCCTTATAAGGAGGGGGATGACATTAACAAGTGGTTTGCTGCACTTGAGAGGGCCTGTGTTGTACAGGATGTCCCTCAAAGGCAGTGGGCTGCTATCCTATGGCTATCATTTAGTGGAAAAGGTAGGGATAGGCTCCTTACTGTGAAAGAAAATTATGCCAATCATTTCCAAGTTCTTAAGAATGCACTCCTGGATGGTTATGGCTTAACCACTGAACAGTACAGGATAAAGTTCAGAGAGACCAAAAAGGAGTCTTCACAAGACTGGGTTGATTTCATTGACCAGGCAGTGAAGGCCTTGGAGGGGTGGTTACATGGCAGTAAAGTTACTGATTATGACAGCCTGTATAACTTGATCCTGAGAGAGCATATTCTTAATAATTGTGTGTCTGATTTGTTGCACCAGTACTTGGTGGACTCTGATCTGACCTCTCCCCAAGAATTGGGAAAGAAGGCAGACAAATGGGTCAGAACAAGAGTGAACAGAAAAGTTCATACAGGGGGTGACAAAGATGGCAACAAAAAGAAGGATGGTAAGTCTTCTGACAAGGGTGGGGACAAATCTAAAAATGAGTCTTCATCAGGCCCACAAAAACACTCTGGTGGGGGTGGTGGGTCCAAATCCTCCTTTAATCAGAACCAGGAAAAGAAACCATGGTGCTATTTATGTAAAATAAAAGGCCATTGGACAACAGATCCCAGTTGTCCAAAGAAAGGCACCACAGCTCCTACCACTACAACCCCTACTGCTACACCTAGTGTCCCTACTAATAGCAGTGGTGGTGGGAGCAAACCTACTAATAGCCAATCCAAGGGAGAAGCTGGGCTCAGTTTTGGTAATTTAGTTGGGGTTGGTCTAATTAGGGAGACCACAGAGGCTACTTTAGTCTCTGAAGGGGCTATTGATTTAGCCACTTTGGTTGCTTGCCCCCATAACTTGGAGAAGTACAAGCAACTAACCCTAATAAATGGTGTTGAGGTCCAGGCCTACAGGGACACAGGTGCCAGTGTCACAATGGTGATTGAGAAACTGGTGCACCCTGAACAACACATACTTGGACACCAGTACCAAGTAACCGATGCTCACAACATAACACAAAGCCACCCCATGGCTGTTGTAAATCTCAACTGGGGGGGGGGGGGGTAACTGGTCCAAAGAAAGTTGTGGTAGCTTCAGATTTACCTGTAGACTGTCTATTAGGGAATGATTTGGAGACATCAGCTTGGTCAGATGTGGAGTTGGAGGCCCATGCAGCAATGCTGGGCATCCCAGGGCATATTTTTGCTTTGACAAGGGCTCAGGCCAAAAAGCAAAAAGGACAGGGAAGCTTGGATCCTGGAACAATGGACCAAGTGCTCCCTAAAGCTAGGGCTAGTAGAAGCAAACCACTTCCTACTATCCCTCCCTCTACAGTGGATTCTACTTCTGAGGAAGAAGAATTCCCTCCCTGTGCAGAACCTACACCAGAGGAGCTGGAAGCAGACACTGCTGAGCTTTTGGGTGAAGGGGGGCCTGCCAGAGAGGAGCTGAGTGTGGCACAACAAACCTGTCCCACATTAGAGGGTCTCAGACAGCAAGCTGTCAAACAGGCTAATGGGGATGTCAGTGACTCTCACAGAGTTTACTGGGAGGACAACCTCTTGTACACTGAGCATAGGGATCCTAAACCTGGAGCTGCCAGGAGATTAGTGATTCCTCAGGAGTACAGAAAGTTCCTCCTAACACTGGCACATGACATTCCCCTAGCTGGGCACCTGGGTCAAATGAAAACTTGGGACAGATTGGTTCCATTGTTTCATTGGCCTAGGATGTCTGAGGACACAAAGGAATTTTGTAAGTCCTGTGAAACCTGTCAAGCCAGTGGCAAGACAGGTGGCACTCCAAAGGCACCCCTTATCCCACTGCCTGTGGTTGGGGTTCCCTTTGAAAGGGTAGGGGTTGACATTGTTGGCCCCCTTGACCCTCCTACTGCTTCAGGCAATAGGTTTATCTTGGTGGTAGTGGACCATGCCACAAGATATCCTGAAGCAATTCCTTTAAGGACCACTACAGCTCCTGCAGTGGCAAAGGCCCTCCTGGGAATATTTTCCAGGGTGGGCTTCCCAAAGGAAGTAGTATCAGACAGAGGAAGCAATTTCATGTCTGCATACTTAAAGGCCATGTGGAAGGAGTGTGGTGTAACGTACAAGTTCACAACACCCTATCATCCACAAACAAATGGACTGGTGGAGAGATTTAATAAAACTCTCAAAGGCATGATTATGGGTCTCCCTGAAAATCTCCGCAGGAGATGGGATATCCTTCTACCATGCCTCCTTTTTGCCTACAGGGAGGTACCCCAGAAAGGAGTGGGCTTCAGCCCCTTTGAACTTCTTTTTGTACACCCTGTTAGGGGTCCACTCACACTTGTAAAGGAGGGTTGGGAACAACCTTTAAAAGCTCCTAAGCAGGATATTGTGGATTATGTACTTGGCCTCAGATCAAGGATGGCTGAGTACATGAAAAAGGCCAGTAAAAACCTTCAGGCCAGCCAAGAGCTCCAGAAGCAATGGCATGATCAGAAGGCTGTTTTGGTTCAGTACCAACCAGGGCAGAAAGTGTGGGTCTTGGAGCCTGTGGCCCCAAGAGCACTCCAAGATAAATGGAGTGGACCCCACACAATTGTTGAAAAGAAGGGTGAAGTCACCTACTTGGTTGACTTAGGCACTGCCAGGAGTCCCCTTAGGGTGCTCCATGTCAACCGCCTGAAACCCTACTATGACAGGGCTGATCTCACCCTGCTCATGGCAACAGATGAGGGACAGGAAGAAGACAGTGATCCTCTACCTGATCTCTTCTCTTCCACAGACCAAGATGCTCTTGTGGAAGGTGTAGTTTTGGCTGATTGTCTTACTGCTGAGCAGAAAGACAATTGCATAAATCTCCTAGGACAATTTTCAGAACTCTTCTCTACTGTGCCAGGCACCACTTCTTGGTGTGAGCACACTATAGATACTGGAGACAGTTTACCTGTCAAAAGTAAGATCTATAGGCAGCCTGACCATGTCAGGGACTGCATAAAGCAAGAAGTTCAGAAAATGTTGGAACTAGGAGTGGTTGAGCACTCTGACAGTCCATGGGCTTCTCCTGTGGTACTGGTACCAAAACCCAATTCTAAAGATGGAAAGAAAGAAATGCGGTTTTGTGTAGACTATAGAGGTCTCAACTTGGTAACCAAAACTGATGCTCACCCTATACCCAGGGCAGATGAGCTCATAGATACACTGGCATCTGCCAAGTATCTAAGCACTTTTGATTTGACTGCAGGGTATTGGCAGATCAAATTGTCAGAAGATGCTAAACCTAAGACTGCATTTTCTACCATTGGAGGACATTACCAGTTTACTGTAATGCCTTTTGGTTTGAAAAATGCACCTGCCACTTTTCAGAGGTTGGTGAACACAGTCCTGCAAGGGCTGGAAGCTTTCAGTGCAGCATATTTGGACGATATAGCTGTCTTTAGCTCCAGCTGGGATGATCACCTGGTCCACCTATGGAAAGTTTTGGAGGCCCTGCAAAAGGCAGGCCTCACCATCAAGGCTTCAAAGTGCCAGATAGGGCAGGGTAAGGTGGTTTATCTGGGACACCTTGTTGGTGGGGAACAGATTGCACCACTTCAGGGGAAAATCCAAACAATTATTGATTGGGTTCCCCCTACCACTCAGACTCAGGTGAGAGCCTTCCTAGGCCTCACTGGGTATTACAGGAGGTTCATTAAGAACTATGGCTCCATTGCAGCCCCTCTTAATGACCTCACATCCAAGAAAATGCCTAAAAAGGTATTATGGACAGCAAACTGTCAGAAAGCTTTTGAGGAGCTGAAGCAGGCCATGTGCTCTGCACCTGTCCTGAAAAGCCCTTGTTACTCTAAAAAATTCTATGTCCAAACTGATGCATCTGAATTAGGAGTAGGGGCAGTCCTATCACAACTTAATTCTGAAGGCCAGGATCAACCTGTTGCTTTTATTAGTAGAAGGTTGACCCCTAGAGAAAAGCGTTGGTCTGCCATTGAGAGGGAGGCCTTTGCTGTGGTCTGGGCTCTGAAGAAGTTGAGGCCATACCTGTTTGGCACTCACTTCATTGTTCAGACAGACCACAAACCTCTACTTTGGCTAAAACAAATGAAAGGTGAAAATCCTAAATTGTTGAGGTGGTCCATATCCCTACAGGGAATGGACTATACAGTGGAACATAGACCTGGGAGTAGCCACTCCAATGCAGATGGACTCTCCAGATATTTCCACTTAGACAATGAAGACTCATCAGGTAATGGCTAGTCTTATTGTCCTTCGTTTGGGGGGGGGTTGTGTAGGAAAGTACCATCTTGCCTGGCATGTTACCCCCATTTTTCACTGTATATATGTTGTTTTAGTTGTATGTGTCACTGGGACCCTGGTAACCCAGGGCCCCAGTGCTCATAAGTGTGCCTGAATGTGTTACCTGTGTAGTGACTAACTGTCTCACTGAGGCTCTGCTAATCAGAAACTCAGTGGTTATGCTCTCTCATTTCTTTCCAAATTGTCACTAACAGGCTAGTGACCATTTTTACCAATTTACATTGGCTTACTGGAACACCCTTATAATTCCCTAGTATATGGTACTGAGGTACCCAGGGTATTGGGGTTCCAGGAGATCCCTATGGGCTGCAGCATTTCTTTTGCCACCCATAGGGAGTTCTGACAATTCTTACACAGGCCTGCCACTGCAGCCTGAGTGAAATAACGTCCACGTTATTTCACAGCCATTTTACACTGCACTTAAGTAACTTATAAGTCACCTATATGTCTAACCTTTACCTGGTAAAGGTTAGGTGCAAAGTTACCTAGTGTGAGGGCACCCTGGCACTAGCCAAGGTGCCCCCACATTGTTCAGAGCCAATTCCCTGAACTTTGTGAGTGCGGGGACACCATTACACGCGTGCACTACATATAGGTCACTACCTATATGTGGCTTCACCATGGTAACTCCGAATATGGCCATGTAACATGTCTATGATCATGGAATTGCCCCCTCTATACCATCCTGGCATAGTTGGCACAATCCCATGATCCCAGTGGTCTGTAGCACAGACCCTGGTACTGCCAAACTGCCCTTCCTGGGGTTTTACTGCAGCTGCTGCTGCTGCCAACCCCTCAGACAGGCAGCTGCCCTCCTGGGGTCCAGCCAGGCCTGGCCCAGGATGGCAGAACAAAGAACTTCCTCTGAGAGAGGGTGTGACACCCTCTCCCTTTGGAAAATGGTGTGAAGGCAGGGGAGGAGTAGCCTCCCCCAGCCTCTGGAAATGCTTTGTTGGGCACAGATGTGCCCAATTCTGCATAAGCCAGTCTACACCGGTTCAGGGACCCCTTAGCCCCTGCTCTGGCGCGAAACTGGACAAAGGAAAGGGGAGTGACCACTCCCCTGACCTGCACCTCCCCTGGGAGGTGTCCAGAGCTCCTCCAGTGTGCTCCAGACCTCTGCCATCTTGGAAACAGAGGTGCTGCTGGCACACTGGACTGCTCTGAGTGGCCAGTGCCACCAGGTGACGTCAGAGACTCCTGCTGATAGGCTCCTTCAGGTGTTAGTAGCCTATCCTCTCTCCTAGGTAGCCAAACCCTCTTTTCTGGCTATTTAGGGTCTCTGTCTCTGGGGAAACTTTAGATAACGAATGCATGAGCTCAGCCGAGTTCCTCTGCATCTCTCTCTTCACCTTCTGATAAGGAAACGACCGCTGACCGCGCTGGAAGCCTGCAAACCTGCAACATAGTAGCAAAGACGACTACTGCAACTCTGTAACGCTGATCCTGCCGCCTTCTCGACTGTTTTCCTGCTTGTGCATGCTGTGGGGGTAGTCTGCCTCCTCTCTGCACCAGAAGCTCCGAAGAAATCTCCCGTGGGTCGACAGAATCTTCCCCCTGCAACCGCAGGCACCAAAAAGCTGCATTACCGGTCCCTTGGGTCTCCTCTCAGCACGACGAGCGAGGTCCCTCGAATCCAGCGACACTGTCCAAGTGACCCCCGTGGACCACAGTCCAGTGACTCTTCAGCCCAAGTTTGGTGGAGGTAAGACCTTGCCTCACCTCGCTGGGCTGCTTTGCTGGGAACCGCGACTTTGCAGCTACTCCGGCCCCTGTGCACTTCCGGCGGAAATCCTTTGTGCACAGCCAAGCCTGGGTCCACGGCACTCTAACCTGCATTGCACGACTTTCTAAGTTGGCCTCCGGCGACGTGGGACTCCTTTGTGCAACTTCAGCGAGCACCGTTTCACGCATCCTCGTAGTGCCTGTTTCTGGCACTTCTCCGGGTGCTACCTGCTTTAGTTAGGGCTCTTTGTCTTGCTCGACGTCCCCTCTCTCTTCAGGTCCATTTTGCGACCTCCTGGTCCCTCCTCGGCCCCAGCAGCCTCCAAAAACGCCAAACGCACGATTTGCGTGTAGCAAGGCTTGTTGGCGTCCTTCCGGCGGGTAAACACTTCTGCACGACTCTCCAAGGCGAGAGGGATCCGTCCACCAAAGGGGAAGTCTCTAGCCCTTTTCGTTCCTGCAGAAACCTCAGCTTCTTCTGTCCAGTCGAAGCTTCTTTGCACCCGCAGCTGGCATTTCCTGGGCATCTGCCCATCTCCGACTTGCTTGTGACTTTTGGACTTGGTCCCCTTGTTCCACAGGTACCCTGGATTGGAAATCCACAGTTGTTGCATTGCTGGTTTGTGTCTTTCCTGCATTATTCCTCTAACATGACTATTTTGTCCTTAGGGGAACTTTAGTGCACTTTGCACTCACTTTTCAGGGTCTTGGGGAGGGTTATTTTTCTAACTCTCACTATTTTCTAATAGTCCCAGCGACCCTCTACAAGGTCACATAGGTTTGGGGTCCATTCGTGGTTCGCATTCCACTTCTGGAGTATATGGTTTGTGTTGCCCCTATCCCTATGTTTCCCCATTGCATCCTATTGTAACTATACATTGTTTGCACTGTTTTCTAAGACTATACTGCATATTTTTGCTATTGTGTATTTATATCTTGTGTATATTTCCTATCCTCTCACTGAGGGTACACTCTAAGATACTTTGGCATATTGTCATAAAAATAAAGTACCTTTATTTTTAGTATAACTGTGTATTGTGTTTTCTTATGATATTGTGCATATGACACTAAGTGGTACTGTAGTAGCTTCACACGTCTCCTAGTTCAGCCTAAGCTGCTCTGCTAAGCTACCATTATCTATCAGCCTAAGCTGCTAGACACCCTATACACTAATAAGGGATAACTGGGCCTGGTGCAAGGTGCAAGTACCCCTTGGTACTCACTACAAGCCAGTCCAGCCTCCTACAAAAGGTTGGTGAACACAGTCCTGCAAGGGCTGGAAGCTTTTAGTGCAGCATATCTAGATGATAAAGCTGTCTTTAGCTCCAGCTGTGATGATCACCTGGTCCACCTATGGAAAGTTTTGGAGGCCCTGCAGAAAGCAGGCCTCACTATCAAGGCATCAAACTGCCAGATAGGGCAGGGAAAAGTGGTTTATCTGGGACACCTGGTAGGTGGAGAACAGATTGCACCACTTCAGGGAAAAATCCAAATTATTATAGATTGGGTTCCACCTACAACTCAGACTCAGGTGAGAGCCTTCTTAGGCCTCACTGGGTACTACAGGAGGTTCATAAAGAACTATGGCTCCATAGCAGCCCCTCTTAATGACCTCACATCTAAAAAAATGCCTAAAAAGGTATTATGGACAGCAAACTGTCAGAAAGCTTTTGAAGAGCTGAAGCAGGCCATGTGCTCAGCACCTGTCCTGAAAAGACCCTGTTACTCCAAAAAATACATTGTCCAAACTGATGCATCTGAATTAGAGGTAGGGGCAGTCTTATCACAACTTAATTCTGAGGGCCAGGATCAACCTGTGGCTTTTATCAGCAGGAGGTTGACCCCTAGAGAAAAGCGTTGGTCTGCCATAGAGAGGGAGGCCTTTGCTGTGGTCTGGACACTGAAAAAGTTGAGGCCATACCTGTTTGGTACTGTAGGAAAGTACCATCTTGCCTGGCATGTTACCCCCATTTTTCACTGTATATATGTTGTTTTAGTTGTATGTGTCACTGGGACCCTGCCAGCCAGGGCCCCAGTGCTCATAAGTGTGCCTGACTGTGTTACCTGTGTTATGACTAGCTGTCTCACTGAGGCTCTGCTATCCAGAACGTCAGTGGTTATGCTCTCTCATTTCTTTCAAAATTGTCACTAACAGGCTAGTGACCAATTTCACCAATTCACATTGGCATACTGCAACACCCTTAAAATTCCCTAGTATATGGTACTGAGGTACCCAGGGTATTGGGGTTCCAGGAGATCCCTATGGGCTGCAGCAATTCTTTTGCCACGCATAGGGAGCTCTGACAAATACTACACAGGCCTGCCACTGCAGCCTGAGTGAAATAATGCACACATTATTTCACAGCCATTTTTGTATTGTGTACATATATCTTGTGTATATTTGCTATCCTCATACTGAGGGTACACTCTGAGATACTTTGGCATATTGTCATAAAAATAAAGTACCTTTATTTTTAGTATATCTGTGTATTGTGTTTTCTTATGATATTGTGCAAGTGACACTTGTGGTACTGTAGGAGCTTCACTCGTCTCCTAGTTCAGCCTAAGCTGCTCTGCTAAGCTACCATTATCTATCAGCCTATACTGCTAGACACCCTATACACTAATAAGGGATAACTGGGCCTGGTGCAAGGTGCAAGTACCCCTTGGTACTCACTACAAGCCAGTCCAGCCTCCTACACCAGTGATGCAGTTCTTTGGTGCCTGCGGTTGCCGGGGGACAATTCCGTCGGCCCACAGGAGATTTCTTAGGAGCTTCTAGTGCAGAGAGGAGGCAGACTACCCCCCCAGCATACACCACCAGGAAAACAGTTGAGAAGGCAGCTGGATCAGCGTTACAGAGTTGCAGTAGTCGTCTTTGCTACTTTGTTGCAGTTTTGCAGGCTTCCAGTGTGGTCAGCAGTCGATTCCTTGGCAGAAGGTGAAGAGAGAGATGCAGAGGAACTCTGATGAGCTCTTGCATTCGTTATCTAAGGAAATCCCCAAAGCAGAGACCCTAAATAGCCAGAAAAGAGGGTTTGGCTACTTAGGAGAGAGGATAGGCTAGCAACACCTGAAGGAGCCTATCAGAAGGAGTCTCTGACGTCACCTGCTGGCCCTGGCCACTCAGAGCAGTCCAGTGTGCCAGCAGCACCTCTGTTTCCAAGATGGCAGAGGTCTGGAGCACACTGGAGGAGCTCTGGGCACCTCCCAGGGGAGGTGCAGGTCAGGGGAGTGGTCACTCCCCTTTCCTTTGTCCAGTTTCGCGCCAGAGCAGGGCTAAGGGGTCCCTGAACCGGTGTAGACTGGCTTATGCAGAAATGGGCACCATGTGTGCCCATGAAAGCATTTCCAGAGGCTGGGGGAGGCTACTACTCCCCTGCCTTCACACCATTTTCCAAAGGGAAAGGGTGTAACACCCTCTCTCAGAGGAAGTCCTTTGTTCTGCCATCCTGGGACAAGCCTGGCTGGACCCCAGGAGGGCAGCTGCCTGTCTGAGGGGTTGGCAGCAGCAGCAGCTGCAGTGAAACCACAGGAAGGGCAGTTTGGCAGTACCAGGGTCTGTGCTACAGACCACTGGGATCATGGAATTGTGCCAACTATGCCAGGATGGTATAGAGGGGGCAATTCCATGATCATAAACATGTTACATGGCCATATTCGGAGTTACCATTGTGAAGCTACATATAGGTAGTGACCTATTTGTAGTGCACGCGTGTAATGGTGTCCCCGCACTCACAAAGTCCGGGGAATTGTCCCTGAACAATGTGGGGGCACCTTAGCTAGTGCCAGGGTGCCCTCACACTAAGTAACTTTGCACCTAACCTTTACCAGGTAAAGGTTAGACATATAGGTGACTTTTAAGTTACTTAAGTGCAGTGTAAAATGGCTGTGAAATAACGTGGACGTTATTTCACTCAGGCTGCAGTGGCAGGCCTGTGTAAGAATTGTCAGAGCTCCCTATGGGTGGCAAAAGAAATGCTGCAGCCCATAGGGATCTCCTGGAACCCCAATACTCTGGGTACCTCAGTACCATATACTAGGGAATTATAAGGGTGGAAAAGCTGGAAAAGAGCAAGGAGTCTCTGTATAGAGAGATGTTTGAGTGTAGGGTAGAATCCTGCATTGGAACTGTTAATTAACATGCTTAGAGAACAGGATAAGGCCAGAGGTGGCCCATCTGTTGAAAAGGTACCTAATAGTTCCCAATCTGATTCAGGGACTCCCCCAGGAAAAGATTCAGGAAAGAAACTTTCTAGCCTGCCCATTACTAGACAATCTAGCATAGATGGTAATGATGATGAGCCACACCAAACAAATAGTGTTGTCTCACATCATAGCAAAAGCATTTACTCTCACCATACTGGTAGTAATGTTTCTGTAAACCAAGCTGTTAAGTTGGCTTCTGTAAGGGACAGGTCTCCTTCTGTTCATTCCCATCATAGCTCTGTTTCTAGAAATGTCCCTCCCACCAACCCTGATGACAGAATGTTAGAGAGGGAACTCAATAAGTTGAGGGTGGAACAAACCAGACTGAAGCTTAAAAAGCAACAGCTGGATTTGGATAGACAGTCTTTTGAATTAGAGAAGGAAAGACAGAAGTTGGGTTTAGATACCCATGGTGGCAGCAGCAGTATTCCCCATAGTCATCCTGCAAAAGAGCATGATTCCAGGAATCTGCACAAGATAGTTCCCCCTTATAAGGAGGGGGATGACATTAACAAGTGGTTTGCTGCACTTGAGAGGGCCTGTGTTGTACAGGATGTCCCTCAAAGGCAGTGGGCTGCTATCCTATGGCTATCATTTAGTGGAAAAGGTAGGGATAGGCTCCTTACAGTGAAAGAAAATGATGCCAATAAATTCCAAGTTCTTAAGAATGCACTCCTGGATGGTTATGGCTTAACCACTGAACAGTACAGGATAAAGTTCAGAGAGACCAAAAAGGAGTCTTCACAAGACTGGCTTGATTTCATTGACCATTCAGTGAAGGCCTTGGAGGGGTGGTTACATGGCAGTAAAGTTACTAATTATGAGAGCCTGTATAACTTAATCCTGAGAGAGCATATTCTTAACAATTGTGTGTCTGATTTGTTGCACCAGTACTTGGTGGACTCTGATCTGACCTCTCCCCAAGAATTGGGAAAGAAGGCAGACATATGGGTCAGAACAAGAGTGAACAGAAAAGTTCATACAGGGGGTGACAAAGATGGCAACAAAAAGAAGGATGGTAAGTCTTCAGACAAGGGTGGGGACAAATCTAAAAATGAGTCTTCATCAGGCCCACAAAAACACTCTGGTGGGGGTGGTGGGTCCAAATCCTCCTTTAATCAGAACAAGGAAAAGAAACCATGGTGCTATTTATGTAAAATAAAAGGCCATTGGACAACAGATCCCAGTTGTCCAAAGAAAGGCACCACAGCTCCTACCACTACAACCCCTACTGATACACCTAGTGTCCCTACTAATAGCAGTGGTGGTGGGAGCAAACCTACTAATAGCCAATCCAAGGGAGTAGCTGGGCTCACTTTTGGTAATTTAGTTGGGGTTGGTCTAATTAGGGAGACCACAGAGGCTACTTTAGTCTCTGAAGGGGCTATTGACTTAGCCACTTTGGTTGCTTGCCCCCATAACTTGGAGAAGTACAAGCAACTAACCCTAATAAATGGTGTTGAGGTCCAGGCCTACAGGGACACAGGTGCCAGTGTCACAATGGTGATTGAGAAACTGGTGCACCCTGAACAACACATACTTGGACACCAGTACCAAGTAACCGATGCTCACAACATAACACAAAGCCACCCCATGGCTGTTGTAAATCTCAACTGGGGGGGGGGTAACTGGTCCAAAGAAAGTTGTGGTAGCTTCAGATTTACCTGTAGACTGTCTATTAGGGAATGATTTGGAGACATCAGCTTGGTCAGATGTGGAGTTGGAGGCCCATGCAGCAATGCTGGGCATCCCAGGGCATATTTTTGCTTTGACAAGGGCTCAGGCCAAAAAGCAAAAAGGACAGGGAAGCTTGGATCCTGGAACAATGGACCAAGTGCTCCCTAAAGCTAGGGCTAGTAGAAGCAAACCACTTCCTACTATCCCTCCCTCTACAGTGGATTCTTGTTCTGAGGAAGAAGAATTCCCTCCCTGTGCAGAACCTACACCAGAGGAGCTGGAAGCAGACACTGCTGAGCTTTTGGGTGAAGGGGGGCCTGCCAGAGAGGAGCTGAGTGTGGCACAGCAAACCTGTCCCACATTAGAGGGTCTCAGACAGCAAGCTGTCAAACAGGCTAATGGGGATGTCAGTGACTCTCACAGAGTTTACTGGGAGGACAACCTCTTGTACACTGAGCATAGGGATCCTAAACCTGGAGCTGCCAGGAGATTAGTGATTCCTCAGGAGTACAGAAAGTTCCTCCTAACACTGGCACATGACATTCCCCTAGCTGGGCACCTGGGTCAAATGAAAACTTGGGACAGATTGGTTCCATTGTTTCATTGGCCTAGGATGTCTGAGGACACAAAAGAATTTTGTAAGTCCTGTGAAACCTGTCAAGCCAGTGGCAAGACAGGTGGCACTCCAAAGGCACCCCTTATCCCACTGCCTGTGGTTGGGGTTCCCTTTGAAAGGGTAGGGGTTGACATAGTTGGCCCCCTTGACCCTCCTACTGCTTCAGGCAATAGGTTTATCTTGGTGGTAGTGGACCATGCCACAAGATATCCTGAAGCAATTCCTTTAAGGACCACTACAGCTCCTGCAGTGGCAAAGGCCCTCCTGGGAATATTTTCCAGGGTGGGCTTCCCAAAGGAAGTAGTATCAGACAGAGGAAGCAATTTTATGTCTGCATACTTAAAGGCCATGTGGAAGGAGTGTGGTGTAACGTACAAGTTCACAACACCCTATCATCTACAAACAAATGGACTGGTGGAGAGATTTAATAAAACTCTCAAAGGCATGATTATGGGACTCCCTGAAAAACTCCGCAGGAGATGGGATATCCTTCTACCATGCCTCCTTTTTGCCTACAGGGAGGTACCCCAGAAAGGAGTGGGCTTCAGCCCCTTTGAACTTCTTTTTGGACACCCTGTTAGGGGTCCACTCACACTTGTAAAGGAGGGTTGGGAACAACCTTTAAAAGCTCCTAAGCAGGATATTGTGGATTATGTACTTGGCCTCAGATCAAGAATGGCTGAGTACATGAAAAAGGCCAGCAAAAACCTTCAGGCCAGCCAAGAGCTCCAGAAGCAATGGCATGATCAGAAGGCTGTTTTGGTTCAGTACCAACCAGGGCAGAAAGTGTGGGTCTTGGAGCCTGTGGCCCCAAGAGCACTCCAAGATAAATGGAGTGGTCCCCACACAATTGTTGAAAAGAAGGGTGAAGTCACCTACTTCGTTGACTTAGGCACTGCCAGGAGTCCCCTTAGGGTGCTCCATGTCAACCGCCTGAAACCCTACTATGACAGGGCTGATCTCACCCTGCTCATGGCAACAGATGAGGGACAGGAAGAAGATAGTGATCCTCTACCTGATCTCTTCTCTTCCACAGAACAAGATGCTCTTGTGGAAGGTGTAGTTTTGGCTGATTGTCTTACTGCTGAGCAGAAAGATAATTGCATAAATCTCCTAGGACAATTTTCAGAACTCTTCTCTACTGTGCCAGGCACCACTTCTTGGTGTGAGCACACTATAGATACTGGAGACAGTTTACCTGTCAAAAGTAATATCTATAGGCAGCCTGACCATGTCAGGGACTGCATAAAGCAAGAAGTTCAGAAAATGTTGGAACTAGGAGTGGTTGAGCACTCTGACAGTCCATGGGCTTCTTCTGTGGTACTGGTACCAAAACCCAATTCTAAAGATGGAAAGAAGGAAATGAGGTTTTGTGTAGACTATAGAGGTCTCAACTTGGTAACCAAAACTGATGCTCACCCTATACCCAGGGCAGATGAGCTCATAGATACACTGGCATCTGCCAAGTATCTAAGCACTTTTGATTTGACTGCAGGGTATTGGCAGATCAAATTGTCAGAAGATGCTAAACCTAAGACTGCATTTTCTACCATTGGAGGACATTACCAGTTTACTGTAATGCCTTTTGGTTTGAAAAATGCACCTGCCACTTTTCAGAGGTTGGTGAACACAGTCCTGCAAGGGCTGGAAGCTTTCAGTGCAGCATATTTGGACGATATAGCTGTCTTTAGCTCCAGCTGGGATGATCACCTGGTCCACCTATGGAAAGTTTTGGAGGCCCTGCAAAAGGCAGGCCTCACTATCAAGGCTTCAAAGTGCCAGATAGGGCAGGGTAAGGTGGTTTATCTGGGACACCTTGTTGGTGGGGAACAGATTGCACCACTTCAGGGGAAAATCCAAACAATTATTGATTGGGTTCCCCCTACCACTCAGACTCAGTTGAGAGCCTTCCTAGGCCTCACTGGGTATTACAGGAGGTTCATTAAGAACTATGGCTCCATTGCAGCCCCTCTTAATGACCTCACTTCCAAAAAAATGCCTAAAAAGGTATTATGGACAGCAAGCTGTCAGAAAGCTTTTGAGGAGCTGAAGCAGGCCATGTGCTCTGCACCTGTCCTGAAAAGCCCTTGTTACTCTAAAAAATTCTATGTCCAAACTGATGCATCTGAATTAGGAGTAGGGGCAGTCCTATCACAACTTAATTCTGAGGGCCAGGATCAACCTGTTTCTTTTATTAGTAGAAGGTTGACCCCTAGAGAAAAGCGTTGGTCTGCCATTGAGAGGGAGGCCTTTGCTGTGGTCTGGGCTCTGAAGAAGTTGAGGCCATACCTGTTTGGCACTCACTTCTTTGTTCAGACAGACCACAAACCTCTACTTTGGCTAAAACAAATGAAAGGTGAAAATCCTAAATTGTTGAGGTGGTCCATATCCCTACAGGGAATGGACTATACAGTGGAACATAGACCTGGGAGTAGCCACTCCAATGCAGATGGACTCTCCAGATATTTCCACTTAGACAATGAAGACTCATCAGGTAATGGCTAGTCTTATTGTCCTTCGTTTGGGGGGGGGGTTGTGTAGGAAAGTACCATCTTGCCTGGCATGTTACCCCCATTTTTCACTGTATATATGTTGTTTTAGTTGTATGTGTCACTGGGACCCTGGTAACCCAGGGCCCCAGTGCTCATAAGTGTGCCTGAATGTGTTACCTGTGTAGTGACTAACTGTCTCACTGAGGCTCTGCTAATCAGAACCTCAGTGGTTATGCTCTCTCATTTCTTTCCAAATTGTCACTGACAGGCTAGTGACCATTTTTACCAATTTACATTGGCTTACTGGAACACCCTTATAATTCCCTAGTATATGGTACTGAGGTACCCAGGGTATTGGGGTTCCAGGAGATCCCTATGGGCTGCAGCATTTCTTTTGCCACCCATAGGGAGCTCTGACAATTCTTACACAGGCCTGCCACTGCAGCCTGAGTGAAATAACGTCCACGTTATTTCACAGCCATTTTACACTGCACTTAAGTAACTTATAAGTCACCTATATGTCTAACCTTTACCTGGTAAAGGTTAGGTGCAAAGTTACTTAGTGTGAGGGCACCCTGGCACTAGCCAAGGTGCCCCCACATTGTTCAGAGCCAATTCCCTGAACTTTGTGAGTGCGGGGACACCATTACACGCGTGCACTACATATAGGTCACTACCTATATGTAGCTTCACCATGGTAACTCCGAATATGGCCATGTAATATGTCTATGATCATGGAATTGCCCCCTCTATGCCATCCTGGCATTGTTGGTACAATTCCATGATCCCAGTGGTCTGTAGCACAGACCCTGGTACTGCCAGACTGCCCTTCCTGGGGTTTCACTGCAGCTGCTGCTGCTGCCAACCCCTCAGACAGGCAGCTGCCCTCCTGGGGTCCAGCCAGGCCTGGCCCAGGATGGCAGAACAAAGAACTTCCTCTGAGAGAGGGTGTGACACCCTCTCCCTTTGGAAAATGGTGTGAAGGCAGGGGAGGAGTTGCCTCCCCCAGCCTCTGCAAATGCTTTGTTGGGCACAGATGTGCCCAATTCTGCATAAGCCAGTCTACACCGGTTCAGGGACCCCTTAGCCCCTGCTCTGGCGCGAAACTGGACAAAGGAAAGGGGAGTGACCACTCCCCTGACCTGCACCTCCCCTGGGAGGTGTCCAGAGCTCCTCCAGTGTGCTCCAGACCTCTGCCATCTTGGAAACAGAGGTGCTGCTGGCACACTGGACTGCTCTGAGTGGCCAGTGCCACCAGGTGACGTCAGAGACTCCTGCTGATAGGCTCCTTCAGGTGTTAGTAGCCTTTCCTCTCTCCTAGGTAGCCAAACCCTCTTTTCTGGCTATTTAGGGTCTCTGTCTCTGGGGAAACTTTAGATAACGAATGCATGAGCTCAGCCGAGTTCCTCTGCATCTCTCTCTTCACCTTCTGATAACGAAACGACCGCTGACCGCGCTGGAAGCCTGTAAACCTGCAAACCTGCAACATAGTAGCAAAGACGACTACTGCAACTCTGTAACGCTGATCCTGCCGCCTTTTCGACTGTTTTCCTGCTTGTGCATGCTGTCGGGGTAGCCTGCCTCCTCTCTGCACCAGAAGCTCCGAAGAAATCTCCCGTGGGTCGACGGAATCTTCCCCCTGCAACCGCAGGCACCAAAAAGCTGCATTACCGGTCCCTTGGGTCTCCTCTCAGCACGGCGAGCGAGGTCCCTCGAATCCAGCGACTCTGTCCAAGTGACCCCCACAGTCCAGTGACTCTTCAGCCCAAGTTCGGTGGAGGTAAGTCCTTGCCTCACCTCGCTGGGCTGCATTGCTGGGAACCGCGACTTTGCAGCTACTCCGGCCCCTGTGCACTTCTGGCGGAAATCCTTCATGCACAGCCAAGCCTGGGTCCACGGCACTCTAACCTGCATTGCACGACTTTCTAAGTTGGTCTCCGGCGACGTGGGACTCCTTTGTGCAACTTCGGCGAGCACCGTTTCACGCATCATCGTAGTGCCTGTTTCTGGCACTTCTCCGGGTGCTACCTGCTTTAGTGAGGGCTCCTTGTCTTGCGCGACGTCCCCTGTCTCTTCAGGTCCAATTTGTGACCTCCTGGTCTCTCCTGGGCCCCAGCAGCGTCCAAAAACGCCAAACGCACGATTTGCGTGTAGCAAGGCTTGTTGGCGTTCTTCCGCCGGGAAAACACTTTTGCACGACTCTCCAAGGCGAGAGGGATCCGTCCACCAAAGGGGAAGTCTTTAGCCCTTTTCGTTCCTGCAGAAACCTCAGCTTCTTCTGTCCAGTCGAAGCTTCTTTGCACCCACAGCTGGCATTTCCTGGGCATCTGCCCATCTCCGACTTGCTTGTGACTTTTGGACTTGGTCCCCTTGTTCCACAGGTACCCTAGATTGGAAATCCACAGTTGTTGCATTGCTGGTTTGTGTCTTTCCTGCATTATTCTTCTAACACGACTATTTTGTCCTTAGGGGAACTTTAGTGCACTTTGCACTCACTTTTCAAGGTCTTGGGGAGGGTTATTTTTCTAACTCTCACTATTTTCTAATAGTCCCAGCGACCCTCTACAAGGTCACATAGGTTTGGGGTCCATTTGTGGTTCGCATTCCACTTTTGGAGTATATGGTTTGTGTTGCCCCTATCCCTATGTTTCCCCATTGCATCCTATTGTAACTATACATTGTTTGCACTGTTTTCTAAGACTATACTGCATATTTTTGCTATTGTGTATATATATCTTGTGTATATTTCCTATCCTCTCACTGAGGGTACACTCTAAGATACTTTGGCATATTGTCATAAAAATAAAGTACCTTTATTTTTAGTATAACTGTGTATTGTGTTTTCTTATGATATTGTGCATATGACACTAAGTGGTACTGTAGTAGCTTCACACGTCTCCTAGTTCAGCCTAAGCTGCTCTGCTAAGCTACCATTATCTATCAGCCTAAGCTGCTAGACACCCTATACACTAATAAGGGATAACTGGGCCTGGTGCAAGGTGCAAGTACCCCTTGGTACTCACTACAAGCCAGTCCAGCCTCCTACAAAAGGCATTACAGTAAACTGGTAATATCCTCCAATGGTTGAAAATGCAGTTTTAGGTTTAGCATCTTCTGACAATTTGATCTGCCAATACCCTGCAGTCAAATCAAAAGTGCTTAGATACTTTGCAGATGCCAGTGTATCTATGAGCTCATCTGCCCTGGGTATAGGGTGAGCATCAGTTTTGGTTACCAAGTTGAGGCCTCTATAGTCTACACAAAACCGCATTTCCTTCTTTCCATCTTTGGAATGGGGTTTTGGTACAAGTACCACAGGAGAAGCCCATGGACTTTCAGAGTGCTCAACCACTCCTAGTTCTAACATTTTCTGCTCCTCTTGCTTTATGCAGTCCCTGACATGGTCATGCTGCCTATAGATCTTACTTTTGACAGGTAAACTGTCTCCAGTATCTATAGTGTGCTCACACCAAGAAGTGGTACCTGGCACAGTAGAGAAGAGTTCAGAGAATTGATCTAGGAGATTTATGCAATGGTTTTTCTGCTCAGCAGTAAGACAATCAGCCAAAACTACACCTTCCACAAGAGCATCTTGTTCTGTGGAAGAGAGAAGATCAGGTAGAGGATCACTGTCTTCTTCCTGTCCCTCATCAGTTGCCATGAGCAGGGTGAGATCAGCCCTGTCATAGTAGGGTTTCAGGCGGTTGACATGGAGCACCCTAAGGGGACTCCTGGCAGTGCCTAACTCAACTAAATAGGTGACTTCTCCCTTCTTTTCAAAAATTGTGTGGGGTCCACTCCATTTATCTTGGAGTGCTCTTGGGGCCACAGGCTCCAAGACCCACACTTTCTGCCCTGGTTGGTACTGAACCAAAACAGCCTTCTGATCATGCCATTGCTTCTGGAGCTCTTGGCTGGCCTGAAGGTTTTTGCTGGCCTTTTTCATGTACTCAGCCATCCTTGATCTGAGGCCAAGTACATAATGCACAATATCCTGCTTAGGAGATTTTAAAGGTTGTTCCCAACCCTCCTTTACAAGTGTGAGTGGACCCCTAACAGGGTGTCCAAAAAGAAGTTCAAAGGGGCTGAAGCCCACTCCTTTCTGGGGTACCTCCCTGTAGGCAAAAAGGAGGCATGGTAGAAGGATATCCCATCTCCTGCGGAGTTTTTCTGGGAGACCCATAATCATGCCTTTGAGAGTTTTGTTAAATCTCTCCACCAGTCCATTTGTTTGTGGATGATAGGGTGTAGTGAACTTGTAAGTTACACCACACTCCTTCCATATGGCCTTTAAGTATGCAGACATGAAATTGCTTCCCCTGTCTGATACTACTTCCTTTGGGAAGCCCACCCTAGAAAATATTCCCAGGAGGGCCTTTGCCACTGCAGGTGCTGTAGTGGTCCTTAAAGGAATTGCTTCAGGGTATCTTGTGGCATGGTCCACTACCACCAAGATAAACCTATTGCCTGAAGCAGTAGGAGGGTCAAGGGGGCCAACTATGTCAACCCCGACCCTTTCAAAGGGAACCCCAACCACAGGCAGTGGAATAAGGGGTGCCTTTGGTGTGCCACCTGTTTTGCCACTGGCTTGACAGGTTTCACGGGACTTACAAAAATCTTTTGTGTCCTAAGACATCCTAGGCCAATGAAACAAGGGAACAAGTCTGTCCCAAGTTTTCATTTGTCCCAGATGCCCAGCTAGGGGAATGTCGTGGGCAAGAGTTAGGAGGAACTTTCTGTACTACTGAGGAATCACTAATCTCCTGGCAGCTCCAGGTTTAGGATCCCTATGCTCAGTGTACAAGAGGTTGTCCTCCCAGTAAACTCTGTGAGAGTCACTGACATCCCCATTAGCCTGTTTGACAGCTTGCTGTCTTAGACCCTCTAATGTGGGACAGGTTTGCTGTGCCACACTCAGCTCCTCCCTGGCAGGCCCCCCTTCACCCAAAAGCTCAGCAGTGTCTGCTTTAAGCTCCTCTGGTGTAGGTTCTGCACAGGGAGGGAATTATTCTTCCTCAGAAGTAGAATCCACTGTAGAGGGAGGGATAGTAGGAAGTGGTTTGCTTCTACTAGCCCTAGCTTTAGGGAGCACTTGGTCCATTGTTCCAGGATCCAAGCTTCCCTGTTCTTTTTGCTTTTTGGCCTGAGCCCTTGTCAAAGCAAAAATATGCCCTGGGATGCCCAGCATTGCTGCATGGGCCTCCAACTCCACATCTGACCAAGCTGATGTCTCCAAATCATTTCCTAGTAGACAGTCTACAGGTAAATCTGTGGCTACCACAACTTTCTTTGGACCAGTAACCCCCCCCCAGTTGAGATTAACAACAGTCATGGGGTGGCTAAGTGTGTTGTTGTGAGCATCAGTTACTTGGTACTGGTGACCAAGTAGGTGTTGTTCAGGGTGGACCAGTTTCTCTATGACCATAGTCACACTGGCTCCAGTGTCCCTGTAGGCCTGAATCTCAACACCATTTATTAGGGGTAGCTGCTTGTACTTATCCATATTAAGGGGACAAGCATCTAAGGTGGCTAAATCAATAGCCCCCTCAGAGACTAACACAGCCTCTGTGGCCTCCCTAACAAAGCCAACCCCAACTAAGTTACCAATAGTGAGCCCAGCTACTCCCTTGGATTGGCTATTAGTAGGTTTGCTCCCACCACCACTGCTATTAGTAGGGACACTAGGGGTAGCAGTAGGGGTTGTAGTGGTAGGAGCATTGGTGCTTTTCTTTGGACAACTGGGATCTGTTGTCCAATGGCCTTTTATTTTACATAAATAGCACCATGGTTTCTTTTCCTTGTTCTGATTAAAAGAGGATTTGGGCCCACCACCCCCACCAGAGTGGTTTTGTGGGCCTGATGAAGACTCATTTTTAGATTTGTCCCCACCCTTGTCAGAAGACTTACCATCCTTCTTTTTGTTGCCATCTTTGTCACCCCCGGTATGAACTTTTCTGTTCACCCTTGTTCTGACCCATTTGTCTGCCTTCTTTCCCAATTCTTGGGGAGAGGTCAGATCAGAGTCCACCAAGTACTGGTGCAACAAACCAGACACACAATTATTAAGAATATGCTCTCTCAGGATTAAGTTATACAGGCTGTCATAATCAGTAACTTTACTGCCATGTAACCACCCCTCCAAGGCCTTCACTGAATGGTCAATGAAATCAACCCAGTCTTGTGAAGACTCCTTTTTGGTCTCTCTAAACTTTATCCTGTATTGTTCAGTGGGTAAGCCATAACCATCCAGGAGTGCATTCTTAAGAACTTGGAAATTATTGGCATCATTTTCTTTCACAGTAAGGAGCCTATCCCTACCTTTTCCACTAAATGATAGCCATAGGATAGCAGCCCACTGCCTTTGAGGGACATCCTGTACAACACAGGCCCTCTCAAGTGCAGCAAACCACTTGTTAATGTCATCCTCCTCCTTATAAGGGGGAACCATCTTATGCAGATTCCTGGAATCATGCTCTTTTGCAGGATGACTATGGGGAATACTGCTGCTGCCACCATGGGTATCTAAACCCAACTTCTGTCTTTCCTTCTCTAGTTCAAAAGACTGTCTATCCAAATCCAGCTGTTGCTTTTTAAGCTTCAGTCTGGTTTGTTCCACCCTCAACTTATTGAGTTCCCTCTCTAACATTCTGTCATCAGGGTTGGTGGGAGGGACATTCCTAGATAAAGAGGTATGATGGGAATAAACAGAAGGAGACCTGTCCCTTACAGAAGCCACCCTAACAGCTTGGCTAACAGAAACATTACTACCAGTATGGTGAGAATAAATGCTTTTGCTATGATGTGAGACAACACTATTTGTATGGTGTGGCTCATCATCATTACCAACTATGCTAGACTGTCTAGTAATGGGCAGGCTAGGAAGTTTCTTTCCTGAATCTTTTCCTGGGGGAGTCCCTGAATCAGATTGGGAACTATTAGGTACTTTTTCCACAGATGGGGCACTTATAGCCTTATCTTGTTCTCTAAGCATGTTAATTAACAATTCCAAGGAAGGATTCTTCCCTACACTCAAACCTCTCTCTATGCAGAGACTCCTTGCTCCTTTCCAGCTAAGGTGATCATATGCAAGTTTGGACAGATCAACATTTTGGCCTGTGCCAGACATTTTTAGAGATAGTTAAAGTGATAGAAAAAGAGAAAAAAGTTTTCAGAACTTTTTAGAAAGACAGAAAAAAACTTTTTCAACTTTTAAGGACTTTTTGAAAGTTTAGAAGTACTTTTCAGCACTTAGAAAAGAGTGAAAAGAGGAAATGCTAAACTTGTTGGCTATGTGTATATACACTGACCTTGTTTTGTATATTTTTCTCTTATGAAAAGTACAATGACAAGAGTGGTAAGTAGTCTCAAAGCATGTATCCCACCACTGCACAACCAATGTAGGAGGCTGGACTGGCTTGTAGTGAGTACCAAGGGGTACTTGCACCTTGCACCAGGCCCAGTTATCCCTTATTAGTGTATAGGGTGTCTAGCAGCTTAGGCTGATAGATAATGGTAGCTTAGCAGAGCAGCTTAGGCTGAACTAGGAGACGGGTGAAGCTACTACAGTACCACTTAGTGTCATATGCACAATATCATAAGAAAACACAATACACAGTTATACTAAAAATAAAGGTACTTTATTTTTATGACAATATGCCAAAGTATCTTAGAGTGTACCCTCAGTGAGAGGATAGGAAATATACACAAGATATATATACACAATAGCAAAAATATGCAGTATAGTCTTAGAAAACAGTGCAAACAATGTATAGTTACAATAGGATGCAATGGGGAAACATAGGGATAGAGGCAACACAAACCATATACTCCAAAAGTGGAATGCAAACCACGAATGGACCCCAAACCTATGTGACCTTCTAGAGGGTCGCTGGGACTATTAGAAAATAGTGAGAGTTAGAAAAATAACCCTCCCCAAGACCCTGAAAAGTGAGTGCAAAGTGCACTAAAGTTCCCCTAAGGATAAAGAAGTCGTGTTAGAGGAATAATGCAGGAAAGACACAAACCAACAATGCAACAACGCTGGATTTCCAATCTGGGGTACCTGTGGAACAAGGGGACCAAGTCCAAAAGTAACAAGCAAGTCGGAGATGGGCAGATGCCCAGGAAATGCCAGCTGCGGGTGCAAAGTAGCTTCCACTGGACAGAAGAAGCTGCGGTTTCTGCAGGAACGCAAAAGGCTAGAGACTTCCCCTTTGGAGGACGGATCCGCCTCGCCTTGTAGAGTCGTGCAAAAGTGTTTTCCCGCCGAAAGAACGCCAACAAGCCTTGCTAGCTGCAAATCGTGCGGTTAGCATTTTTGGACGCTGCTGCGGCCCAGGAGGGACCAGGAGGACGCAAATTGGACCAGGAGGCAGAGGGGACGTCGAGCAAGACAAGGAGGCCTCTTAGCAGCAGGTAGCACCCGGAGAAGTGCCAGAAACAGGCACTACGAGGATGCGTGAAACGGTGCTCACCTGAAGTTACACAAAGGAGTCCCACGTCGCCGGACACCAACTTAGAAAGTCGTGCAATGCAGGTTAGAGTGCCGTGGACCCAGGCTGGACTGTGCACGAAGGATTTCCGCCGGAAGTGCACGGAGGCCGGAGTAGCTGCAAAAGTTGCTGTTCTCAGCAATGCAGTCTAGCGAGGTGAGGCAAATACTTACCTCCACCAAACTTGGACTGAAGAGTCACTGGACTGCGGGGGCCACTTGGACAGAGTTGCTGGATTCGAGGGACCTCACTCGTCGTGCTGAGAGGATACCCAAGGGACCGGTAATGCAGCTTTTTGGTGCCTACGGTTGCAGGGGGAAGATTCCGTCGACCCACGGGAGATTTCTTCAGAGCTTCTAGTGCAGAGAGGAGGCAGACTACCCCCACAGCATGCACCACCAGGAAAACAGTCGAGAAGGCGGCAGGATCAGCGTTACAGAGTTGCAGTAGTCGTCTTTGCTGCTATGTTGCAGTTTTGCAGGCTTCCAGCGCGGTCAGCAGTCGATTCTTTGGTAGAAGGTGAAGAGAGAGATGCAGAGGAACTCGGCTGAGCTCTGCAATTCGTTATCTAAAGTTTCCCCAGAGACAGAGACCCTAAATAGCCAGAAAAGAGGGTTTGGCTACTTAGGAGAGAGGATAGGCTAGCAACACCTGAAGGAGCCTATCACAAGGAGTCTCTGACATCACCTGGTGGCACTGGCCACTCAGAGCAGTCCAGTGTGCCAGCAGCACCTCTGTTTCCAAGATGGCAGAGGTCTGGAGCACACTGGAGGAGCTCTGGACACCTCCCAGGGGAGGTGCAGGTCAGGGGAGTGGTGTAGGAAAGTACCATCTTGCCTGGCATGTTACCCCCATTTTTCACTGTATATATGTTGTTTTAGTTGTATGTGTCACTGGGACCCTGGTAACCCAGGGCCCCAGTGCTCATAAGTGTGCCTGAATGTGTTACCTGTGTAGTGACTAACTGTCTCACTGAGGCTCTGCTAATCAGAACCTCAGTGGTTATGCTCTCTCATTTCTTTCCAAATTGTCACTAACAGGCTAGTGACCATTTTTACCAATTTACATTGGCTTACTGGAACACCCTTATAATTCCCTAGTATATGGTACTGAGGTACCCAGGGTATTGGGGTTCCAGGAGATCCCTATGGGCTGCAGCATTTCTTTTGCCACCCATAGGGAGCTCTGACAATTCTTACACAGGCCTGCCACTGCAGCCTGAGTGAAATAACGTCCATGTTATTTCACAGCCATTTTACACTGCACTTAAGTAACTTATAAGTCACCTATGTGTCTAACCTTTACCTGGTAAAGGTTAGGTGCAAAGTTACTTAGTGTGAGGGCACCCTGGCACTAGCCAAGGTGCCCCCACATTGTTCAGAGCCAATCCCCTGAACTTTGTGAGTGCGGGGACACCATTACACGCGTGCACTACATATAGGTCACTACCTATATGTAGCTTCACAATGGTAACTCCGAATATGGCCATGTAACATGTCTATGATCATGGAATTGCCCACTCTATGCCATCCTGGCATTGTTGGTACAATTCCATGATCCCAGTGGTCTGTAGCACAGACCCTGGTACTGCCAAACTGCCCTTCCTGGGGTTTCACTGCAGCTGCTGCTGCTGCCAACCCCTCAGACAGGCATCTGCCCTCCTGGGGTCCAGCCAGGCCTGGCCCAGGATGGCAGAACAAAGAACTTCCTCTGAGAGAGGGTGTGACACCCTCTCCCTTTGGAAAATGGTGTGAAGGCAGGGGAGGAGTAGCCTCCCCCAGCCTCTGGAAATGCTTTGTTGGGCACAGAGGTGCCCAATTCTGCATAAGCCAGTCTACACCGGTTCAGGGACCCCTTAGCCCCTGCTCTGGCGCGAAACTGGACAAAGGAAAGGGGAGTGACCACTCCCCTGACCTGCACCTCCCCTGGGAGGTGTCCAGAGCTCCTCCAGTGTGCTCCAGACCTCTGCCATCTTGGAAACAGAGGTGCTGCTGGCACACTGGACTGCTCTGAGTGGCCAGTGCCACCAGGTGACGTCAGAGACTCCTGCTGATAGGCTCCTTCAGGTGTTAGTAGCCTATCCTCTCTCCTAGGTAGCCAAACCCTCTTTTCTGGCTATTTAGGGTCTCTGTCTCTGGGGAAACTCTAGATAACGAATGCATGAGCTCAGCCGAGTTCCTCTGCATCTCCCTCTTCACCTTCTGATAAGGAATCGACCGCTGACCGCGCTGGAAGCCTGCAAACCTGCAACATAGTAGCAAAGATGACTACTGCAACTCTGTAACGCTGATCCTGCCGCCTTCTCGACTGTTTTCCTGCTTGTGCATGCTGTGGGGGTAGTCTGCCTCCTCTCTGCACCAGAAGCTCCGAAGAAATCTCCTGTGGGTCGACGGAATCTTCCCCCTGCAACCGCAGGCACCAAAAAGCTGCATTTCCGGTCCCTTGGGTCTCCTCTCAGCACGACGAGCGAGGTCCCTCGAATCCAGCGACACCGTCCAAGTGACCCCCACAGTCCAGTAACTCTTCAGCCCAAGTTTGGTGGAGGTAAGTCCTTGCCTCACCTCGCTGGGCTGCATTGCTGGGAACCGCGACTTTGCAAGCTACTCCGGCCCCTGTGCACTTCTGGCGGAAATCCTTCGTGCACATCCAAGCCTGGGTCCACGGCACTCTAACCTGCATTGCACGACTTTCTAAGTTGGTCTCCGGCGACGTGGGACTCCTTTGTGCAACTTCGGCGAGCACCGTTTCATGCATCCTCGTAGTGCCTGTTTCTGGCACTTCTCCGGGTGCTACCTGCTTCAGTGAGGGCTCTTTGTCTTGCTCGACGTCCCCTCTCTCTTCAGGTCCAATTTGCGACCTCCTGGTCCCTCCTGGGCCCCAGCAGCGTCCAAAAACGCCAAACGCACGATTTGCATGTAGCAAGGCTTGTTGGCGTCCATCCGGCGGGAAAACACTTCTGCACGACTCTCCAAGGCGTGGGGGATCCATCCTCCAAAGGGGAAGTCTCTAGCACTTGTCGTTCCTGCAGTATTCACAGTTCTTCAGCCTAGTAAGAGCTTCGTTGCACCAACCGCTGGCATTTCTTGGGCATCTGCCCATCTCCGAGTTGCTTGTGACTTTTGGACTTGGTCCCCTTGTTCCACAGGTACCCTCAGTCAGGAATCCATCGTTGTTGCATTGCTGATTTGTGTTTTCCTTGCATTTTCCCTCTAACACGACTATTTTGTCCTTAGCGGAACTTTAGTGCATTTTGCACTCACTTTTCAGGGTCTTGGGGAGGGTTATTTTTCTAACTCTCACTATTTTCTAATAGTCCCAGCGACCCACTACAAGGTCACATAGGTTTGGGGTCCATTCGTGGTTCGCATTCCACTTCTGGAGTATATGGTTTGTGTTGCCCCTATCCCTATGTTTCCCCATTGCATCCTATTGTAACTATACATTGTTTGCACTGTTTTCTAAGACTATACTGCATATTTTTGCTATTGTGTATATATATCTTGTGTATATTTCCTATCCTCTCACTGAGGGTACACTCTAAGATACTTTGGCATATTGTCATAAAAATAAAGTACCTTTATTTTTAGTATAACTGTGTATTGTGTTTTCTTATGATATTGTGCATATGACACTAAGTGGTACTGTAGTAGCTTCACACGTCTCCTAGTTCAGCCTAAGCTGCTCTGCTAAGCTACCATTATCTATCAGCCTAAGCTGCTAGACACCCTATACACTAATAAGGGATAACTGGGCCTGGTGCAAGGTGCAAGTACCCCTTGGTACTCACTACAAGCCAGTCCAGCCTCCTACAAGCTACCCCTAATAAATGGTGTTGAGGTTCAGGCCTACAGGGACACTGGAGCCAGTGTGACTATGGTCATAGAGAAACTGGCCCACCCTGAACAACACCTACTTGGTCACCAGTACCAAGTAACCGATGCTCACAACAACACACTTAGCCACCCCATGGCTGTTGTAAATCTCAACTGGGGGGGGGTTACTGGTCCAAAGAAAGTTGTGGTAGCCACAGATTTACCTGTAGACTGTCTACTAGGAAATGATTTGGAGACATCAGCTTGGTCAGATGTGGAGTTGGAGGCCCATGCAGCAATGCTGGGCATCCCAGGGCATATTTTTGCTTTAACCAGGGCTCAGGCCAAAAAGCAAAAAGGACAGGGAAGCTTGGATCCTGGAACAATGGACCAAGTGCTCCCTAAAGCTAGGGCTAGTAGAAGCAAACCACTTATTACTATCCCTCCCTCTACAGTGGATTCAACTTCTGAGGAAGAATAATTCCCTCCCTGTGCAGAACCTACACCAGAGGAGCTTGAAGCAGACACTGCTGAGCTTTTGGGTGAAGGGGGGCCTGCCAGGGAGGAGCTGAGTGTGGCACAGCAAACCTGTCCCACATTAGAGGGTCTAAGACAGCAAGCTGTCAAACAGGCTAATGGGGATGTCAGTGACTCTCACAGAGTTTACTGGGAGGACAACCTCTTGTACACTGAGTATAGGGATCCTAAACCTGGAGCTGCCAGGAGATTAGTGATTCCTCAGGAGTACAGAAAGTTCCTCCTAACTCTAGCCCACGACATTCCCCTAGCTGGACACCTGGGACAAATGAAAACTTGGGACAGACTTGTCCCCTTATTTCATTGGCCTAGGATGTCTGAGGACACAAAGGAATTTTGTAAGCCCTGTGAAACCTGTCAAGCCAGTGGCAAGACAGGTGGCACTCCAAAGGCACCCCTTATTCCACTGCCTGTGGTTGGGGTTCCCTTTGAAAGGGTAGGGGTTGACATAGTTGGCCCCCTTGACCCTCCTACTGCTTCAGGCAATAGGTTTATCTTGGTGGTAGTGGACCATGCCACAAGATACCCTGAAGCAATTCCTTTAAGGACCACTACAGCACCTGCAGTGGCAAAGGCCCTCCTGGGAATATTTTCTAGGGTGGGCTTCCCAAAGGAAGTAGTATCAGACAGGGGAAGCAATTTCATGTCTGCATACTTAAAGGCCATGTGGAAGGAGTGTGGTGTAACTTACAAGTTCACTACACCCTATCATCCACAAACAAATGGACTGGTGGAGAGATTTAACAAAACTCTCATAGGCATGATTATGGGTCTCCCTGAAAAACTCCGCAGGAGATGGGATATCCTTCTACCATGCCTCCTTTTTGCCTACAGGGAGGTACCCCAGAAAGGAGTGGGCTTCAGCCCCTTTGAACTTCTTTTTGGACACCCTGTTAGGGGTCCACTCACACTTGTAAAGGAGGGTTGGGAACAACCTTTAAAAGCTCCTAAGCAGGATATTGTGGATTATGTACTTGGCCTCAGATCAAGGATGGCTGAGTACATGAAAAAGGCCAGCAAAAACCTTCAGGCCAGCCAAGAGCTCCAGAAGCAATGGTATGATCAGAAGGCTGTTTTGGTTCAGTACCAACCAGGGCAGAAAGTGTGGGTCTTGGAGCCTGTGGCCCCAAGAGCACTCCAAGATAAATGGAGTGGACCCCACACAATTGTTGAGAAAAAGGGTGAAGTCACCTATTTAGTTGACTTAGGCACTGCAAGGAGTCCCCTTAGGGTACTCCATGTAAACCGCCTGAAACCCTACTATGACAGGGCTGATCTCACCCTGCTCATGGCAACTGATGAGGGACAGGAAGAAGACAGTGATCCTCTACCTGATCTCTTCTCTTCCACAGAACAAGATGCTCTTGTGGAAGGTGTAGTTTTGTCTGATTGTCTTACTGCTGAGCAGAAAGACCATTGCATAAATCTCCTAGATCAATTCTCTGAACTCTTCTCTACTGTGCCAGGTACCACTTCTTGGTGTGAGCACACTATAGATACTGGAGACAGTTTACCTGTCAAAAGTAAGATCTATAAGCAGCCTGACCATGTCAGGGACTGCATAAAGCAAGAGGTGCAGAAAATGCTAGAACTAGGAGTGGTTGAGCACTCTGAAAGTCCATGGGCTTCTCCTGTGGTACTTGTACCAAAACCCCATTCCAAAGATGGAAAGAAGGAAATGCGGTTTTGTGTAGACTATAGAGGTCTCAAGCTGGAAACCAAAACTGATGCTCACCCTATACCCAGGGCAGATGAGCTCATAGATACACTGGCATCTGCCAAGTATCTAAGCACTTTTGATTTGACTGCAGGGTATTGGCAGATTAAATTGTCAGAAGATGCTAAACCTAAAACTGCATTTTCAACCATTGGAGGCCATTACCAGTTTACTGTAATGCCTTTTGGATTGAAAAATGCACCTGCCACTTTTCAGAGGTTGATGAACACAGTCCTGCAAGGGCTGGAAGCTTTCAGTGCAGCATATTTGGACGATATAGCTGTCTTTAGCTCCAGCTGGGATGATCACCTGGTCCACCTATGGAAAGTTTTGGAGGCCCTGCAAAAGGCAGGCCTCACTATCAAGGCTTCAAAGTGCCAGATAGGGAAGGGTAAGGTGGTTTATCTGGGACACCTTGTTGGTGGGGAACAGATTGCACCACTTCAGGGGAAAATCCAAACAATTATTGATTGGGTTCCCCTACCACTCAGACTCAGGTGAGAGCCTTACTAGGCCTCACTGGGTATTACAGGAGGTTCATTAAGAACTATGGCTCCATTGCAGCCCCTCTTAATGACCTCACATCCAAGAAAATGACTAAAAAGGTATTATGGACAGCAAACTGTCAGAAAGCTTTTGAGGAGCTGAAGCAGGCCATGTGCTCTGCACCTGTCCTAAAAAGCCCTTGTTACTCTAAAAAATTCTATGTCCAAACTGATGCATCTGAATTAGGAGTAGGGGCAGTCCTATCACAACTTAATTCTGAGGGCCAGGATCAACCTGTTGCTTTTATTAGTAGAAGGTTGACCCCTAGAGAAAAGCGTTGGTCTGCCATAGAGAGGGAGGCCTTTGCTGTGGTCTGGGCTCTGAAGAAGTTGAGGCCATACCTGTTTGGCACTCACTTCATTGTTCAGACAGACCACAAACCTCTACTTTGGCTAAAACAAATGAAAGGTGAAAATCCTAAATTGTTGAGGTGGTCAATATCCCTACAGGGAATGGACTATACAGTGGAACATAGACCTGGGAGTAGCCACTCCAATGCAGATGGACTCTCCAGATATTTCCACTTAGACAATGAAGACTCATCAGGTCATGGCTAGTCTTATTGTCCTTCGTTGGGGGGGGGGGGGGGGGGTGTGTAGGAAAGTACCATCTTGCCTGGCATGTTACCCCCATTTTTCACTGTATATATGTTGTTTTAGTTGTATGTGTCACTGGGACCCTGGTAACCCAGGGCCCCAGTGCTCATAAGTGTGCCTGAATGTGTTACCTGTGTAGTGACTAACTGTCTCACTGAGGCTCTGCTAATCAGAACCTCAGTGGTTATGCTCTCTCATTTCTTTCCAAATTGTCACTAACAGGCTAGTGACCAATTTTACCAATTTACATTGGCTTACTGGAACACCCTTATAATTCCCTAGTATATGGTACTGAGGTACCCAGGGTATTGGGGTTCCAGGAGATTCCTATGGGCTGCAGCATTTCTTTTGCCACCCATAGGGAGCTCTGACAATTCTTACACAGGCCTGCCACTGCAGCCTGAGTGAAATAACGTCCACATTATTTCACAGCCATTTTACAATGCACTTAAGTAACTTATAAGTCACCTATATGTCTAACCTTTACCTGGTAAAGGTTAGGTGCAAAGTTACTTAGTGTGAGGGCACCCTGGCACTAGCCAAGGTGCCCCCACATTGTTCAGGGCCAATTCCCCAGACTTTGTGAGTGCGGGGACACCATTACACGCGTGCACTACATATAGGTCACTACCTACATGTAGCTTCACAATGGTAACTCCGAATATGGCCATGTAACATGTCTATGATCATGGAATTGCCCCCTCTATACCATCCTGGCATAGTTGGCACAATCCCATGATCCCAGTGGTCTGTAGCACAGACCCTGGTACTGCCAAACTGCCCTTCGTGGGGTTTCACTGCAGCTGCTGCTGCTGCCAACCCCTCAGACAGGCATCTGCCCTCCTGGGGTCCAGCCAGGCCTGGCCCAGGATGGCAGAACAAAGGACTTCCTCTGAGAGAGGGTGTTACACCCTCTCCCTTTGGAAAATGGTGTGAAGGCAGGGGAGGAGTAGCCTCCCCCAGCCTATGGAAATGCTTTCTTGGGCAGAGATGTGCCCAATTCTGCATAACCCAGTCTACACCGGTTCAGGGGACCCCTTAGCCCTGCTCTGGCGTGAAACTGGACAAAGGAAAGGGGAGTGACAACTCCCCTGACCTGCACCTCCCCTGGGAGGTGTCCAGAGCTCCTCCAGTGTGCTCCAGACCTCTGCCATCTTGGAAACAGAGGTGCTGCTGGCACACTGGACTGCTCTGAGTGGCCAGTGCCACCAGGTGACGTCAGAGACTCCTTGTGATAGGCTCCTTCAGGTGTTGCTAGCCTATCCTCTCTCCTAGGTAGCCAAACCCTCTTTTCTGGCTATTTAGGGTCTCTGTCTCTGGGGAAACTTTAGATAACGAATGCAAGAGCTCATCCGAGTTCCTCTGCATCTCTCTCTTCACCTTCTGCCAAGGAATCGACTGCTGACCGCGCTGAAAGCCTGCAAACCTGCAACATAGTAGCAAAGACGACTACTGCAACTCTGTAACGCTGATCCTGCCGCCTTCTCGACTGTTTTCCTGGTGGTGCATGCTGTGGGGGTAGTCTGCCTCCTCTCTGCACTAGAAGCTCCGAAGAAATCTCCTGTGGGTCGACGGAATCTTCCCCCTGCAACCGCAGGCACCAAAAAGCTGCATTACCGGTCCCTTGGGTCTCCTCTCAGCACGACGAGCGAGGTCCCTTGAATCCAGCAACTCTGTCCAAGTGACCCCCACAGTCCAGTGACTCTTCAGTCTAAGTTTGGTGGAGGTAAGTCCTTGCCTCACCTCGCTAGACTGCATTGCTGGGAACCGCGACTTTTGCAGCTACTCCGGCCCCTGTGCACTTCCGGCGGAAATCCTTTGTGCACAGCCAAGCCTGCGTCCCCGGCACTCTAACCTGTATTGCACGACTTTCTAAGTTGGTCTCCGGCGACGTGGGACTTCTTTGTGCGACTTTGGGTGAGCACCGTTTCACGCATCCTCGTAGTGCCTGTTTCTGGCACTTCTCCGGGTGCTACCTGCTGCTAAGAGTGCTCCTTGTCTTGCACGACGTCCCCTCTACCTCCTGGTCCAATTTGCGACCTCCTGGTCCCTCCTGGGCTACAGCAGCGTCCAAAAACGCTAACTGCACGATTTGCAGCTAGCAAGGCTTGTTGCCGTTCTTTCGGCAGGAAAACACTTCTGTACGACTCTCCACGGCGAGAGGGATCTGTCCACCAAAGGGGAAGTCTCTAGCCCTTTTTGTTCCTGCAGAAACCTCAGCTTCTTCTGTCCAGTAGAAGCTTCTTTGCACCCACAGCTGGCATTTCCTGGGCATCTGCCCATCTCCGACTTGCTTGTGACTTTTGGACTTGGTTCCCTTGTTCCACAGGTACCCAAGCTTGGAAATCCATCGTTGTTGCATTGTTGGTTTGTGTCTTTCCTGCATTATTCCTCTAACACGACTTCTTTATCCTTAGGGGAACTTTAGTGCACTTTGCACTCACTTTTCAGGGTCTTGGGGAGGGTTATTTTTCTAACTCTCACTATTTTCTAATAGTCCCAGCGACCCTCTACAAGGTCACATAGGTTTGGGGTCCATTCGTGGTTCGCATTCCACTTTTGGAGTATATGGTTTGTGTTGCCCCTATCCCTATTTGTTCCCATTGCATCCTATTGTAACTATACATTGTTTGCACTGTTTTCTAACACTATACTGCATATTTTTGCTGTTGTGTATATATATCTTGTGTATATTTCCTATCCTCTCACTGAGGGTACACTCTAAGATACTTTGGCATATTGTCATAAAAATAAAGTACCTTTATTTTTAGTATAACTGTGTATTGTGTTTTCTTATGATATTGTGCATATGACACTAAGTGGTACTGTAGTAGCTTCACACGTCTCCTAGTTCAGCCTAAGCTGCTCTGCTAAGCTACCATTATCTATCAGCCTAAGCTGCTAGACACCCTATACACTAATAAGGGATAACTGGGCCTGGTGCAAGGTGCAAGTACCCCTTGGTACTCACTACAAGCCAGTCTAGCCTCCTACATTGGTTGTACAGCGGTGGGATAAGTGCTTTGAGACTACTTACCACTCTTGTCATTGTACTTTTCATAAGAGAAAAATATACAAAACAAGGTCAGTGTATATACACATAGCCAAAAAGTTTTGCATTTCTTCTTTTCACTCTTTTCTAAGTGCTGAAAAGTACTTCTAACTTTCTAAAAAGTTCTAAAAAGTTTAAAAAGTTTTTTTCTCTGTCTTTCTAAAAAGCTCTGACAAACTTTTTATCTTTTACTATCACTTTAACTCTCTCTAAAAAATGTCTGGCACAGGCCAAAATGTTGATCTGTCCAAACTTGCATATGATCACCTTAGCTGGAAAGGAGCAAGGAGTCTCTGCATAGAGAGAGGTTTGAGTGTAGGGAAGAATCCTTCCTTAGAACTGTTAATTAACATGCTTAGAGTACAGGATAAGGCCATAAGTGCCCAATCTGTTGAAAAAGTAGCTAATGGTTCTCAATCTGATCCAGGGACTCCCCCAGGAAAAGATTCAGGAAAGAAACTTCCTAGCCTGCCCATTACTAGACAGTCTAGCATAGTTGGTAATGATGATGAGCCACACCATATAAATAGTGTTGTCTCACATCATAGCAAAAGCATTTATTCTCACCATACTGGTAGTGATGTTTCTGTTAGCCAAGCTGTTAGGGTGGCTTCTGTAAGGGACAGGTCTCCTTCTGTCCATTCTCACCATACTTCTGTTTCAAGGCATGTCCCTCCCACCCACCCTGATGACAGATTGTTAGATAGGGAGCTCAATAGATTGAGAGTGGAACAAACCAGACTGAAGCTCAAGAAGCAACAGCTGGATTTGGATAGACAGACTTTAGAAGTAGAGAAGGAGAGACAGAAACTGGGTTTAGAAACCCATGGTGGCAGCAGCAGTATTCCCCATAGTCATCCTGCAAAAAAGCATGATTCCAGGAATCTGCACAAGATAGTTCCCCCTTATAAGGAGGGGGATGACATTAACAAGTGGTTTGCTGCACTTGAGAGGGCCTGTGTTGTACAGGATGTCCCTCAAAGGCAGTGGGCTGCTATCCTATGGCTATCATTTAGTGGAAAAGGTAGGGATAGGCTCCTTACTGTGAAAGAAAATGATGCTAATAATTTCCAAGTTCTTAAGAATGCACTCCTGGATGGTTATGGCTTAACCACTGAACAATACAGGATAAAGTTCAGAGAGACCAAAAAGGAGTCTTCAGAAGACTGGGTTGATTTCATTGACCATTCAGTGAAGGCCTTGGAGGGGTGGTTACATGGCAGTAAGGTTACTGACTTTGAAAGCCTGTATAACTTGATCCTGAGAGAGCATATTCTTAATAATTGTGTGTTTGATTTGTTGCACCAGTACTTGGTGGACTCTGATCTGACCTCTCCCCAAGAATTGGGAAAGAAGGCAGACAAATGGGTCAGAACAAGAGTGAACAGAGAAGTTCATACAGGGGGTGACAAAGATGGCAACAAAAAGAAGGATGGTAAGTCTTCTGACAAGGGTGGGGACAAATCTAAAAATGAGTCTTCATCAGGCCCACAAAAACACTCTGGTGGGGGTGGTGGGCCCAAATCCTCTTTTAATCAGAACAAGGAAAAGAAACCATGGTGCTATTTATGTAAAATAAAAGGCCATTGGACAACAGATCCCAGTTGTCCAAAGAAAGGCACCAAGCCTCCTACCACTACAACCCCTACTGCTACACCTAGTGTCCCTACTAATAGCAGTGGTGGTGGGAGCAAACCTACTAATAGCCAATCCAAGGGAGTAGCTGGGCTCACTATTGGTAACTTAGTTGGGGTTGGCCTTGTTAGGGAGGCCACAGAGGCTGTGTTAGTCTCTGAGGGGGCTATTGATTTAGCCACCTTAGTTGCTTGTCCCCTTAATATGGATAAGTACAAGCAACTACCCCTAATAAATGGTGTTGAGGTTCAGGCCTACAGGGACACTGGTGCCAGTGTGACTATGGTCATAGAGAAACTGGTCCACCCTGAACAACACCTACTTGGTCACCAGTACCAAGTAACCGATGCTCACAACAACACACTTAGCCACCCCATGGCTGTTGTTAATCTCAACTGGGGGGGGTTACTGGTCCAAAGAAAGTTGTGGTAGCTTCAGATTTACCTGTAGACTGTCTATTAGGGAATGATTTGGAGACATCAGCTTGGTCAGATGTGGAGTTGGAGGCCCATGCAGCAATGCTGGGCATCCCAGGGCATATTTTTGCTTTGACAGGGGCTCAGGCCAAAAAGCAAAAAGGACAGGGAAGCTTGGATCCTGGAACAATGGACCAAGTGCTCCCTAAAGCTAGGGCTAGTAGAAGCAAACCACTTCCTACTATCCCTCCCTCTACAGTGGATTCAACTTCTGAGGAAGAAGAATTCCCTCCCTGTGCAGAACCTACACCAGAGGAGCTGGAAGCAGACACTGCTGAGCTTTTGGGTGAAGGGGGGCCTGCCAGAGAGGAGCTGAGTGTGGCACAGCAAACCTGTCCCACATTAGAGGGTCTAAGACAGCAAGCTGTCAAACAGGCTAATGGGGATGTCAGTGACTCTCACAGAGTTTACTGGGAGGACAACCTCTTGTACACTGAGCATAGGGATCCTAAACCTGGAGCTGCCATGAGATTAGTGATTCCTCAGGATTACAGAAAGTTCCTCCTAACCCTGGCACATGACATTCCCCTAGCTGGGCACCTGGGTCAAATGAAAACTTGGGACAGACTGGTTCCATTGTTTCATTGGCCTAGGATGTCTGAGGACACAAAGGAATTTTGTAAGTCCTGTAAAACCTGTCAAGCCAGTGGCAAGACAGGTGGCACACCAAAGGCACCCCTTATTCCACTGCCTGTGGTTGGGGTTCCCTTTGAAAGGGTAGGGGTTGACATAGTTGGCCCCCTTGACCCTCCTACTGCTTCAGGCAATAGATTCATCTTAGTGGTAGTGGACCATGCCACAAGATATCCTGAAGCAATTCCTTTAAGGACCACTACAGCACCTGCAGTGGCAAAGGCCCTCCTGGGAATATTTTCCAGGGTGGGCTTCCCAAAGGAAGTAGTATCAGACAGGGGAAGCAATTTCATGTCTGCATACTTAAAGGCCATGTGGAAGGAGTGTGGTCTAACGTACAAGTTCACAACACCCTATCATCCACAAACAAATGGACTGGTAGAGAGATTTAATAAAACTCTCAAAGGCATGATTATGGGTCTCCCTGAAAAACTCCGCAGGAGATGGGATATCCTTCTACCATGCCTCCTTTTTGCCTACAGGGAGGTACCCCAGAAAGGAGTGGGCTTCAGCCCCTTTGAACTTCTTTTTGGACACCCTGTTAAGGGTCCACTCACACTTGTAAAGGAGGGTTGGGAACAACCTTTAAAAGCTCCTAAGCAGGATATTGTGGATTATGTACTTGGCCTCAGATCAAGGATGGCTGAGTACATGAAAAAGGCCAGTAAAAACCTTCAGGCCAGCCAAGAGCTCCAGAAGCAATGGCATGATCAGAAGGCTGTTTTGGTTCAGTACCAACCAGGGCAGAAAGTGTGGGTCTTGGAGCCTGTGGCCCCAAGAGCACTCCAAGATAAATGGAGTGGACCCCACACAATTGTTGAAAAAAAGGGAGAAGTCACCTATTTAGATGACTTAGGCACTGCCAGGAGTCCCCTTAGGGTGCTCCATGTCAACCGCCTGAAACCCTACTATGACAGGGCTGATCTCACCCTGCTCATGGCAACTGATGAGGGACAGGAAGAAGACAGTGATCCTCTACCTGATCTCTTCTCTTCCACAGAACAAGATGCTCTTGTGGAAGGTGTAGTTTTGGCTGATTGTCTTACTGCTGAGCAGAAAGATAATTGCATAAATCTCCTAGATCAATTCTCTGAACTCTTCTCTACTGTGCCAGGTACCACTTCTTGGTGTGAGCACACTATAGATACTGGAGACAGTTTACCTGTCAAAAGTAAGATCTATAGGCAGCCTGACCATGTCAGGGACTGCATAAAGCAAGAGGTCCAGAAAATGTTAGAACTAGGAGTGGGTGAGCACTCTGACAGTCCATGGGCTTCTCTTTTGGTACTGGTACCAAAACCCCATTCCAAAGATGGAAAGAAGGAAATGCAGTTTTGCGTAGAGTATAGAGGTCTCAACTTGGTAACCAAAACTGATGCTCACCCTATACCCAGGGCAGATGAGCTCATAGATACACTGGCATCTGCCAAGTATCTAAGCACTTTTGATTTGACTGCAGGGTATTGGCAGATCAAATTGTCAGAAGATGCTAAACCTAAGATTGCATTTTCTACCATTGGAGGACATTACCAGTTTACTGTAATGCCTTTTGGTTTGAAAAATGCACCTGCCACTTTTCAGAGGTTGGTGAACACAGTCCTGCAAGGGCTGGAAGCTTTCAGTGCAGCAAATTTGGACGATATAGCTGTCTTTAGCTCCAGCTGGGATGATCACCTGGTCCACCTATGGAAAGTTTTGGAGGCTCTGCAAAAGGCAGGCCTCACTATCAAGGCTTCAAAGTGCCAGATAGGGCAGGGTAAGGTGGTTTATCTGGGACACCTTGTTGGTGGGGAACAGATTGCACCACTTCAGGGGAAAATCCAAACAATTATTGATTGGGTTCCCCCTACCACTCAGACTCAGGTGAGAGCCTTCCTAGGCCTCACTGGGTATTACAGGAGGTTCATTAAGAACTATGGCTCCATTGCAGCCCCTCTTAATGACCTCACATCCAAGAAAATGCCTAAAAAGGTATTATGGACAGCAAACTGTCAGAAAGCTTTTGAGGAGCTGAAGCAGGCCATGTGCTCTGCACCTGTCCTGAAAAGCCCTTGTTACTCTAAAAAATTCTATGTCCAAACTGATGCATCTGAATTAGGAGTAGGGGCAGTCCTATCACAACTTAATTCTGAGGGCCAGGATCAACCTGTTGCTTTTATTAGTAGGAGGTGGACCCCTAGAGAAAAGCGTTGGTCTGCCATTGAGAGGGAGGTCTTTGCTGTGGTCTGGGCACTGAAGAAGTTGAGGCCATACCTGTTTGGCACTCACTTCATTGTTCAGACAGACCACAAACCTCTACTTTGGCTAAAACAAATGAAAGGTGAAAATCCTAAATTGTTGAGGTGGTCCATATCCCTACAGGGAATGGACTATACAGTGGAACATAGACCTGGGAGTAGCCACTCCAATGCAGATGGACTCTCCAGATATTTCCACTTAGACAATGAAGACTCATCAGGTCATGGCTAGTCTTATTGTCCTTCGTTTGGGGGGGGGTTGTGTAGGAAAGTACCATCTTGCCTGGCATGTTACCCCCATTTTTCACTGTATATATGTTGTTTTAGTTGTATGTGTCACTGGGACCCTGGTAACCCAGGGCCCCAGTGCTCATAAGTGTGCCTGAATGTGTTACCTGTGTAGTGACTAACTGTCTCACTGAGGCTCTGCTAATCAGAAGCTCAGTGGTTATGCTCTCTCATTTCTTTCCAAATTGTCACTAACAGGCTAGTGACCATTTTTACCAATTTACATTGGCTTACTGGAACACCCTTATAATTCCCTAGTATATGGTACTGAGGCACCCAGGGTATTGGGGTTCCAGGAGATCCCTATGGGCTGCAGCATTTCTTTTGCCACCAATAGGGAGCTCTGACAATTTTTACACAGGCCTGCCACTGCAGCCTGAGTGAAATAACGTCCACGTTATTTCACAGCCATTTTACACTGCACTTAAGTAACTTATCAGTCACCTATATGTCTAACCTTTACCTGGTAAAGGTTAGGTGCAAAGTTACTTAGTGTGAGGGCACCCTGGCACTAGTTAAGGTGCCCCCACATTGTTCAGAGCCAATTCCCTGAACTTTGTGAGTGCGGGGACACCATTACACGCGTGCACTACATATAGGTCACTACCTATATGTAGCTTCACAATGGTAACTCCGAATATGGCCATGTAACATGTCTATGATCATGGAATTGCCCCCTCTATGCCATCCTGGCATAGTTGGCACAATCCCATGATCCCAGTGGTCTGTAGCACAGACCCTGGTACTGCCAAACTGCCCTTCCTGGGGTTTCACTGCAGCTGCTGCTGCTGCCAACCCCTCAGACAGGCATCTGCCCTCCTGGGGTCCAGCCAGGCCTGGCCCAGGATGGCAGAACAAAGAACTTCCTCTGAGAGAGGGTGTGACACCCTCTCCCTTTGGAAAATGGTGTAAAGGCAGGGGAGGAGTAGCCTCCCCCAGCCTCTGGAAATGCTTTGTTGGGCACAGAGGTGCCCAATTCTGCATAAGCCAGTCTACACCAGTTCAGGGGACCCCTTAGCCCTGCTCTGGCGCGAAACTGGACAAAGGAAAGGGGAGTGACCACTCCCCTGACCTGCACCTCCCCTGGGAGGTGTCCAGAGCTCCTCCAGTGTGCTCCAGACCTCTGCCATCTTGGAAACAGAGGTGCTGCTGGCACACTGGACTGCTCTGAGTGGCCAGTGCCACCAGGTGACGTCAGAGACTCCTTCTGATAGGCTCCTTCAGGTGTTAGTAGCCTATCCTCTCTCCTAGGTAGCCAAACCCTCTTTTCTGGCTATTTAGGGTCTCTGTCTCTGGGGAAACTTTAGATAACGAATGCATGAGCTCAGCCGAGTTCCTCTGCATCTCTCTCTTCACCTTCTGATAAGGAATCGACTGCTGACCGCGCTGGAAGCCTGCAAACCTGCAACATAGTAGCAAAGACGACTACTGCAACTCTGTAACGCTGATCCTGCCGCCTTCTCGACTGTTTTCCTGCTTGTGCATGCTGTGGGGGTAGTCTGCCTCCTCTCTGCACCAGAAGCTCTGAAGAACTCTCCCGTGGGTCGACGGAATCTTCCCCCTGCAACCGCAGGCACCAAAAAGCTGCATTACCGGTCCCTTGGGTCTCCTCTCAGCACGACGAGAGAGGTCCCTCGAATCCAGCAACTCTGTCCAAGTGACCCGCACAGTCCAGTGACTCTTCAGTCCAAGTTTGGTGGAGGTAAGTCCTTGCCTCACCTCGCTGGGCTGCATTGCTGGGAACCACGACTTTGCAGCTACTCCGGCCCCTGTGCACTTCCGGCGGAAATCCTTTGTGCACAGCCAAGCCTGGGTCCACGGCACTCTAACCTGCATTGCACGACTTTCTAAGTTGGTCTCCGGCGACGTGGGACTCCTTTGTGCAACTTCGGCAAGCACCGTTTCACGCATCCTCGTAGTGCCTGTTTCTGGCACTTCTCCGGGTGCTACCGGCTTCAGAGAGGGCTCCTTGTCTTGCTCGACGTCCCCTCTCTCTGCTGGTTCAATTTGCCACTTCCTGGTCCCTCCTGAGCCTCCGCAGCGTCCAAAAACGCTAACCGCACGATTTGCAGCTAGCAAGGCTTGTTGGCGTTCTTTCGGCGGGAAAACACTTCTGCACGACTCTCCACGGCAAGAGGGATCCGTCCACCAAAGGGGAAGTCTCTAGCCCTTTTCGTTCCTGCAGAAACCTCAGCTTCTTCTGTCACGTAGACGCTTCTTTGCACCCGCAGCTGGCATTTCCTGGGCATTTGCCCATCTCCGACTTGCTTGTGACTTTTGGACTTGGTCCCCTTGTTCCACAGGTACCCTAGATTGGAAATCCACAGTTGTTGCATTGCTGGTTTGTGTCTTTCCTGCATTATTCCTCTAACACGACTTCTTTGTCCTTAGGGGAACTTTAGTGCACTTTGCACTCACTTTATAGGGTCTTGGGGAGGGTTATTTTTCTAACTCTCACTATTTTCTAATAGACCCAGCGACCCTCTACAAGGTCACATAGGTTTGGGGTCCATTCGTGGTTCGCATTCCACTTTTGGAGTATATGGTTTGTGTTGCCCCTATCCCTATGTTTCCCCATTGCATCCTATTGTAACTATACATTGTTTGCACTGTTTTCTAAGACTATACTGCATATTTTTGCTATTGTGTATATATATCTTGTGTATATTTCCTATCCTCTCACTGAGGGTACACTCTAAGATACTTTGGCATATTGTCATAAAAATAAAGTACCTTTATTTTTAGTATAACTGTGTATTGTGTTTTCTTATGATATTGTGCATATCACACTAAGTGGTACTGTAGTAGCTTCACACGTCTCCTAGTTCAGCCTAAGCTGCTCTGCTAAGCTACCATTATCTATCAGCCTAAGCTGCTAGACACCCTATACACTAATAAGGGATAACTGGGCCTGGTGCAAGGTGCAAGTACCCCTTGGTACTCACTACAAGCCAGTCCAGCCTCCTACACTGCTGGCACACTGGACTGCTCTGATTGGCCAGTGCCACCAGGTGACGTCAGAGACTCGTTCTGATAGGCTCCTTCAGGTGTTGCTAGCCTATCCTCTCTCCTAGGAAGCCAAACCCTCTTTTCTGGCTATTTAGGGTCTCTGTCTCTGGGAAACTTTAGATAACGAATGCAAGAGCTCATCCGAGTTCCTCTGCATCTCTCTCTTCACCTTCTGCTAAGGAATCGACTGCTGACCGCGCAGGAAGCCTGCAAAACTGCAATATAGTAGCAAAGACGACTACTGCAACTCTGTAACGCTGATCCTGCCGCCTTCTCGACTGTTTTCCTGGTGATGCATGCTTTGGGGGTAGTCTGCCTCCTCTCTGCACCAGAAGCTCCGAAGAAATCTCCCGTGGGTCGACGGAATCGTCCCCCTGCAACCGCAGGCACCAAAGAACTGCATCACCGGTCCCCTGGGTCTCCTCTCAGCATGACGAGCGAGGTCCATCATGAATCCAGCAACTCTGTCCAAGTGACTCCCACAGTCCAGTGACTCTTCAGTCCAAGTTTGGTGGAGGTAAGTCCTTGCCTCCCCACGCCAGACTGCATTGCTGGGAACCGCGACTTTTGCAGCTACTCCGGCCTCCGTGCACTTCCGGCGGAAATCCTTTGTGCACAGTCCAGCCTGGGTCCACGGCACTCTAACCTGCATTGCACGACCTCCTAAGTCGTTCTCCGGAGACGTGGGACTCCTTTGTGCGACTTCGGGTGAGCACCGTTTCACGCATCCTCGTACTGCCTGTTTCTGGCCCTTCTCCGGGTGCTACCTGCTGCTGAGAGGGCTCCTTTTCTTGCTCGAAGTCCCCTCTGTCTCCTGACGCAATTTGCGACATCCTGGTCCCTCCTGGGCCACAGCAGCGTCCAAAAACCCTTACTGCACGATTGGCAGCTAGCAAGCCTTGTTGGCGGTCTTTCGGCGGGAAAACACTTCTGCACAACTCTCCACGGCGTGTGGGATCCGTCCTCCAAAGGGGATGTCTCTAGCCCTTGTCGTTCCTGCAGAACCCTAAGCTTCTACAGTCCAGTAGCAGCTTCTTTGCACTCACAGCTGGCATTTCCTAGGCATCTGCCCATCTCCGACTTGCTTGTGACTTTTGGACTTGGTCCTCTTGTTCCACAGGTACCCTCGACTGGAAATCCATTGTTGTTGCATTGCTGGTTTGTATCTTCCCTGCAGAATTCCCCTTTCACGACTTCTATGTCCTTTGGGGAACTTTAGTGCACTTTGCACTCACTTTTCAGGGTCTTGGGGTGGGCTATTTTTCTAACCCTTACTATTTTCTAATAGTCCCAGCGACCCTCTACAAGGTCACATAGGTTTGGGGTCCATTCGTGGTTCGCATTCCACTTTTGGAGTATATGGTTTGTGTTGCCCCGATCCCTATGTGTCTCCATTGCATCCTATTGTAACTATACATTGTTTGCACTGTTTTCTAAGACTATACTGCATATTTTTGGTATTGTGTATATATATCTTGTGTATATTTGCTATCCTCATACTGAGGGTACACTCTGAGATACTTTGGCATATTGTCATAAAAATAAAGTACCTTTATTTTTAGTATAACTGTGTATTGTGTTTTCTTATGATATTGTACATATGTGTAGGAGGCTGGACTGGCTTGTAGTGAGTACCAAGGGGTACTTGCACCTTGCACCAGGCCCAGTTATCCCTTATTAGAGTATAGGGTGTCTAGCAGCTTAGGCTGATAGATAATGGTAGCTTAGCAGAGCAGCTTAGGCTGAACTAGGAGACGTGTGAAGCTACTACAGTACCACTTAGTGTTATATGCACAATATCATAGGAAAACACAATACACAGTTATACTAAAAATAAAGGTACTTTATTTTTATGACAATATGCCAAAGTATCTTAGAGTGTACCCTCAGTGAGAGGATAGGAAATATACACAAGATATATACAGGGAGTGCAGAATTATTAGGCAAATGAGTATTTTGACCACATCATCCTCTTTATGCATGTTGTCTTACTCCAAGCTGTATAGGCTCGAAAGCCTACTACCAATTAAGCATATTAGGTGATGTGCATCTCTGTAATGAGAAGGGGTGTGGTCTAATGACATCAACACCCTATATCAGGTGTGCATAATTATTAGGCAACTTCCTTTCCTTTGGCAAAATGGGTCAAAAGAAGGACTTGACAGGCTCAGAAAAGTCAAAAATAGTGAGATATCTTGCAGAGGGATGCAGCACTCTTAAAATTGCAAAGCTTCTGAAGCGTGATCATTGAACAATCAAGCATTTCATTCAAAATAGTCAACAGGGTCGCAAGAAGCGTGTGGAAAAACCAAGGCGCAAAATAACTGCCCATGAACTGAGAAAAGTCAAGCGTGCAGCTGCCACGATGCCACTTGCCACCAGTTTGGCCATATTTCAGAGCTGCAACATCACTGGAGTGCCCAAAAGCACAAGGTGTGCAATACTCAGAGACATGGCCAAGGTAAGAAAGGCTGAAAGACGACCACCACTGAACAAGACACACAAGCTGAAACGTCAAGACTGGGCCAAGAAATATCTCAAGACTGATTTTTCTAAGGTTTTATGGACTGATGAAATGAGAGTGAGTCTTGATGGGCCAGATGGAGGGGCCCGTGGCTGGATTGGTAAAGGGCAGAGAGCTCCAGTCCGACTCAGACGCCAGCAAGGTGAAGGTGGAGTACTGGTTTGGGCTGGTATCATCAAAGATGAGCTTGTGGGGCCTTTTCGGGTTGAGGATGGAGTCAAGCTCAACTCCCAGTCCTACTGCCAGTTCCTGGAAGACACCTTCTTCAAGCAGTGGTACAGGAAGAAGTCTGCATCCTTCAAGAAAAACATGATTTTCATGCAGGACAATGCTCCATCACACGCGTCCAAGTACTCCACAGCGTGGCTGGCAAGAAAGGGTATAAAAGAAGGAAATCTAATGACATGGCCTCCTTGTTCACCTGATCTGAACCCCATTGAGAACCTGTGGTCCATCATCAAATGTGAGATTTACAAGGAGGGAAAACAGTACACCTCTCTGAACAGTGTCTGGGAGGCTGTGGTTGCTGCTGCACGCAATGTTGATGGTGAACAGATCAAAACACTGACAGAATCCATGGATGGCAGGCTTTTGAGTGTCCTTGCAAAGAAAGGTGGCTATATTGGTCACTGATTTTTTTTTGTTTTGTTTTTGAATGTCAGAAATGTATATTTGTGAATGTTGAGATGTTATATTGGTTTCACTGGTAATAATAAATAATTGAAATGGGTATATATTTTTTTTTGTTGAGTTGCCTAATAATTATGCACAGTAATAGTCACCTGCACACACAGATATCCCCCTAACATAGCTAAAACTAAAAACAAACTAAAAACTACTTCCAAAAATATTCAGCTTTGATATTAATGAGTTTTTTGGGTTCATTGAGAACATGGTTGTTGTTCAATAATAAAATTAATCCTCAAAAATACAACTTGCCTAATAATTCTGCACTCCCTGTATACACAATAGCAAAAATATGCAGTATAGTCTTAGAAAACAGTGCAAACAATGTATAGTTACAATAGGATGCAATGGGGAAACATAGGGATAGGGGCAACACAAACCATATACTCCAAAAGTGGAATGCGAACCACGAATGGACCCCAAACCTATGTGACCTTGTAGAGGGTCGCTGGGACTATTAGAAAATAGTGAGAGTTAGAAAAATAACCCTCCCCAAGACCCTGAAAAGTGAGTGCAAAGTGCACTAAAGTTCCACTAAGGACAAAGAAGTTGTGTTAGAGGAATAATGCAGGAAAGACACAAACCAACAATGGAACAACTGTGGATTTCCAATCTAGGGTACCTGTGGAACAAGGGGACCAAGTCCAAAAGTCACAAGCAAGTCGGAGATGGGCAGATGCCCAGGAAATGCCAGCTGCGGGTGCAAAGAAGCTTCTACTGGACAGAAGAAGCTGCGGTTTCTGCAGGAACGAAAAGGGCTAGAGACTTCCCCTTTGGTGGACGGATCTCTCTTGCGGTTGAGAGTCGTGCAGAAGTGTTTTCCCGCCGAAAGAACGCCAACAAACCTTGCTAGCTGCAAATCGTGCGGTTAGCGTTTTTGGACGCTGCTGTGGCCCTGGAGGGACCAGGAGGTCGCAAATTGGACCAGGAGAGAGAGGGGACGTCGTGCAAGACAAGTAGCCCTCTCAGCAGCAGGTAGCACCCGGAGAAGTGCCAGAAACAGGCACTACCAGGATGCGTGAAACGGTGCTCACCCGAAGTCGCACAAAGAAGTCCCACGTCGCCGGAGAACAACTTAGGAGGTTGTGCAATGCAGGTTAGAGTGCCGTGGACCCAGGCTGGATGGTGCACAAAGGATTTCCGCCGGAAGTGCACGGAGGCCGGAGTAGCTGCAAAAGTCGCGGTTCCCAGCAATGCAGTCTAGCGAGGTGAGGCAAGGACTTACCTGCACCAAACTTGGACTGAAGAGTCACTGGACTGTGAGGGCCACTTGGACAGAGTTGCTGGATTCGAGGGACCTCGCTCGTCGTGCTGAGAGGAGACCCAAGGGACCGGTAATGCAGCTTTTTGGTGCCTGCGGTTGCAGGGGGAAGATTCCGTCGACCCACGGGAGATTTCTTCGGAGCTTCTGGTGCAGAGAGGAGGCAGACTACCCCCACAGCATGCACAAGCAGGAAAACAGTCGAGAAGGCGGCAGGATCAGCGTTACAGAGTTGCAGTAGTCGTCTTTGCTACTATGTTGCAGGTTTGCAGGCTTCCAGCGCGGTCAGCAGTCGATTCCTTGGCAGAAGGTGAAGAGAGAGATGCAGAGGAACTCGGATGAGCTCTTGCATTCGTTATCTAAAGTTTCCCCAGAGACAGAGACCCTAAATAGCCAGAAAAGAGGGTTAGGCTACTTAGGAGAGAGGATAGGCTAGCAACACCTCAAGGAGCCTATCACAAGGAGTCTCTGACGTCACCTGGTGGCACTGGCCACTCAGAGCAGTCCAGTGTGCCAGCAGCACCTCTGTTTCCAAGATGGCAGAGGTCTGGAGCACACTGGAGGAGCTCTGGACACCTCCCAGGGAAGGTGCAGGTCAGGGGAGTGGTCACTCCCCTTTCCTTTGTCCAGTTTCGTGCCAGAGCAGGGCTAAGGGGTCCCCTGAACCGGTGTAGACTGGCTTATGCAGAATTGGGCACATCTGTGCCCAACAAAGCATTTCCAGAGGCTGGGGGAGGCTACTCCTCCCCTGCCTTCACACCATTTTCCAAGGGGAGAGGGTGTCACACCCTCTCTCGGAGGAAGTTCTTTGTTCTGCCATCCTGGGCCAGGCCTGGCTGGACTTAGGAGGGCAGATGCCTGTCTGAGGGGTTGGCAGCAGCAACAGCTGCAGTGAAACCCCACGAAGGGCAGTTTGGCAGTACCAGGGTCTGTACTACAGACCACTGGGATCATGGGATTGTGCCAACTATGCCAGGATGGCATAGAGGGGGCAATTCCATGATCATAGACATGTTACATGGCCATATTCGGAGTTACCATTGTGAAGCTACATATAGGTAGTGACCTATATGTAGTGCACGCGTGTAATGGTGTCCCCGCACTCACAAAGTTCAGGGAATTGGCTCTGAACAATGTGGGGGCACCTTGGCTAGTGCCAGGGTGCCCTCACACTAAGTAACTTTGCACCTAACCTTTACCAGGTAAAGGTTAGACATATAGGTGACTTATAAGTTACTTAAGTGCAGTGTAAAATGGCTGTGAAATAACGTGGACGTTATTTCACTCAGGCTGCAGTGGCAGGCCTGTGTAAGAATTGTCAGAGCTCCCTATGGGTGGCAAAAGAAATGCTGCAGCCCATAGGGATCTCCTGGAACCCCAATACCCTGGGTACCTCAGTACCATATACTAGGGAATTATAAGGGTGTTCCAGTAAGCCAATGTAAATTGGTAAAATGGTCACTAGCCTGTTAGTGACAATTTGGAAATAAATGAGAGAGCTTAACCACTGAGGTTCTGGTTAGCAGAGCCTCAGTGAGACAGTTAGGCACCACACAGGGAACACATACATATAGGCCACAAACTTATGAGCACTGGGGTCCTGACTAGCAGGGTCCCAGTGACACATAACAAACATACTGAAAACATAGGGTCTTCACTGTGAGCACTGGGCCCTGGCTAGCAGGATCCCAGTGAGACAGTGAAAACACCCTGGCATACACTCACAAACAGGCCAAAAGTGGGGGTAACAAGGCTAGAAAGAGGCTACTTTCTCACAATATGACACTAAGTGGTACTGTAGGAGCTTCACTCGTCTCCTAGTTCAGCCTAAGCTGCTCTGCTAAGCTACCATTATCTATCAGCCTATGCTGCTAGACACCCTATACACTAATAAGGGATAACTGGGCCTGGTGCAAGGTGCAAGTACCCCTTGGTACTCCCTACAAGCCAGTCCAGCCTCCTACATTGGTTGTGCAGCGGTGGGATAAGTGCTTTGAGACTACTTACCACTCTTGTCATTGTACTTTTCATAAGAGAAAAATATACAAAACAAGTTCAGTGTATATACACATCACAAAAAAGTTTAGCATTTCCTCTTTTCACTCTTTTCTAAGTGCTGAAAAGTACTTCTAACTTTCTAAAAAGTTCTAAAAAGTTAAAAAGTTTTTTCTGTCTTTCTAAAAGTTCTGAAAACTTTTTTTTCTCTTTTTCTATCACTTTAACTCTCTCTAAAAATGTCTGGCACAGGCCAAAATGTTGATCTGTCCAAACTTGCATGTGATCACCTTAGCTGGAAAGGAGCAAGGAGTCTCTGCATAGAGAGAGGTTTGAGTGTAGGGAAGAATCCTTCCTTGGAATTATTGCCTAACATGCTTAGAGAACAAGATAAGGCTAAAAGTGCCCCATCTGTTGAAAAAGTAGCTAATGGTTCCCAATCTGATCCAGGGACTCCCCCAGGAAAAGATTCAGGAAAGAAACTTCCAAGCCTGCCCATTACTAGACAGTCTAGCATAGTTGGTACTGATGTTGAGTCACACCATACAGATAGTGTTGTCTCACATCATAGCAAGAGCATTCATTCTCATCACAGTAGAAATGATGTTTCTGTTAGCCAAGCTGTTAGGGTTCCCTCTGTAAGGGACAGGTCTCCTTCTGTCCATTCTCATCATACTTCTGTTTCAAAACATGTCCCTCCCACCCACCTTGATGACAGATTGTTAGAAAGGGAGCTCAATAGATTGAGAGTGGAACAAACCAGACTGAAGCTCAAAAAGCAACAGCTGGATTTGGAGAGACAGACTTTAGAAGTAGAGAAGGAAAGACAGAAACTGGGTTTAGAAACCCATGGTGGCAGCAGCAGTATTCCCCATAGTCATCCTGCAAAAGAGCATGATTCCAGGAATCTGCACAAGATAGTTCCCCCTTATAAGGAGGGGGATGACATTAACAAGTGGTTTGCTGCACTTGAGAGGGCCTGTGTTGTACAGGATGTCCCTCAAAGGCAGTGGGCTGCTATCCTATGGCTATATTTAGTGGAAAAGGTAGGGATAGGCTCCTTACTGTGAAAGAAAATGATGCCAATAATTTCCAAGTTCTTAAGAATGCACTCCTGGATGGTTATGGCTTAACCACTGAACAATACAGGATAAAGTTCAGAGAGACGAAAAAGGAGTCTTCACCAGACTGGGTTGATTTCATTGACCATTCAGTGAAGGCCTTGGAGGGGTGGTTACATGGCAGTAAAGTGACTGATTATGACAGCCTGTATAACTTGATCCTGAGAGAGCATATTCTTAATAATTGTGTGTCTGATTTGTTGCACCAGTACTTTGGTGGACTCTGATCTGACCTCTCCCCAAGAATTGGGAAAGAAGGCAGACAAATGGGTCAGAACAAGGGTGAACAGAAAAGTTCATACAGGGGGTGACAAAGAGAACATTAAGAAGAAAGATGGTGAAAAATCTCAAGATAAGCATGGGGATAAGGGTAAAACCAAAGATCCTACTTCAAATCTTAAACACTCTTCAGTGGGTGGGGATAAAACAAATTCTTCCTCTTCTTCTCAACCTACACAATTTAAAAAGCCTTGGTGCTTTGTGTGTAAAAATAGAGGCCATAGGCCAGGGGATAAGTCCTGTTCAGGTAAACCCCCTGAGCCTACCACCACTAATACATCAAGCTCTAGTGCCCCTAGCAGTAGTGGTACTAGTGGTGGGACTGCTGGCAACAGTCAAGTTAAAGGTGTAGTTGGGTTCACTTATGGGTCCATAGTAGAAACTGGGGTAGTCAGTCCCAAGACAGTTTCTGTCACACCTAGTGGCATTGGCCTTGCCACACTGGCTGCTTGTCCCCTTACAATGGATAAGTACAGGCAGACAGTTTCAATAAATGGTGTTGAGGCCTTGGCCTACAGGGACACAGGTGCCAGTATCACTTTGGTGACTGAAAACCTAGTGCACCCTGATCAACACATCATTGGACAACAGTATAAGATTATTGATGTCCATAACTCCACTAAGTTTCTTCCCTTAGCTATAATTCAGTTTAGTTGGGGTGGAGTTACTGGCCCTAAGCGGGTGGTGGTATCACCTAGCTTACCTGTAGACTGTCTCTTAGGTAATGACCTAGAGGCCTCAGGTTGGGCTGATGTAGAGTTTTATGCCCATGCAGCCATGCTGGGCATCCCAGAGGAATTGTTCCCTCTCATTTCTACTGAAATGAAAAAGCAAAGGAGAGAAGGCCTGAAAACTCAGGATCCCTCTCCATCAACAGGTAAAAAGGGTATCACAGTATCCCCTAACCACCCTACCATTCAGGATACCATTCCTATGGTGGGAGAAACCTCTCCTGGGGTGGCACCTGTTCCAAGGGAGTCATCAGTTGGCAAAACTGTACTCCCTGAGGTAGAAGTACCTCTCTGTGGGATAACTAACATTGGTGACAAAAAGAGCACCATTTTAGTTAACATGGAGCATCCCTCCAACCCTCCCAGAGAAACTTTAGTGCAGAAACTCTGCACTGCCTCACAACACTTAGGACAGCATCCCTGCCCTAGTGTGGAGCTCATAGGACAGCATCCCTGTGTAGGAGGCTGGACTGGCTTGTAGTGAGTACCAAGGGGTACTTGCACCTTGTACCAGGCCCAGTTATCCCTTATTAGTGTATAGGGTGTCTAGCAGCTTAGGCTGATAGATAATGGTAGCTTAGCAGAGCAGCTTAGGCTGAACTAGGAGACGTGTGAAGCTACTACAGTACCACTTAGTGTCATATGCACAATATCATAAGAAAACACAATACACAGTTATACTAAAAATAAAGGTACTTTATTTTTATGACAATATGCCAAAGTATCTTAGAGTGTACCCTCAGTGAGAGGATAGGAAATATACACAAGATATATATACACAATAGCAAAAATATGCAGTATAGTCTTAGAAAACAGTGCAAACAATGTATAGTTACAATAGGATGCAATGGGGAAACATAGGGATAGGGGCAACACAAACCATATACTCCAGAAGTGGAATGCGAACCACGAATGGACCCCAAACCTATGTGACCTTGTAGAGGGTCGCTGGGACTATTAGAAAATAGTGAGAGTTAGCAAAATAACCCTCCCCAAGACCCTGAAAAGTGAGTGCAAAGTGCACTAAAGTTCCCCTAAGGACAAAAGAGTCGTGTTAGAGGAATAATGCAGGAAAGACACAAACCAGCAATGCAACAACTGTGGATTTCCAATCTAGGGTACCTGTGGAACAAGGGGACCAAGTCCAAAAGTCACAAGCAAGTCGGAGATGGGCAGATGCCCAGGAAATGCCAGCTGCGGGTGCAAAGAAGCTTCGACTGGACAGAAGAAGCTGAGGTTTCTGCAGGAACGAAAAGGGCTAGAGACTTCCCCTTTGGTGGACGGATCCCTCTCGCCTTGGAGAGTCGTGCAGAAGTGTTTTCCCGCCGGAAGGATGCCAACAAGCCTTGCTACACGCAAATCGTGCGTTTGACGTTTTTGGACGCTGCTGGGGCCCAGGAGGGACCAGGAGGTCGCAAATTGGACCTGCAGAGAGAGGGGACGTCGAGCAAGACAAAGAGCCCTCACTGAAGCAGGTAGCACCCGGAGAAGTGCCAGAAACAGGCACTACGACGATGCGTGAAACGGTGCTCGCCGAAGTTGCACAAAGGAGTCCCACGTCGCCGGAGACCAACTTAGAAAGTCGTGCAATGCAGGTTAGAGTGCCGTGGACCCAGGCTTGGCTGTGCACGAAGGATTTCCGCCGGAAGTGTACAGGGGCCGGAGTAGCTGCAAAGTCGCGGTTCCCAGCAATGCAGCCCAGCGAGGTGAGGAAAGGACTTACCTCCACCAAACTTGGGCTGAAGAGTCACTGGACTGTGGGGGTCATTTGGACAGCGTCGCTGGATTCGAGGGACCTCGCTCGTTGTGCTGAGAGGAGACCCAAGGGACCGGTAATGCAGCTTTTTGGTGCCTGCGGTTGCAGGGGGAAGATTCCGTCGACCCACGGGAGATTTCTTCGGAGCTTCTGGTGCAGAGAGGAGGCAGGCTACCCCCACAGCATGCACAAGCAGGAAAACAGTCGAGAAGGCGGCAGGATCAGCGTTACAGAGTTGCAGTAGTCGTCTTTGCTAATATGTTGCAGGTTTGCAGGCTTCCAGCGCGGTCAGCGGTCGTTTCCTTATCAGAAGGTGAAGAGGGAGATGCAGAGGAACTCGGCTGAGCTCGTGCATTCGTTATCTAAAGTTTCTCCAGAGACAGAGACCCTAAATAGCCAGAAAAGAGGGTTTGGCTACTTAGGAGAGAGGATAGGCTACTAACACCTGAAGGAGCCTATCAGCAGGAGTCTCTGACGTCACCTGGTGGCACTGGCCACTCAGAGCAGTCCAGTGTGCCAGCAGCACCTCTGTTTCCAAGATGGCAGAGGTCTGGAGCACACTGGAGGAGCTTTGGACACCTCCCAGGGGAGGTGCAGGTCAGGGGAGTGGTCACTCCCCTTTCCTTTGTCCAGTTTCGCGCCAGAGCAGGGGCTAAGGGGTCCCTGAACCGGTGTAGACTGGCTTATGCAGAATTGGGCACATCTGTGCCCAAGAAAGCATTTCCAGAGGCTGGGGGAGGCTACTCCTCCCCTGCCTTCACACCATTTTCCAAAGGGAGAGGGTGTCACACCCTCTCTCAGAGGAAGTTCTTTGTTCTGCCATCCTGGGCCAGGCCTGGCTGGACCCCAGGAGGGCAGATGCCTGTCTGAGGGGTTGGCAGCAGCAGCAGCTGCAGTGAAACCCCAGGAAGGGCAGTTTGGCAGTACCAGGGTCTGTGCTACAGACCACTGGGATCATGGGATTGTGCCAACTATGCCAGGATGGCATAGAGGGGGCAATTCCATGATCATAGACATGTTACATGGCCATATTCGGAGTTACCATTGTGAAGCTACATATAGGTAGTGACCTATATGTAGTGCACACGTGTAATGGTGTCCCCGCACTCACAAAGTTCAGGGAATTGGCTCTGAACAATGTGGGGGCACCTTGGCTAGTGCCAGGGTGCCCTCACACTAAGTAACTTTGCACCTAACCTTTACCAGGTAAAGGTTAGACATATAGGTGACTTATAAGTTACTTAAGTGCAGTGTAAAATGGCTGTGAAATAACGTGGACGTTATTTCACTCAGGCTGCAGTGGCAGGCCTGTGTAAGAATTGTCAGAGCTCCCTATGGGTGGCAAAAGGAATGCTGCAGCCCATAGGGATCTCCTGGAACCCCAATACCCTGGGTACCTTAGTACCATATACTAGGGAATTATAAGGGTGTTCCAGTAAGCCAATGTAAATTGGTAAAATTGGTCACTAGCCTGTTAGTGAGAATTTAAAAGTAATGAGAGAGCATAACCACTGAGGTTCTGGTTAGCAGAGCCTCAGTGAGACAGTTAGGCACCACACAGGGAACACATACATGCACACCTATGAGCACTGGGGCCCTGTGTGACAGGGTCCCAGTGACACATACATATAGGCCACAAACCTATGAGCACTGGGGTCCTGACCAGCAGGATCCCAGTGACACATAACAACCATACTGAAAACATAGTGTTTTCACTATGAGCACTGAGGCCTGGCTATCAGGATCCCAGTGAGACAGTGAAAACAGTGACAAACACCCTGACATACACTCACAAACAGGCCAAAAGTGGGGGTAACAAGGCTAGAAAGAGGCTACCTTCTCACACAACCCCCCCCCCAAACGAAGGACAATAAGGCTAACCTTGGCCAGTTGAGACTTTATTGTCTAAGTGGTGATAAATAGAGAGTAGCTCTGCAATAGACTGGTTACTCCCTTTATCATCCACTATATGGTTACTTCCCTGTGGGGATGTAAACCACCCTGTTTGAAGTTTTTTAGCTAAGCAACAATGTGAAGATGTATTTTCAGAGTTTCTATCAGTAAGTTTTAGTTTAGAGCAGTGGGAATTGTCCACTGAACCTATTTGTAGTGATGGAAATGCCAGACAGGGATGCTGTCTCAGAAAAGCCATAGCTGGGCAAAAACTTTGTCCATATGGCTGGAAGAGAGAACAGGGATGCTGTTTCTCTTGAGTTGGAGCAGGGCAGGGATGCTGTCCTATGAGCTCCACACTAGGGCAGGGATGCTGTCCTAAGTGTTGTGAGGTAGTGCAGGGTTTCTGCACTAAAGTTTCTCTGGGAGGGTTGGAGGGATGCTCCATGTTAACTAAAATGGTGCTGTTTTTCTCACCAATGTTAGTTATCCCACAGAGAGGTACTTCCACCTCAGGGAGTCCAGCTTTGCCAGCTGATGATTCCCTTGGAACAGGTGCCACCCCAGGAGAGGTTTCTCCCACCACAGGAATAGTATCCTGAATGGTAGGGTGGTTAGGGGATACTGTGATACCCTTTTTACCTGTTGATGGAGAGGGATCCTGAGTTTTCAGGCCTTCTCTCCTTTGCTTTTTCATTTCACTTGAAATGAGAGGGAACAATTCCTCAGGGATGCCCAGCATGGCTGCATGGGCATAAAACTCTACATCAGCCCAACCTGAGGCCTCTAGGTCATTACCTAATAGACAGTCTACAGGTAAGCTAGGTGATACCACCACCTGCTTAGGGCCAGTAACTCCACCCCAACTAAACTGAATTATACCTAAGGGAAGAAACTTAGTGGAGTTATGGACATCAATAATCTTATACTGTTGTCCAATGATGTGTTGTTCAGGAGGCACTAGGTTTTCAGTCACCAAAGTGAAACTGGCACCTGTGTCCCTGTAGGCCAAGGCCTCAACACCATTTATTGAAACTGTCTGCCTGTACTTATCCATTGTAAGGGGACAAGCAGCCAGTGTGGCAAGGCCAGTGCCACTAGGTGTGACAGAAACTGTCTTGGGACTGACTACCCCAGTTTCTACTATGGACCCATAAGTGAACCCAACTACACCCTTTGCTTGACTGTTGCCAGCAGTCCCACCACTAGTACCACTACTGCTAGGGGCACTAGAGCTTGATGTATTAGTGGTGGTAGGCTCAGGGGGTTTACCTGGACAGGACTTATCCCCTGGCCTATGGCCTCTATTTTTACACACAAAGCACCAAGGCTTTTTAATGTGTGCAGGTTGGGAAGAAGAGGAAGAATTTGTTTTATCCCCACCCTCTGAAGAGTGTTTAAGATTTGAAGTGGGATCTTTGGTTTTACCCTTATCCCCATGCTTATCTTGAGATTTTTCACCATCTTTCTTCTTATTGCCATCTTTGTCACCCCCTGTATGAACTTTTCTGTTCACCCTTGTTCTGACCCATTTGTCTGCCTTCTTTCCCAATTCTTGGGGAGAGGTCAGATCAGAGTCTACCAGGTACTGGTGCAACAAATCAGACACACAATTATTAAGAATATGCTCTCTCAGGATCAAGTTATACAGGCTGTCATAATCAGTAACTTTACTGCCATGTAACCACCCCTCCAAGGCCTTCACTGCCTGGTCAATTAAATCAACCCAGTCTTGTGAAGACTCTTTTTTGGTCTCTCTGAACTTTATCCTGTACTGTTCAGTGGTTAAGCCATAACCATCCAGGAGTGCATTCTTAAGAACTTGGAAATTATTAGCATCATTTTCTTTTCCAGTAAGGAGCCTATCCCTACCTTTTCCAGTAAATGATAGCCATAGGATAGCAGCCCACTGCCTTTGAGGGACATCCTGTACAACACAGGCCCTCTCAAGTGCAGCAAACCACTTGTTAATGTCATCCCCCTCCTTATAAGGGGGAACTATCTTGTGCAGATTCCTGGAATCATGCTCTTTTGCAGGATGACTATGGGGAATACTGCTGCTGCCACCATGGGTATCTAAACCCAACTTCTGTCTTTCCTTCTCTAATTCAAAAGACTGTCTATCCAAATCCAGCTGTTGCTTTTTAAGCTTCAGTCTGGTTTGTTCCACCCTCAACTTATTGAGTTCCCTCTCTAACATTCTGTCATCAGGGTTGGTGGGAGGGACATTTCTAGAAACAGAGCTATGATGGAAATGAACAGAAGGAGACCTGTCCCTTACAGAAGCCAACTTAACAGCTTGGTTTACAGAAACATTACTACCAGTATGGTGAGAATAAATGCTTTTGCTATGATGTGAGACAACACTATTTCTTTGGTGTGGCTCATCATCATTACCATCTATGCTAGATTGTCTAGTAATGGGCAGGCTAGGAAGTTTCTTTCCTGAATCTTTTCCTGGGGGAGTCCCTGAATCAGATTGGGAACTATTAGGTACTTTTTCAACAGATGGGCCACCTCTGGCCTTATCCTGTTCTCTAAGAATGTTAATTAACAGTTCCAAGGCAGGATTCTTCCCTACACTCAAACCTCTCTCTATACAGAGACTCCTTGCTCTTTTCCAGCTAAGGTTGTCATATGCAAGTTTGGACAGATCAACACTTTGGCCTGTGCCAGACATTTTTTAGAGAGAGTTAAAGTGATAGAGAAAGAGACAAAAGTTTTCAGAACTTTTTGGAAAGACAGAAAAAAACTTTTTAAACTTTTAAGAACTTTTTGAAAGTTTAGGAGTACTTTTCAGCACTTAGAAAAGAGTGAAAAGAGGAAATGCAAAACTTTTTGGCTATGTGTATATACACTGACCTTGTTTTGTATATTTTTCTCTTATGAAAAGTACAATGACAAGAGTGGTAAGTAGTCTCAAGCACTTATCCCACCACTGCACAACCAATGTAGGAGGCTGGACTGGCTTGTAGTGAGTACCAAGGGGTACTTGCACCTTGTACCAGGCCCAGTTATCCCTTATTAGTGTATAGGGTGTCTAGCGGCTTAGGCTGATAGATAATGGTAGCTTAGCAGAGCAGCTTAGGCTGAACTAGGAGACGTGTGAAGCTACTACAGTACCACTTAGTGTCATATGCACAATATCATAAGAAAACACAATACACAGTTATACTAAAAATAAAGGTACTTTATTTTTATGACAATATGCCAAAGTATCTTAGAGTGTACCCTCAGTGAGAGGATAGGAAATATACACAAGATATATATACACAATAGCAAAAATATGCAGTATAGTCTTAGAAAACAGTGCAAACAATGTATAGTTACAATAGGATGCAATGGGGAAACATAGGGATAGGGGCAACACAAACCATATACTCCAGAAGTGGAATGCGAACCACGAATGGACCCCAAACCTATGTGACCTTGTAGAGGGTCGCTGGGACTATTAGAAAATAGTGAGAGTTAGCAAAATAACCCTCCCCAAGACCCTGAAAAGTGAGTGCAAAGTGCACTAAAGTTCCCCTAAGGACAAAAGAGTCGTGTTAGAGGAATAATGCAGGAAAGACACAAACCAGCAATGCAACAACTGTGGATTTCCAATCTAGGGTACCTGTGGAACAAGGGGACCAAGTCCAAAAGTCACAAGCAAGTCGGAGATGGGCAGATGCCCAGGAAATGCCAGCTGCGGGTGCAAAGAAGCTTCGACTGGACAGAAGAAGCTGAGGTTTCTGCAGGAACGAAAAGGGCTAGAGACTTCCCCTTTGGTGGACGGATCCCTCTCGCCTTGGAGAGTCGTGCAGAAGTGTTTTCCCGCCGGAAGGACGCCAACAAGCCTTGCTAGACGCAAATCGTGCGTTTGGCGTTTTTGGACGCTGCTGGGGCCCAGGAGGGACCAGGAGGTCGCAAATTGGAACTGCAGAGAGAGGCAAGACAAAGAGCCCTCATTGAAGCAGGTAGCACCCGGAGAAGTGCCAGAAACAGGCACTACGAAGATGCGTGAAACGGTGCTCGTCGAAGTTGCACAAAGGAGTCCCACGTCGCCGGAGACCAACTTAGAAAGTCGTGCAATGCAGGTTAGAGTGCCGTGGACCCAGGCTTGGCTGTGCACGAAGGATTTCCGACGGAAGTGTACAGGGGCCGGAGTAGCTGCAAAGTCGCGGTTCCCAGCAATGCAGCCCAGCGAGGTGAGGCAAGGACTTACCTCCACCAAACTTGGGCTGAAGAGTCACTGGACTGTGGGGGTCACTTGGACAGCGTCGCTGGATTCGAGGGACCTCGCTCGTTGTGCTGAGAGGAGACCCAAGGGACCGGTAATGCAGCTTTTTGGTGCCTGCGGTTGCAGGGGGAAGATTCCATCGACCCACGGGAGATTTCTTCGGAGCTTCTGGTGCAGAGAGGAGGCAGGCTACCCCAACAGCATGCACAAGCAGGAAAACAGTTGAGAAGGCGGCAGGATCAGCGTTACAGAGTTGCAGTAGTCGTCTTTGCTACTATGTTGCAGGTTTGCAGGCTTCCAGCGCGGTCAGCGGTCGTTTCCTTATCAGAAGGTGAAGAGGGAGATGCAGAGGAACTCGGCTGAGCTCGTGCATTCGTTATCTAAAGTTTCCCCAGAGACAGAGACCCTAAATAGCCAGAAAAGAGGGTTTGGCTACTTAGGAGAGAGGATAGGCTACTAACACCTGAAGGAGCCTATCAGCAGGAGTCTCTGACGTCACCTGGTGGCACAAGCCACTCAGAGCAGTCCAGTGTGCCAGCAGCACCTCTGTTTCCAAGATGGCAGAGGTCTGGAGCACACTGGAGGAGCTTTGGACACCTCCCAGGGGAGGTGCAGTTCAGGGGAGTGGTCACTCCCCTTTCCTTTGTCCAGTTTCGCGCCAGAGCAGGGGCTAAGGGGTCCCTGAACCGGTGTAGACTGGCTTATGCAGAATTGGGCACATCTGTGCCCAAGAAAGCATTTCCAGAGGCTGGGGGAGGCTACTCCTCCCCTGCCTTCACACCATTTTCCAAAGGGAGAGGGTGTCACTGCAGCCTGAGTGAAATAACGTCCACGTTATTTCACAGCCATTTTACACTGCACTTCAGTAACTTATAAGTCACCTATATGTCTAACCTTTACCTGGTAAAGGTTAGGTGCAAAGTTACTTAGTGTGAGGGCACCCTGGCACTAGCCAAGGTGCCCCCACATTGTTCAGGGCAAATTCCCCGGACTTTGTGAGTGCGGGGACACCATTACACGCGTGCACTACACATAGGTCACTACCTATGTGTAGCTTCACAATGGTAACTCCGAATATGGCCATGTAACATGTCTATGATCATGGAATTGCCCCCTCTATGCCATCCTGGCATAGTTGGCACAATCCCATGATCCCAGTGGTCTGTAGCACAGACCCTGGTACTGCCAAACTGCCTTTCCTGGGGTTGCACTGCAGCTGCTGCTGCTGCCAACCCCTCAGACAGGTTTCTGCCCCCCTGGGGTCAAGCCAGGCTTGTCCCAGGATGGCAGAACAAAGGACTTCCTCTGAGAGAGGGTGTTACACCCTCTCCCTTTGGAAAATGGTGTGAAGGCAGGGGAGGAGTAGCCTCCCCCAGCCTCTGGAAATGCTTTCATGGGCACTTTTGGTGCCCATTTCTGCATAAGCCAGTCTACACCGGTTCAGGGACCCCTTAGCCCTGCTCTGGCGCGAAACTGGACAAAGGAAAGGGGAGTGACCACTCCCCTGACCTGCACCTCCCCTGGGAGGTGTCCAGAGCTCCTCGTGTGCTCCAGACCTCTGCCATCTTGGAAACAGAGGTGCTGCTGGCACACTGGACTGCTCTGAGTGGCCAGTGCCACTAGGTGACGTCAGAGACTCCTTCTGATAGGCTCCTTCAGGTGTTGCTAGCCTATCCTCTCTCCTAGGTAGCCAAACCCTCTTTTCTGGCTATTTAGGGTCTCTGTCTCTTGGGATTCCTTAGATAACGAATGCAAGAGCTCAGCCGAGTTCCTCTGCATCTCTCTCTTCACTTTCTGCCAAGGAATCGACTGCTGACTGCGCTGGAAGCCTGCAAACCTGCAACATAGTAGCAAAGACGACTACTGCAACTCTGTAACGCTGATCCTGCCGCCTTCTCGACTGTTTTCCTGGTGGTGCATGCTGTGGGGGTAGTCTGCCTCTTCTCTGCACTAGAAGCTCTGAAGAAATCTCCCGTGGGTCGACGGAATCTTCCCCCTGCAACCGCAGGCACCAAAAAGCTGCATTACCGGTCCCTTGGGTCTCCTCTCAGCACGACGAGCGAGGTCCCTCGAATCCAGCAACTCTGTCCAAGTGGCCCTCACAGTCCAGTGACTCTTCAGTCCAAGTTTGGTGGAGGTAAGTCCTTGCCTCACCTCGCTAGACTGCATTGCTGGGAACCGCGACTTTTGCAGCTACTCCGGCCTCCGTGCACTTCCGGTGGAAATCCTTTGTGCACAGTCCAGCCTGGGTCCACGGCACTCTAACCTGCATTGCACGACCTCCTAAGTTGTTCTCCGGCGACGTGGGACTCCTTTGTGTAACTTCGGGTGAGCACCATTTCACGCATCCTCGTAGTGCCTGTTTCTGGCACTTCTCCGGGAGCTACCTGCTGCTGAGAGGGCTCCTTTACTTGCTCGATGTCCCCTCTCTCTCCTGGTCCAATGTGCGACCTCCTGGTCCCTCCTGGGCCACAGCAGCGTCCAAAAACGCTAACCAAACGATTTGCAGCTAGCAAGGCTTGTTGGCGTTCTTTTGGCGGGAAAACACTTTTGCACGACTCTACAAGGCGAGAGGGATCCGTCCTCCAAAGAGGAAGTCTCTAGCCCTTTGCGTTCCTGCAGAAACCGCAGCTTCTTCTGTCCAGTAGAAGCTTCTTTGCACCTGCAGCTGGCATTTCCTGGGCATCTGCCCATCTCCGACTTGCTTGTGACTTTTGGACTTGGTCCCCTTGTTCCACAGGTACCCCAGATTGGAAATCCAGCATTGTTGCATTATTGGTTTGTGTCTATCCTGCATTATTCCTCTAACACGACTTCTTTGTCCTTAGGGGAACTTTAGTGCACTTTGCACTGACCTTTCAGGGTCTTGGGGAGGGTTATTTTTCTAACTCTCACTATTTTCTAATAGTCCCAGCGACCCTCCACAAGGTCACATAGGTTTGGGGTCCATTCGTGGTTCGCATTCCACTTTTGGAGTATATGGTTTGTGTTGCCCCTATCCCTATGTTTCCCCATTGCATCCTATTGTAACTATACATTGTTTGCACTGTTTTCTAAGACTATACTGCATATTTTTGCTATTGTGTATATATATCTTGTGTATATTTCCTATCCTCTCACTGAGGGTACACTCTAAGATACTTTGGCATATTGTCATAAAAATAAAGTACCTTTATTTTTAGTATAACCGTGTATTGTGTTTTCTTATGATATTGTGCATATGACACTAAGTGGTACTGTAGTAGCTTCACCCGTCTCCTAGTTCAGCCTAAGCTGCTCTGCTAAGCTACCATTATCTATCAGCCTAAGCTGCTAGACACCCTATACACTAATAAGGGATAACTGGGCCTGGTGCAAGGTGCAAGTACCCCTTAGTACTCACTACAAGCCAGTCCAGCCTCCTACATATAGGCAGCCTGACCATGTCATGGACTGCATAAAGCAAGAGGTGCAGAAAATGTTAGAACTGGGAGTGGTTGAACACTCTGAAAGTCCATGGGCTTCTCCTGTGGTACTTGTACCAAAACCTCATTCCAAGGATGGAAAGAAGGAAATGCGGTTTTGTGTAGACTACAGAGGTCTCAACCAGGTAACCAAAACTGATGCTCACCCTATACCCAGGGCAGATGAGCTCATAGATACACTGGCATCTGCCAAGTATCTAAGCACTTTTGATTTGACTGCAGGTTATTGGTAGATCAAATTATCAGAAGATGCTAAACCTAAAACTGCATTTTCAACCATTGGAGGCCATTACCAGTTCACAGTAATGTCGTTTGGATTGAAAAATGCACCTGACACTTTTCAGAGGTTGGTGAACACAGTCCTGCAAGGGCTGGAAGCTTTTAGTGCAGCATATTTGGACGATATAGCTGTCTTTAGCTCCAGCTGGGATGATCACCTGGTCCACCTATGGAAAGTTTTAGAGGCCCTGCAAAAGGCAGGCCTCACTATCAAGGCTTCAAAGTGCCAGATAGGACAGGGTAAAGTGGTTTATCTGGGACACCTTGTTGGTGGGGAACAGATTGCACCACTTCAGGGGAAAATCCAAACAATTGTTGATTGGGTTCCCCCTACCACTCAGACTCAGGTGAGAGCCTTCCTAGGCCTCACTGGGTATTACAGGAGGTTCATTAAGAGCTATGGCTCCATTGCAGCCCCTCTTAATGACCTCACATGCAAGAAAATGCCTAAAAAGGTATTATGGACAGCAAACTGTCAGAAAGCTTTTGAGGAGCTGAAGCAGACCATGTGCTCTGCACCTGTCCTGAAAAGCCCTTGTTACTCTAAAAAATTCTATGTCCAGACTGATGCATCTGAATTGGGAGTAGGGGCAGTCCTATCTCAACTTAATTCTGAGGGCCAGGATCAACCTGTTGCTTTTATTAGTAGGAGGTTGACCCCTAGAGAAAAGCGTTGGTCTGCCATAGAGAGGGAGGCCTTTGCTGTGGTCTGGGCTCTGAAGAAGTTGAGGCCATACCTGTTTGGCACTCACTTCATTGTTCAGACAGACCACAAACCTCTGCTTTGGCTAAAACAAATGAAAGGTGAAAATCCTAAATTGTTGAGGTGGTCCATATCCCTACAGGGAATGGACTATACAGTGGAACATAGACCTGGGAGTAGCGACTCCAATGTAGACGGACTCTCCAGATATTTCCACTTAGACAATGAAGACTCATCAGGTTATGGCTAGTCTTATTGTCCTTCGTTTGGGGGGTGGTTGTGTAGGAAAGTACCATCTTGCCTGGCATGTTACCCCCATTTTTCACTGTATATATGTTGTTTTAGTTGTATGTGTCACTGGGACCCTGCCAGCCAGGGCCCCAGTGCTCATAAGTGTGCCTGAATGTGTTACCTGTGTAGTGACTAACTGTCTCACTGAGGCTCTGCTAACCAGAACCTCAGTGGTTATGCTCTCTCATTTCTTTCCAAATTGTCACTAACAGGCTAGTGACCAATTTTACCAATTTACATTGGCTTACTGGAACACCCTTATAATTCCCTAGTATATGGTACTGAGGTACCCAGGGTATTGGGGTTTCAGGAGATCCCTATGGGCTGCAGCATTTCTTTTGCCACCCATAGGGAGCTCTGACAATTCTTACACAGGCCTGCCACTGCAGCCAGAGTGAAATAACGTCCACGTTATTTCACAGCCATTTTACACTGCACTTAAGTAACTTATAAGTCACCTATATGTCTAACCTTTACCTGGTAAAGGTTAGGTGCAAAGTTACTTAGTGTGAGGGCACCCTGGCACTAGCCAAGGTGCCCCCACATTGTTCAGGGCCAATTCCCCGGACTTTGTGAGTGCGGGGACACCATTACACGCGTGCACTACATATAGGTCACTACCTATATGTAGCTTCACAATGGTAACTCCGAATATGGCCATGTAACATGTCTATGATCATGGAATTGCCCCCTCTATGCCATCCTGGCATAGTTGGCACAATCCCATGATCCCAGTGGTCTGTAGCACAGACCCTGGTACTACCAAACTGCCTTTCCTAGGGTTTCTCTGCAGTTGCTGCTGCTGCCAACCCCTCAGACAGGCTTCTGCCCTCCTGGGGTCCAGCCAGGCCTGGCCCAGGATGGCAGAACAAAGGACTTCCTCTGAGAGAGGGTGTTACACCCTCTCCCTTTGGACAATGGTGTGAAGGCAGGGGAGGAGTAGCCTCCCCCAGCCTCTGGAAATGCTTTCATGGGCACATTTGGTACCCATTTCTGCATAACCAGTCTACACCGGTTCAGGGACCGCTTAGCCCTGCTCTGGCGCGAAACTGGACAAAGGAAAGGGGAGTGACCACTCCCCTGACCTGTACCTCCCCTGGGAGGTGCCCAGAGCTCCTCCAGTGTGCTCCAGACCTCTGCCATCTTGGAAACAGAGGTGCTGCTGGCACACTGGACTGCTCTGAGTGGCCAGTGCCACCAGGTGACGTCAGAGACTCCTTCTGATAGGCTCCTTCAGGTGTTGCTAGCCTATCCTCTCTCCTAGGTAGCCAAACCCTCTTTTCTGGCTATTTAGGGTCTCTGTCTCTGGGGAAACTTTAGATAACGAATGCAAGAGCTCATCCGAGTTCCTCTGCATCTCTCTCTTCACCTTCTGCCAAGGAATCGACTGCTGACCGCGCTGCAAGCCTGCAAAACTGCAACATAGTAGCAAAGACGACTACTGCAACTCTGTAACGCTGATCCTGCTGCCTTCTCGACTGTTTTCCTGGTGGTACATGCTGTGGGGGTAGTCTGCCTCCTCTCTGCACTAGAAGCTCTGAAGAAATCTCCCGTGGGTCGACGGAATCGTCCCCTGCAACCGCAGGCACCAAAGAACTGCATCACCAGTCCTCTGGGTCTCTTCTCAGCACGATGAGCGAGGTCCCTTGAACTCAGTAACTCTGTCCAAGTGACTCCCACAGTCCAGTGACTCTTCAGTCCAAGTTTGGTGGAGGTAAGTCCTTGCCTCCCCATGCCAGACTGCATTGCTGGGAACCGCGACTTTTGCAGCTACTCCAGCCTCCGTGCACTTCCAGCAGAAATCCTTTGTGCACAGTCCAGCCTGGGTCCACGGCACTCTAACCTGCATTGCACAACCTCCTAAGTTGTTCTCCGGCGACGTGGGACTCCTTTGTGCGACTTCGGGTGAGCACTGTTTCACGCATTTTCGTAGTGCCTGTTTCTGGCACTTTTCCGGGTGCTACCTGCTGCTGAGAGGGCTCCATGTCTTGCTCGACGTTCCCTCTGTCTCCTGACGCAATTTGCGACATCCTGGTCCCTCCTGGGCCACAGCAGCGTCCAAAAACCTTTACTGCACGATTTGCAGCTAGCAAGGCTTGTTGGCGGTCTTTCGGCGGAAAAACACTTCTGCACGACTCTCCACGGCGTGCGGGATCCGTCCTCCAAAAGGGAAGTCTCTAGCCCTTGTCGTTCCTGCAGAAACCTAAGCTTCTACAGTCCAGTAGCAGCTTCTTTGCACCCACAGATGGCATTTCCTGGGCATCTGCACATCTCCGACTTGCTTGTGACTTTTGGACTTGGTCCCCTTGCTCCACAGGTACCCTCGACTGGAAATCCCTCGTTGTTGCATTGCTGGTTTGTGTCTTTCCTGCAGCATTCCCCTATCACAACTTCTATGTCCTTAGGGGAACTTTAGTGCACTTTGCACTCACTTTTCAGGGTCTTGGGGTGGGCTATTTTTCTAACCCTTACTATTTTCTAATAGTCCCAGCGACCCTCTACAAGGTCACATAGGTTTGGGGTCCATTCGTGGTTCGCATTCCACTTTTGGAGTATATGGTTTGTGTTGCCCCTATCCCTATGTGTCCTCATTGCATCCTATTGTAACTATACATTGTTTGCACTGTTTTCTAAGACTATACTGCATATTTTTGCTATTGTCTATATATCTTGTGTATATTTCCTATCCTCTCACTGAGGGTACACTCTGAGATACTTTGGCATATTGTCATAAAAATAAAGGCCCGTATTTATACTTTTTTTAGCGCCGCATTTGCGCCGCTTTTTGACGCAAAACGGCGCAAACCTACAAAATACAATGGTATTTTGCAAGTTTGCGCCGTTTTTGCGTCAAAAAACGACGTAATGCGGCGCAAAAAAAGTATAAATACGGGCCAAAGTACCTTTATTTTTAGTATACCTGTGTATTGTGTTTTCTTATGATATTGTGAGTATTGCAGTAGCAGGGGGAAGATTCCGTCGACCCACGGGAGATTTCTTCGGAGCTTCTAGTGCAGAGAGGAGGCAGACTACCCCCACAGCATGCACCACCAGGAAAACAGTCGAGAAGGCGGCAGGATCAGTGTTACAGAGTTGCAGTAGTCGTCTTTGCTACTTTGTTCCAGTTTTGCAGGCTTCCAGCGCGGTCAGCAGTCGATTCCTTGGCAGAAGGTGAAGAGAGAGATGCAGAGGAACTCTGATGAGCTCTTGCATTCGTTATCTAAGGAAATCCCCAAAGCAGAGACCCTAAATAGCCATAAAAGAGGGTTTGGCTACTTAGGAGAGAAGATAGGCTAGCAACACCTGAAGGAGCCTATCAGAAGGAGTCTCTGACGTCACCTGCTGGCCCTGGACACTCAGAGCAGTCCAGTGTGCCAGCAGCTCCTCTGTTTCCAAGATGGCAGAGGTCTGGAGCACACTGGAGGAGCTCTGGGCACCTCCCAGGGGAGGTGCAGGTCAGGGGAGTGGTCACTCCCCTTTCCTTTGTCCAGTTTCGCGCCAGAGCAGGGCTGAGGGGTCCCTGAACCAGTGCAGACTGGCTTATGCAGAAATGGGCACCATCTGTGCCCATGAAAGCATTTCCAGAGGCTGGGGGAGGCTACTCCTCCCCTGCCTTAACACCTTTTTCCAAAGGGAGAGGGTGTAACACCCTCTCTCTGAGGGAGACCTTTGTTCTGCCTTCCTGGGCCAAGCCTGGCTGGACCCCAGGAGGGCAGAAACCTGTCTGAGGGGTTGGCAGCAGCAGCAGCTGCAGTGAAACCCCTGAAAAGGCAGTTTGGCAGTACCAGGGTCTGTGCTACAGACCCGTGGGATCATGGGATTGTGCTAACTATGACAGGATGGCATAGAGGGGAAAATTACATGATCATAGACATGTTACATGGCCATATTCGGAGTTACCATTGTGAAGCTACACATAGGTAGTGACCTATGTGTAGTGCACGCGTGTAATGGTGTCCCTGCACTCACAAAGTCCGGGGAATTTGCCCTGAACTATGTGGGGGCACCTTGGCTAGTGCCAGGGTGCCCACACACTAAGTAACTTTGCACCTAACCTTTACCAGGTAAAGGATAGACATATAGGTGACTTATAAGTTACTTAAGTGCAGTGGTAAATGGCTGTGAAATAACGTGGACGTTATTTCACTCAGGCTGCAGTGGCAGGCCTGTGTAATAATTGTCAGAGCTCCCTATGGGTGGCAAAATAAATTCTGCAGCCCATAGGGATCTCCTGGAACCCCAATACCCTGGGTACTTCAGTACCATATACTAGGGAATTATAAGGGTGTTCCAGTATGCCAATGTAAATTGGTGAAATTGGTCACTAGCCTGTTAGTGACAATTTGGAAAGAAATGAGAGAGCATAACCACTGAGGTTCTGGATAGCAGAGCCTCAGTGAGACAGTTAGTCATAACACAGGTAACACATTCAGGGCACACTTATGAGCACTAAGCCCTGGCTGGCAGGTTCCAAGTGACACATACAACTAAAACAACCTATATACAGTGACAAAATGGGGGTAACATGCCAGGCAAGGTGGTACTTTCCTACACAACCCCCCCAAACGAAGGACAATAAGACTAGTCATTACCTGATGGGTCTTCATTGTCTAAGTGGAAATATCTGGAGAGTCCATCTGCATTGGAGTGGGTACTCCCAGGTCTATGTTCCACTGTATAGTCCATTCCCTGTAGGGATATGGACCACCTCAACAATTTAGGATTTTCACCTTTCATTTGTTTTAGCCAAAGTAGAGGTTTGTGGTCTGTCTGAACAATGAAGTGAGTGCCAAACAGGTATGGCCTCAACTTCTTCAGAGCCCAGACCACAGCAAAGGCCTCCCTCTCTATGGCAGACCAACGCTTTTCTCTAGGGGTCACCCTCCTACTAATAAAAGCAACAGGTTGATCCTGGCCCTCAGAATTAAGTTGTGATAGGACTGCCCCTACTCCTAATTCAGATTCATCAGTTTGGACATAGAATTTTTTAGAGTAACAAGGGCTTTTCAGGACAGGTGCAGAGCACATGGCCTGCTTCAGCTCCTCAAAAGCTTTCTGACAGTTTGCTGTCCATAATACCTTTTTAGGCATTTTCTTGGATGTGAGGTCATTAAGAGGGGCTGCAATGGAGCCATAGTTCTTAATGAACCTCCTGTAATACCCAGTGAGGCCTAGGAAGGCTCTCACCTGAGTCTGAGTTGTAGGGGGAACCCATTCAATAATTGTTTGGATTTTCCCCTGAAGTGGTGCAATCTGTTCCCCACCAACAAGGTGTCCCAGATAAACCACCTTCCCCTGCCCTATCTGGCACTTTGAAGCCTTGATAGTGAGGCCTGCCTTCTGCAGGGCCTCCAAAACTTTCCATAGGTGGACCAGGTGATCATCCCAGCTGGAGCTAAAGACAGCTATATCGTCCAAATATGCTGCACTGAAAGCTTCCAGCCCTTGCAGGACTGTGTTCACCAACCTTTGAAAAGTGGCAGGTTTATTTTTCAAACCAAAAGGCATTACAGTAAACTGGTTATGTCCTCCAATGGTTGAAAATGCAGTTTTAGGTTTAGCATCTTCTGACAATTTGATCTGCCAATACCCTGCAGTCAAATCAAAAGTGCTTAGATACTTGGCAGATGCCAGTGTATCTATGAGCTCATCTGCCCTGGGTATAGGGTGAGCATCAGTTTTGGTTACCAAGTTGAGACCTCTATAGTCTACACAAAACCGCATTTCCTTCTTTCCATCTTTGGAATGGGGTTTTGGTACAAGTACCACAGGAGAAGCCCAAGGACTTTCAGAGTGCTCAACCACTCCTAGTTCTAACATTTTCTGCACCTCTTGCTTTATGCTGTCCCTGACATGGTCAGGCTGCCTATAGATCTTACTTTTGACAGGTAAACTGTCTCCAGTATCTATAGTGTGCTCACAGCAAGAAGTGGTACCTGGCACAGTAGAGAAGAGTTCAGAGAATTGATCTAGGAGATTTATGCAATGGTCTTTCTGCTCAGCAGTAAGACAATCAGCCAAAACTACACCTTCCACAAGAGCATCTTGTTCTGTGGAAGAGAAGAGATCAGGTAGAGGATCACTGTCTTCTTCCTGTCCCTCATCAGTTGCCATGAGCAGGGTGAGATCAGCCCTGTCATAGTAGGGTTTCAGGCGGTTGACATGGAGCACCCTAAGGGGACTCCTGGCAGTGCCTAAGTCAACTAAATAGGTGACTTCTCCATTCTTTTCAACAATTGTGTGGGGTCCACTCCATTTATCTTGGAGTGCTCTTGGGGCCACAGGCTCTAAGACCCACACTTTCTGCCCTGGTTGGTACTGAACCAAAACAGCCTTCTGATCATGCCATTGCTTCTGGAGCTCTTGGCTTGCCTGAAGGTTTTTGCTGGCCTTTTTCATGTACTCAGCCATCCTTGATCTGAGGCCAAGTACATAATCCACAATATCCTGCTTAGGAGTTTTTAAAGGTTGTTCCCAACCCTCCTTTACAAGTGTGAGTGGACCCCTAACAGGGTGTCCAAAAAGAAGTTCAAAGGGGCTGAAGCCCACTCCTTTCTGGGGTACCTCCCTGTAGGCAAAAAGGAGGCATGGTAGAAGGATAACCCATCTCCTGCGGAGTTTTTCAGGGAGACCCATAATCATGCCTTTGAGAGTTTTAATAAATCTCTTCACCAGTCCATTTGTTTGTGGATGATAGGGTGTTGTAAACTTGTAAGTTACACCACACTCCTTCCACATGGCCTTTAAGTATACAGACATGAAATTGCTTCCCCTGTCTGATACTACTTCCTTTGGGAAGCCCACTCTGGAAAATATTCCCAGGAAGGCCTTTGCCACTGCAGGTGCTGTAGTGGTCCTTAAAGGAATTGCTTCAGGGTATCTTGTGGCATGGTCCACTACCACCAAGATAAATCTATTGCCTGAAGCAGTAGGAGGGTCAAGGGGGCCAACTATGTCAACCCCTACCCTTTCAAAGGGAACCCCAACCACAGCCAGTGGAATAAGGGGTGCCTTTGGGGTGCCACCTGTCTTGCCACTGGCTTGACAGGTTTCACAGGACTTACAAAAATGTTTTGTGTCCTCAGACATCCTAGGCCAATGAAACAAGGGAACAAGCCTGTCCCAAGTTTTCATTTGCCCTAGATGCCCAGCTAGGGGAATGTCGTGGGCAAGAGCTAGGAGGAACGTTCTGTACTCCTGAGGAATCACTAATCTCCTGGCAGCTCCAGATTTAGGATCCCTAAGATCAGTGTACAAGAGGTTGTCCTCCCAGTAAACTCTGTGAGAGTCACTGACATTCCCATTAGCCTGTTTGACAGCTTGCTGTCTGAGACCCTCTAATGTGGGAAAGGTTTGCTGTGCCACACTCAGCTCCTCCCTGGCAGGCCCCCCTTCACCCAAAAGCTCAGCAGTATCTGCTTCCAGCTCCTCTGGTGTAGGTTCTGCACAAGGAGGGAATTCTTCATCTTCAGAAGTAGAATCCACTGTAGAGGGAGGGATAGTAGGAAGTGGTTTGCTTCTACTAGCCCTAGCTTTAGGGAGCACTTGGTCCATTGTTCCAGGATCCAAGCTTCCCTGTCCTTTTTGCTTTTTGGCCTGAGCCCTTGTCAAAGCAAAAATATGCCCTGGGATGCCCAGCATTGCTGCATGGGCCTCCAACTCCACATCTGACCAAGCTGATGTCTCCAAATCATTTCCTAGTAGACAGTCTACAGGTAAATCTGTGGCTACCACAACTTTCTTTGGACCAGTAACACCCCCCAGTTGAGATTAACAACAGCCATGGGGTGGCTAAGTGTGTTGTTGTGAGCATCAGTTACTTGGTACTGGTGACCAAGTAGGTGTTGTTCAGGGTGGACCAGTTTCTCTATGACCATAGTCACACTGGCTCCAGTGTCCCTGTAGGCCTGAACCTCAACACCATTTATTAGGGGTAGCTGCTTGTACTTATCCATATTAAGGGGACAAGCAACTAAGGTGGCTAAATCAATAGCCCCCTCAGAGACTAACACAGCCTCTGTGGCCTCCCTAACAAGGCCAACCCCAACTAAGTTACCAATAGTGAGCCCAGCTACTCCCTTGGATTGGCTATTAGTAGGTTGCTCCCACCACCACTGCTATTAGTAGGGACACTAGGGGTAGCAGTAGGGGTTGTAGTGGTAGGAGCATTGGTGCTTTTCTTTGGACAACTGGGATCTGTTGTCCAATGGCCTTTTATTTTACATAAATAGCACCATGGTTTCTTTTCCTTGTTCTGATTAAAAGAGGATTTGAGCCCACCACCCCCACCAGAGTGTTTTTGTGGGCCTGATGAAGACTCAGTTTTAGATTTGTCCCCACTCTTGTCAGAAGACTTACCATCCTTCTTTTTGTTGCCATCTTTGTCACCCCCTGTATGAACTTTTCTGTTCACCCTTGTTCTGACCCATTTGTCTGCCTTCTTTCCCAATTCTTGGGGAGAGGTCAGATCAGAGTCCACCAAGTACTGGGGCAACAAATCAGACACACAATTATTAAGAATATGCTCTCTCAGGATTAAGTTATACAGGCTGTCATAATCAGTAACTTTACTGCCATGTAACCACCCCTCCAAGGCCTTCACTGAATGGTCAATGAAATCAACCCAGTCTTGTGAAGACTCCTTTTTGGTCTCTCTGAACTTTATCCTGTATTGTTCAGTGGTTAAGCCATAACCATCCAGGAGTACATTCTTAAGAACTTGGAAATTATTGGCATCATTTTCTTTCACAGTAAGGAGCCTATCCCTACCTTTTCCACTAAATGATAGCCATAGGATAGCAGCCCACTGCCTTTGAGGGACATCCTGTACAACACAGGCCCTCTCAAGTGCAGCAAACCACTTGTTAATGTCATCCCCCTCCTTATAAGGGGGAACTATCTTGTGCAGATTCCTGGAATAATGCTCTTTTGCAGGATGACTATGGGGAATACTGCTTCTGCCACCATGGGTATCTAAACCCATCTTCTGTCTTTCCTTCTCTAGTTCAAAAGACTGTCTATCCAAATCCAGCTGTTGCTTTTTAAGCTTCAGTCTGGTTTGTTCCACCCTCAACTTATTGAGTTCCCTCTCTAACATTCTGTCATCAGGGTTGGTGGGAGGGACATTCCTAGATACAGAGGTATGATGGGAATTAACAGAAGGAGACCTGTCCCTTACAGAAGCCACCCTAACAGCTTGGCTAACAGAAACATCACTCCCATTGTGGTGAGAATAAATGCTTTTGCTATGATGTGAGACAACACTATTTGTATGGTGTGGCTCATCATCATTACCAACTATGCTAGACTGTCTAGTAATGGGCAGGCTAGGAAGTTTCTTTCCTGAATCTTTTCCTGGGGGAGTCCCTGAATCAGATTGTGAACTATTAGGTACTTTTTCAACAGATGGGGCACTTATAGCCTTATCTTGTTCTCTAAGCATGTTAAGTAACAATTCCAAGGAAAGATTCTTCCCTACACTCAAACCTCTCTCTACACAGAGACTCCTTGCTCCTTTCCAGCTAAGGTGGTCATATGCAAGTTTGGACAGATCAACATTTTGGCCTGTGCCAGACATTTTTAGAGAGAGTTAAAGTGATAGAAAAAGAGAAAAAAGTTTGTCAGAGCTTTTTAGAATGACAGAGAAAAAAAACTTTTTAAACTTTTTAGAACTTTTTAGAAAGTTTAGAAGTACTTTTCAGCACTTAGAAAAGAGTGAAAAGAGGAAATGCAAAACTTTTTGGCTAAGTGTATATACACTGACCTTGTTTTGTATATTTTTCTCTAATGAAAAGTACAATGACAAGAGTGGTAAGTAGTCTCAAAGCACTTATCCCACCGCTGCACAACCAATGTAGGAGGCTGGACTGGCTTGTAGTGAGTACCAAGGGGTACTTGCACCTTGCACCAGGCCCAGTTATCCCTTATTAGTGTATAGGGTGTCTAGCAGCTTAGGCTGATAGATAATGGTAGCTTAGCAGAGCAGCTCAGGCTGAACTAGGAGACGTGTGAAGCTACTACAGTACCACTTAGTGTCATATGCACAATATCATAAGAAAACACAATACACAGTTATACTAAAAATAAAGGTACTTTATTTTTATGACAATATGCCAAAGTATCTTAGAGTGTACCCTTAGTGAGAGGATAGGAAATATACACAAGATATATATACACAATAGCAAAAATATGCAGTATAGTCTTAGAAAACAGTGCAAACAATGTATAGTTACAATAGGATGCAATGGGGACAAATAGGGATAGGGGCAACACAAACCATATACTCCAAAAGTGGAATGCGAACCACGAATGGACCCCAAACCTATGTGACCTTGTAGAGGGTCGCTGGGACTATTAGAAAATAGTGAGAGTTAGAAAAATAACCCTCCCCAAGACCCTGAAAAGTGAGTGCAAAGTGCACTAAAGTTCCCCTAAGGATAAAGAAGTCGTGTTAGAGGAATAATGCAGGAAAGACACAAACCAACAATGCAACAACGCTGGATTTCCAATCTGGGGTACCTGTGGAACAAGGGGACCAAGTCCAAAAGTCACAAGCAAGTCGGAGATGGGCAGATGCCCAGGAAATGCCAGCTGCGGGTGCAAAGAAGCTTTTACTGGACAGAAGAAGCTGAGGTTTCTGCAGGAACGCAAAGGGCTAGAGACTTCCCCTTTCGAGGACGGATCCCACTCACCTTGTACAGTCGCGCAGACGTGTTTTCCCGCCGAAAGAATGCCAACAAGCCTTGCTAGCTGCAAATCGTGCGGTTAGCGTTTTTGGACGCTGCTGCGGCCCAGGACGGACCAGGAGGTCGCAAATTGGACAAGGCGGTAGAGGGGACGTGGAGCAAGATAGGGAGCCCTCTTAGCAGCAGGTAGCACCCGGAGAAGTGCCAGAAACAGGCACTAAAAGGATGCGTGAAATGGTGCTCACCCGAAGTTACACAAAGGAGTCCCACGTCGCCGGAGAACAACTTAGGAGGTCGTGCAATGCAGGTTAGAGTGCCGTGGACCCAGGATGGACTGTGCACAAAGGATTTCCGCCGGAAGTGCACGGAGGCCGGAGTAGCTGCAAAAGTCGCGGTTCCCAGCAATGCAGTCTAGCGAGGTGAGGCAAGGACTTACCTCCACCAAACTTGGACTGAAGAGTCACTGGACTGTGGGGGCCACTTGGACGGAGTTGCTGGATTAGAGGGACCTCGCTCGTCGTGCTGAGAGGAGACCCAAGGGACCGGTAATGCAGCTTTTTGGTGCCTGCGGTTGCAGGGGGAAGATTCCGTCGACCCACGGGAGATTTCTTCGGAGCTTCTAGTGCAGAGAGGAGGCAGACTACCCCCACAGCATGCACCACCAGGAAAACAGTCGAGAAGGCGGCAGGATCAGCGTTACAGAGTTGCAGTAGTCGTCTTTGCTACTATGTTGCAGTTTTGCAGGCTTCCAGCGCGGTCAGCAGTCGATTCCTTGGTAGAAGGTTAAGAGAGAGATGCAGAGGAACTCGGCTGAGCTCTTGTATTCGTTATCTAAAGTTTCCCCAGAGACAGAGACCCTAAATAGCCAGAAAAGAGGGTTTGGCTACTTAGGAGAGAGGATAGGCTAGCAACACCTGAAGGAGCCTATCACAAGGAGTCTCTGACGTCACCTGGTGGCACTGGCCACTCAGAGCAGTCTAGTGTGCCAGCAGCACCTCTGTTTCCAAGATGGCAGAGGTCTGGAGCACACTGGAGGAGCTCTGGACACCTCCCAGGGGAGGTGCAGGTCAGGGGAGTGGTCACTCCCCTTTCCTTTGTCCAGTTTCGCGCCGGAGCAGGGCTAAGGGGTCCCCTGAACCGGTGTAGACTGGCTTATGCAGAATTGGGCACATCTGTGCCCAAGAAAGCATTTCCAGAGGCTGGGGGAGGCTACTCCTCCCCTGCCTTCACACCATTTTCCAAAGGGAGAGGGTGTCACACCCTCTCTCAGAGGAAGTTCTTTGTTCTGCCATCCTGGGCCAGGCCTGGCTGGGCCCCAGGAGGGCAGATGCCTGTCTGAGGGGTTGGCAGCAGCAGCAGCTGCAGTGAAACCCCAGGAAGGGCAGTTTGGCAGTACCAGGTTCTGTGCTACAGACCACTGGGATCATGGGATTGTGCCAACTATGCCAGGATGGCATAGAGGGGGCAATTCCATGATCATAGACATGTTACATGGCCATATTCGGAGTTACCATTGTGAAGCTGCATATAGGTAGTGACCTATATGTAGTGCACGCGTGTAATGGTGTCCCCGCTCTCACAAAGTCCGGGGAATTGGCCCTGAACAATGTGGGGGCACCTTGGCTAGAGCCAGGGTGCCCTCACACTAAGTAACTTTGCACCTAACCTTTACCAGGTAAAGGTTAGACATATAGGTGACTTATAAGTTACTTAAGTGCAGTGTAAAATGGCTGTGAAATAATGTGGACGTTATTTCACTCAGGCTGCAGTGGCAGGCCTGTGTAAGAATTGTCAGAGCTCCCTATGGGTGGCAAAAGAAATGCTGCAGCCCATAGGGATCTCCTGGAACCCCAATACCCTGGGTACCTCAGTACCATATACTAGGGAATTATAAGAGTGTTCCAGTAAGCCAATGTAAATTGGTAAAATTGGTCACTAAGCCTGTTAGTGACAATTTGAAAGAAATGAGAGAGCATAACCACTGAGGTTCTGATTAGCAGAGCCTCAGTGAGACAGTTAGTCACTACACAGGTAACACATTCAGGCACACTTATGAGCACTGGGGCCCTGGAGAACAGGGTCCCAGTGACACATACAACTAAAACAACATATATACAGTGAAAAATGGGGGTAACATGCCAGGCAAGATGGTACTCTCCTACACAACCCCCCCCCCAAACAAAGGACAATAAGACTAGCCATGACCTGATGAGTCTTCATTGTCTAAGTGGAAATATCTGGAGAGTCCATCTGCATTGGAGTGGCTACTCCCAGGTCTATGTTCCACTGTATAGTCCATTCCCTGTAGGGATATGGACCACCTCAATAATTTAGGATTTTCACCTTTCATTTGTTTTAGCCAAAGTAGAGGTTTGTGGTCTGTCTGAACAATGAAGTGAGTGCCAAACAGGTATGGCCTCAACTTCTTCAGAGCCCAGACCACAGCAAAGGCCTCCCTCTCTATGGCAGTCCAACGCTTTTCTCTAGGGGTCAACCTCCTACTAATAAAAGAAACAGGTTGATCCTGGCCCTCAGAATTAAGTTGTGATAGGACTTCCCCTACTCCTAATTCAGATGCATCAGTTTGGACATATAATTTTTTAGAGTAACAAGGGCTTTTCAGGACAGGTGCAGAGCACATGGCCTGCTTCAGCTCCTTAAAAGCTTTCTGACAGTTTGCTGTCCATAATACCTTTTTAGGCATTTTCTTGGATGTGAGGTCATTAGGAGGGGCTGCAACGGAGCCATAGTTCTTAATGAACCTCCTGTAATACCCACTGAGGCCTAGGAAGGCTCTCACCTGAGTCTGAGTGGCAGGGGGAACCCAACCAATAATTGTTTGGATTTTCCCCTGAAGTGGTGCAATCTGTTCCCCACCAACAAGGTGTCCCAGATAAACCACTTTACCCTGCCCTATCTGGCACTTTGAAGCCTTGATAGTGAGGCCTGCCTTTGCAGGGCCTCCAAAACTTTCCATAGGTGGACCAGGTGATCATCCCAGCTGGAGCTAAAGACAGCTATATCGTCCAAATATGCTGCACTGAAAGCCTCCAGCCCTTGCAGGACTGTGTTCACCAACCTTTGAAAAGTGGCAGGTGCATTATTCAAACCAAAAGGCATTACTGTAAATTGGTAATGGCCTCCAATGGTTGAAAATGCAGTTTTAGGTTTAGCATCTTCTGACAATTTGATCTGCCAATACCCTGCAGTCAAATCAAAAGTGCTTAGATACTTGGCAGATGTCAGTGTATCTATGAGCTCATCTGCCCTGGGTATAGGGTGAGCATCAGTTTTGGTTACCAGGTTGAGGCCTCTATAGTCTACACAAAACCGCATTTCCTTCTTTCCATCTTTGGAATGGGGTTTTGGTACAAGTACCACAGGAGAAGCCCATGGACTTTCAGAGTGCTCAACCACTCCTAGTTCTAACATTTTCTGCACATCTTGCTTTATGCAGTCCCTGACATGGTCAGGCTGCCTATAGATCTTACTTTTGACAGGTAAACTGTCTCCAGTATTTATAGTGTGCTCACACCAAGAAGTGGTACCTGGCACAGTAGAGAAGAGTTCAGAGAATTGATCTAGGAGATTTATGCAATGGTCTTTCTGCTCAGCAGTAAGACAATCAGCCAAAACTACACCTTTCACAAGAGCATCTTGTTCTGTGGAAGAGAAGAGATCAGCTAGAGGATCACTGTCTTCTTCCTGTCCCTCATCAGTTGCCATGAGCAGGGTGAGATCAGCCCTGTCATAGTAGGGTTTCAGGCGGTTGACATGGAGCACCATAAGGGGACTCCTGGCAGTGCCTAAGTCAACTAAATAGGTGACTTCTCCCTTCTTTTCAACAATTGTGTGGGGTCCACTCCATTTATCTTGGAGTGCTCTTGGGGCCACAGGCTCCAAGACCCACACTTTCTGCCCTGGTTGGTACTGAACCAAAACAGCCTTCTGATCATGCCATTGCTTCTGGAGCTCTTGGCTGGCCTGAAGGTTTTTACTGGCCTTTTTCATATACTCAGCCATCCTTGATCTGAGGCCAAGTACATAGTCCACAATATCTTGCTTTGGAGCTTTTAAAGGTTGTTCCCAACCCTCCTTCACAAGTGTGAGTGGACCCCTAACAGGATGTCCAAAAAGAAGTTCAAAGGGGCTGAAGCCCACTCCTTTTTGGGGTACCTCCCTGTAGGCAAAAAGGAGGCATGGTAGAAGGATATCCCATCTCCTGCGGAGCTTTTCAGGGAGACCCATAATCATGCCTTTGAGAGTTTTATTAAATCTCTCCACCAGTCCATTTGTTTGTGGATGATAGGGTGTAGTGAACTTATAAGTCACACCACACTCCTTCCACATGGCCTTTAAGTATGCAGACATGAAATTGCTTCCCCTGTCTGATACTACTTCCTTTGGGAAGCCCACCCTGGAAAATATTCCCAGGAGGGCCTTTGCCACTGCCGGTGCTGTAGTGGTCCTTAAAGGAATTGCTTCAGGATATCTTGTGGCATGGTCCACTACCACCAAGATAAACCTATTGCCTGAAGCAGTAGGAGGGTCAAGGGGGCCAACTATGTCAACCCCTACCCTCTCAAAGGGAACCCCAACCACAGGCAGTGGAATAAGGGGTGCCTTTGGGGTGCCACCTGTCTTGCCACTGGCTTGACAGGTTTCCCAGGACTTACAAAACTCTTTTGTGTCCTCAGACATCCTAGGCCAATGAAACAAGGGAACAAGCCTGTCCCAAGTTTTCCTTTGACCCAGATGCCCAGCTAGGGGAATGTCGTGGGCAAGAGTTAGGAGGAACTTTCTGTACTCCTGAGGAATCACTAATCTCCTGGCAGCTCCAGGTTTAGGATCCCTTGCCTCAGTGTACAAGAGGTTGTCCTCCCAGTAAACTCTGTGAGAGTCACTGACATCCCCATTAGCCTGTTTGACAGCTTGCTGTCTTAGACCCTCTAATGTGGGACAGGTTTGCTGTGCCAAACTCAGCTCCTCTCTGGCAGGCCCCCCTTCACCCAAAAGCTCAGCAGTGTCTGCTTCAAGATCCTCTGGTGTAGGTTCTGCACAGGGAGGGAATTCTTCTTCCTCAGAAGTTGAATCCACTGTAGAGGGAGGGATAGTAGGAAGTGGTTTGCTTCTACTAGCCCTAGCTTTAGGGAGCACTTGGTCCATTGTTCCAGGATCCAAGCTTCCCTGTCCTTTTTGCTTTTTGGCCTGAGCCCTGGTTAAAGCAAAAATATGCCCTGGGATGCCCAGCATTGCTGCATGGGCCTCCAACTCCACATCTGACCAAGCTGATGTCTCCAAATCATTTCCTAGTAGATAGTCTACAGGTAAATCTGTGGCTACCACAACTTTCTTTGGACCAGTAACCCCCACCCAGTTGAGATTTACAACAGCCATGGGGTGGCTAAGTGTGTTGTTGTGAGCATCGGTTACTTGGTACTGGTGACCAAGTACGTGTTGTTCAGGGTGGACCAGTTTCTCTATGACCATAGTCACACTGGCACCAGTGTCCCTGTAGGCCTGAACCTCAACACCATTTATTAGGGGTAGCTGCTTGTACTTATCCATATTAAGGGGACAAGCAACTAAGGTGGCTAAATCAATAGCCCCCTCAGAGACTAACACAGCCTCTGTGGCCTCCCTAACAAGGCCAACCCCAACTAAGTTACCAATAGTGAGCCCAGCTACTCCCTTGGATTGGCTATTAGTAGGTTTGCTCCCACCACCACTGCTATTAGTAGGGACACTAGGTGTAGCAGTAGGGGTTGTAGTGGTAGGAGGCTTGGTGCTTTTCTTTGGACAACTGGGATCTGTTGTCCAATGGCCTTTTATTTTACATAAATAGCACCATGGTTTCTTTTCTTTGTTTTGATTAAAGGAGGATTTGGGCCCACCACCCCCACCAGAGTGTTTTTGTGGGCCTGGTGAAGACTCATTTTTAGATTTGTCCCCACCCTTGTCAGAAGACTTACCATCCTTCTTTTTGTTGCCATCTTTGTCACCCCCTGTATGAACTTTTCTGTTCACCCTTGTTCTGACCCATTTGTCTGCCTTCTTTCCCAATTCTTGGGGAGAGGACAGATCAGAGTCCACCAAGTACTGGTGCAACAAATCAGACACACAATTATTAAGAATATGCTCTCTCAGGATAAAGTTATACAGCCTGTCATAATCAGTAACTTTACTGCCATGTAACCACCCCTCCAAGGCCTTCACTGAATGGTCAATGAAATCAACCCAGTCTTGTGAAGACTCCTTTTTGGTCTCTCTGAACTTTATCCTGTATTGTTCAGTGGTTAAGCCATAACCATCCAGGAGTGCATTCTTAAGAACTGTAAAATTATTGGCATCACTTTCTTTCACAGTAAGGAGCCTATCCCTACCTTTTCCACTAAATGATAGCCATAGGATAGCAGCCCACTGCCTTTGAGGGACATCCTGTACAACACAGGCCCTCTCAAGTGCAGCAAACCACTTGTTAATGTCATCCCCCTCCTTATAAGGGGGAACTATCTTATGCAGATTCCTGGAATCATGCTCTTTTGCAGGATGACTATGGGGAATACTGCTGCTGCCACCATGGGTTTCTAAACCCAACTTCTGTCTTTCCTTCTCTAATTCTAAAGACTGTCTATCCAAATCCAGCTGTTGCTTTTTAAGCTTCAGTCTGGTTTGTTCCACCCTCAACTTATTGAGTTCCCTCTCTAACAATCTGTCATCAGGGTTGGTGGGAGGGACATTCCTAGATACAGAGGTATGATGGGAATGAACAGAAGGAGACCTGTCCCTTACAGAGGGCACCCTAACAGCTTGGCTAACAGAAACATCAGCACCACTGTGGTGAGAATAAATGCTTTTGCTATGATGTGAGACAACACTATTTGTATGGTGTGGCTCTTCATCGTTACCAACTATGCTAGACTGTCTAGTAATGGGCAGGCTAGGAAGTTCCTTTCCTGAACTTTTTCCTGGGGCAGTCCCTGGATCAGATTGGGAACCATTAGCTACTTTTTCAACAGATGGGGCACTTTTAGCCTTATCTTGTTCTCTAAGCATGTTCAGTAACAGTTCCAAGGAAGGATTCTTCCCTACACTCAAACCTCTCTCTACACAGAGACTCCTTGCTCCTTTCCAGCTAAGGTGGTCATATGCAAGTTTGGACAGATCAACATTTTGGCCTGTGCCAGATATTTTTAGGGAGAGTTAAAGTGATAGAAAAAGAGAAAAAAGTTTTCAGAACCTTTTAGAAAGACAGAAAAAAAACTTTTAAAACTTTTTAGAACTTTTTAGAAAGTTTAGAAGTACTTTTCAGCACTTAGAAAAGAGTGAAAAGAGGAAATGCAAAACTTTTTGGTTATGTGTATATACACTGAACTTGTTTTGTATATTTTTCTCTTATGAAAAGTACAATGACAAGAGTGGTAAGTAATCTCAAAGCACTTATCCCACCGCTGCACAACCAATGTAGGAGGCTGGACTGGCTTGTAGTGAGTACCAAGGGGTACTTGCACCTTGCACCAGGCCCAGTTGTAGGAGGCTGGACTGGCTTGTAGTGAGTACCAAGGGGTACTTGCACCTTGCACCAGGCCCAGTTATCCCTTATTAGTGTATAGGGTGTCTAGCAGCTTAGGCTGTTAGATAATGGTAGCTTAGCAGAGCAGCTTAGGCTGAACTAGGAGACGTGTGAAGCTACTACAGTACCACTTAGTGTCATATGCACAATATCATAAGAAAACACAATACACAGTTTTACTAAAAATAAAGGTACTTTATTTTTATGACAATATGCCAAAGTATCTTAGAGTGTACCCTCAGTGAGAGGATAGGAAATATACACAAGATATATATACACAATAGCAAAAATATGCAGTATAGTCTTAGAAAACAGTGCAAACAATGTATAGTTACAATAGGATGCAATGGGGAAACATAGGGATAGGGGCAACACAAACCATATACTCCAAAAGTGGAATGCGAACCACGAATGGACCCCAAACCTATGTGACCTTGTAGAGGGTCGCTGGGACTATTAGAAAATAGTGAGAGTTAGAAAAATAACCCTCCCCAAGACCCTGAAAAGTGAGTGCAAAGTGCACTAAAGTTCCCCTAAGGACAAAGAAGTCGTGTTAGAGGAATAATGCAGGAAAGACACAAACCAACAATGCAACAACTGTGGATTTCCAATCTAGGGTACCTGTGGAACAAGGGGACCAAGTCCAAAAGTCACAAGCAAGTTGGAGATGGGCAGATGCCCAGGAAATGCCAGCTGCGGGTGCAAAGAAGCTTCTACTGGACAGAAGAAGCTGCGGTTTCTGCAGGAACGCAAAGGGCTAGAGACATCTCCTTTGGAGGACGGATCACTCTCGCCTGGTAGAGTCGTGCAGATGTATTTTCCCGCCGAAAGAATGCCAACAAGCCTTGCTAGCTGCAAATTGTGCTGTTTGTGTTTTTGGATGCTGCTGTGGCCCAGGAGGTCGCAAATTGGACCAGGAGGTAGAGGGGACGTGGAGCAAGACAGGGAGCCCACTTAGCAGCAGGTAGCACCCGGAGAAGTGCCAGAAACAGGCACTACGAGGATGTGTGAAACGGTGCTCACCCGAAGTCGCACAAAGAAGTCCCACGTCGCCGGAGAACAACTTAGGAGGTCGTGCAATGCAGGTTAGAGTGCCGTGGACCCAGGCTGGACTGTGCACAAAGGATTTCCGCCGGAAGTGCACGGAGGCCGGAGTAGCTGCAAAAGTCGCAGTTCCCAGCACTGCAGTCTAGCGAGGTGAGGCAAGGACTTACCTCCACCAAACTTGGACTGAAGAGTAACTGGACTGTGGGAGTCACTTGGACAGAGTTGCTGGATTCGAGGGACCTCGCTCGTCGTGCTGAGAGGAGACCCAAGGGACCGGTAATGCAGCTTTTTGGTGCCTGCGGTTGCAGGGGGAAGATTCCGTCGACCCACAGGAGATTTCTTCGGAGCTTCTAGTGCAGAGAGGAGGCAGACTACCCCCACAGCATGCACCACCAGGAAAACAGTCCAGAAGGAGGCAGGATCAGCGTTACAGAGTTGCAGTAGTCGTCTTTGCTACTTTGTTGCAGGTTTGCAGGCTTCCAGCGTGGTCAGCAGTCGATTCCTTGGCAGAAGGTGAAGAGAGAGATGCAGAGGAACTCGGCTGAGCTCTTGCATTCGTTATCTAAAGTTTCCCCAGAGACAGAGACACTAAATAGCCAGAAAAGAGGGTTTGGCTACTTAGGAGAGAGGATAGGCTAGCAACACCTGAAGGAGCCTATCACAAGGAGTCTCTGACGTCACCTGGTGGCACTGGCCACTCAGAGCAGTCCAGTGTGCCAGCAGCACCTCTGTTTCCAAGATGGCAGAGGTCTGGAGCACACTGGAGGAGCTCTGGACACCTCCCAGGGGAGGCGCAGGTCAGGGGAGTAGTCACTCCCCTTTCCTTTGTCCAGTTTCACGCCAGAGCAGGGCTAAGGGGTCCCCTGAAACGGTGTAGACTGGCTTATGCAGAATTGGGCACATCTGTGCCCCAGAAAGCATTTCCAGAGGCTGGGGGAGGCTACTCCTCCCCTGCCTTCACACCATTTTCCAAAGGGAGAGGGTGTCACACCCTCTCTCAGAGGAAGTTCTTTGTTCTGCCATCCTGGGCCAGGCCTGGCTGGACCCCAGGAGGGCAGATGCCTGTCTGAGGGGTTGGCAGCAGCAGCAGCTGCAGTGAAACCCCAGGAAGGGCAGTTTGGCAGTACCAGGGTCTGTGCTACAGACCACTGGGATCATGGGATTGTGCCAACTATGCCAGGATGGCATAGAGGGGGCAATTCCATGATCATAGACATGTTACATGCCCATATTCGGAGTTACCATTGTGAAGCTACATATAGGTAGTGACCTATATGTAGTGCACGTGTGTAATGGTGTCCCCGCACTCACAAAGTTCAGGGAATTGGCTCAGAACAATGTGGGGGCACCTTGGCTAGTGCCAGGGTGCCCTCACACTAAGTAACTTTGCACCTAACCATTACCAGGTAAAGGTTAGACATATAGGTGACTTATAAGTTACTTAAGTGCAGTGTAAAATGGCTGTGAAATAACGTGGACGTTATTTCACTCAGGCTGCAGTGGCAGGCCTGTGTAAGGATTGTCAGAGCTCCCTATGGGTGGCAAAAGAAATGCTGCAGCCCATATGGATCTCCTGGAACCCCAATACCCTGGGTACCTTAGTACCATATACTAGGGATTTATAAGGGTGTTCCAGTAAACCAATGTAAATTGGTAAAATTGGTCACTAGCCTGTTAGTGACAATTTGAAATAAATGAGAGAGCATAACCACTGAGGTTCTGGTTAGCAGAGCCTCAGTGAGACAGTTAGGCACCACACAGGGAACACATACATATAGGCCACAAACTTATGAGCACTGGGGTCCTGACTAGCAGGGTCCCAGTGACACATAACAAACATACTGAAAACATAGGGTTTTCACTATGAGCACTGGGCCCTGGCTAGCAGGATCCCAGTGAGACAGTGAAAACACCCTGGCATACACTCACAAACAGGCCAAAAGTGGGGGTAACAAGGCTAGAAAGAGGCTACTTTCTCACACAACCCCCCCCCCAAACGAAGGACAATAAGGCTAACCTTGGCCAGTTGAGACTTTATTGTCTAAGTGGTGATAAGTAGAGAGTAGTTCTGCAATAGACTGGTTACTCCCTTTATCATCCACTATATGGTTACTTCCCTGTGGGGATGTAAACCACCCTGTTTGAAGTTTTTTAGCTAAGTAACAATGTGAAGATGTATTTTCAGAGTTTCTATCAGTAAGTTTTAGTTTAGAGCAGTGGGAATTGTCAGACAGGGATGCTGTCTCAGTAAAGCCATAGCTGGGCAAAAACTTTGTCCATATGGCTGGAAGAGGGAACAGGGATGCTGTTTCTCTTGAGTTGGAGCAGGGCAGGGATGCTGTCCTATGAGCTCCACACTAGGGCTGGGATGCTGTCCTAAGTGTTGTGAGGCAGTGCAGAGTTTCTGCACTAAAGTTTCTCTGGGAGGGTTGGAGGGATGCTCCATGTTAACTAAAATAGTGCTCTTTTTCTCACCAATGTTAGTTATCCCACAGAGAGGTACTTCTACCTCAGGGAGTACAGTTTTGCCAACTGATGATTCCCTTGGAACAGGTGCCACCCCAGGAGAGGTTTCTCCCACCACAGGAATGGTATCCTGAATGGTAGGGTGGTTAGGGGATACTGTGATACCCCTTTTACCTGTTGATGGAGAGGGATCCTGAGTTTTCAGGCCTTCTCTCCTTTGCTTTTTCATTTCAGTAGAAATGAGAGGGAACTATTCCTCTGGGATGCCCAGCATGGCTGCATGGGCATAAAACTCTACATCAGCCCAACCTGAGGCCTCTAGGTCATTACCTAAGAGACAGTCTACATGTAAGCTAGGTGATACCACCACCTGCTTAGGGCCAGTAACTCCACCCCAACTAAACTGAATTATAGCTAAGGGAAGAAACTTAGTGGAGTTATGGACATCAATAATCTTATACTGTTGTCCAATGATGTGTTGTTCAGGAGCCACTAGGTTTTCAGTCACCAAAGTGATACTGGCACCTGTGTCCCTGTAGGCCAAGGCCTCAACACCATTTATTGAAACTGTCTGCCTGTACTTATCCATTGTAAGGGGACAAGCAGCCAGTGTGGCAAGGCCAATGCCACTAGGTGTGACAGAAACTGTCTTGGGACTGACTACCCCAGTTTCTATGATGGACCCATAAGTGAACCCAACTACACCCTTTGCTTGACTGTTGCCAGCAGTCCCACCACTAGTACCACTACTGCTAGGGGCACTAGAGCTCGATGTATTAGTGGTGGTAGGCTCAGGGGGTTTACCTGGACAGGACTTATCCCCTGGCCTATGGCCTCTATTTTTACACACAAAGCACCAAGGCTTTTTAAATTGTGTAGGTTGAGAAGAAGAGGAAGAATTTGTTTTATCCCCACCCCCTGAAGAGTGTTTAAGATTTGAAGTGGGATCTTTGGTTTTACCCTTGTCCCCATGCTTATCTTGAGATTTTTCACCATCTTTCTTCTTAGTGTTCTCTTTGTCACCCCCTGTATGAACTTTTCTGTTCACCCTTGTTCTGACCCATTTGTCTGCCTTCTTTCCCAATTCTTGGGGAGAGGTCAGATCAGAGTCCACCAAGTACTGGTGCAACAAATCAGACACACAATTATTAAGAATATGCTCTCTCAGGATCAAGTTATACAGGCTGTCATAATCAGTAACTTTACTGCCATGTAACCACCCCTCCAAGGCCTTCACTGAATGGTCAATGAAATCAACCCAGTCTTGTGAAGACTCCTTTTTGGTCTCTCTGAACTTTATCCTGTATTGTTCAGTGGTTAAGCCATAACCATCCAGGAGTGCATTCTTAAGAACTTGGAAATTATTAGCATCATTTTCTTTCACAGTAAGGAGCCTATCCCTACCTTTTCCACTAAATGATAGCCATAGGATAGCAGCCCACTGCCTTTGAGGGACATCCTGTACAACACAAGCCCTCTCAAGTGCAGCAAACCACTTGTTAATGTCATCCCCCTCCTTATAAGGGGGAACTATCTTGTGCAGATTCCTGGAATCATGCTCTTTTGCAGGATGACTATGGGGAATACTGCTGCTGCCACCATGGGTTTCTAAACCCAACTTCTGTCTTTCCTTCTCTAGTTCAAAAGACTGTCTATCCAAATCCAGCTGTTGCTTTTTAAGCTTCAGTCTGGTTTGTTCCACCCTCAACTTATTGAGTTCCCTCTCTAACATTCTGTCATCAGGGTTGGTGGGAGGGACATTCCTAGATACAGAGGTATGATGGGAATGAACAGAAGGAGACCTGTCCCTTACAGAAGCCACCCTAACAGTTGGCTAACAGAAACATTACTACCAGTATGGTGAGAGTAAATGCTTTTGCTATGATGTGAGACAACACTATTTGTATGGTGTGGCTCATCATCATTACCAACTATGCTAGACTGTCTAGTAATGGGCAGGCTAGGAAGTTTCTTTCCTGAATCTTTTCCTGAGGGAGTCCCTGAATCAGATTGGGAACTATTAGGTACTTTTTCAACAGATGGGGCACCTATAGCCTTATCTTGTTCTCTAAGCATGTTAAGTAACAGTTCCAAGGAAGGATTCTTCCCTACACTCAAACCTCTCTCTATGCAGAGACTCCTTGCTCCTTTCCATCTAAGGTGATCATATGCAAGTTTGGACAGATCAACATTTTGGCCTGTGCCAGACATTTTTAGAGAGAGTTAAAGTGATAGAAAAAGAGAAAAAAGTTTGTCAGAGCTTTTAGAAAGACAGAGAAAAAAACTTTAAAAACTTTTTAGAACTTTTTAGAAAGTTAGAAGTACTTTTCCGCACTTAGAAAAGAGTGAAAAGAGGAAATGCAAAACTTTTTGGCTATGTGAATATACACTGACCTTGTTTTGTATATTTTTCTCTTATGAAAAGTACAATGACAAGAGTGGTAAGTAGTCTCAAAGCACTTATCCCACCGCTGCACAACCAATGTAGGAGGCTGGACTGGCTTGTAGTGAGTACCAAGGGGTACTTGCACCTTGCACCAGGCCCAGTTATCCCTTATTAGTGTATAGGGTGTCTAGCAGCTTAGGCTGATAGATAATGGTAGCTTAGCAGAGCAGCTTAGGCTGAACTAGGAGACGCGTGAAGCTACTACAGTACCACTTAGTGTCATATGCACAATATCATAAGAAAACACAATACAGTTATACTAAAAATAAAGGTACTTTATTTTTATGACAATATGCCAAAGTATCTCAGAGTGTACCCTCAGTGAGAGGATAGGAAATATACACAAGATATATATATACAATACCAAAAATATGCAGTATAGTCTTAGAAAACAGTGCAAACAATGTATAGTTACAATTGGATGCAATGGGGACACATAGGGATGGGGCAACACAAACCATATACTACAAAAGTGGAATGCGAACCACGAATGGACCCCAAACCTATGTGACCTTGTAGAGGGTCGCTGGGACTATTAGAAAATAGTGAGAGTTAGAAAAATAACCCTCCCCAAGACCCTGAAAAGTGAGTGCAAAGTGCACTAAAGTTCCCCCAAGGACATAGAAGTAGTGATAGAGGAATAATGCAGGAAAGACACAAACCAACAATGCAACAACGATGGATTTCCAATCTTGGGTACCTGTGGAACAAGGGGACCAAGTCCAAAAGTCACAAGCAAGTCGGAGATGGGCAGATGCCCAGGAAATGCCAGCTGCGGGTGCAAAGAAGCTTCTACTGGACAGAAGAAGCTGAGGTTTCTGCAGGAACGAAAAGGGCTAGAGACTTCCCCTTTGGTGGACTCATCTCTCTTGCCGTGAAAAGTCGTGCAGAAGTGTTTTCCCGCCGAAAGAATGCCAACAAGCCTTGCAAGCTGCAAATCGTGCGGTTAGCGTTTTTGGACGCTGCTGTGACCCAGGAAGGAACAGGGTGTCTCAAATTTCGCCAGAAGGTAGAGGAGATGTCAAGCAAGACAAGGAGCCCTCTCAGCAGCAGGTAGCACCCGGAGAAGTGCCAGAAACAGGCACTACGAGGATGTGTGAAATGGTGCTCACCCGAAGTTACACAAAGGAGTCCCACGTCGCCGGAGACCAACTTAGAAAGTCGTGCAATGCAGGTTAGAGTGCCGTGGACACAGGCTTGGCTGTGCACAAAGGATTTCCGCCGGAAGTGCACAGGGGCCAGAGTAGCTGCAAAAGTCGCTGTTCCCAGCAATGCAGTCTAGCGAGGTGAGGCAAGGACTTACCTCCACCAAACTTGGACTGAAGAGTCACTGGACTGTGGGGGTCACTTGGACAGAGTTGCTGGATTCGAGGGACCTCGCTCGTTGTGCTGAGAGGAGACCCAAGGGACCGGTAATGCAGCTTTTTGGTGCCTGCGGTTGCAGGGGGAAGATTCCGTCGACCCACAGGAGATTTCTTCGGAGCTTCTAGTGCAGAGAGGAGGCAGACTACCCCCATAGCATGCACCACCAGGAAAACAGTCGAGAAGGTGGCAGGATCAGCGTTACAGAGTTGCAGTAGTCGTCTTAGCTACTATGTTGCAGGTTTGCAGGCTTCCAGCTCGGTCAGCAGTCGATTCCTTGGCAGAAGGTGAAGAGAGAGATGCAGAGGAACTCGGATGAGCTCTTGCATTCGTTATCTAAAGTTTCCCCAGAGACAGAGACCCTAAATAGCCAGAAAAGAGGGTTTGGCTACCTAGGAGAGAGGATAGGCTAGCAACACCTGAAGGAGCCTATCACAAGGAGTCTCTGACGTCACCTGGTGGCACTGGCCACTCAGAGCAGTCCAGTGTGCCAGCAGCACCTCTGTTTCCAAGATGGCAGAGGTCTGGAGCACACTGGAGGAGCTCTGGACACCTCCCAGGGGAGGTGCAGGTCAGGGGAGAGGTCACTCCCCTTTCCTTTGTCCAGTTTCGCGCCAGAGCAGGGCTAAGGGGTCCCCTGAACCGGTGTAGACTGGCTTATGCAGAATTGGGCACATCTGTGCCCAAGAAAGCATTTCCAGAGGCTGGGGGAGGCTACTCCTTCCCTGCCTTCACACCATTTTCCAAAGGGAGAGGGTGTAACACCCTCTCTCAGAGGAAGTCCTTTGTTCTGCCATCCTGGGCCAGGCCTGGCTGGACCCCAGGAGGGCAGCTGCCTGTCTGAGGGGTTGGCAGCAGCAGCAGCTGGAGTGAAACCCCAGGAAGGGCAGTTTGGCAGTACAGGGTCTGTGCTACAGAACACTGGGATCATGGGATTGTGCCAACTATGCAAGGATGGCATAGAGGGGGCAATTCCATGATCATAGACATGTTACATGGCCATATTCGGAGTTACCATTGTGAAGCTACATATAGGTAGTGACCTATATGTAGTGCACGCGTGTAATGGTGTCCCCGCACTCACAAAGTCCGGGGAATTGGCCCTGAACAATGTGGGGGCACCTAGGCTAGTGCCAGGGTGCCCTCACACTAAGTAACTTTGCACCTAACCTTTACCAGGTAAAGGTTAGACATATAGGTGACTTATAAGTTACTTAAGTGCAGTGTAAAATGGCTGTGAAATTACGTGGACGTTATTTCACTCAGGCTGCAGTGGCAGGCCTGTGTAAGAATTGTCAGAGCTCCCTATGGGTGGCAAAAGAAATGCTGCAGCCCATACAGCTCTCCTGGAACCCCAATACCCTGGGTACCTCAGTACCATATACTAGGGAATTATAAGGGTGTTCCAGTAAGCCAATGTAAATTGGTAAAATTGGTCACTAGCCTGTTAGTGACAATTTGAAAGAAATGAGAGAGCATAACCACTGAGGTTCTGATTAGCAGAGCCTCAGTGAGACAGTTAGTCACTACACAGGTTACACATTCAGGCACACTTATGAGCACTGGGGCCCTGGAGAACAGGGTCCCAGTGACACATACAACTAAAACAACATATATACAGTGAAAAATGGGGGTAACATGCCAGGCAAGATGGTACTTTCCTACACTTACCTCCACCAAACTTGGACTGAAGAGTCACTGGACTGTGGGAGTCACTTGGACAGAGTTGCTGAGTTAAAGGGACCTCGCTCGTCGTGCTGAGAGGAGACCCAGAGGACCGGTGATGCAGTTCTTTGGTGCCTGCGGTTGGAGGGGGAAGATTCCGTCGACCCACGGGAGATTTCTTCGGAGCTTCTAGTGCAGAGAGGAGGCAGACTACCCCCACAGCATGCACCACCAGGAAAACAGTCGAGAAGGCGGCAGGATCGGTGTTACACGGTTGCAGTAGTCGTCTTTGCTACTTTGTTGCAGTTTTGCAGCCTTCCAGCACGGTCAGCAGTCGACTCCTTGGCAGAAGGTGAAAAGAGAGATGCAGAGGAACTCTGATGAGCTCTTGCATTCGTTATCTAAGGAATTCCCCAAAGCAGAGACCCTAAATAGCCAGAAAAGAGGGTTTGGCTACTTAGGAGAGAGGATAGGCTAGCAACACCTGAAGGAGCATATCAGAAGGAGTCTCTGACGTCACCTGCTGGCACTGGCCACTCAGAGCAGTCCAGTGTGCAAGAAGCACCTCTGTTTCCAAGATGGCAGAGGTCTGGAGCACACTGGAGGAGCTCTGGGCACCTCCCAGGGGAGGTACAGGTCAGGGGAGTGGTCACTCCCCTTTCCTTTGTCCAGTTTCACGCCAGAGCAGGGCTGAGGGGTCCCTGAACCGGTGTAGACTGGCTTATGCAGAAATGGGCACCATCTGGGCCCATGAAAGCATTTCCAGAGGCTGGGGGAGGCTACTCCTCCCCTGCCTTAACACCTTTTTCCAAAGGGAGAGGGTGTAACACCCTCTCTCTGAGGAAGTCCTTTGTTCTGCCTTCCTGGGCCAAGCCTGGCTGGACCCCAGGAGGGCAGAAACCTGTCTGAGGGGTTGGCAGCAGCAGCAGCTGCAGTGAAACCCCTGAAAAGGCAGTTTGGCAGTACCCGGGTCTGTGCTAAAGACCCGGGGAATCATGGGATTGTCTCCCCAATACCAGGATGGCATTGGGGGGGGGCAATTCCATGATCTTAGACATGTTACATGGCCATGTTCGGAGTTACCATTGTGAAGCTACACATAGGTAGTGACCTATGTGTAGTGCACGCGTGTAATGGTGTCCCCGCACTCACAAAGTCCGGGGAATTTGCCCTGAACAATGTGGGAGCACCTTGGCTAGTGCCAGGTTGCCCACACACTAAGTAACTTAGCACCCAACCTTTACCAGGTAAAGGTTAGACATATAGGTGACTTATAAGTTACTTAAGTGCAGTGGTAAATGGCTGTGAAATAACGTGGACGTTATTTCACTCAGGCTGCAGTGGCAGGCCTGTGTAAGAATTGTCAGAGCTCCCTATGGTTGGCAAAAGAAATGCTGCAGCCCATAGGGATCTCCTGGAACCCCAATACCCTGGGTACCTCAGTACCATATACTAGGGAATTATAAGGGTGTTCCAGTATGCCAATGTAAATTGGTGAAATTGGTCACTAGCCTGTTAGTGACAATTTGGAAAGAAATGAGAGAGCATAACCACTGAGGTTCTGGATAGCAGAGCCTCAGTGGGACAGTTAGTCATAACACAGGTAACACATACAGGGCACACTTATGAGCACTGGGGCCCTGGCTGGCAGGGTCCCAGTGACACATACAACTAAAACAATATATATACAGTGAAAATTGGGGGTAACATGCCAGGCAAGATGGTACTTTCCTACACTGATGAGGACTCATTTTTAGATTTGTCCCCACCCTTGTCTGAAGACTTACCACCCTTCTTCTTGCCATCCTTGTCACCCCCTGTATGAACTTTTCTGTTCACTCCTGTTCTGACCCATTTGTCTGCCTTCTTTCCCAATTCTTGGGGAGAGGTGCACAGTTATTCAGAATATGCTCTCTCAAGATTAGATTGTACAGGCTTTCATAGTCAGAAACTTTACTGCCATGTAACCAACCCTCCAAGGCCTTCAGTGAATAGTCAACAAAGTCTACCCAGTCTTGTGAGGACTCTTTTCTGGTTTCTCTGAACTTAATCCTGTATTGTTCAGTGGTTAAGCCACATCAATCCAAGAGTGCATTCTTCAAAACTGTAAAATTATTGGCATCACTTTCCTTCACAGTAAGGAGCCTATCTCTACCCTTTCCACTGAAAGATAGCCATAGGATAGAAGCCCACTGCCTTTGAGGGACCCCCTGTACAACACAGGCCCTCTCAAGTGCAGCAAACCACTTGTTAATGTCATCCCCCTCCCTGTAAGGGAGAACTATCTTATGCAGATTCCTAGAATCATGCTCTTTCACAGGATTACTATCTGGAATACTGCTGCTGCCACCATGGGGTCCTAACCCCAACCTCTGTCTTTCTTTTTCTAAGTCTAAAAATTCCCTGTCTAGAGCCAGCTGTTGCTGTTTAAGCTTCAGCCTGGACTCTTCCACTCTCAATCTATTGAGCTCCCTTTCTAATGATCTGTCATCAGGGTGGGTGGGTTGGGCATGCTTTGACACAGAAGAATGATGTGAATGAACAGAGGGAGACCTGTCCCTAACAGCTGGCACCCTATGTAGGAAAGTACCATCTTGCCTGGCATGTTACCCCCATTCATTTTTCACTGTATATATGTTGTTTTAGTTGTATGTGTCACTGGGACCCTGGTAACCCAGGGCCCCAGTGCTCATAAGTGTGCCTGAATGTGTTACCTGTGTAGTGACTAACTGTCTCACTGAGGCTCTGCTAATCAGAACCTCAGTGGTTATGCTCTCTCATTTCTTTCCAAATTGTCACTAACAGGCTAGTGACCATTTTTACCAATTTACATTGGCTTACTGGAACACCCTTATAATTCCCTAGTATATGTTACTGAGGTACCCAGGGTATTGGGGTTCCAGGAGATCCCTATGGGCTGCAGCATTTCTTTTGCCACCCATAGGGAGCTCTGACAACTCTTACACAGGCCTGCCACTGCAGCCTGAGTGAAATAACGTCCACGTTATTTCACAGCCATTTTTCACTGCACTTAAGTAACTTATAAATCACCTATATCTCTAACCTTTACATGGTAAAGGTTAGGTGCAAAGTTACTTAGTGTGAGGGCACCCTGGCACTAGCCAAGGTGCCCCCACATTGTTCAGAGCCAATTCCCTGAACTTTGTGAGTGCGGGGACACCATTACACGCGTGCACTACATATAGGTCACTACCTATATGTAGCTTCACAATGGTAACTCCGAATATGGCCATGTAACATGTCTATGATCATGGAATTACCCCCTCTATGCCATCCTGGCATAGTTGGCACAATCCCATCATCCCAGTGGTCTGTAGCACAGACCCTGGTACTGCCAAACTGCCCTTCCTGGGGTTTCACTGCAGCTGCTGCTGCTGCCAACCCCTCAGACAGGCATCTGCCCTCCTGGGGTCCAGCCAGGCCTGGCCCAGGATGGCAGAACAAAGAACTTCCTCTGAGAGAGGGTGTGACACCCTCTCCCTTTGGAAAATGGTGTGAAGGCAGGGGAGGAGTAGCCTCCCCCAGCCTCTGGAAATGCTTCCTTGGGCACAGATGTGCCCAATTCTGCATAAACCAGTCTACACAGGTTCAGGGGACCCCTTAGCCCTGCTCTGGCGCGAAAATGGACAAAGGAAAGGGGAGTGACCACTCCCCTGACCTGCACCTCCCCTGGGAGGTGTCCAGAGCTCCTCCAGTGTGCTCCAGACCTCTGCCATCTTGGAAACAGAGGTGCTGCTGGCACACTGGACTGCTCTGAATGGCCAGTGCCACCAGGTGACGTCAGAGACTCCTTGTGATAGGCTCCTTCAGGTGTTGCTAGCCTATCCTCTCTCCTAAGTAGCCAAACCCTCTTTTCTGGCTATTTAGGGTCTCTGTCTCTGGGGAAACTTTAGATAACGAATGCAAGAGCTCAGCCGAGTTCCTCTGCATCTCTCTCTTCACCTTCTGATAAGGAATCGACTGCTGACCGCGCTGGAAGCCTGCAAACCTGCAACATAGTAGCTAAGACGACTACTGCAACTCTGTATCGCTGATCCTGCCGCCTTCTCGACTGTTTTCCTGTTTGTGCATGCTGTGGGGGTAGTCTGCCTCCTCTCTGCACCAGAAGCTCCGAAGAAATCTCCCGTGGGTCGACGGAATCTTCCCCCTGCAACCGCAGGCACCAAAAAGCTGCATTACCGGTCCCTTGGGTCTCCTCTCAGCACGACGAGCGAGGTCCCTCGAATCCAGCAACTCTGTCCAAGTGGCCCCCACAGTCCAGTGACTCTTCAGTCCAAGTTTGGTGGAGGTAAGTCCTTGCCTCACCTCGCTAGACTGCATTGCTGGGAACCGCAACTTTTGCAGCTACTCCGGCCTCCATGCACTTCCGGCGGAAATCCTTTGTGCACAGTCCAGCCTGGCTCCACGGCACTCTAACCTGCATTGCACGACCTCCTAAGTTGTTCTCCGGCGACGTGGGAATTCTTTGTGCGACTTCGGGTGAGCACCATTTCACGCATCCTTGTAGTGCCTGTTTCTGGCACTTCTCCAGGTGCCACCTGCTGCTGAGAGGGCTCCTTGTCTTGACCGACGTCCCCTCTCTCTTCTGGTCCAATTGGCGACCTCCTGGTCCCTCCAGGGCCACAGCAGCATCCAAAAATGCTAACCGCACTATTTGCAGCTAGCAAGGCTTGTTAGCGTTCTTTCGGCGGGAAAACACTTCTGCACGACTCTCCACGGCAAGTGGGATCCGTCCACTAAAGGGGAAGTCTCTAGCCCTTTTCGTTCCTGCAGAAACCGCAGCTTCTTCTGTCCAGTAGAAGCTTCTTTGCACCCGCAGCTGGCATTTCCTGGGCATCTGCCCATCTCCGACTTGCTTGTGACTTTTGGACTTGGTCCCCTTGTTCCACAGGTACCCTAGATTGGAAATCCACAGTTGTTGCATTGTTGGTTTGTGTCTTTCCTGCATTATTCCTCTAACACGACTTCTTTGTCCTTAGGGGAACTTTAGTGCACTTTGCACTCACTTTTCAGGGTCTTGGGGAGGGTTATTTTTCTAACTCTCACTATTTTCTAATAGTCCCAGCGACCCTCTACAAGGTCACATAGGTTTGGGGTCCATTCGTGGTTCGCATTCCACTTTTGGAGTATATGGTTTGTGTTGCCCCTATCCCTATGTTTCCCCATTGCATCCTATTGTAACTATACATTGTTTGCACTGTTTTCTAAGACTATACTACATATTTTTGCTATTGTGTACATATATCTTGTGTTATATTTCCTATCCTCTCACTGAGGATACACTCTAAGATACTTTGGCATATTGTCATAAAAATAAAGTACCTTTATTTTTAGTATAACTGTGTATTGTGTTTTCTTATGATATTGTGCATATGACACTGTGTGGTACTGTAGTAGCTTCACACGTCTCCTAGTTCAGCCTAAGCTGCTCTGCTAAGCTACCATTATCTATCAGCCTAAGCTGCTAGACACCCTATACACTAATAAGGGATAACTGGGCCTGGTGCAAGGTGCAAGTACCCCTTGGTACTCACTACAAGCCAGTCCAGCCTCCTACATTGGTTGTGCAGCGGTGGGATAAGTGCTTTGAGACTACTTACCACTCTTGTCATTGTACTTTTTCATAAGAGAAAAATATACAAAACAAGGTCAGTGTATATACACATAGCCAAAAAGTTTAGCATTTCCTCTTTTCACTCTTTTCTAAGTGCTGAAAAGTACTTCTAAACTTTCAAAAAGTTCTTAAAAGTTTAAAAAGTTTTTTTTCTATCTTTCTAAAAAGTTCTGAAAACTTTTTTCTCTTTGTCTATCACTTTAACTCTCTCTAAAAATGTCTGGCACAGGCCAAAATGTTGATCTGTCCAAACTTGCATATGATCACCTTAGCTGGAAAGGAGCAAGGAGTCTCTGCATAGAGAGAGGTTTGAGTGTAGGGAAGAATCCTTCCTTGGAACTGTTACTTAACATGCTTAGAGAACAAGATAAGGCTATAGGTGCCCCATCTGTTGAAAAAGTACCTAATAGTTCCCAATCTGATTCAGGGACTCCCCCAGGAAAAGATTCAGGAAAGAAACTTCCTAGCCTGCCCATTACTAGACAGTCTAGCATAGTTGGTAATGATGATGAGCCACACCATACAAATACTGTTGTCTCACATCATAGCAAATGCATTTATTCTCACCATACTGGTAGTAATGTTTCTGTTAGCCAAGCTGTTAGGGTGGCTTTTGTAAGGGACAGGTCTCCTTCTGTTCATTCCCATCATACCTCTGTATCTAGGAATGTCCCTCCCACCAACCCTGATGACAGAATGTTAGAGAGGGAACTCAATAAGTTGAGGGTGGAACAAACCAGACTGAAGCTTAAAAAGCAACAGCTGGATTTGGATAGACAGTCTTTTGAACTAGAGAAGGAAAGACAGAAGTTGGGTTTAGAAACCCATGGTGGCAGCAGCAGTATTCCCCATAGTCATCCTGCAAAAGAGCATGATTCCAGGAATCTGCACAAGATAGTTCCCCCTTATAAGGAGGGGGATGACATTAACAAGTGGTTTGCTGCACTTGAGAGGGCCTGTGTTGTACAGGATGTCCCTCAAAGGCAGTGGGCTGCTATCCTATGGCTATCATTTAGTGGAAAAGGTAGGGATAGGCTCCTTACTGTGAAAGAAAATGATGCTAATAATTTCCAAGTTCTTAAGAATGCACTCCTGGATGGTTATGGCTTAACCACTGAACAATACAGGATAAAGTTCAGAGAGACCAAAAAGGAGTCTTCACAAGACTGGGTTGATTTCATTGACCATTCAGTGAAGGCCTTGGAGGGGTGGTTACATGGCAGTAAAGTTACTGATTATGACAGCCTGTTTAACTTGATCCTGAGAGAGCATATTCTTAATAATTGTGTGTCTGATTTGTTGCACCAGTACTTGGTGGACTCTGATCTGACCTCTCCCCAAGAATTGGGAAAGAAGGCAGACAAATGGGTCAGAACAAGGGTGAACAGAAAAGTTCATACAGGGGGTGACAAAGATGGCAACAAAAAGAAGGATGGTAAGTCTTCTGACAAGGGTGGGGACAAATCTAAAAATGAGTCTTCATCAGGCCCACAAAAACACTCTGGTGGGGGTGGTGGGCCCAAATCCTCTTTTAATCAGAACAAGGAAAATAAACCATGGTGCTATTTATGTAAAATAAAAGGCCATTGGACAACAGATCCCAGTTGTCCAAAGAAAAGCACCAATGCTCCTACCACTACAACCCCTACTGCTACCCCTAGTGTCCCTACTAATAGCAGTGGTGGTGGGAGCAAACCTACTAATAGCCAATCCAAGGGAGTAGCTGGGCTCACTATTGGTAACTTAGTTGGGGTTGGCCTTGTTAGGGAGGCCACAGAGGCTGTGTTAGTCTCTGAGGGGGCTATTGATTTAGCCACCTTAGTTGCTTGTCCCCTTAATATGGATAAGTACAAGCAGCTACCCCTAATAAATGGTGTTGAGGTTCAGGCCTACAGGGACACTGGTGCCAGTGTGACTATGCTCATAGAGAAACTGGTCCACCCTGAACAACACCTACTTGGTCACCAGTGCCAAGTAACCGATGCTCACAACAACACACTTAGCCACCCCATGGCTGTTGTTAATCTCAACTGGGGGGGGGTTACTGGTCCAAAGAAAGTTGTGGTAGCTTCAGATTTACCTGTAGACTGTCTATTAGGGAATGATTTGGAGACATCAGCTTGGTCAGATGTGGAGTTGGAGGCCCATGCAGCAATGCTGGGCATCCCAGGGCATATTTTTGCTTTGACAAGGGCTCAGGCCAAAAAGCAAAAAGGACAGGGAAGCTTGGATCCTGGAACAATGGACCAAGTGCTCCCTAAAGCTAGGGCTGGTAGAAGCAAACCACTTCCTACTATCCCTCCCTCTACAGTGGATTCAACTTCTGAGGAAGAAGAATTCCCTCCCTGTGCAGAACCTACACCAGAGGAGCTGGAAGCAGACACTGCTGAGCTTTTGGGTGAAGGGGGGCCTGCCAGGGAGGAGCTGAGTGTGGCACAGCAAACCTGTCCCACATTAGAGGGTCTCAGACAGCAAGCTGTCAAACAGGCTAATGGGGATGTCAGTGACTCTCACAGAGTTTACTGGGAGGACAACCTCTTGTACACTGAGCATAGGGATCCTAAACCTGGAGCTGCCAGGAGATTAGTGATTCCTCAGGAGTACAGAAAGTTCCTCCTAACCCTGGCACATGACATTCCCCTAGCTGGGCATCTAGGACAAATGAAAACTTGGGACAGACTGGTTCCATTGTTTCATTGGCCTAGGATGTCTGAGGACACAAAATAATTTTGTAAGTCCTGTGAAACCTGTCAAGCCAGTGGCAAGACAGGTGGAACTCCAAAGGCACCCCTTATTCCAATGCCTGTGGTTGGGGTACCCTTTGAAAGGGTAGGGGTTGACATAGTTGGCCCCCTTGACCCTCCTACTGCTTCAGGCAATAGGTTTATCTTGGTGGTAGTGGACCATGCCACAAGATATCCTGAAGCTATTCCTTTAAGGACCACTACAGCACCTGCAGTGGCAAAGGCCCTCCTCGGAATATTTTCCAGGGTGGGCTTCCCAAAGGAAGTGGTATCAGACAGGGGAAGCAATTTCATGTCTGCATACTTAAAGGCCATGTGGAAGGAGTGTGGTGTAACGTACAAGTTCACAACACCCTATCATCCACAAACAAATGGACTGGTGGAGAGATTTAATAAAACTCTCAAAGGCATGATTATGGTCTCCCTGAAAAACTCCGCAGGAGATGGGATATCCTTCTACCATGCCTCCTTTTTGCCTACAGGGAGGTACCCCAGAAAGGAGTGGGCTTCAGCCCCTTTGAACTTCTTTTTGGACACCCTGTTAGGGGTCCACTCACACTTGTAAAGGAGGGTTGGGAACAACCTTTAAAAGCTCCTAAGCAGGATATTGTGGATTATGTACTTGGCCTCAGATCAAGAATGGCTGAGTACATGAAAAAGGCCAGTAAAAACCTTCAGGCCAGCCAAGAGCTCCAGAAGCAATGGCATGATCAGAAGGCTGTTTTGGTTCAGTACCAACCAGGGCAGAAAGTGTGGGTCTTGGAGCCTGTGGCCCCAAGAGCACTCCAAGATAAATGGAGTGGACCCCACACAATTGTTGAAAAGAAGGGAGAAGTCACCTATTTAGTTGACTTAGGCACTGCCAGGAGTCCCCTTAGGGTGCTCCATGTCAACCGCCTGAAACCCTACTATGACAGGGCTGATCTCACCCTGCTCATGGCAACTGATGAGGGACAGGAAGAAGACAGTGATCCTCTACCTGATCTCTTCTCTTCCACAGAACAAGATGCTCTTGTGGAAGGTGTAGTTTTGGCTGATTGTCTTACTGCTGAGCAGAAAGACCATTGCATAAATCTCCTAGATCAATTCTCTGAACTCTTCTCTACTGTGCCAGGTACCACTTCTTGGTGTGAGCACACTATAGATACTGGAGACAGTTTACCTGTCAAAAGTAAGATCTATAGGCAGCCTGACAATGTCAGGGACTGCATAAAGCAAGAGGTCCAGAAAATGTTAGAACTAGGAGTGGTTGAGCACTCTGAAAGTCCATGGGCTTCTCCTGTGGTACTTGTACCAAAACCCCATTCCAAAGATGGAAAGAAGGAAATGCGGTTTTGTGTAGACTATAGAGGTCTCAACTTGGTAACCAAAACTGATGCTCACCCTATACCCAGGGCAGATGAGCTCATAGATACACTGGCATCTGCCAAGTATCTAAGCACTTTTGATTTGTCTGCAGGGTATTGGCAGATCAAATTGTCAGAAGATGCTAAACCTAAGACTGCATTTTCTACCATTGTAGGACATTACCAGTTTACTGTAATGCCTTTTGGTTTGAAAAATGCACCTGCCACTTTTCAAAGGTTGGTGAACACAGTCCTGCAAGGGCTGGAAGCTTTCAGTGCAGCATATTTGGACGATATAGCTGTCTTTAGCTCCAGCTGGGATGATCACCTGATCCACCTATTGAAAGTTTTGGAGGCCCTGCAAAAGGCAGGCCTCACTATCAAGGCTTCAAAGTGCCAGATAGGGCAGGGTAAGGTGGTTTATCTGGGACACCTTGTTGGTGGGGAACAGATTGCACCACTACAGGGGAAAATCCAAACAATTATTGATTGGGTTCCCCCTACTACACAGACTCAGGTGAGAGCCTTCCTAGGCCTCACTGGGTATTACAGGAGGTTCATTAAGAACTATGGCTCCATTGCAGCCCCTCTTAATGACCTCACTTCCAAAAAGATGCCTAAAAAGGTATTATGGACAGCAAACTGTCAGAAAGCTTTTGAGGAGCTGAAGCAGGCCATGTGCTCTGCACCTGTCCTGAAAAGCCCTTGTTACTCTAAAAAATTCTATGTCCAAACTGATGCATCTGAATTAGGAGTAGGGGCAGTCCTATCACAACTTAATTCTGAGGGCCAGGATCAACCTGTTGCTTTTATTAGTAGGAGGTTGACCCCTAGAGAAAAGCGTTGGTCTGCCATTGAGAGGGAGGCCTTTGCTGTGGTCTGGGCTCTAAAGAAGTTGAGGCCATACCTGTTTGGCACTCACTTAATTGTTCAGACAGACCACAAACCTCTACTTTGGCGAAAACAAATGAAAGGTGAAAATCCTAAATTGTTGAGGTGGTCCATATCCCTACAGGGAATGGACTATACAGTGGAACATAGACCTGGGAGTAGCCACTCCAATGCAGATGGACTCTCCAGATATTTCCACTTAGACAATGAAGACTCATCAGGTCATGGCTAGTCTTATTGTCCTTCGTTTGGGGGGGGGGGGGTTGTGTAGGAAAGTACCATCTTGCCTGGCATGTTACCCCCATTTTTCACTGTATATATGTTGTTTTAGTTGTATGTGTCACTGGGACCCTGGTAACCCAGGGCCCCAGTGCTCATAAGTGTGCCTGAATGTGTTACCTGTGTAGTGACTAACTGTCTCACTGAGGCTCTGCTAATCAGAATCTCAGTGGTTATGCTCTCTCATTTCTTTCCAAATTGTCACTGACAGGCTAGTGACCATTTTTACCAATTTACATTGGCTTACTGGAACACCCTTATAATTCCCTAGTATATGGTACTGAGGTACCCAGGGTATTGGGGTTCCAGGAGATCCCTATGGGCTGCAGCATTTCTTTTGCCACCCATAGGGAGCTCTGACAACTCTTACACAGGCCTGCCACTGCAGCCTGAGTGAAATAACGTCCACGTTATTTCACAGCCATTTTACACTACACTTAAGTAACTTATAAGTCACCTATATGTCTAACCTTTACCTGGTAAAGGTTAGGTGCAAAGTTACTTAGTGTGAGGGCACCGTGGCACTAGCCAAGGTGCCCCCACATTGTTCAGAGCCAATTCCCTGAACTTTGTGAGTGCGGGGACACCATTACACACGTGCACTACATATAGGTCACTACCTATATGTAGCTTCACAATGGTAACTCCGAATATGGCCATCTAACATGTCTATGATCATGGAATTACCCCCTCTATGCCATCCTGGCATAGTTGGCACAATCCCATGATCCCAGTGGTCTGTAGCACAGACCCTGGAACTGCCAAACTGCCCTTCCTGGGGTTTCACTGCAGCTGCTGCTGCTGCCAACCCCTCAGACAGGCATCTGCCCTCCTGTGGTCCAGCCAGGCCTGGCCCAGGATGGCAGAACAAAGAACTTCCTCTGAGAGAGGGTGTGACACCCTCTCCCTTTGGAAAATGGTGTGAAGGCAGGGGAGGAGTAGCCTCCCCCAGCCTCTGGAAATGCTTCCTTGGGCACAGATGTGCCCAATTCTGCATAAGCCAGTCTACACCGGTTCAGGGGACCCCTTAGCCCTGCTCTGGCGCGAAACTGGACAAAGGAAAGGGGAGTGACAACTCCCCTGACCTGCACCTCCCCTGGGAGGTGTCCAGAGCTCCTCCAGTGTGCTCCAGACCTCTGCCATCTTGGAAACAGAGGTGCTGCTGGCACACTGGACTGCTCTGAGTGGCCAGTGCCACCAGGTGACGTCAGAGACTCCTTGTGATAGGCTCCTTCAGGTGTTGCTAGCCTATCCTCTCTCCTAAGTAGCCAAACCCTCTTTTCTGGCTATTTAGGGTCTCTGTCTCTGGGGAAACTTTAGATAACGAATGCAAGAGCTCAGCCGAGTTCCTCTGCATCTCTCTCTTCACCTTCTGATAATGAATCGACTGCTGACCGCGCTGGAAGCCTGCAAAACGGCAACAAAGTAGCTAAGACGACTACTGCAACTCTGTAACGCTGATCCTGCCGCCTTCTCGACTGTTTTCCTGTTTGTGCATGCTGTGGGGGTAGTCTGCCTCCTCTCTGCACCAGAAGCTCCGAAGATATCTCCCGTGGGTCGACGGAATCTTCCCCCTGCAACCGCAGGCACCAAAAAGCTGCATTACCGGTCCCTTGGGTCTCCTCTCAGCACGACGAGCGAGGTCCCTTGAATCCAGCAACTCTGTCCAAGTGGCCCCCACAGTCCAGTGACTCTTCAGTCCAAGTTTGGTGGAGGTAAGTCCTTGCCTCACCTCGCTAGACTGCATTGCTGGGAACCGTGACTTTTGCAGCTACTCCGGCCTCCGTGCACTTCCGGTGGAAATCCTTTGTGCACAGTCCAGCCTGGGTCCACAGCACTCTAACCTGCATTGCACGGCCTCCTAAGTTGTTCTCCGGCAACGTGGGACTTTTTTGTGCGACTTTGGGTAAGCACCATTTCACGCATCCTCGTAGTGCCTGTTTCTGGCACTTCTCCAGGTGCCACCTGCTGCTGATAGGGCTGCTTGTCTTGCTCGATGTCCCCTCTCTCTCCTGGTCCAATTGGCGACCTCCTGGTCACTCCAGGGCCACAGCAGCATCCAAAAACGCTAACCACATGATTTGCAGCTAGCAAGGCTTGTTGGCAATCTTTCGGCGGGAAAACACTTCTGCACGACTCTCCACGGCGAGAGAGATATGTCCACCAAAGGGGAAGTCTCTAGCCCTTTTTGTTCATGCAGAAACCGCAGCTTCTTCTGTCCAGTAGAAGCTTCTTTGCACCCGCAGCTGGCATTTCCTGGGCATCTGCCTATCTCCGACTTGCTTGTGACTTTTGGACTTGGTCCCCTTGTTCCACAGGTACCCTAGATTGGAAATCCACAGTTGTTGCATTGTTGGTTTGTGTCTTTCCTGCATTATTCCTCTAACACGACTTCTTTGTCCTTAGGGGAACTTTAGTGCACTTTGCACTCACTTTTCAGGGTCTTGGGGAGGGTTATTTTTCTAACTCTCACTATTTTCTAATAGTCCCAGCGACCCTCTACAAGGTCACATAGGTTTGGGGTCCATTCGTGGTTCGCATTCCACTTTTGGAGTATATGGTTTGTGTTGCCCCTATCCCTATGTTTCCCCATTGCATCCTAATGTAACTATACATTGTTTGCACTGTTTTCTAAGACTATACTGCATATTTTTGCTATTGTGTATATATATCTTGTGTATATTTCCTATCCTCTCACTGAGGATACACTCTAAGATACTTTGGCATATTGTCATAAAAATAAAGTACCTTTATTTTTAGTATAACTGTGTATTGTGTTTTCTTATGATATTGTGCATATGACACTGAGTGGTACTGTAGTAGCTTCACCCGTCTTCTAGTTCAGCCTAAGCTGCTCTGCTAAGCTACCATTATCTATCAGCCTAAGCTGCTAGACACCCTATACACTAATAAGGGATAACTGGGCCTGGTGCAAGGTGCAAGTACCCCTTGGTCCTCACTACAAGCCAGTCCAGCCTCCTACACCCTAACAACCTGGCCTGCAGGAATAATATCCCTACTGTGATGTGAGCTCACAATACTACCAGCTATGCTAGGTGGTCTGCTAAGGGGCAGGTTGGGAAGGTCACCGTCTAACACTCTTACTGGGCGTACCCCTGAGTCAGAGTGTGAACCATCTCCTAACTTCTCAATGCATGTGCCAGCTAAGGCCTTATCATTCTCAATAAGCATGTTAGTTAACAATTCTCTAGAGGGATTCTTTCCCACCCCTAAACCTCTACCAATGCAGAGACTCCTTAAACCCTTCCAGTTAAGGTGGTCATAAGCTGAGCTGACCAAGTTAGTTGGGGTTTCTACATCAGACAAGATAGAAGAAAGGTTTAGGGACAGATAAAAGAGAGAAAAAGTTTCAGGACTTTTTAAGAAAACAGACAAAAAACTTTTTCAACTTTTTAGAAACTTTTTGAAAGTTTAGAGGTACTTTTCAGCACTTAGCAGATAGTGTAAGAGAAGAAAAGCAAAACTTTTTGGTTAGGTGTACATACACTGAACTTGTTTTGTATATTATTCTCTTATGAAAAGTACACAATGACAAAGTGGTAAGTAGTTACAAGTACTTATTCCACCGCTGCACAACAAATGTAGGAGGCTGGCCTGGCTTGTAGTGGGTACCAAGGGGTACTTACACTCGATACCAGGTCCAGTTATCTCTTATTAGTGTAGAAGAGGTGTTTCTAGCAACTTAGGCTGATAGAAGGTAGCTATAGCAGAGCAGCTTAGGCTGAACTAGGAGACATGCAAAGCTCCTACTATACCACTGGTGTCATATGCACAATATGATAAGAAAACACAATACACAGATATACTAAAAATAAAGGTACTTTATTTTTATGACAATATGCCAAAAGTATCTCAGTGAGTACCCTTAGTATGAGGATGCCAAATATACACAAGATATATGTACATAATACCATAAATATGCAGTAATAGCAAAAGGAAGTAATGCAAGCAATGTAGAATTACAGTAGATTGCAATAGGAGCACATAGGTATAGGGGCAACACAAACCATATACTCCAAAAGTGGAATGCGAGCCACAAATGGACCCCAAACCAATGTCAGCTTGTAGAGGGTTGCTGGGGCTGTAAGAAAACAGTGAGGGTTAGAAAAATAGCCCCCCCCAAGACCCTGAAAAGTAGGTGTAAAGTGCACCTATATTCCCCAGAGAGCACAGAAGTCGTGATAGGGGAATTCTGCAAGGAAGAACAACACCAGCAATGCAACCAAAGTGGATTTCCGGACGAGAGTACCTGTGGAACAAGGGGACCAAGTCCAAGAGTCGCGACAGTGTCGAGAGTGGGCAGATGCCCAGGAAATGCCAGCTGAGGGTGCAAAGAAGCTGCCACCGGATGGTAGAAGCTGTGGATTCTGCAAGAACGAAGAGGGCTAGAAACGTCCCTTTTGGAGGATGGATGTCCCACGTCATGAAGAAGCTTGCAGAGGTGTTCCCATGCAGAAAGACCGCAAACAAGCCCTGCTAGCTGCAAGGGCCGCGGTTAGGGTTTTTGGATGCTGCTGTGGCCCAGGAGGGACCAAGATGTTGCCACTTGGGTGAGGAGACTGAGGGGGCGCCCAGCAAGTCAGGGAGCCCTCACAGAAGCAGGCAGCACCCGCAGAAGCACCAGAACAGGCATTTGGAAGAGGAGTGAACCGGAGCCCACCCAAAGACACAAAAGGGAGTCCCACGACGCCAGAGGGCAACTCAGAAGGTTGTGCACTGCAGGTTAGAGTGTCGGGGACCCAGGCTTGGCTGTGCACAAAGGAAATCCTGGAAGAGTGCACAGGAGCAGGAGCAGCTGCAAATCACGCGGTACCCAGCAATGCAGTCTAGCGTGGGGAGGCAAGGACTTACTGTGAGAAGGTAGCCTCTTTCTAGCCTTGTTACCCCCACTTTTGGCCTGTTTGTGAGTGTATGTCAGGGTGTTTGTCACTGTTTTCACTGTCTCACTGGGATCCTGATAGTCAGGCCTCAGTGCTCATAGTGAAAACACCATGTTTTCAGTATGGTTGTTATGTGTCATTGGGATCCTGCTAGTCAGGACCCCAGTGCTCATAGGTTTGTGGCCTATATGTATGTGTCACTGGGACCCTGTCACACAGGGCCCCAGTGCTCATAGGTGTGCATGTATATGTTCCCTGTGTGGTGCCTAACTGTCTCACTGAGGCTCTGCTAACCAGAACCTCAGTGGTTATGCTCTCTCATTACTTTTAAATTGTCACTAACAGGCTAGTGACCATTTTTACCAATTTACATTGGCTTACTGGAACACCCTTATAATTCCCTAGTATATGGTACTGAGGTACCCAGGGTATTGGGGTTCCAGGAGACCCCTATGGGCTGCAGCATTTCTTTTGCCACCCATAGGGAGCTCTGACAATTCTTACACAGGCCTGCCACTGCAGCCTGAGTGAAATAACGTCCACGTTATTTCACAGCCATTTTACACTGCACTTAAGTAACTTATAAGTCACCTATATGTCTAACCTTTACCTGGTAAAGGTTAGGTGCAAAGTTACTTAGTGTGAGGGCACCCTGGCACTAGCCAAGGTGCCCCCACATTGTTCAGAGCCAATTCCCTGAACTTTGTGAGTGCGGGGACACCATTACACGCGTGCACTACATATAGGTCACTACCTATATGTAGCTTCACCATGGTAACTCCGAATATGGCCATGTAACATGTCTATGATCATGGAATTGCCCCCTCTATACCATCCTGGCATAGTTGGCACAATCCCATGATCCCAGTGGTCTGTAGCACAGACCCTGGTACTGCCAAACTGCCCTTCCTGGGGTTTCACTGCAGCTGCTGCTGCTGCCAACCCCTCAGACAGGCAGCTGCCCTCCTGGGGTCCAGCCAGGCCTGGCCCAGGATGGCAGAACAAAGAACTTCCTCTGAGAGAGGGTGTGACACCCTCTCCCTTTGGAAAATGGTGTGAAGGCAGGGGAGGAGTAGCCTCCCCCAGCCTCTGGAAATGCTTTGTTGGGCACAGATGTGCCCAATTCTGCATAAGCCAGTCTACACCGGTTCAGGGACCCCTTAGCCCCTGCTCTGGCGCGAAACTGGACAAAGGAAAGGGGAGTGACCACTCCCCTGACCTGCACCTCCCCTGGGAGGTGTCCAGAGCTCCTCCAGTGTGCTCCAGACCTCTGCCATCTTGGAAACAGAGGTGCTGCTGGCACACTGGACTGCTCTGAGTGGCCAGTGCCACCAGGTGACGTCAGAGACTCCTGCTGATAGGCTCCTTCAGGTGTTAGTAGCCTTTCCTCTCTCCTAGGTAGCCAAACCCTCTTTTCTGGCTATTTAGGGTCTCTGTCTCTGGGGAAACTTGAGATAACGAATGCATGAGCTCAGCCGAGTTCCTCTGCATCTCCCTCTTCACCTTCTGATAAGGAATCGACCGCTGACCGCGCTGGAAGCCTGCAAACCTGCAACATAGTAGCAAAGACGACTACTGCAACTCTGTAACGCTGATCCTGCCGCCTTCTCGACTGTTTTCCTGCTTGTGCATGCTGTGGGGGTAGTCTGCCTCCTCTCTGCACCAGAAGCTCCGAAGAAATCTCCCGTGGGTCGACGGAATCTTCCCCCTGCAACCGCAGGCACCAAAAAGCTGCATCTCCGGTCCCTTGGGTCTCCTCTCAGCACGACGAGCGAGGTCCCTCGAATCCAGCGACACCGTCCAAGTGACTCCCACAGTCCAGTGACTCTTCAGCCCGAGTTTGGTGGAGGTAAGTCCTTGCCTCACCTCGCTGGGCTGCATTGCTGGGAACCGCGACTTTGCAAGCTACTCCGGCCCCTGTGCACTTCCGGCGGAAATCCTTCGTGCACAGCCAAGCCTGGGTCCACGGCACTCTAACCTGCATTGCACGACTTTCTAAGTTGGTCTCCGGCGACGTGGGACTCCTTTGTGCAACTTCGGCGAGCACCGTTTCACGCATCCTCGTAGTGCCTCTTTCTGGCACTTCTCCGGGTGCTACCTGCTTCAGTGAGGGCTCTTTGTCTTGCTCGACGTCCCCTCTCTCTGCAGGTCCAATTTGCGACCTCCTGGTCCCTCCTGGGCCCCAGCAGCGTCCAAAAACGCCAAACGCACGATTTGCGTGTAGCAAGGCTTGTTGGCGTCCATCCGGCGGGAAAACACTTCTGCACGACTCTCCAAGGCGTGGGGGATCCATCCTCCAAAGGGGAAGTCTCTAGCCCTTGTCGTTCCTGCAGTATTCACAGTTCTTCAGCCTAGTAAGAGCTTCTTTGCACCAACCGCTGGCATTTCTTGGGCATCTGCCCATCTCCGAGCTGCTTGTGACTTTTGGACTTGGTCCCCTTGTTCCACAGGTACCCTCAGTCAGGAATCCATCGTTGTTGCATTGCTGATTTGTGTTTTCCTTGCATTTTCCCTCTAACACGACTATTTTGTCCTTAGGGGAACTTTGGTGCACTTTGCACTCACTTTTCAGAGTCTTGGGGAGGGTTATTTTGCTAACTCTCACTATTTTCTAATAGTCCCAGCGACCCTCTACAAGGTCACATAGGTTTGGGGTCCATTCGTGGTTCGCATTCCACTTTTGGAGTATATGGTTTGTGTTGCCCCTATCCCTATGTTTCCCCATTGCATCCTATTGTAACTATACATTGTTTGCACTGTTTTCTAAGACTATACTGCATATTTTTGCTATTGTGTATATATATCTTGTGTATATTTCCTATCCTCTCACTGAGGGTACACTCTAAGATACTTTGGCATATTGTCATAAAAATAAAGTACCTTTATTTTTAGTATAACTGTGTATTGTGTTTTCTTATGATATTGTGCATATGACACTAAGTGGTACTGTAGTAGCTTCACACGTCTCCTAGTTCAGCCTAAGCTGCTCTGCTAAGCTACCATTATCTATCAGCCTAAGCTGCTAGACACCCTATACACTAATAAGGGATAACTGGGCCTGGTGCAAGGTGCAAGTACCCCTTGGTACTCACTACAAGCCAGTCCAGCCTCCTACATTGGTTGTGCAGCGGTGGGATAAGTGCTTTGAGACTACTTACCACTCTTGTCATTGTACTTTTCATAAGAGAAAAATATACAAAACAAGGTCAGTGTATATACACATAGCCAAAAAGTTTTTCATTTCCTCTTTTCACTCTTTTCTAAGTGCTGAAAAGTACTTCTAAACTTTCAAAAAGTTCTTAAAAGTTTAAAAAGTTTTTTTTTCTGTCTTTCCAAAAAGTTCTGAAAACTTTTTTTTTTTCTTTGTCTATCACTTTAACTCTCTCTAAAAATGTCTGGCACAGGCCAAAAAGTTGAACTGTCCAAACTTGCATATGATCACCTTAGCTGGAAAGGAGCAAGGAGTCTCTGCATAGAGAGAGGTTTGAGTGTAGGGAAGAATCCTTCCTTAGAACTGTTAATTAATATGCTTAGAGTACAGGATAAGGCCATAAGTGCCCAATCTGTAGAAAAAGTAGCTAATGGTTCTCAATCTGATCCAGGGACTCCCCCAGGAAAAGGTTCAGGAAAGAAACTTCTCAGCCTGCCCATTACTAGACAGTCTAGCATAGTTGGTACAGAGGTTGAATCACACCATACTAATGGTGTGCTCTCACATTATACTGGTAGCCAAGCTGTTAGGGTGCCCTCTGTAAGGGACAGGTCTCCTTCTGTTCATTCCCATCATACCTCTGTATCTAGAAATGTCCCTCCCACCCACCCTGATGACAGATTGTTAGAAAGGGAGCTCAATAGATTGAGAGTGGAACAAACCAGACTGAAGCTCAAGAAGCAACAGCTGGATTTGGATAGACAGTCTTTAGAAATAGAGAGGGAAAGACAGAAGTTGGGTTTAGATACCCATGGTGGCAGCAGCAGTATTCCCCATAGTCATCCTGCAAAAGAGCATGATTCCAGGAATCTGCACAAGATAGTTCCCCCTTATAAGGAGGGGGATGACATTAACAAGTGGTTTGCTGCACTTGAGAGGGCCTGTGTTGTACAGGATGTCCCTCAAAGGCAGTGGGCTGCTATCCTATGGCTATCATTTAGTGGAAAAGGTAGGGATAGGCTCCTTACTGTGAAAGAAAATGATGCCAATAATTTTACAGTTCTTAAGAATGCACTCCTGGATGGTTATGGCTTAACCACTGAACAGTACAGGATAAAGTTCAGAGAGACCAAAAAGGAGTCTTCACAAGACTGGGTTGATTTCATTGACCATTCAGTGAAGGCCTTGGAGGGGTGGTTACATGGCAGTAAAGTTACTGATTATGAAAGCCTGTATAACACAATCCTGAGAGAGCATATACTTAATAATTGTGTGTCTGATTTGTTGCACCAGTACCTGGTAGACTCTGATCTGACCTCTCCCCAAGAATTGGGAAAGAAGGCAGACAAATGGGTCAGAACAAGGGTGAACAGAAAAGTTCATACAGGGGGTGACAAAGATGGCAATAAGAAGAAAGATCCCACTTCAAATCTTAAACACTCTTCAGAGGGTGGGGATAAAACAAATTCTTCCTCTTCTTCCCAACCTGCACACATTAAAAAGCCTTGGTGCTTTGTGTGTAAAAACAGAGGCCATAGGCCAGGGGATAAGTCCTGTCCAGGTAAACCCCCTGAGCCTACCACCACTAATACATCAAGCTCTAGTGCCCCTAGCAGTAGTGGTACTAGTGGTGGGACTGCTGGCAACAGTCAAGCAAAGGGTGTAGTTGGGTTCACTTATGGGTCCATAGTGGAAACTGATGTCATCAGTCCCAAGACAGTTTCTGTCACACCTAGTGGCATTGGCCTTGCCACACTGGCTGCTTGTCCCCTTACAATGGATAAGTACAGGCAGACAGTTTCAATAAATGGTGTTGAGGCCTTGGCCTACAGGGACACAGGTGCCAGTTTCACTTTGGTGACTGAAAACCTAGTGCCTCCTGAACAACACATCATTGGACAACAGTATAAGATTATTGATGTCCATAACTCCACTAAGTTTCTTCCCTTAGCTATAATTCAGTTTAGTTGGGGTGGAGTTACTGGCCCTAAGCAGGTGGTGGTATCACCTAGCTTACCTGTAGACTGTCTCTTAGGTAATGACCTAGAGGCCTCAGGTTGGGCTGATGTAGAGTTTTATGCCCATGCAGCCATGCTGGGCATCCCTGAGGAATTGTTCCCTCTCATTTCAAGTGAAATGAAAAAGCAAAGGAGAGAAGGCCTGAAAACTCAGGATCCCTCTCCATCAACAGGTAAAAAGGGTATCACAGTATCCCCTAACCACCCTACCATTCAGGATACTATTCCTGTGGTGGGAGAAACCTCTCCTGGGGTGGCACCTGTTCCAAGGGAATCATCAGCTGGCAAAGCTGGACTCCCTGAGGTGGAAGTACCTCTCTGTGGGATAACTAACATTGGTGAGAAAAAGAGCACCATTTTAGTTAACATGGAGCATCCCTCCAACCCTCCCAGAGAAACTTTAGTGCAGAAACTCTGCACTGCCTCACAACACTTAGGACAGCATCCCTGCCCTAGTGTGGAGCTGATAGGACAGCATCCCTGCCCTGCTCCAACCCAAGAGAAACAGCATCCCTGTTCTCTCTTCCAGCCATATGGACAAAGTTTTTGCCCAGCTATGGCTTTTCTGAGACAGCATCCCTGTCTGGCATTTCCATCACTACAAATAGGTTCAGTGGACAATTCCCACTGCTCTAAACTAAAACTTACTGATAGAAACTCTGAAAATACATCTTCACATTGTTGCTTAGCTAAAAAACTTCAAACAGGGTGGTTTACATCCCCACAGGGAAGTAACCATATAGTGGATGATAAAGGGAGTAACCAGTCTATTGCAGAGCTACTCTCTACTTATCACCACTTAGACAATAAAGTCTCAACTGGCCAAGGTTAGCCTTATTGTCCTTCGTTTGGGGGGGGGTTGTGTGAGAAGGTAGCCTCTTTCTAGCCTTGTTACCCCCACTTTTGGCCTGTTTGTGAGTGTATGTCAGGGTGTTTGTCACTGTTTTCACTGTCTCACTGGGATCCTGATAGCCAGGCCTCAGTGCTCATAGTGAAAACACCATGTTTTCAGTATGGTTGTTATGTGTCACTGGGATCCTGCTAGTCAGGACCCCAGTGCTCATAGGTTTGTGGCCTATATGTATGTGTCACTGGGACCCTGTCACACAGGGCCCCAGTGCTCATAGGTGTGCATGTATATGTTCCCTGTGTGGTGCCTAACTGTCTCACTGAGGCTCTGCTAACCAGAACCTCAGTGGTTATGCTCTCTCATTACTTTTAAATTGTCACTAACAGGCTAGTGACCATTTTTACCAATTTACATTGGCTTACTGGAACACCCTTATAATTCCCTAGTATATGGTACTGAGGTACCCAGGGTATTGGGGTTCCAGGAGACCCCTATGGGCTGCAGCATTTCTTTTGCCACCCATAGGGAGCTCTGACAATTCTTACACAGGCCTGCCACTGCAGCCTGAGTGAAATAACGTCCACGTTATTTCACAGCCATTTTACACTGCACTTAAGTAACTTATAAGTCACCTATATGTCTAACCTTTACCTGGTAAAGGTTAGGTGCAAAGTTACTTAGTGTGAGGGCACCCTGGCACTAGCCAAGGTGCCCCCACATTGTTCAGAGCCAATTCCCTGAACTTTGTGAGTGCGGGGACACCATTACACGCGTGCACTACATATAGGTCACTACCTATATGTAGCTTCACCATGGTAACTCCGAATATGGCCATGTAACATGTCTATGATCATGGAATTGCCCCCTCTATACCATCCTGGCATAGTTGGCACAATCCCATGATCCCAGTGGTCTGTAGCACAGACCCTGGTACTGCCAAACTGCCCTTCCTGGGGTTTCACTGCAGCTGCTGCTGCTGCCAACCCCTCAGACAGGCAGCTGCCCTCCTGGGGTCCAGCCAGGCCTGGCCCAGGATGGCAGAACAAAGAACTTCCTCTGAGAGAGGGTGTGACACCCTCTCCCTTTGGAAAATGGTGTGAAGGCAGGGGAGGAGTAGCCTCCCCCAGCCTCTGGAAATGCTTTGTTGGGCACAGATGTGCCCAATTCTGCATAAGCCAGTCTACACCGGTTCAGGGACCCCTTAGCCCCTGCTCTGGCGCGAAACTGGACAAAGGAAAGGGGAGTGACCACTCCCCTGACCTGCACCTCCCCTGGGAGGTGTCCAGAGCTCCTCCAGTGTGCTCCAGACCTCTGCCATCTTGGAAACAGAGGTGCTGCTGGCACACTGGACTGCTCTGAGTGGCCAGTGCCACCAGGTGACGTCAGAGACTCCTGCTGATAGGCTCCTTCAGGTGTTAGTAGCCTTTCCTCTCTCCTAGGTAGCCAAACCCTCTTTTCTGGCTATTTAGGGTCTCTGTCTCTGGGGAAACTTGAGATAACGAATGCATGAGCTCAGCCGAGTTCCTCTGCATCTCCCTCTTCACCTTCTGATAAGGAATCGACCGCTGACCGCGCTGGAAGCCTGCAAACCTGCAACATAGTAGCAAAGACGACTACTGCAACTCTGTAACGCTGATCCTGCCGCCTTCTCGACTGTTTTCCTGCTTGTGCATGCTGTGGGGGTAGTCTGCCTCCTCTCTGCACCAGAAGCTCCGAAGAAATCTCCCGTGGGTCGACGGAATCTTCCCCCTGCAACCGCAGGCACCAAAAAGCTGCATCTCCGGTCCCTTGGGTCTCCTCTCAGCACGACGAGCGAGGTCCCTCGAATCCAGCGACACCGTCCAAGTGACTCCCACAGTCCAGTGACTCTTCAGCCCGAGTTTGGTGGAGGTAAGTCCTTGCCTCACCTCGCTGGGCTGCATTGCTGGGAACCGCGACTTTGCAAGCTACTCCGGCCCCTGTGCACTTCCGGCGGAAATCCTTCGTGCACAGCCAAGCCTGGGTCCACGGCACTCTAACCTGCATTGCACGACTTTCTAAGTTGGTCTCCGGCGACGTGGGACTCCTTTGTGCAACTTCGGCGAGCACCGTTTCACGCATCCTCGTAGTGCCTCTTTCTGGCACTTCTCCGGGTGCTACCTGCTTCAGTGAGGGCTCTTTGTCTTGCTCGACGTCCCCTCTCTCTGCAGGTCCAATTTGCGACCTCCTGGTCCCTCCTGGGCCCCAGCAGCGTCCAAAAACGCCAAACGCACGATTTGCGTGTAGCAAGGCTTGTTGGCGTCCATCCGGCGGGAAAACACTTCTGCACGACTCTCCAAGGCGTGGGGGATCCATCCTCCAAAGGGGAAGTCTCTAGCCCTTGTCGTTCCTGCAGTATTCACAGTTCTTCAGCCTAGTAAGAGCTTCTTTGCACCAACCGCTGGCATTTCTTGGGCATCTGCCCATCTCCGAGCTGCTTGTGACTTTTGGACTTGGTCCCCTTGTTCCACAGGTACCCTCAGTCAGGAATCCATCGTTGTTGCATTGCTGATTTGTGTTTTCCTTGCATTTTCCCTCTAACACGACTATTTTGTCCTTAGGGGAACTTTGGTGCACTTTGCACTCACTTTTCAGAGTCTTGGGGAGGGTTATTTTGCTAACTCTCACTATTTTCTAATAGTCCCAGCGACCCTCTACAAGGTCACATAGGTTTGGGGTCCATTCGTGGTTCGCATTCCACTTTTGGAGTATATGGTTTGTGTTGCCCCTATCCCTATGTTTCCCCATTGCATCCTATTGTAACTATACATTGTTTGCACTGTTTTCTAAGACTATACTGCATATTTTTGCTATTGTGTATATATATCTTGTGTATATTTCCTATCCTCTCACTGAGGGTACACTCTAAGATACTTTGGCATATTGTCATAAAAATAAAGTACCTTTATTTTTAGTATAACTGTGTATTGTGTTTTCTTATGATATTGTGCATATGACACTAAGTGGTACTGTAGTAGCTTCACACGTCTCCTAGTTCAGCCTAAGCTGCTCTGCTAAGCTACCATTATCTATCAGCCTAAGCTGCTAGACACCCTATACACTAATAAGGGATAACTGGGCCTGGTGCAAGGTGCAAGTACCCCTTGGTACTCACTACAAGCCAGTCCAGCCTCCTACACTTACCTCCACCAAACTTGGACTGAAGAGTCACTAGACTGCGGGAGTCACTTGGACAGAGTTGCTGAGTTCCGGGGACCACGCTCGTCGTGCTGAGGGGTGTAGGAAAGTACCATCTTGCCTGGCACGTTACCCCCATTTTTCACTGTATATATGTTGTTTTAGTTGTATGTGTCACTGGGACCCTGCCAGCCAGGGCCCCAGTGCTCATAAGTGTGCCTGTTTGTGTTACCTGTGTTATGACTAACTGTCTCACTGAGGCTCTGCTAACCAGAACCTCAGTGGTTATGCTCTCTCATTTCTTTCAAATTGTCACTAACAGGCTAGTGACCAATTTTACCAATTTACATTGGCTTACTGGAACACCCTTATAATTCCCTAGTATATGGTACTGAGGTACACAGGGTATTGGGGTTCCAGGAGATCCTTATGGGCTGCAGCATTTCTTTTGCCACCGATAGGGAGCTTTGACAATTCTTACACAGGCCTGCCACTGCAGCCTGGGTGAAATAACGTCCACGTTATTTCACAGCCATTTTACACTGCACTTAAGTAACTTATAAGTCACCTATATGTCTAACCTTTACCTGGTAAAGGTTGGGTGCTAAGTTACTTAGTGTGTGGGCACCCTGGCACTAGCCAAGGTGCCCCCACATTGTTCAGGGCCGGACTTTGTGAGTGCGGGGACACCATTACACGCGTGCACTACATATAGGTCACTACCTATATGTAGCTTCACAATGGTAACTCCGAATATGGCCATGTAACATGTCTATGATCATGGAATTGCACCCTCTATGCCATCCTGGCATAGTTGGCACAATCCCATGATCCCACAGGTCTGTAGCTCAGACCTGGGTACCGCCAAACTGCCTTTCCCGGGGTTTTACTGCAGCTGCTGCTGCTGCCAACCCCTCAGACAGGTTTCTGCCCTCCTGGGGTCCAGCCAGGCTTGGCCCAGGAAGGCAGAACAAAGGACTTCCTCAGAGAGAGGGTGTTACACCCTCTCCCTTTGGAAAATGGTGTGAAGGCAGGGGAGGAGTAGCCTCCCCCAGCCTCTGGAAATGCTTTCATGGGCACACATGGTGCCCATTTCTGCATAAGCCAGTCTACACCGATTCAGGGACCCCTCAGCCCTGCTCTGGCGCGAAACTGGACAAAGGAAAGGGGAGTGGCCACTCTCCTGACCTGCACCTCCCCTGGGAGGTGCCCAGAGCTCCTCCAGTGGGCACCAGACCTCTGCCATCTTGGAAACAGAGGTGCTGCTGGCACACTGGACTGCTCTGAGTGGCCAGTGCCACCAGGTGACGTCAGAGACTCCTTGTGATAGGCTCCTTCAGGTGTTGCTAGCCTATCCTCTCTCCTAAGTAGCCAAACCCTCTTTTCTGGCTATTTAGGGTCTCTGTCTCTGGGGAAACTTTAGATAACGAATGCAAGAGCTCAGCCGAGTTCCTCTGCATCTCTCTCTTCACCTTCTGATAATGAATCGACTGCTGACCGCGCTGGAAGCCTGCAAAACGGCAACAAAGTAGCTAAGACGACTACTGCAACTCTGTAACGCTGATCCTGCCGCCTTCTCGACTGTTTTCCTGTTTGTGCATGCTGTGGGGGTAGTCTGCCTCCTCTCTGCACCAGAAGCTCCGAAGATATTGTGAGAAGGTAGCCTCTTTCTAGCCTTGTTACCCCCACTTTTGGCCTGTTTGTGAGTGTATGTCAGGGTGTTTGTCACTGTTTTCACTGTCTCACTGGTATCCTGATAGCCAGGCCTCAGTGCTCATAGTGAAAACACTATGTTTTCAGTATGTTTGTTATGTGTCACTGGGGTCCTGCTGGTCAGGACCCCAGTGCTCATAGGTTTGTGGCCTATATGTATGTGTCACTGGGACCCTGTCACACAGGGCCCCAGTGCTCATAGGTGTGCATGTATATGTTCCCTGTGTGGTGCCTAACTGTCTCACTGAGGCTCTGCTAACCAGAACCTCAGTGGTTATGCTCTCTCATTACTTTCAAATTGTCACTAACAGGCTAGTGACCATTTTTACCAATTTACATTGGCTTACTGGAACACCCTTATAATTCCCTAGTATATGGTACTGAGGTACCCAGGGTATTGGGGTTCCAGGAGATCCCTATGGGCTGCAGCATTTCTTTTGCCACCCATAGGGAGCTCTGACAATTCTTACACAGGCCTGCCACTGCAGCCTGAGTGAAATAACGTCCACGTTATTTCACAGCCATTTTACACTGCACTTAAGTAACTTATAAGTCACCTATATGTCTAACCTTTACCTGGTAAAGGTTAGGTGCAAAGTTACTTAGTGTGAGGGCACCCTGGCACTAGCCAAGGTGCCCCCACATTGTTCAGAGCCAATTCACTGAACTTTGTGAGTGCGGGGACACCATTACACGCGTGCACTACATATAGGTCACTACCTATATGTAGCTTCACCATGGTAACTCCGAATATGGCCATGTAACATGTCTATGATCATGGAATTGCCCCCTCTATGCCATCCTGGCATTGTTGGTACAATTCCATGATCCCAGTGGTCTGTAGCACAGACCCTGGTACTGCCAGACTGCCCTTCCTGGGGTTTCACTGCAGCTGCTGCTGCTGCCAACCCCTCAGACAGGCAGCTGCCCTCCTGGGGTCCAGCCAGGCCTGGCCCAGGATGGCAGAACAAAGAACTTCCTCTGAGAGAGGGTGTGACACCCTCTCCCTTTGGAAAATGGTGTGAAGGCAGGGGAGGAGTAGCCTCCCCCAGCCTCTGGAAATGCTTTGTTGGGCACAGATGTGCCCAATTCTGCATAAGCCAGTCTACACCGGTTCAGGGACCCCTTAGCCCCTGCTCTGGCGCGAAACTGGACAAAGGAAAGGGGAGTGACCACTCCCCTGACCTGCACCTCCCCTGGGAGGTGTCCAGAGCTCCTCCAGTGTGCTCCAGACCTCTGCCATCTTGGAAACAGAGGTGCTGCTGGCACACTGGACTGCTCTGAGTGGCCAGTGCCACCAGGTGACGTCAGAGACTCCTGCTGATAGGCTCCTTCAGGTGTTAGTAGCCTTTCCTCTCTCCTAGGTAGCCAAACCCTCTTTTCTGGCTATTTAGGGTCTCTGTCTCTGGGGAAACTTTAGATAACGAATGCATGAGCTCAGCCGAGTTCCTCTGCATCTCCCTCTTCACCTTCTGATAAGGAATCGACCGCTGACCGCGCTGGAAGCCTGCAAACCTGCAACATAGTAGCAAAGACGACTACTGCAACTCTGTAACGCTGATCCTGCCGCCTTCTCGACTGTTTTCCTGCTTGTGCATGCTGTGGGGGTAGCCTGCCTCCTCTCTGCACCAGAAGCTCCGAAGAAATCTCCCGTGGGTCGACGGAATCTTCCCCCTGCAACCGCAGGCACCAAAAAGCTGCATCTCCGGTCCCTTGGGTCTCCTCTCAGCACGACGAGCGAGGTCCCTCGAATCCAGCGACACCGTCCAAGTGACCCCCACAGTCCAGTGACTCTTCAGCCCAAGTTTGGTGGAGGTAAGTCCTTGCCTCACCTCGCTGGGCTGCATTGCTGGGAACCGCGACTTTGCAAGCTTCTCCGGCCCCTGTGCACTTCCGGCGGAAATCCTTCGTGCACAGCCAAGCCTGGGTCCACGGCACTCTAACCTGCATTGCACGACTTTCTAAGTTGGTCTCCGGCGACGTGGGACTCCTTTGTGCAACTTCGGCGAGCACCGTTTCACGCATCCTCGTAGTGCCTGTTTCTGGCACTTCTCCGGGTGCTACCTGCTTCAGTGAGGGCTCTTTGTCTTGCTCGATGTCCCCTCTCTCTGCAGGTCCAATTTGCGACCTCCTGGTCCCTCCTGGGCCCCAGCAGCGTCCAAAAACGCCAAACGCACGATTTGCGTGTAGCAAGGTTTGTTGGCGTCCATCCGGCGGAAAAACACTTCTGCACGACTCTCCAAGGCGTGGGGGATCCATCCTCCAAAGGGGAAGTCTCTAGCCCTTGTCATTCCTGCAGTATTCACAGTTCTTCAGCCTAGTAAGAGCTTCTTTGCACCAACCGCTGGCATTTCTTGGGCATCTGCCCATCTCCGAGCTGCTTGTGACTTTTGGACTTGGTCCCCTTGCTCCACAGGTACCTTCAGACAGGAATCCATCGTTGTTGCATTGCTGATTTGTGTTTTCCTTGCATTCTCCCTCTAACACGACTATTTTGTCCTTAGGGGAACTTTGGTGCACTTTGCACTCACTTTTCAGGGTCTTGGGGTGGGTTATTTTGCTAACTCTCACTATTTTCTAATAGTCCCAGCGACCCTCTACAAGGTCACATAGGTTTGGGGTCCATTCGTGGTTCGCATTCCACTTCTGGAGTATATGGTTTGTGTTGCCCCTATCCCTATGTTTCCCCATTGCATCCTATTGTAACTATACATTGTTTGCACTGTTTTCTAAGACTATACTGCATATTTTTGCTATTGTGTATATATATCTTGTGTATATTTCCTATCCTCTCACTGAGGGTACACTCTAAGATACTTTGGCATATTGTCATAAAAATAAAGTACCTTTATTTTTAGTATAACTGTGTATTGTGTTTTCTTATGATATTGTGCATTTGACACTAAGTGGTACTGTAGTAGCTTCACACGTCTCCTAGTTCAGCCTGAGCTGCTTTGCTAAGCTACCATTATCTATCAGCCTAAGCTGCTAGACACCCTATACACTAATAAGGGATAACTGGGCCTGGTGCAAGGTGCAAGTACCCCTTGGTACTCACTACAAGCCAGTCCAGCCTCCTACATTGGTTGTGCAGTGGTGGGATAAGTGCTTTGAGACTACTTACCACTCTTGTCATTGTACTTTTCATAAGAGAAAAATATACAAAACAAGGTCAGTGTATATACACATAGCCAAAAAGTTTTGCATTTCCTCTTTTCACTCTTTTCTAAGTGCTGAAAAGTACTTCTAAACTTTCAAAAAGTTCTTAAAAGTTTAAAAAGTTTTTTCTGTCTTTCCAAAAAGTTCTGAAAACTTTTTTTCTCTTTGTCTATCACTTTAACTCTCTCTAAAAATGTCTGGCACAGGCCAAAAAGTTGAACTGTCCAAACTTGCATATGATCACCTTAGCTGGAAAGGAGCAAGGAGTCTCTGCATAGAGAGAGGTTTGAGTGTAGGGAAGAATCCTTCTTTAGAACTGTTAATTAATATGCTTAGAGTACAGGATAAGGCCATAAGTGCCCAATCTGTAGAAAAAGTAGCTAATGGTTCTCAATCTGATCCAGGGACTCCCCCAGGAAAAGGTTCAGGAAAGAAAATTCTCAGCCTGCCCATTACTAGACAGTCTAGCATAGTTGGTACAGAGGTTGAATCACATCATACTGATGATGTGCTCTCACATTATACTGGTAGCCAAGCTGTTAGGGTGCCCTCTGTAAGGGACAGGTCTCCTTCTGTTCATTCCCATCATACCTCTGTATCTAGAAATGTCCCTCCCACCCACCCTGATGACAGATTGTTAGAAAGGGAGCTCAATAGATTGAGAGTGGAACAAACCAGACTGAAGCTCAAGAAGCAACAGCTGGATTTGGATAGACAGTCTTTAGAAATAGAGAGGGAAAGACAGAAGTTGGGTTTAGATACCCATGGTGGCAGCAGCAGTATTCCCCATAGTCATCCTGCAAAAGAGTATGATTCCAGGAATCTGCACAAGATAGTTCCCCCTTATAAGGAGGGGGATGACATTAACAAGTGGTTTGCTGCACTTGAGAGGGCCTGTGCTGTACAGGATGTCCCTCAAAAGCAGTGGGCTGCTATCCTATGGCTATCATTTACTGGAAAAGGTAGGGATAGGCTCCTTACTGTAAAAGAAAATGATGCTAACAATTTCCAAGTTCTTAAGAATGCACTCCTGGATGGTTATGGCTTAACCACTGAACAGTACAGGATAAAGTTCAGAGATACCAAAAAGGAGTCTTCACAAGACTGGGTTGATTTCATTGACCAGGCAGTGAAGGCCTTGGAGGGGTGGTTACATGGCAGTAAAGTTACTGATTATGAAAGCCTGTATAACACAATCCTGAGAGAGCATATACTTAATAATTGTGTGTCTGATTTGTTGCACCAGTACCTGGTAGACTCTGATCTGACCTCTCCCCAAGAATTGGGAAAGAAGGCAGACAAATGGGTCAGAACAAGGGTGAACAGAAAAGTTCATACAGGGGGTGACAAAGATGGCAATAAGAAGAAAGATGGTGAAAAATCTCAAGATAAGCATGGGGATAAGGGTAAAACCAAAGATCCCACTTCAAATCTTAAACACTCTTCAGAGGGTGGGGATAAAACAAATTCTTCCTCTTCTTCCCAACCTGCACACATTAAAAAGCCTTGGTGCTTTGTGTGTAAAAACAGAGGCCATAGGCCAGGGGATAAGTCCTGTCCAGGTAAACCCCCTGAGCCTACCACCACTAATACATCAAGCTCTAGTGCCCCTAGCAGTAGTGGTACTAGTGGTGGGACTGCTGGCAACAGTCAAGCAAAGGGTGTAGTTGGGTTCACTTATGGGTCCATAGTGGAAACTGATGTAATCAGTCCCAAGACAGTTTCTGTCACACCTAGTGGCATTGGCCTTGCCACACTGGCTGCTTGTCCCCTTACAATGGATAAGTACAGGCAGACAGTTTCAATAAATGGTGTTGAGGCCTTGGCCTACAGGGACACAGGTGCCAGTTTCACTTTGGTGACTGAAAACCTAGTGCCTCCTGAACAACACATCATTGGACAACAGTATAAGATTATTGATGTCCATAACTCCACTAAGTTTCTTCCCTTAGCTATAATTCAGTTTAGTTGGGGTGGAGTTACTGGCCCTAAGCAGGTGGTGGTATCACCTAGCTTACCTGTAGACTGTCTCTTAGGTAATGACCTAGAGGCCTCAGGTTGGGCTGATGTAGAGTTTAATGCCCATGCAGCCATGCTGGGCATCCCTGAGGAATTGTTCCCTCTCATTTCAAGTGAAATGAAAAAGCAAAGGAGAGAAGGCCTGAAAACTCAGGATCCCTCTCCATCAACAGGTAAAAAGGGTATCACAGTATCCCCTAACCACCCTACCATTCAGGATACTATTCCTGTGGTGGGAGAAACCTCTCCTGGGGTGGCACCTGTTCCAAGGGAATCATCAGCTGCCAAAGCTGGACTCCCTGAGGTGGAAGTACCTCTCTGTGGGATAACTAACATTGGTGAGAAAAACAGCACCATTTTAGTTAACATGGAGCATCCCTCCAACCCTCCCAGAGAAACTTTAGTGCAGAAACCCTGCACTACCTCACAACACTTAGGACAACATCCCTGCCCTAGTGTGGAGCTCATAGGACAGCATCCCTGCCCTGCTCCAACTCAAGAGAAACAGCATCCCTGTTCTCTCTTCCAGCCAGATGGACAAAGTTTTTGCCCAGCTATGGCTTTTCTGAGACAGCATCCCTGTCTGGCATTTCCATCACTACAAATAGGTTCAGTGGACAATTCCCACTGCTCTAAACTAAAACTTACTGATAGAAACTCTGAAAATACATCTTCACATTGTTGCTTAGCTAAAAAACTTCAAACAGGGTGGTTTACATCCCCACAGGGAAGTAACCATATAGTGGATGATAAAGGGAGTAACCAGTCTATTGCAGAGCTACTCTCTACTTATCACCACTTAGACAATAAAGTCTCAACTGGCCAAGGTTAGCCTTATTGTCCTTCGTTTGGGGGGGGGTTGTGTGAGAAGGTAGCCTCTTTCTAGCCTTGTTACCCCCACTTTTGGCCTGTTTGTGAGTGTATGTCAGGGTGTTTGTCACTGTTTTCACTGTCTCACTGGTATCCTGATAGCCAGGCCTCAGTGCTCATAGTGAAAACACTATGTTTTCAGTATGTTTGTTATGTGTCACTGGGGTCCTGCTGGTCAGGACCCCAGTGCTCATAGGTTTGTGGCCTATATGTATGTGTCACTGGGACCCTGTCACACAGGGCCCCAGTGCTCATAGGTGTGCATGTATATGTTCCCTGTGTGGTGCCTAACTGTCTCACTGAGGCTCTGCTAACCAGAACCTCAGTGGTTATGCTCTCTCATTACTTTCAAATTGTCACTAACAGGCTAGTGACCATTTTTACCAATTTACATTGGCTTACTGGAACACCCTTATAATTCCCTAGTATATGGTACTGAGGTACCCAGGGTATTGGGGTTCCAGGAGATCCCTATGGGCTGCAGCATTTCTTTTGCCACCCATAGGGAGCTCTGACAATTCTTACACAGGCCTGCCACTGCAGCCTGAGTGAAATAACGTCCACGTTATTTCACAGCCATTTTACACTGCACTTAAGTAACTTATAAGTCACCTATATGTCTAACCTTTACCTGGTAAAGGTTAGGTGCAAAGTTACTTAGTGTGAGGGCACCCTGGCACTAGCCAAGGTGCCCCCACATTGTTCAGAGCCAATTCACTGAACTTTGTGAGTGCGGGGACACCATTACACGCGTGCACTACATATAGGTCACTACCTATATGTAGCTTCACCATGGTAACTCCGAATATGGCCATGTAACATGTCTATGATCATGGAATTGCCCCCTCTATGCCATCCTGGCATTGTTGGTACAATTCCATGATCCCAGTGGTCTGTAGCACAGACCCTGGTACTGCCAGACTGCCCTTCCTGGGGTTTCACTGCAGCTGCTGCTGCTGCCAACCCCTCAGACAGGCAGCTGCCCTCCTGGGGTCCAGCCAGGCCTGGCCCAGGATGGCAGAACAAAGAACTTCCTCTGAGAGAGGGTGTGACACCCTCTCCCTTTGGAAAATGGTGTGAAGGCAGGGGAGGAGTAGCCTCCCCCAGCCTCTGGAAATGCTTTGTTGGGCACAGATGTGCCCAATTCTGCATAAGCCAGTCTACACCGGTTCAGGGACCCCTTAGCCCCTGCTCTGGCGCGAAACTGGACAAAGGAAAGGGGAGTGACCACTCCCCTGACCTGCACCTCCCCTGGGAGGTGTCCAGAGCTCCTCCAGTGTGCTCCAGACCTCTGCCATCTTGGAAACAGAGGTGCTGCTGGCACACTGGACTGCTCTGAGTGGCCAGTGCCACCAGGTGACGTCAGAGACTCCTGCTGATAGGCTCCTTCAGGTGTTAGTAGCCTTTCCTCTCTCCTAGGTAGCCAAACCCTCTTTTCTGGCTATTTAGGGTCTCTGTCTCTGGGGAAACTTTAGATAACGAATGCATGAGCTCAGCCGAGTTCCTCTGCATCTCCCTCTTCACCTTCTGATAAGGAATCGACCGCTGACCGCGCTGGAAGCCTGCAAACCTGCAACATAGTAGCAAAGACGACTACTGCAACTCTGTAACGCTGATCCTGCCGCCTTCTCGACTGTTTTCCTGCTTGTGCATGCTGTGGGGGTAGCCTGCCTCCTCTCTGCACCAGAAGCTCCGAAGAAATCTCCCGTGGGTCGACGGAATCTTCCCCCTGCAACCGCAGGCACCAAAAAGCTGCATCTCCGGTCCCTTGGGTCTCCTCTCAGCACGACGAGCGAGGTCCCTCGAATCCAGCGACACCGTCCAAGTGACCCCCACAGTCCAGTGACTCTTCAGCCCAAGTTTGGTGGAGGTAAGTCCTTGCCTCACCTCGCTGGGCTGCATTGCTGGGAACCGCGACTTTGCAAGCTTCTCCGGCCCCTGTGCACTTCCGGCGGAAATCCTTCGTGCACAGCCAAGCCTGGGTCCACGGCACTCTAACCTGCATTGCACGACTTTCTAAGTTGGTCTCCGGCGACGTGGGACTCCTTTGTGCAACTTCGGCGAGCACCGTTTCACGCATCCTCGTAGTGCCTGTTTCTGGCACTTCTCCGGGTGCTACCTGCTTCAGTGAGGGCTCTTTGTCTTGCTCGATGTCCCCTCTCTCTGCAGGTCCAATTTGCGACCTCCTGGTCCCTCCTGGGCCCCAGCAGCGTCCAAAAACGCCAAACGCACGATTTGCGTGTAGCAAGGTTTGTTGGCGTCCATCCGGCGGAAAAACACTTCTGCACGACTCTCCAAGGCGTGGGGGATCCATCCTCCAAAGGGGAAGTCTCTAGCCCTTGTCATTCCTGCAGTATTCACAGTTCTTCAGCCTAGTAAGAGCTTCTTTGCACCAACCGCTGGCATTTCTTGGGCATCTGCCCATCTCCGAGCTGCTTGTGACTTTTGGACTTGGTCCCCTTGCTCCACAGGTACCTTCAGACAGGAATCCATCGTTGTTGCATTGCTGATTTGTGTTTTCCTTGCATTCTCCCTCTAACACGACTATTTTGTCCTTAGGGGAACTTTGGTGCACTTTGCACTCACTTTTCAGGGTCTTGGGGTGGGTTATTTTGCTAACTCTCACTATTTTCTAATAGTCCCAGCGACCCTCTACAAGGTCACATAGGTTTGGGGTCCATTCGTGGTTCGCATTCCACTTCTGGAGTATATGGTTTGTGTTGCCCCTATCCCTATGTTTCCCCATTGCATCCTATTGTAACTATACATTGTTTGCACTGTTTTCTAAGACTATACTGCATATTTTTGCTATTGTGTATATATATCTTGTGTATATTTCCTATCCTCTCACTGAGGGTACACTCTAAGATACTTTGGCATATTGTCATAAAAATAAAGTACCTTTATTTTTAGTATAACTGTGTATTGTGTTTTCTTATGATATTGTGCATTTGACACTAAGTGGTACTGTAGTAGCTTCACACGTCTCCTAGTTCAGCCTGAGCTGCTTTGCTAAGCTACCATTATCTATCAGCCTAAGCTGCTAGACACCCTATACACTAATAAGGGATAACTGGGCCTGGTGCAAGGTGCAAGTACCCCTTGGTACTCACTACAAGCCAGTCCAGCCTCCTACAGATATCTCCCGTGGGTCGACGGAATCTTCCCCCTGCAACCGCAGGCACCAAAAAGCTGCATTACCGGTCCCTTGGGTCTCCTCTCAGCACGACGAGCGAGGTCCCTTGAATCCAGCAACTCTGTCCAAGTGGCCCCCACAGTCCAGTGACTCTTCAGTCCAAGTTTGGTGGAGGTAAGTCCTTGCCTCACCTCGCTAGACTGCATTGCTGGGAACCGTGACTTTTGCAGCTACTCCGGCCTCCGTGCACTTCCGGTGGAAATCCTTTGTGCACAGTCCAGCCTGGGTCCACAGCACTCTAACCTGCATTGCACGGCCTCCTAAGTTGTTCTCCGGCAACGTGGGACTTTTTTGTGCGACTTTGGGTAAGCACCATTTCACGCATCCTCGTAGTGCCTGTTTCTGGCACTTCTCCAGGTGCCACCTGCTGCTGATAGGGCTGCTTGTCTTGCTCGATGTCCCCTCTCTCTCCTGGTCCAATTGGCGACCTCCTGGTCCCTCCAGGGCCACAGCAGCATCCAAAAACGCTAACCGCATGATTTGCAGCTAGCAAGGCTTGTTGGCAATCTTTTGGCGGGAAAACACTTCTGCACGACTCTCCACGGCGAGAGAGATATGTCCACCAAAGGGGAAGTCTCTAGCCCTTTTTGTTCATGCAGAAACCGCAGCTTCTTCTGTCCAGTAGAAGCTTCTTTGCACCCGCAGCTGGCATTTCCTGGGCATCTGCCTATCTCCGACTTGCTTGTGACTTTTGGACTTGGTCCCCTTGTTCCACAGGTACCCTAGATTGGAAATCCACAGTTGTTGCATTGTTGGTTTGTGTCTTTCCTGCATTATTCCTCTAACACGACTTCTTTGTCCTTAGGGGAACTTTAGTGCACTTTGCACTCACTTTTCAGGGTCTTGGGGAGGGTTATTTTTCTAACTCTCACTATTTTCTAATAGTCCCAGCGACCCTCTACAAGGTCACATAGGTTTGGGGTCCATTCGTGGTTCGCATTCCACTTTTGGAGTATATGGTTTGTGTTGCCCCTATCCCTATGTTTCCCCATTGCATCCTAATGTAACTATACATTGTTTGCACTGTTTTCTAAGACTATACTGCATATTTTTGCTATTGTGTATATATATCTTGTGTATATTTCCTATCCTCTCACTGAGGATATACTCTAAGATACTTTGGCATATTGTCATAAAAATAAAGTACCTTTATTTTTAGTATAACTGTGTATTGTGTTTTCTTATGATATTGTGCATATGACACTGAGTGGTACTGTAGTAGCTTCACCCGTCTTCTAGTTCAGCCTAAGCTGCTCTGCTAAGCTACCATTATCTATCAGCCTAAGCTGCTAGACACCCTATACACTAATAAGGGATAACTGGGCCTGGTGCAAGGTGCAAGTACCCCTTGGTCCTCACTACAAGCCAGTCCAGCCTCCTACACCCTAACAACCTGGCCTGCAGGAATAATATCCCTACTGTGATGTGAGCTCACAATACTACCAGCTATGCTAGGTGGTCTGCTAAGGGGCAGGTTGGGAAGGTCACCGTCTAACACTCTTACTGGGCGTACCCCTGAGTCAGAGTGTGAACCATCTCCTAACTTCTCAATGCATGTGCCAGCTAAGGCCTTATCATTCTCAATAAGCATGTTAGTTAACAATTCTCTAGAGGGATTCTTTCCCACCCCTAAACCTCTACCAATGCAGAGACTCCTTAAACCCTTCCAGTTAAGGTGGTCATAAGCTGAGCTGACCAAGTTAGTTGGGGTTTCTACATCAGACAAGATAGAAGAAAGGTTTAGGGACAGATAAAAGAGAGAAAAAGTTTCAGGACTTTTTAAGAAAACAGACAAAAAACTTTTTCAACTTTTTAGAAACTTTTTGAAAGTTTAGAGGTACTTTTCAGCACTTAGCAGATAGTGTAAGAGAAGAAAAGCAAAACTTTTTGGTTAGGTGTACATACACTGAACTTGTTTTGTATATTATTCTCTTATGAAAAGTACACAATGACAAAGTGGTAAGTAGTTACAAGTACTTATTCCACCGCTGCACAACAAATGTAGGAGGCTGGCCTGGCTTGTAGTGGGTACCAAGGGGTACTTACACTCGATACCAGGTCCAGTTATCTCTTATTAGTGTAGAAGAGGTGTTTCTAGCAACTTAGGCTGATAGAAGGTAGCTATAGCAGAGCAGCTTAGGCTGAACTAGGAGACATGCAAAGCTCCTACTATACCACTGGTGTCATATGCACAATATGATAAGAAAACACAATACACAGATATACTAAAAATAAAGGTACTTTATTTTTATGACAATATGCCAAAAGTATCTCAGTGAGTACCCTTAGTATGAGGATGCCAAATATACACAAGATATATGTACATAATACCATAAATATGCAGTAATAGCAAAAGGAAGTAATGCAAGCAATGTAGAATTACAGTAGATTGCAATAGGAGCACATAGGTATAGGGGCAACACAAACCATATACTCCAAAAGTGGAATGCGAGCCACAAATGGACCCCAAACCAATGTCAGCTTGTAGAGGGTTGCTGGGGCTGTAAGAAAACAGTGAGGGTTAGAAAAATAGCCCCCCCCAAGACCCTGAAAAGTAGGTGTAAAGTGCACCTATATTCCCCAGAGAGCACAGAAGTCGTGATAGGGGAATTCTGCAAGGAAGAACAACACCAGCAATGCAACCAAAGTGGATTTCCGGACGAGAGTACCTGTGGAACAAGGGGACCAAGTCCAAGAGTCGCGACAGTGTCGAGAGTGGGCAGATGCCCAGGAAATGCCAGCTGAGGGTGCAAAGAAGCTGCCACCGGATGGTAGAAGCTGTGGATTCTGCAAGAACGAAGAGGGCTAGAAACGTCCCTTTTGGAGGATGGATGTCCCACGTCATGAAGAAGCTTGCAGAGGTGTTCCCATGCAGAAAGACCGCAAACAAGCCCTGCTAGCTGCAAGGGCCGCGGTTAGGGTTTTTGGATGCTGCTGTGGCCCAGGAGGGACCAAGATGTTGCCACTTGGGTGAGGAGACTGAGGGGGCGCCCAGCAAGTCAGGGAGCCCTCACAGAAGCAGGCAGCACCCGCAGAAGCACCAGAACAGGCATTTGGAAGAGGAGTGAACCGGAGCCCACCCAAAGACACAAAAGGGAGTCCCACGACGCCAGAGGGCAACTCAGAAGGTTGTGCACTGCAGGTTAGAGTGTCGGGGACCCAGGCTTGGCTGTGCACAAAGGAAATCCTGGAAGAGTGCACAGGAGCAGGAGCAGCTGCAAATCACGCGGTACCCAGCAATGCAGTCTAGCGTGGGGAGGCAAGGACTTACCTCCACCAAACTTGGACTGAAGAGTCACTAGACTGCGGGAGTCACTTGGACAGAGTTGCTGAGTTCCGGGGACCACGCTCGTCGTGCTGAGGGGTGTAGGAAAGTACCATCTTGCCTGGCACGTTACCCCCATTTTTCACTGTATATATGTTGTTTTAGTTGTATGTGTCACTGGGACCCTGCCAGCCAGGGCCCCAGTGCTCATAAGTGTGCCTGTTTGTGTTACCTGTGTTATGACTAACTGTCTCACTGAGGCTCTGCTAACCAGAACCTCAGTGGTTATGCTCTCTCATTTCTTTCAAATTGTCACTAACAGGCTAGTGACCAATTTTACCAATTTACATTGGCTTACTGGAACACCCTTATAATTCCCTAGTATATGGTACTGAGGTACACAGGGTATTGGGGTTCCAGGAGATCCTTATGGGCTGCAGCATTTCTTTTGCCACCGATAGGGAGCTTTGACAATTCTTACACAGGCCTGCCACTGCAGCCTGGGTGAAATAACGTCCACGTTATTTCACAGCCATTTTACACTGCACTTAAGTAACTTATAAGTCACCTATATGTCTAACCTTTACCTGGTAAAGGTTGGGTGCTAAGTTACTTAGTGTGTGGGCACCCTGGCACTAGCCAAGGTGCCCCCACATTGTTCAGGGCCGGACTTTGTGAGTGCGGGGACACCATTACACGCGTGCACTACATATAGGTCACTACCTATATGTAGCTTCACAATGGTAACTCCGAATATGGCCATGTAACATGTCTATGATCATGGAATTGCACCCTCTATGCCATCCTGGCATAGTTGGCACAATCCCATGATCCCACAGGTCTGTAGCTCAGACCTGGGTACCGCCAAACTGCCTTTCCCGGGGTTTTACTGCAGCTGCTGCTGCTGCCAACCCCTCAGACAGGTTTCTGCCCTCCTGGGGTCCAGCCAGGCTTGGCCCAGGAAGGCAGAACAAAGGACTTCCTCAGAGAGAGGGTGTTACACCCTCTCCCTTTGGAAAATGGTGTGAAGGCAGGGGAGGAGTAGCCTCCCCCAGCCTCTGGAAATGCTTTCATGGGCACACATGGTGCCCATTTCTGCATAAGCCAGTCTACACCGATTCAGGGACCCCTCAGCCCTGCTCTGGCGCGAAACTGGACAAAGGAAAGGGGAGTGGCCACTCTCCTGACCTGCACCTCCCCTGGGAGGTGCCCAGAGCTCCTCCAGTGGGCACCAGACCTCTGCCATCTTGGAAACAGAGGTGCTGCTGGCACATTGGACTGCTCTGAGTGGACAGGGCAAGCAGGTGACGTCAGAGACTCCTTCTGATAGGCTCCTTCAGGTGTTGCTAGCCTATCTTCTCTCCTAAGTAGCCAAACCCTCTTTTCTGGCTATTTAGGGTCTCTGCTTTGGGGATTTCGTGAGATAACGAATGCAAGAGCTCATCAGAGTTCCTCTGCATCTCTCTCTTCACCTTCTGCCAAGGAATCGACTGCTGACCGCGCTGCAAGCCTGCAAAACTGCAACAAAGTAGCAAAGACGATTACTGCAACTCTGTAACGCTGATCCTGCGGCCTTCTCGACTGTTTTCCTGGTGGTGCATGCTGTGGGGATAGTCTGCCTCCTCTCTGCACTAGAAGCTCCGAAGAAATCTCCCGTGGGTCGACGGAATCGTCCCCCTGCAACCGCAGGCACCAAAGAACTGCATCACCGGTCCCCTTGGTCTCCTCTCAGCATGACGAGCGAGGTCCCTTGAATCCAGCAACTGTGTCCAAGTGACTCCCACAGTCCAGTGACTCTTCAGTCCAAGTTAGGTGAGGTAAGTCCTTGCCTCCCCACGCCAGACTGCATTGCTGGGAACCGCGACTTTTGCAGCTACTCCGGCCTCTGTGCACTTCCGGTGGAAATCCTTTGTGCACAGCCAAGCCTGGGTCCACGGCACTCTAACCTGCATTGCACGACTTTCTAAGTAGGTCTCCGGCGACGTGGGACTCCTTTGTGCAACTTCGGGTGAGCACCGATTCACTCCTCTTCGTAGTGCCTGTTCTGGCACTTCCGCGGGTGCTGCCTGCTTCGGAGAAGGCTCCTTGTCTTGCTCCATGGCCCCTCTGTCCCCAGACGCAAGTGGCGACATCCTGGTCCCTCCTGGGCCACAGCAGCATCCAAAAATCCTAACCAAATGATTTGCAGCTAGCAAGGCTTGTTGGCGGTCTTTCGGCGAGAAAATACGTTTGCACGACTCTCTTCAGCGTGGGGGATCCATCCTCGAAAGGGGAAGTCTCTAGCCCTTGTCGTTCTTTCAGAATCCTCAGCTTCTACTGTCCAGTAGCAGCTTCTTTGCACCCACAGCTGGCATTTCCTGGGCATCTGCCCATCTCCGACTTGCTTGTGACTTTTGGACTTGGTCCCCTTGTTCCACAGGTACCCTCGACTTGAAATCCATTGTTGTTGCATTGCTAGTTTGTGCCTTTCCTGCAGAATTCCCCTATCACGACTTCTATGTCCTTTGGGGAACTTTAGTGCACTTTGCACTCACTTTTCAGGGTCTTGGGGTGGGCTATTTTTCTAACCTTTACTATTTTCTAATAGTCCCAGCGACCCTCTACAAGGTCACATAGGTTTGTGGTCCATTCGTGGTTCGCATTCCACTTTTGGAGTATATGGTTTTTGTTGCCCCTATCCCTATGTGTCCCCATTGCATCCTATTGTAACTATACATTGTTTGCACTGTTTTCTAAGACTATACTGCATATTTTTGGTATTGTGTACATATATCTTGTGTATATTTGCTATCCTCATACTGAGGGTACACTCTGAGATACTTTGGCATATTGTGATTGTGAGAAAGTAGCCTCTTTCTAGCCTTGTTACCCCCACTTTTGGCCTATTTGTGAGTGTATGTCAGGGTGTTTTCACTGTCTCACTGGGATCCTGCCAGCCAGGGCCCCAGTGCTCATAGTGAAAACCCTATGTTTTCAGTATGTTTGTTATGTGTCACTGGGACCCTGCTAGTCAGGAGCCCAGTGCTCATACGTTTGTGACCTATATGTATGTGTTCCCTGTGTGATGCCTAACTGTCTCACCGAGGCTCTGCTAACCAGAACCTCAGTGGTTATGCTCTCTCTTTACAAATTGTCACTAACAGACTAGTGACCAATTTCACCAATTCACATTGGCATACAGGAACACCCTTATAATTCCCTAGTATATGGTACTGAGGTACCCAGGGTATTGGGGTTCCAGGAGATCCCTATGGGCTGCAGCATTTCTTTTGCCACCCATAAGGAGCTCTGACAATTCTTACACAGGCCTGCCACTGCAGCCTGAGTGAAATAATGCACACGTTATTTCACAGCCATTTACCACTGCACTTAATTAACTTATAAGTCACCTATATGTCTATCCTTTACCTGGTAAAGGTTAGGTGCAAAGTTACATAGTGTGTGGGCACCCTGGCACTAGCCAAGGTGCCCCCACATTGTTCAAGGCAAATTCCCCGGACTTTGTGAGTGCGGGGACACCATTACACGCGTGCACTACACATAGGTCACTACCTATGTGTAGCTTCACAATGGTAACTCCGAATATGACCATGTAACATGTCGAAGATCATGGAATTGCCCCCTCTATGCCATCATGGCATTGTTGGCACAATCCCATGATCCCACGGGTCTGTAGCACAGACCCTGGTACTGCCAAACTGCCTTTTTCAGGGGTTTCACTGCAGCTGCTGCCAACCCCTCAGACAGGTTTCTGCCCTCCTGGGGTCCAGCCAGGCTTGGCCCAGGATGGCAGAACAAAGGACTTCCTCAGAGAGAGGGTGTTACACCCTCTCCCTTTGGAAAAAGGTGTTAAGGCAGGGGAGGAGTAGCCTCCCCCAGCCTCTGGAAATGCTTTCATGGGCACAGATGGTGCCCATTTCTGGATAAGCCAGTCTACACCGGTTCAGGGACCCCTCAGCCCTGCTCTGGCGCGAAACTGGACAAAGGAAAGGGGAGTGACCACTCCCCTGACCTGTACCTCCCCTGGGAGGTGCCCAGAGCTCCTCCAGTGTGCTCCAGACCTCTGCCATCTTGGAAACAGAGGTGCTGCTGGCACACTGGACTGCTCTGAGTGGCCAGTGCCAGCAGGTGACGTCAGAGACTCCTTCTGATAGGCTCCTTTAGGTGTTGCTAGCCTATCCTCTCTCCTAGGTAGCCAAACCCTCTTTTCTGGCTATTTAGGGTCTCTGTCTCTGGGGAAACTCCCCTTTCCTTTGTCCAGTTTCGCGCCAGAGCAGGGGCTAAGGGGTCCCTGAACCGGTGTAGACTGGCTTATGCAGAATTGGGCACATCTGTGCCCAACAAAGCATTTCCAGAGGCTGGGGGAGGCTACTCCTCCCCTGCCTTCACACCATTTTCCAAAGGGAGAGGGTGTCACACCCTCTCTCAGAGGAAGTTCTTTGTTCTGCCATCCTGGGCCAGGCCTGGCTGGACCCCAGGAGGGCAGCTGCCTGTCTGAGGGGTTGGCAGCAGCAGCAGCTGCAGTGAAACCCCAGGAAGGGCAGTTTGGCAGTACCAGGGTCTGTGCTACAGACCACTGGGATCATGGGATTGTGCCAACTATGCCAGGATGGTATAGAGGGGGCAATTCCATGATCATAGACATGTTACATGGCCATATTCGGAGTTACCATTGTGAAGCTACATATAGGTAGTGACCTATATGTAGTGCACGCGTGTAATGGTGTCCCCGCACTCACAAAGTTCAGGGATTTGGCTCTGAACAATGTGGGGGCACCTTGGCTAGTGCCAGGGTGCCCTCACACTAAGTAACTTTGCACCTAACCTTTACCAGGTAAAGGTTAGACATATAGGTGACTTATAAGTTACTTAAGTGCAGTGTAAAATGGCTGTGAAATAACGTGGACGTTATTTCACTCAGGCTGCAGTGGCAGGCCTGTGTAAGAATTGTCAGAGCTCCCTATGGGTGGCAAAAGAAATGCTGCAGCCCATAGGGATCTCCTGGAACCCCAATACCCTGGGTACCTCAGTACCATATACTAGGGAATTATAAGGGTGTTCCAGTAAGCCAATGTAAATTGGTAAAATTGGTCACTAGCCTGTTAGTGACAATTTGAAAGTAATGAGAGAGCATAACCACTGAGGTTCTGGTTAGCAGAGCCTCAGTGAGACAGTTAGGCACCACACAGGGAACATATACATGCACACCTATGAGCACTGGGGCCCTGTGTGACAGGGTCCCAGTGACACATACATATAGGCCACAAACCTATGAGCACTGGGGTCCTGACCATCAGGATCCCAGTGACACATAACAAACATACTGAAAACATAGTGTTTTCACTATGAGCACTGAGGCCTGGCTATCAGGATCCCAGTGAGACAGTGAAAACAGTGACAAAACACCCTGACATACACTCACAAACAGGCCAAAAGTGGGGGTAACAAGGCTAGAAAGAGGCTACCTTCTCACACAACCCCCCCCCCAAACGAAGGACAATAAGGCTAACCTTGGCCAGTTGAGACTTTATTGTCTAAGTGGTGATAAGTAGAGAGTAGCTCTGCAATAGACTGGTTACTCCCTTTATCATCCACTATATGGTTACTTCCCTGTGGGGATGTAAACCACCCTGTTTGAAGTTTTTTAGCTAAGCAACAATGTGAAGATGTATTTTCAGAGTTTCTATCAGTAAGTTTTAGTTTAGAGCAGTGGGAATTGTCCACTGAACCTATTTGTAGTGATGGAAATGCCAGACAGGGATGCTGTCTCAGAAAAGCCATAGCTGGGCAAAAACTTTGTCCATCTGGCTGGAAGAGAGAACAGGGATGCTGTTTCTCTTGAGTTGGAGCAGGGCAGGGATGCTGTCCTATGAGCTCCACACTAGGGCAGGGATGCTGTCCTAAGTGTTGTGAGGTAGTGCAGGGTTTCTGCACTAAAGTTTTTCTGGGAGGGTTGGAGGGATGCTCCATGTTAACTAAAATGGTGCTGTTTTTCTCACCAATGTTAGTTATCCCACAGAGAGGTACTTCCACCTCAGGGAGTCCAGTTTTGCCAACTGATGATTCCCTTGGAACAGGTGCCACCCCAGGAGAGGTTTCTCCCACCACAGGAATGGTATCCTGAATGGTAGGGTGGTTAGGGGATACTGTGATACCCTTTTTACCTGTTGATGGAGAGGGTTCCTGAGTTTTCAGGCCTTCTCTCCTTTGCTTTTTCATTTCACTTGAAATGAGAGGGAACAATTCCTCAGGGATGCCCAGCATGGCTGCATGGGCATAAAACTCTACATCAGCCCAACCTGAGGCCTCTAGGTCATTACCTAAGAGACAGTCTACAGGTAAGCTAGGTGATACCACCACCTGCTTAGGGCCAGTAACTCCACCCCAACTAAACTGAATTATAGCTAAGGGAAGAAACTTAGTGGAGTTATGGACATCAATAATCTTATACTGTTGTCCAATGATGTGTTGTTCAGGAGGCACTAGGTTTTCAGTCACCAAAGTGAAACTGGCACCTGTGTCCCTGTAGGCCAAGGCCTCAACACCATTTATTGAAACTGTCTGCCTGTACTTATCCATTGTAAGGGGACAAGCAGCCAGTGTGGCAAGGCCAATGCCACTAGGTGTGACAGAAACTGTCTTGGGACTGATTACATCAGTTTCCACTATGGACCCATAGGTGAACCCAACTACACCCTTTGCTTGACTGTTGCCAGCAGTCCCACTACTAGTACCACTACTGCTAGGGGCACTAGAGCTTGATGTATTAGTGGTGGTAGGCTCAGGGGGTTTACCTGGACAGGACTTATCCCCTGGCCTATGGCCTCTGTTTTTACACACAAAGCACCAAGGGTTTTTAATGTGTGCAGGTTGGGAAGAAGAGGAAGAATTTGTTTTATCCCCACCCTCTGAAGAGTGTTTAAGATTTGAAGTGGGATCTTTGGTTTTACCCTTATCCCCATGCTTATCTTGAGATTTTTCACCATCTTTCTTCTTATTGCCATCTTTGTCACCCCCTGTATGAACTTTTCTGTTCACCCTTGATCTGACCCATTTGTCTGCCTTCTTTCCCAATTCTTGGGGAGAGGTCAGATCAGAGTCTACCAGGTACTGGTGCAACAAATCAGACACACAATTATTAAGTATATGCTCTCTCAGGATTGTGTTATACAGGCTTTCATAATCAGTAACTTTACTGCCATGTAACCACCCCTCCAAGGCCTTCACTGAATGGTCAATGAAATCAACCCAGTCTTGTGAAGACTCCTTTTTGGTCTCTCTGAACTTTATCCTGTACTGTTCAGTGGTTAAGCCATAACCATCCAGGAGTGCATTCTTAAGAACTTGGAAATTATTAGCATCATTTTCTTTCACAGTAAGGAGCCTATCCCTACCTTTTCCACTAAATGATAGCCATAGGATAGCAGCCCACTGCCTTTGAGGGACATCCTGTACAACACAGGCCCTCTCAAGTGCAGCAAACCACTTGTTAATGTCATCCCCCTCCTTATAAGGGGGAACTATCTTGTGCAGATTCCTGGAATCATGCTCTTTTGCAGGATGACTATGGGGAATACTGCTGCTGCCACCATGGGTATCTAAACCCAACTTCTGTCTTTCCTTCTCTAATTCAAAAGACTGTCTATCCAAATCCAGCTGTTGCTTTTTAAGCTTCAGTCTGGTTTGTTCCACCCTCAACTTATTGAGTTCCCTCTCTAACATTCTGTCATCAGGGTTGGTGGGAGGGACATTTCTAGAAACAGAGCTATGATGGGAATGAACAGAAGGAGACCTGTCCCTTACAGAAGCCAACTTAACAGCTTGGTTTACAGAAACATTACTACCAGTATGGTGAGAATAAATGCTTTTGCTATGATGTGAGACAACACTATTTATTTGGTGTGGCTCATCATCATTACCATCTATGCTAGATTGTCTAGTAATGGGCAGGCTAGGAAGTTTCTTCCCTGAATCTTTTCCTGGGGGAGTCCCTGAATCAGATTGAGAACTATTAGGTACTTTTTCAACAGATGAGGCACCTATGGCCTTATCCTGTTCTCTAAGCATGTTAAGTAATAGTTCCAAGGCAGGATTCTTCCCTACACTCAAACCTCTCTCTATACAGAGACTCCTTGCTCTTTTCCAGCTAAGGTTGTCATATGCAAGTTTGGACAGATCAACACTTTGGCCTGTGCCAGACATTTTTTAGAGAGAGTTAAAGTGATAGAGAAAGAGACAAAAGTTTTCAGAACTTTTTGGAAAGACAGAAAAAAACTTTTTAAACTTTTATGAACTTTTTGAAAGTTTAGGAGTACTTTTCAGCACTTAGAAAAGAGTGAAAAGAGGAAATGCAAAACTTTTTGGCTATGTGTATATACACTGACCTTGTTTTGTATATTTTTCTCTTATGAAAAGTACAATGACAAGAGTGGTAAGTAGTCTCAAGCACTTATCCCACCACTGCACAACCAATGTAGGAGGCTGGACTGGCTTGTAGTGAGTACCAAGGGGTACTTGCACCTTGCACCAGACCCAGTTATCCCTTATTAGTGTATAGGGTGTCTAGCAGCTTAGGCTGATAGATAATGGTAGCTTAGCAGAGCAGCTTAGGCTGAACTAGGAGACGTGTGAAGCTACTACAGTACCACTTAGTGTCATATGCACAATATCATAAGAAAACACAACACACAGTTATACTAAAAATAAAGGTACTTTATTTTTGTGACAATATGCCAAAGTATCTTAGAGTGTACCCTCAGTGAGAGGATAGGAAATATACACAAGATATATATACACAATAGCAAAAATATGCAGTATAGTCTTAGAAAACAGTGCAAACAATGTATAGTTACAATAGGATGCAATGGGGAAACAGGGATAGGGGCAACACAAACCATATACTCCAAAAGTGGAATGCGAACCACGAATGGACCCCAAACCTATGTGACCTTGTAGAGGGTCGCTGGGACTATTAGAAAATAGTGAGAGTTAGAAAAATAACCCTCCACAAGACCCTGAAAAGTGAGTGCAAAGTGCACTAAAGTTCCCCTAAGGACAAAATAGTCGTGTTAGAGGAATAATGCAGGAAAGACACAAACCAGCAATGCAACAACTGTGGATTTCCAATCTAGGGTACCTGTGGAACAAGGGGACCAAGTCCAAAAGTCACAAGCAAGTCGGAGATGGGCAGATGCCCAGGAAATGCCAGCTGCGGGTGCAAAGAAGCTTCGACTGGACAGAAGAAGCTGAGGTTTCTGCACGAACGAAAAGGGCTAGAGACTTCCCCTTTGGTGGACGGATCCGACTCACCTTGGTGAGTCGTGCAGAAGTGTTTTCCCGCCGGAAGGACGGCAACAAGCCTTGCTACACGCAAATCGTGCATTTGGCGTTTTTGGACGCTGCTGGGGCCCAGGAGGGACCAGGAGGTCGCAAATTGGACCTGAAGAGAGAGGGGACGTCGCGCAAGACAAAGAGCCCTCACTGAAGCAGGTAGCACCCGGAGAAGTGCCAGAAACAGGCACTACGAGGATGCGTGAAACGGTGCTCGCCGAAGTTGCACAAAGGAGTCCCACGTCGCCGGAGACCAACTTAGAAAGTCGTGCAATGCAGGTTAGAGTGCCGTGGAACCAGGCTTGGGTGTGAACAAAGGATTTCCGCCGGAAGTGCACAGGGGCCGGAGCAGCTGCAAAGTCGCGGTTCCCAGCAATGCAGCCCAGCGAGGTGAGGCAAGGACTTACCTCCACCAAACTTGGGCTGAAGAGTCACTGGACTGTGGGGGTCACTTGGACAGCGTCGCTGGATTCGAGGGACCCCGCTCGTCGTGCTGAGAGGAGACCCAAGGGATCGGTAATGCAGCTTTTTGGTGCCTGCGGTTGCAGGGGGAAGATTCCGTCGACCCACGGGAGATTTCTTCGGAGCTTCTGGTGCAGAGAGGAGGCAGGCTACCCCCACAGCATGCACAAGCAGGAGAACAGTCGAGAAGGCGGCAGGATCAGCATTACAGAGTTGCAGTAGTCGTCTTTGCTACTATGTTGCAGGTTTGCAGGCTTCCAGCGCGGTCAGCGGTCGTTTCCTTATCAGAAGGTGAAGAGAGAGATGCAGAGGAACTCGGCTGAGCTCATGCATTCGTTATCTAAAGTTTCCCCAGAGACAGAGACCCTAAATAGCCAGAAAAGAGGGTTTGGCTACCTAGGAGAGAGGATAGGCTACTAACACCTGAAGGAGCCTATCAGCAGGAGTCTCTGACGTCACCTGGTGGCACTGGCCACTCAGAGCAGTCCAGTGTGCCAGCAGCACCTCTGTTTCCAAGATGGCAGAGGTCTGGAGCACACTGGAGGAGCTCTGGACACCTCCCAGGGGAGGTGCAGGTCAGGGGAGTGGTCACTCCCCTTTCCTTTGTCCAGTTTCGCGCCAGAGCAGGGGCTAAGGGGTCCCTGAACCGGTGTAGACTGGCTTATGCAGAATTGGGCACATCTGTGCCCAACAAAGCATTTCCAGAGGCTGGGGGAGGCTACTCCTCCCCTGCCTTCACACCATTTTCCAAAGGGAGAGGGTGTCACACCCTCTCTCAGAGGAAGTTCTTTGTTCTGCCATCCTGGGCCAGGCCTGGCTGGACCCCAGGAGGGCAGCTGCCTGTCTGAGGGGTTGGCAGCAGCAGCAGCTGCAGTGAAACCCCAGGAAGGGCAGTTTGGCAGTACCAGGGTCTGTGCTACAGACCACTGGGATCATGGGATTGTGCCAACTATGCCAGGATGGCATAGAGGGGGCAATTCCATGATCATAGACATGTTACATGGCCATATTCGGAGTTACCATTGTGAAGCTACATATAGGTAGTGACCTATATGTAGTGCACGCGTGTAATGGTGTCCCCGCACTCACAAAGTTCAGGGAATTGGCTCTGAACAATGTGGGGGCACCTTGGCTAGTGCCAGGGTGCCCTCACACTAAGTAACTTTGCACCTAACCTTTACCAGGTAAAGGTTAGACATATAGGTGACTTATAAGTTACTTAAGTGCAGTGTAAAATGGCTGTGAAATAACGTGGACGTTATTTCACTCAGGCTGCAGTGGCAGGCCTGTGTAAGAATTGTCAGAGCTCCCTATGGGTGGCAAAAGAAATGCTGCAGCCCATAGGGATCTCCTGGAACCCCAATACCCTGGGTACCTCAGTACCATATACTAGGGAATTATAAGGGTGTTCCAGTAAGCCAATGTAAATTGGTAAAATTGGTCACTAGCCTGTTAGTGACAATTTGAAAGTAATGAGAGAGCATAACCACTGAGGTTCTGGTTAGCAGAGCCTCAGTGAGACAGTTAGGCACCACACAGGGAACATATACATGCACACCTATGAGCACTGGGGCCCTGTGTGACAGGGTCCCAGTGACACATACATATAGGCCACAACCTTATGAGCACGGGGGTCCTGACTAGCAGGGTCCCAGTGACACATAACAAACATACTGAAAACATAGTGTTTTCACTATGAGCACTGGGGCCTAGCCATCAGGATCCCAGTGAGACAGTGAAAACAGTGACAAACATCCTGACATACACTCACAAACAGGCCAAAAGTGGGGGTAACAAGGTTAGAAAGAGGCTACCTTCTCACACAGTAAGCCAATGTAAATTGGTAAAATTGGTCACTAGCCTGTTAGTGACAATTTGAAAGTAATGAGAGAGCATAACCACTGAGGTTCTGGTTAGCAGAGCCTCAGTGAGACAGTTAGGCACCACACAGGGAACATATACATGCACACCTATGAGCACTGGGGCCCTGTGTGACAGGGTCCCAGTGACACATACATATAGGCCACAAACCTATGAGCACTGGGGTCCTGACCATCAGGATCCCAGTGACACATAACAAACATACTGAAAACATAGTGTTTTCACTATGAGCACTGAGGCCTGGCTATCAGGATCCCAGTGAGACAGTGAAAACAGTGACAAAACACCCTGACATACTCTCACAAACAGGCCAAAAGTGGGGGTAACAAGGCTAGAAAGAGGCTACCTTCTCACAGGTACACTCTGAGATACTTTGGCATATTGTCATAAAAATAAAGTACCTTTATTTTTAGTGTATCTGTGTATTGTGTTTTCTTATGATATTGTGCATATGACACTTGTGGTACTGTAGGAGCTTCACTCGTCTCCTAGTTCAGCCTAAGCTGCTCTGCTAAGCTACCATTATCTATCAGCCTAAGCTGATAGACACCCTATACACTAATAAGGGATACCTGGGCCTGGTGCAAGGTGTAAGTACCCCTTGGTACTCACTACAAACCAGTCCAGCCTCCTACATTGGTTGTGCAGCGGTGGGATAAGTACTTTGCAACTATTTACCACTTTTGTCACTGTACTTTTCAGAAGAGAAAAATATACAAAACAAGTTCAGTGTATGTACACCTAACCAAAAAGTTTTGCATTTCCTCTTTTCACTCTTTTTCTAAGTGCTGAAAAGTACCTCTAAACTTTCTAAAAGTTCTTAAAAAGTTTAAAAAGTTTTTTTTTCTGTCTTTTCAAAAGTTCTGAAAAACTTTTTCTCTCTTTTTCTGTCACTTAAACACTGTCTAAAATGTCTGGCACAGGCCAAACTGTTGATCTGTCCAAACTTGCATATGATCACCTTAGCTGGAGAGGAGCAAGGAGTCTCTGCATAGAGAGAGGTTTAAGTGTAGGGAAGAATCCCCCCCAGAGAACTGTTGGTTAACATGCTTATAGAACAGGATAAGGCCAGAGGTGCCCCTTCTGTTGAAAAAGTAGCAAATGGTTCACAATCTGATCCAGGGACACCCCTAGAGAAAGAGTCAGGAAAGAAACTTCCTAGCCTGCCCATTACTAGACAGCCTAGCATAGTTGGGACTGATGTAGAGTCACACCATACTGATAGTGTTGTCTCACATCATAGCAAGAGTATTCCTTCTCACCACAGTAGAAGTGATGTTTCTGTTAACCAAGCTGTTAGGATGCCTTCTGTAAGGGATGGGTCTCCTTCTGTTCATTCTCACCATACCTCTGTTTCAAGGCATGTCCCTCCCGCCCACCCTGATGACAGATTGTTAGAAAGGGAGCTCAATAGATTGAGAGTGGAACAAACCAGACTGAAGCTCAAGAAGCAACAGCTGGATTTGGATAGACAGTGCTTAGAAGTGGAGAGAGAAAGACAGAAATTGGGTTTAGAAACCCATGGTGGCAGCAGCAGTATTCCCCATGGTCATCCTGCAAAAGAGCATGATTCCAGGAATCTGCACAAGATAGTTCCCCCTTATAAGGAGGGGGATGACATTAACAAGTGGTTTGCTGCACTTGAGAGGGCCTGTGTTGTACAGGATGTCCCTCAAAGGGAGTGGGCTGCTATCCTATGGCAATAATTTAGTGGAAAAGGTAGGGATAGGCTCCTTACTGTGAAAGAAAGTGATGCCAATAATTTTACAGTTCTTAAGAATGCACTCCTGGATGGTTATGGCTTAACCACTGAACAGTACAGGATGAAGTTCAGAGAGACCAAAAAGGAGTCTTCACAAGACTGGCTTGATTTTGTTGACCATTCAGTGAAGGCCTTGGAGGGGTGGTTACATGGCAGTAAAGTTACTGATTATGACAGCCTGTATAACTTGATCCTGAGAGAGCATATTCTTAATAATTGTGTGTCTGATTTGTTGCACCAGTACTTGGTGGACTCTGATCTGACCTCTCCCCAAGAATTGGGAAAGAAGGCAGACAAATGGGTCAGAACAAGGGTGAACAGAAAAGTTCATACAGGGGGTGACAAAGATGGCAATAAGAAGAAGGATGGTAAGTCTTCTGACAAGGGTGGGGACAAATCTAAAAATGAGTCTTCATCAGGCCCACAAAAACACTCTGGTGGGGGTGGTGGGCCCAAATCCTCTTCAAATCAAAACAAGGAAAAGAAACCATGGTGCTATTTATGTAAAATAAAAGGCCATTGGACAACAGATCCCAGTTGTCCAAAGAAAAGCACCAAGCCTCCTACCACTACAACCCCTACTGCTACACCTAGTGTCCCTACTAATAGCAGTGGTGGTGGGAGCAAACCTACTAATAGCCAATCCAAGGGAGTAGCTGGGCTCACCTTTAGTAACTTAGTTGGGGTTGGTCTGATTAGGGAGACCACAGAGGCTGTGTTAGTCTCTGAGGGGGCTATTGATTTAGCCACCTTGGTTGCTTGTCCCCTTAACATTTAGCCACCTACTTGGTCACCAGTATCAAGTAACCGATGCTCACAACAACACCCTTAGCCACCCCATGGCTGTTGTAAATCTCAACTGGGGGGGGGTTACTGGTCCAAAGAAAGTTGTGGTAGCCTCAGATTTACCTGTAGACTGTCTACTAGGAAATGATTTGGAGACATCAGCTTGGTCAGATGTGGAGGTGGAGGCCCATGCAGCAATGCTGGGCATCCCAGGGCATATTTTTGCTTTAACCAGAGCTCAGGCCAAAAAGCAAAAAGGACAGGGAAACTTGGATCCTGGAACAGTGGACCAAGTGCTCCCTAAAGCTAGGGCTAGTAGAAGTAAAGCACTACCTACTATCCCTCCCTCTACAGTGGATTCTACTTCGGAGAAAGAAGAATTTCCACCCTGTGCAGAACCTACACCAGAGGAGCTGGAAGCAGACACTGCTGAGCTTTTGGGTGAAGGGGGGCCTGCCAGGGAGGAGCTGAGTGTGGCACAGCAGACCTGTCCCACACTAGAGGGTCTAAGGCAGCAAGCTGTCAAACAAGCAAATGGGGATGTCAGTGACTCTCACAGAGTTTACTGGGAGGACAACCTCTTGTACACTGAAGCAAGGGATCCAAAACCTGGAGCTGCCAGGAGATTGGTGATTCCTCAGGAGTACAGAAAGTTCCTCCTAACTCTTGCTCACGACATTCCCTTAGCTGGACATTTGGGGCAAATGAAAACTTGGGACAGGACTGTTCCCTTGTTTCATTGGCCTAGAATGTCTGAGGACACAAAAGATTTTTGTAAGTCCTGTGAAACCTGTCAAGCCAGTGGCAAGACAGGTGGCACTCCAAAGGCACCCCTTATTCCACTGCCTGTGGTTGGGGTTCCCTTTGAAAGGGTAGGGGTTGACATAGTTGGCCCCCTTGACCCTCCTACTGCTTCAGGCAATAGGTTTATCTTGGTGGTAGTGGACCATGCCACCAGATATCCTGAAGCAATTCCTCTAATGACCACTACAGCTCCTGCAGTGGCAAAGGCCCTCCTGGGAATATTTTCCAGGGTGGGCTTCCCAAAAGAGGTGGTATCAGACAGGGGAAGCAATTTCATGTCTGCGTACTTAAAGGCCATGTGGAAGGAGTGTGACATACAAGTTCACCACACCCTATCATCCACAAACAAATGGACTGGTGGAGAGATTTAACAAAACTCTCAAAGGCATGATTATGGGACTCCCTGAAAAACTCCGCAGGAGATGGGATATCCTTTTACCATGCCTCCTTTTTGCTTACAGGGAGGTACCCCAGAAAGGAGTGGGCTTCAGCCCCTTTGAACTTCTTTTTGGTCACCCTGTGAGAGGTCCTCTTACACTTGTTAAGGAGGGTTGGGAACAACCTCTAAAAGCTCCAAAGCAAGACATAGTGGACTATGTACTTGGCCTCAGATCAAGGATGGCTGAGTACATGAAAAAGGCCATTAAAAACCTTCAGGCCAGCCAAGAGCTCCAAAAGCAATGGCATGACCAGAAGGCTGTTTTGGTTGAGTACCAACCAATGCAGAAAGTGTGGGTCTTGGAGCCTGTGGCCCCAAGAGCACTTCAAGATAAATGGAGTGGACCCCACACAATTGTTGAGAAAAAGGGTGAAGTCACCTACTTAGTTGACTTAGGCACTGCCAGGAGTCCCCTTAGGGTGCTCCATGTCAATCGCCTGAAACCCTACTATGACAGGGCTGATCTCACCCTGCTCATGGCAACTGATGAGGGACAGGAAGAAGAGAGTGACCCTCTCCCAGATCTCTTATCTTCCACAGAACAAGATGCTCTAGTGGAAGGTGTAGTTTTGGCTGATTGTCTTACTGCTGAGCAGAAAGACCATTGCATAAATCTCCTGGGTCAGTTTTCTGAACTCTTTTCTGCTGTGCCAGGTACCACTTCTTGGTGTGAGCACACTATAGATACTGGAGACAGCTTGCCTGTCAAAAGTAAAATCTATAGGCAGCCTGACCATGTCAGAGACTGCATAAAGCAAGAGGTGCAGAAAATGTTAGAACTGGGAGTGGTTGAGCACTCTGGAAGTCCATGGGCTTCTCCTGTGGTACTTGTACCAAAACCTTATTCCAAAGATGGAAAGAAGGAAATGCGGTTTTGTGTTGACTACAGAGGCCTCAACCAGGTAACCAAAACTGATGCTCACCCTATACCCAGGGCAGATGAGCTCATAGATACACTGGCATCTGCCAAGTATCTAAGCAGTTTTGACTTGACTGCAGGGTATTGGCAGATCAAATTATCAGAAGATGCAAAAGCAAAAACAGCATTTTCAACCATTGGAGGCCATTACCAATTCACAGTAATGCTTTTTGGATTGAAAAATGCACCTGCCACTTTTCAGAGGTTGGTGAACACGGTCCTGCAAGGCCTGGATGCTTTTAGTGCAGCATATCTGGACGATATAGCTGTCTTTAGCTCCAGCTGGGATGATCACCTGGTCCACCTATGGAAAGTTTTGGAGGCCCTGCAAAAGGCAGGCCTCACTATCAAGGCTTCAAAGTGCCAGATAGGGCAGGGGAAGGTGGTTTATCTGGGACACCTTGTTGGTGGGGAACAGATTGCACCACTTCAGGGGAAAATCCAAACTATTTTAGATTGGGTTCCCCCTACTACTCAGACTCAGGTGAGAGCCTTCCTAGGCCTCACTGGGTATTACAGGAGGTTCATTAAGAACTATGGCTCCATTGCAGCCCCTCTTAATGACCTCATATCCAAGAAAATGCCTAAAAAGGTATTATGGACAGCAAACTGTCAGAAAGCTTTTGAGGAGCTGAAGCAGGCCATGTGCTCTGCACCTGTCCTGAAAAGCCCTTGTTACTCTAAAAAAATTATATGTCCATACTGATGCATCTGAATTAGGAGTAGGGGCAGTCCTATCACAACTTAATTCTGAGGGCCAGGATCAACCTGTTGCTTTTATTAGTAGGAGGTTGACCCCTAGAGAAAAGCGTTGGTCTGCCATAGAGAGGGAGGCCTTTGCTGTGGTCTGGGCACTGAAGAAGTTGAGGCCATACCTGTTTGGCACTCACTTCATTGTTCAGACAGACCACAAACCTCTACTTTGGCTAAAACAAATGAAAGGTGAAAATCCTAAATTGTTGAGGTGGTCCATATCCCTACAGGGAATGGACTATACAGTGGAACATAGACCTGGGAGTAGCCACTCCAATGCAGATGGACTCTCCAGATATTTCCACTTAGACAATGAAGAGTCATCAGGTCGTGGCTAGTCTTATTGTCTTTCGTTTGGGGGGGGGTTGTGTAGGAAAGTACCATCTTGCTGGCATGTTACCCCCATTATTCACTGTATATATGTTGTTTTAGTTGTATGTCTCACTGGGACCCTGCCAGCCAGGGCCCCAGTGCTCATAAGTGTGCCTGTATGTGTTACCTGTGTTATGACTAACTGTCTCACTGAGGTTCTGCTAACCAGAAACTCAGTGGTTATGCTCTCTCATTTCTTTCAAATTGTCACTAACAGGCTAGTGACCAATTTTACCAATTTACATTGGCTTACTGGAACACCCTTATAATTCCCTAGTATATGGTACTGAGGTACCCAGGGTATTGGGGTTCCAGGAGATCCCTATGGGCTGCATCATTTCTTTTGCCACACATAGGGAGCTCTGACAATTCTTACACAGGCCTGCCACTGCAGCCTGGGTGAAATAACGTCCACGTTATTTCACAGCCATTTTACACTGCACTCAAGTAACTTATAAGTCACCTATATGTCTAACCTTTACCTGGTAAAGGTTGGGTGCTAAGTTACTTAGTGTGTGGGCACCCTGGCACTAGCCAAGGTGCCCCCACATTGTTCAGGGCCAATTTCCCGGACTTTGTGAGTGCGGGGACACCATTACACGAGTTCACTACATATAGGTCACTACCTATATGTAGCTTCAAAATGGTAACTCCGAATACGGCCATGTAACATGTCTATGATCATGGAATTGCCCCCTCTATGCCATCCTGGCATAGTTGGCACAATCCCATGATCCCACAGGTCTGTAGCTCAGACCTGGGTACTGCCAAACTGCCTTTCCCGGGGTTTCACTGCAGCTGCTGCTGCTGCCAACCCCTCAGACAGGTTTCTGCCCTCCTGGGGTCCAGCCAGGCTTGGCCCAGGAAGGCAGAACAAAGGACTTCCTCAGAGAGAGGGTGTTACACCCTCTCCCTTTGGAAAATGGTGTGAAGGCAGGAGAGGAGTAGCCTCCCACAGCCTCTGGAAATGCTTTCATGGGCACACATGGTGCCCATTTCTGCATAAGCCAGTCTACACAGGTTCAGGGACCCCTCAGCCCTGCTCTGGCGCGAAACTTGACAAAGGAAAGGGGAGTGACCAGTCTTCTGACCTGCACCTCCCCTGGGAGGTGCCCAGAGCTCCTCCAGTGTGCTCCAGACCTCTGCCATCTTGGAAACAGAGGTGCTGCTGGCACACTGGACTGCTCTGAGTGGCCAGGGCCAGCAGGTGACGTCAGAGACTCCTTCTGATAGGCTCCTTCAGGTGTTGCTAGCCTATCTTCTCTCCTAAGTAGCCAAACCCTCTTTTCTGGCTATTTAGGGTCTCTGCTTTGGGGATTTCGTGAGATAACGAATGCAAGAGCTCATCCGAGTTCCTCTGCATCTCTCTCTTCACCTTCTGCCAAGGAATCGACTGCTGACCGCGCTGGAAGCCTGCAAAACTGCAACAAAGTAGCAAAGACGACTACTGCAACTCTGTAACGCTGATCCTGCCGCCTTCTCGACTGTTTTCCTGGTGGTGCATGCTGTGGGGGCAGTCTTCCTCCTCTCTGCACTAGAAGCTCTGAAGAAATCTCCAGTGGGTCGATGGAATCGTCCCCCTGCAACCCCAGGCACCAAAGAATTGCATCACCGGTCCCCTGGGTCTCCTCTCAGCACAACGAGCGAGGTCCCTTGAATCCAGCAACTGTGTCCAAGTGACTCCCACAGTCCAGTGACTCTTCAGTCCAAGTTTGGTGGAGGTAAGTCCTTGCCTCCTCACGCTAGACTGCATTGCTGGGAACCGCGTGTTTTGCAGCTACTCCGGCTCCTGTGCACTCTTCCAGGATTTCCTTTGTGCACAGCCAAGCCTGGGTCCCTGGCACTCTAACCTGCATTGCACGACCTCCTGAGTTGTCCTCCGGCTTCGTGGGACCCTCTTGTGCAACTTCGGGTGAGCTCCGGTTCACTCTAATATGAAGTGCCTGTTCTGGCACTTCTGCGGGTGTTGCTTGCTTTTGAGTGGGCTCTTTGTCTTGCTGGACGCCCCCTCTGTCTCCTCACACAATTTGCTACATCCTGGTCCCTCCTGGGCCACTGCAGCATCCAAAAACCCTAACCGTGACCCTTGCAGGTAGCAAGGTGGGAGAAAGTAGCCTCTTTCTACCCTTGTTACCCCCACTTTTGGCCTGTTTGTGAGTATATGTCAGGGTGTTTTCACTGTCTCACTGGGATCCTGCTAGCCAGGGCCCGGTGCTCATAGTGAAAACCCTATGTTTTCAGTATGTTTGTGATATGTCACTGGGACCCTGCTAGCCAGGACCCCAGTGCTCATAAGTTTGTGACCTATATGTATGTGTTCCCTGTGTGATGCCTAACTGTCTCACTGAGGCTCTGCTAACCAGAACCTCAGTGGTTATGCTCTCTCTGTACAAATTGTCACTAACAGGCTAGGGACCAATTTCACCAATTCACATTGGCATACTGGAACACCCTTATAATTCCATAATATATGGTACTGAGGTACCCAGGGTATTGGGGTTCCAGGAGATCCCTATGGGCTGCAGCATTTCTTTTGCCACCCATAGGGAGCTCTGACAATTCTTACACAGGCCTGCCACTGCAGCCTGAGTGAAATAACGTCCACGTTATTTCACAGCCATTTTACACTGCACTTAAGTAACTTATAAGTCACCTATATGTCTAACCTTTACCCGGTAAAGGGTAGGTGCAAAGTTACTTAGTGTGAGGGCACCCTGGCACTAGCCAAGGTGCCCCCACATTGTTCAGAGCCAATTCCCTGAACTTTGTGAGTGCGGGGACACCATTACACGCGTGCACTACATATAGGTCACTACCTATAGGTAGCTTCACAATGGTAACTCCGAATATGGCCATGTAACATGTCTATGATCATGGAATTGCCCCCTCTATGCCATCCTGGCATAGTTGGCACAATCCCATGATCCCAGTGGTCTGTAGCACAGACCCTGGTACTGCCAAACTGCCCTTCCTGGGGTTTCACTGCAGCTGCTGCTGCTGCCAACCCCTCAGACAGGCATCTGCCCTCCTGGGGTCCAGCCAGGCCTGGCCCAGGATGGCAGAACAAAGAACTTCCTCTGAGAGAGGGTGTGACACCCTCTCCCTTTGGAAAATGGTGTGAAGGCAGGGGAGGAGTAGCCTCCCCCAGCCTCTGGAAATGCTTTCTTGGGCACAGATGTGCCCAATTCTGCATAAGCCAGTCTACACTGGTTCAGGGGACCCCTTAGCCCTGCTCTGGCACGAAACTGGACAAAGGAAAGGGGAGTGACCACTCCCCTGACCTGCACCTCCCCTGGGAGGTGTCCAGAGCTCCTCCAGTGTGCTCCAGACCTCTGCCATCTTGGAAACAGAGGTGCTGCTGGCACACTGGACTGCTCTGAGTGGCCAGTGCCACCAGGTGACGTCAGAGACTCCTTGTGATAGGGAGTGAATTATAAGGGTGTTCCAGTAAGCCAATGTAAATTGGTAAAAATGGTCACTAGCCTGTTAGTGACAATTTGGAAAGAAATGAGAGAGCATAACCACTGAGGTTCTGGTTAGCAGAGCCTCAGTGAGACAGTTAGTCACTACACAGGTAACATATTCAGGCACACTTATGAGCACTGGGGCCCTGGGTTACCAGGGTCCCAGTGACACATACAACTAAAACAACATATATACAGTGAAAAATGGGGGTAACATGCCAGGCAAGATGGTACTTTCCTACACAACCCCCCCCCAAACGAAGGACAATAAGACTAGCCATGACCTGATGAGTCTTCATTGTCTAAGTGGAAATATCTGGAGAGTCCCTCTGCATTGGAGTGGCTACTCCCAGGTCTATGTTCCACTGTATAGTCCATTCCCTGTAGGGATATGGACCACCTCAACAATTTAGGATTTTCACCTTTCATTTGTTTTAGCCAAAGTAGAGGTTTGTGGTCTGTCTGAACAATGAAGTGAGTGCCAAACAGGTATGGCCTCAACTTCTTCAGAGCCCAGACCACAGCAAAGGCCTCCCTCTCAATGGCAGACCAACACTTTTCTCTAGGGGTCAACCTTCTACTAATAAAAGCAACAGGTTGATCCTGGCCCTCAGAATTAAGTTGTGATAGGACTGCCCCTACTCCTAATTCAGATGCATCAGTTTGGACATAGAATTTTTTAGAGTAACAAGGGCTTTTCAGGACAGGTGCAGAGCACATGGCCTGCTTCAGCTCCTCAAAAGCTTTCTGACAGTTTGCTGTCCATAATACCATTTTCTTGGATGTGAGGTCATTAAGAGGGGCTGCAATGGAGCCATAGTTCTTAATGAACCTCCTGTAATACCCAGTGAGGCCTAGGAAGGCTCTCACCTGAGTCTGAGTGGTAGGGGGAACCCAATCAATAATAGTTTGGATTTTCCCCTGAAGTGGTGCAATCTGTTCCCCACCAACAAGGTGTCCCAGATAAACCACCTTACCCTGCCCTATCTGGCACTTTGAAGCCTTGATAGTGAGGCCTGCCTTTTGCAGGGCCTCCAAAACTTTCCATAGGTGGACCAGGTGATCATCCCAGCTGGAGCTAAAGACAGCTATATCGTCCAAATATGCTGCACTGAAAGCTTCCAGCCCTTGCAGGACTGTGTTCACCAACCTCTGAAAAGTGGCAGGTGCATTTTTCAAACCAAAAGGCATTACAGTAAACTGGTAATGTCCTCCAATGGTAGAAAATGCAGTCTTAGATTTAGCATCTTCTGATAATTTGATCTGCCAATACCCTGCAGTCAAATCAAAAGTGCTTAGATACTTGGCAGATGCCAGTGTATCTATAAGCTCATCTGCCCTGGGTATAGGGTGAGCATCAGTTTTGGTTACCAAGTTGAGACCTCTATAGTCTACACAAAACCTAATTTCCTTCTTTCCATCTTTAGAATTGGGTTTTGGTACCAGTACCACAGGGGAAGCCCATGGACTGTCAGAGTGCTCAACCACTCCTAGTTCCAACATTTTCTGAACTTCTTGCTTTATGCAGTCCCTGACATGGTCAGGCTGCCTATAGATCTTACTTTTGACAGGTAAACTGTCTCCAGTATCTATAGTGTGCTCACACCAAGAAGTGGTGCCTGGCACAGTAGAGAAGAGTTCTGAAAATTGTCCTAGGAGATTTATGCAATGGTCTTTCTGCTCAGCAGTAAGACAATCTGCCAAAACTACACCTTCCACAAGAGCATCTTGTTCTGTGGAAGAGAAGAGATCAGGTAGAGGATCACTGTCTTCTTCCTGTCCCTCATCAGTTGCCAGGAGCAGGGTGAGATCAGCCCTGTCATAGTAGGGTTTCAGGTGGTTGACATGGAGCACCCTAAGGGGACTCCTGGCAGTGCCTAAGTCAACCAAGTAGGTGACATCACCCTTCTTTTCAACAATTGTGTGGGGTCCACTCCATTTATCTTGGAGTGCTCTTGGGGATACAGGCTCCAAGACCCACACTTTCTGCCCTGCTTGGTACTGAACCAAAACAGCCTTCTGATCATGCCATTGCTTCTGGAGCTCTTGGCTGGCCTGAAGGTTTTTACTGGCCTTTTTCATGTACTCAGCCATCCTTGATCTGAGGCCAAGTACATAATCCACAATATCCTGCTTAGGAGCTTTTAAAGGTTGTTCCCAACCCTCCTTTACAAGTGTGAGTGGACCCCTAACAGGGTGTCCAAAAAGAAGTTCAAAGGGGCTGAAGCCCACTCCTTTCTGGGGTACCTCCCTGTAGGCAAAAAGGAGGCATGGTAGAAGGATATCCCATCTCCTGCGGAGTTTTTCAGGGAGACCCATAATCATGCCTTTGAGAGTTTTATTAAATCTCTCCACCAGTCCATTTGTTTGTGGATGATAGGGTGTTGTGAACTTGTACGTTACACCACACTCCTTCCACATGGCCTTTAAGTATGCAGACATGAAATTGCTTCCCCTGTCTGATACTACTTCCTTTGGGAAGCCCACCCTGGAAAATATTCCCAGGAGGGCCTTTGCCACTGCAGGAGCTGTAGTGGTCCTTAAAGGAATTGCTTCAGGATATCTTGTGGCATGGTCCACTACCACTAAGATAAACCTATTGCCTGAAGCAGTAGGAGGTTCAAGGGGGCCAACTATGTCAACCCCTACCCTTTCAAAGGGAACCCCAACCACAGGCAGTGGGATAAGGGGTGCCTTTGGAGTGCCCCCTGTCTTGCCACTGGCTTGACAGGTTTCACAGGACTTACAAAATTCCTTTGTGTCCTCAGACATCCTAGGCCAATGAAACAGGGGAACAAGCCTGTCCCAAGTTTTCATTTGTCCTAGGTGCCCAGCTAAGGGAATGTCATGTGCCAGTGTTAGGAGGAACTTTCTGTACTCCTGAGGGATCACTAATCTCCTGGCAGCTCCAGGTTTAGGATCCCTATGCTCAGTGTACAAGAGGTTGTCCTCCCAGTAAACTTTGTGAGAGTCACTGACATCTCCATTAGCCTGTTTGACAGCTTGCTGTCTGAGACCCTCTAATGTGGGACAGGTTTGCTGTGCCACACTCAGCTCCTCTCTGGCAGGCCCCCCTTCACCCAAAAGCTCAGCAGTGTCTGCTTCCAGCTCCTCTGGTGTAGGTTCTGCACAGGGAGGGAATTCTTCTTCCTCAGAATTAGAATCCACTGTAGAGGGAGGGATAGTAGGAAGTGGTTTGCTTCTACTAGCCCTAGCTTTAGGGAGCACTTGGTCCATTGTTCCAGGATCCAAGCTTCCCTGTCCTTTTTGCTTTTTGGCCTGAGCCCTTGTCAAAGCAAAAATATGCCCTGGGATGCCCAGCATTGCTGCATGGGCCTCCAACTCCACATCTGACCAAGCTGATGTCTCCAAATCATTCCGTAATAGACAGTCTACAGGTAAATCTGAAGCTACCACAACTTTCTTTGGACCAGTTACCCCCCCCCAGTTGAGATTTACAACAGCCATGGGGTGGCTTTGTGTTATGTTGTGAGCATCGGTTACTTGGTACTGGTGTCCAAGTATGTGTTGTTCAGGGTGCACCAGTTTCTCAATCACCATTGTGACACTGGCACCTGTGTCCCTGTAGGCCTGGACCTCAACACCATTTATTAGGGTTAGTTGCTTGTACTTCTCCAAGTTATGGGGGCAAGCAACCAAAGTGGCTAAATCAATAGCCCCTTCAGAGACTAAAGTAGCCTCTGTGGTCTCCCTAATCAAACCAACCCCAACTAAATTACCAAAAGTGAGCCCAGCTACTCCCTTGGATTGGCTATTAGTAGGTTTGCTCCCACCACCACTGCTATTAGTAGGGACACTAGGTGTAGCAGTGGGGGTTGTAGTGGTAGGAGCTGTGGTGCCTTTCTTTGGACAACTGGGATCTGTTGTCCAATGGCCTTTTATTTTACATAAATAGCACCATGGTTTCTTTTCCTTGTTCTGATTAAAGGAGGATTTGGACCCACCACCCCCACCAGAGTGTTTTTGTGGGCCTGATGAAGACTCATTTTTAGATTTGTCCCCACCCTTGTCAGAAGACTTACCATCCTTCTTTTTGTTGCCGTCTTTGTCACCCCCTGTATGAACTTTTCTGTTCACTCTTATTCTGACCCATTTGTCTGCCTTCTTTCCCAATTCTTGGGGAGAGGTCAGATCAGAGTCCACCAAGTACTGGTGCAACAAATCAGGCACACAATTATTAAGAATATGCTCTCTCAGGATCAAGTTATACAGGCTGTCATAATCAGTAACTTTACTGCCATGTAACCACCTCTCCAAGGCCTTCACTGCCTGGTCAATGAAATCAACCCAGTCTTGTGAAGACTCCTTTTTGGTCTCTCTGAACTTTATCCTGTACTGTTCAGTGGTTAAGCCATAACCATCCAGGAGTGCATTCTTAAGAACTTGGAAATTATTAGCATCATTTTCTTTCACAGTAAGGAGCCTATCCCTACCTTTTCCACTAAATGATAGCCATAGGATAGAAGCCCACTGCCTTTGAGGGACATCCTGTACAACACAGGCCCTCTCAAGTGCAGCAAACCACTTGTTAATGTCATCCCCCTCCTTATAAGGGGGAACTATCTTGTGCAGATTCCTGGAATCATGCTCTTTTGCAGGACGACTATGGGGAATACTGCTGCTGCCACCATGGGTATCTAAACCCAACTTCTGTCTTTCCTTCTCTAATTCAAAAGACTGACTATCCAAATCCAGCTGTTGCTTTTTAAGCTTCAGTCTGGTTTGTTCCACCCTCAACTTATTGAGTTCCCTCTCTAACATTCTGTCATCAGGGTTGGTGGGAGGGACATTTCTAGAAACAGAGCTATGATGGGAATGAACAGAAGGAGACCTGTCCCTTACAGAAGGCACCCTAACAGCTTGGTTTACAGAAACATCACTACCAGTATGGTGAGAATAAATTCTTTTGCTATGATGTGAGACAACACTATTTATTTGGTGTGGCTCATCATCATTACCATCTATGCTAGATTGTCTAGTAATGGGCAGGCTAGGAAGTTTCTTTCCTGAATCTTTTCCTGGGGGAGTCCCTGAATCAGATTGGGAACTATTAGGTACTTTTTCAACAGATGGGGCACCTATGGCCTTATCCTGTTCTCTAAGCATGTTAAGTAACAGTTCCAAGGAAGGATTCTTCCCTACACTCAAACCTCTCTCTATACAGAGACTCCTTGCTCTTTTCCAGCTAAGGTTGTCATATGCAAGTTTGGACAGATCAACACTTTGGCCTGTGCCAGACATTTTTTAGAGAGAGTTAAAGTGATAGAAAAAGAGAAAAAAAGTTTTCAGAACTTTTTGGAAAGACAGAAAAAAACTTTTTAAACTTTTAAGAACTTTTTGAAAGTTTAGGAGTACTTTTCAGCACTTAGAAAAGAGTGAAAAGAGGAAATGCAAAACTTTTTGGCTATGTGTATATACACTGACCTTGTTTTGTATATTTTTCTCTTATGAAAAGTACAATGACAAGAGTGGTAAGTAGTCTCAAGCACTTATCCCACCACTGCACAACCAATGTAGGAGGCTGGACTGGCTTGTAGTGAGTACCAAGGGGTACTTGCACCTTGCACCAGGCCCAGTTATCCCTTATTAGTGTATAGGGTGTCTAGCAGCTTAGGCTGATAGATAATGGTAGCTTAGCAGAGCAGCTTAGGCTGAACTAGGAGACGTGTGAAGCTACTACAGTACCACTTAGTGTCATATGCACAATATCATAAGAAAACACAATACACAGTTATACTAAAAATAAAGGTACTTTCTTTTTATGACAATATGCCAGAGTATCTTAGAGTGTACCCTCAGTGAGAGGATAGGAAATATACACAAGATATATATACACAATAGCAAAAATATGCAGTATAGTCTTAGAAAACAGTGCAAACAATGTATAGTTACAATAGGATGCAATGGGGAAACATAGGGATAGGGGCAACACAAACCATATACTCCAAAAGTGGAATGCGAACCACGAATGGACCCCAAACCTATGTGACCTTGTAGAGGGTCGCTGGGACTATTAGAAAATAGTGAGAGTTAGAAAAATAACCCTCCCCAAGACCCTGAAAAGTGAGTGCAAAGTGCACTAAAGTTCCCCTAAGGACAAAGGAGTCGTGTTAGAGGAATAATGTAGGAAAGACACAAACCAGCAATGCAACAACTGTGGATTTCCAATCTAGGGTACCTGTGGAACAAGGGGACCAAGTCCAAAAGTCACAAGCAAGTCGGAGATGGGCAGATGCCCAGGAAATGCCAGCTGCGGGTGCAAAGAAGCTTCTACTGGACAGAAGAAGCTGAGGTTTCTGCAGGAACGAAAAGGGCTAGAGACTTTCCCTTTAGTGGACTGATCCATCTCGCCTTGGAGAGTCGTGCAGAAGTGTTTTCCCGCCGAAACGACGCCAACAAGCCTTGTTAGTCGCAAATCGTGCGTTTGGCATTTTTGGACGCTGCTGGGGCCCAGGAGGGACCAGGAGGTCGCAAATTGAACCTGAAAAGAGAGGGGACGTCGAGCAAGACAAAGAGCCCTCACTGAAGCAGGTAGCCCCCGGAGAAGTGCCAGAAACAGGCACTACGAGGATGCGTGAAACGGTGATCGCCGAAGTTGCACTAAGGAGTCCCACGTCGCCGGAGACCAACTTAGAAAGTCGTGCAATGCAGGTTAGAGTGCCGTGGACCCAGGCTTGGCTGTGCACAAAGGATTTCCGCCGGAAGTGCACAGGGGCCGGAGTAGCTGCAAAGTCGCGGTTCCCAGCAATGCAGCCCAGCGAGGTGAGGCAAGGACTTACCTCCACCAAACTTGGGCTGAAGAGTCACTGGACTGTGGGGGTCACTTGGACAGAGTCACTGGATTCGAGGGACCTCGCTCGTCGTGCTGAGAGGAGACCCAAGGGACCGGTAATGCAACTTTTTGGTGCCTGCGGTTGCAGGGGGAAGATTCCGTCGACCCACGGGAGATTTCTTCTGAGCTTCTGGTGCAGAGAGGAGGCAGGCTACCCCCACAGCATGCACAAGCAGGAAAACAGTCGAGAAGGCGGCAGGATCAGCGTTACAGAGTTGCAGTAGACGTCTTTGCTACTATGTTGCAGGTTTGCAGGCTTCCAGCGCGGTAAGCAGTCGTTTCCTTATCAGAAGGTGAAGAGAGAGATGCAGAGGAACTCGGATGAGCTCTTGCATTCGTTATCTAAAGTTTCCCCAGAGACAGAGACCCTAAATAGCCAAAAAAGAGGGTTTGGCTACCTAGGAGAGAGGATAGGCTACTAACACCTGAAAGAGCCTATCAGCAGGAGTCTCTGACGTCACCTGGTGGCACTGGCCACTCAGAGCAGTCCAGTGTGCCAGCAGCACCTCTGTTTCCAAGATGGCAGAGGTCTGGAGCACACTGGAGGAGCTCTGGACACCTCCCAGGGGAGGTGCAGGTCAGGGGAGTGGTCACCCCCCTTTCCTTTGTCCAGTTTCGCGCCAGAGCAGGGGCTAAGGGGTCCCTGAACCGGTGTAGACTGGCTTATGCAGAATTGGGCACATCTGTGCCCAACAAAGCATTTCCAGAGGCTGGGGGAGGCTACTCCTCCCCTGCCTTCACACCATTTTCCAAAGGGAGAGGGTGTCACACCCTCTCTCAGAGGAAGTTCTTTGTTCTGCCATCCTGGGCCAGGCCTGGCTGGACCCCAGGAGGGCAGATGCCTGTCTGAGGGGTTGGCAGCAGCAGCAGCTGCAGTGAAACCCCAGGAAGGGCAGTTTGGCAGTACCAGGGTCTGTGCTACAGACCACTGGGATCATGGAATTGTACCAACAATGCCAGGATGGCATAGAGGGGGCAATTCCATGATCATAGACATGTTACATGGCCATATTCGGAGTTACCATGGTGAAGCTACATATAGGTAGTGACCTATATGTAGTGCACACGTGTAATGGTGTCCCCGCACTCACAAAGTTCAGGGAATTGGCTCTGAACAATGTGGGGGAACCTTGGCTAGTGCCAGGGTGCCCTCACACTAAGTAACTTTGCACCTAACCTTTACCAGGTAAAGGTTAGACATATAGGTGACTTATAAGTTACTTAAGTGCAGTGTAAAATGGCTGTGAAATAACGTGGACGTTATTTCACTCAGGCTGCAGTGGCAGGCCTGTGTAAGAATTGTCAGACGTCCCTATGGGTGGCAAAAGAAATGCTGCAGCCCATAGGGATCTCCTGGAACCCCAATACCCTGGGTACCTCAGTACCATATACTAGGGAATTATAAGGGTGTTCCAGTAAGCCAATGTAAATTGGTAAAAATGGTCACTAGCCTGTTAGTGACAATTTGGAAAGAAATGAGAGAGCATAACCACTGAGGTTCTGGTTAGCAGAGCCTCAGTGAGACAGTTAGGCCCTCATTCTGACCTTGGCGGGCGGCGGAGGCCGCCCGCCAAAGTCCCGCCGTCAGGTTACCGTTCCGCGGTCGAAAGACCGCGGCGGTAATTCTGACTTTCCCGCTGGGCTGGCGGGCGGTCGCCTTCAGACCGCCAGCCAGCCCAGCGGGAAAGAGGCTTCCACGATGAAGCCGGCTCGGAATCGAGCAGGCGGAGTGGAAGCTGTGCGACGGGTGCAGTTGCACCCGTCGCGTATTTCACTGTCTGCGCAGCAGACAGTGAAATACATGTAGGGGCCCTCTTACGGGGGCCCCTGCAATGCCCATGCCAGTGGCATGGGCACTGCAGGGGCCCCCAGGGGCCCCGCGACCCCCCCTACCGCCATCCGGATCTCGGCGGTCCGACCGCCGGGATCTGGATGGCGGTAGGGGGGGTCGGAATCCCCGCGGCGGTGCAGCAAGCTGCGCCGCCGCAGAGGATTCAATGGGGCCGCGGTACACTGGCGGGACCCCGCCAGTGGTGCCGGTCCGACCGCGGCTTTACCGCCGCGGTCGGAATCCCCATTGGAGCACCGCCGGCCTGTCGGCGGTGCTCCCGCGGTCCTCCGCCCTGGCGGTCAAAGACCGCCAGGGTCAGAATGACCACCTTAGTCACTACACAGGTAACACATTCAGGCACACTTATGAGCACTGGGGCCCTGGGTTACCAGGGTCCCAGTGACACATACAACTAAAACAACATATATACAGTGAAAAATGGGGGTAACATGCCAGGCAAGATGGTACTTTCCTACAGGTGGCACCTGTTCCAAGGGAATCATCAGTTGGCAAAACTGTACTCCCTGAGGTAGAAGTACCTCTCTGTGGGATAACTAACATTGGTGAGAAAAATAGCACCATTTTAGTTAACATGGAGCATCCCTCCAACCCTCCCAGAGAAACTTTAGTGCAGAAAACCTGCACTGCCTCACAACACTTAGGACAGCATCCCTGCCCTGCTCCAACTCAAGAGAAACAGCATCACTGTTCTCTCTTCCAGCCATATGGACAAAGCTTTTGCCCAGCTATGGCTTTATTGAGACAGCATCCCTGTCTGGCATTTCCATCATTACAAATAGGTTCAGTGAATAATTCTCACTGCTCTAAACTAAAGCTTACTGATAGAAACTCTGAAAATACAGCTTCACATTGTTGCTTAGCTAAAAAACTTCAAACAGGGTGGTTTACATCCCCACAGGAAGGTAACCATATAGTGGATGATAAAGGGAGTAACCAGTCTATTGCAGAGCTACTCTCTACTTATCACCACTTAGACAATAAAGTCTCAACTGGCCAAGGTTAGCCTTATTGTCCTTCGTTTGGGGGGGGTTGTGTGAGAAAGTAGCCTCTTTCTAGCCTTGTTACCCCCACTTTTGGCCTGTTTGTGAGTGAATGTCAGGGTGTTTTCACTGTCTCACTGGGATCCTGCTAGCCAGGGCCCAGTGCTCATAGTGAAAACCCTATGTTTTCAGTATGTTTGTTATGTGTCACTGGGACCCTGCTAGTCAGGGCCCCAGTGCTCATAAGTTTGTGGCCTATATGTATGTGTTCCCTGTGTGGTGCCTAACTGTCTCACTGAGGCTCTGCTAACCAGAACCTCAGTGGTTATGCTCTCTCAATTCTTTCCAAATTGTCACTAACAGGCTAGTGACCAATTTTACCAATTTACATTGGCTTACTGGAACACCCTTATAATTCCCTAGTATATGGTACTGAGGTACCCAGGGTATTGGGGTTCCAGGAGATCCCTATGGGCTGCAGCATTTCTTTTGCCACCCATAGGGAGCTCTGACAATTCTTACACAGGCCTGCCACTGCAGCCTGAGTGAAATAACGTCCACGTTATTTCACAGCCATTTTACACTGCACTTAAGTAACTTATAAGTCACCTAGATGTCTAACCTTTACCTGGTAAAGGTTAGGTGCAAAGTTACTTAGTGTGAGGGCACGCTGGCACTAGCCAAGGTGCCCCCACATTGTTCAGGGCCAATTCCCCGGACTTTGTGAGTGCGGGGACACCATTACACGCGTGCACTACATATAGGTCACTACCTATATGTAGCTTCACAATGGTAACTCCGAATATGGCCATGTAACATGTCTATGATCATGGAATTGCCCCCTCTATGCCATCCTGGCATAGTTGGCACAATCCCATGATCCCAGTGGTCTGTAGCACAGACCCTGGTACTGCCAAACTGCCCTTCCTGGGGTTTCACTGCAGCTGCTGCTGCTGCCAACCCCTCAGACAGGCATCTGCCCTCCTGGGTCCAGCCAGGCCTGGCCCAGGATGGCAGAACAAAGGACTTCCTCTGAGAGAGGGTGTCACACCCTCTCCCTTTGGAAAATGGTGTGAAGGCAGGGGAGGAGTAGCCTCACCCAGCCTCTGGAAATGCTTTCTTGGGCACAGATGTGCCCACTTCTGCATAAGCCAGTCTACCCCGGTTCAGGGGACCCCTTAGCCCTGCTCTGGCGCGAAACTGGACAAAGGAAAGGGGAGTGACCACTCCCCTGACCTCCCCTGGGAGGTGTCCAGAGCTCCTCCAGTGTGCTCCAGACCTCTGTCATCTTGGAAACAGAGGTGCTGCTGGCACACTGGACTGCTCTGAGTGGCCAGTGCCACCAGGTGACGTCAGAGACTCCTTGTGATAGGCTCCTTCAGGTGTTGCTAGCCTATCCTCTCTCCTAAGTAGCCAAACCCTCTTTTCTGGCTATTTAGGGTCTCTGGCTCTGGGGAAACTTTAGATAACGAATGCAAGAGCTCAGCCGAGTTCCTCTGCATCTCTCTCTTCACCTTCTACCAAGGAATCGACTTCTGACCGCGCTGGAAGCCTGCAAAACTGCAACATAGTAGCAAAGACGACTACTGCAACTCTGTAACGCTGATCCTGCCGCCTTCTCCACTGTTTTCCTGGTGGTGCATGCTGTGGGGGTAGTCTGCCTCCTCTCTGCACTAGAAGCTCCGAAGAAATCTCCCGTGGGTCGACGGAATCTTCCGCCTGCAACCGCAGGCACCAAAAAGCTGCATTACCGGTCCCTTGGGTCTCCTCTCAGCACGACGAGCGAGGTCCCTCGAATCCAGCAACTCTGTTCAAGTGGCCCCCACAGTCCAGTGACTCTTCAGTCCAAGTTTGGTGGAGGTAAGTCCTTGCTTCACCTCGCTAGACTGCATTGCTGGGAACCGCAACTTTTGCAGCTACTCCGGACTCCGTGCACTTCCGGCGGAAATCCTTTGTGCACAGTCCAGCCTGGGTCCACGGCACTCTAACCTGCATTGCACGACCTCCTAAGTTGTTCTCCGGCGACGTGGGACTTCTTTGTGCGACTTCAGGTGAGCACCGTTTCACACATCCTCGTAGTGCCTGTTCCTGGCACTTCTCCGGTATCTATCTGCTGCTAAGAGGGCTCTTTGTCTTGCTCGACGTCCCCTCTATCTCCTGGTCCAATTTGCGACCTCCTGGTCCCTTCTGGGCCGCAGCAGCGTCCAAAAATGCTAACCGCACGATTTGCAGCTAGCAAGGCTTGTTGGCATTCTTTCGGCGGGAAAACACTTCTGCACGACTCTACAAGGCGAGTGGGATCTGTTCTCCAAAGGGGAAGTGTAGGAGGCTGGACTGGCTTGTAGTGAGTACCAAGGGGTACTTGCACCTTGCACCAGGCCCAGTTATCCCTTATTAGTGTATAGGGTGTCTAGCAGCTTAGGCTGATAGATAATGGTAGCTTAGCAAAGCAGCTCAGGCTGAACTAGGAGACGTGTGAAGCTACCACAGTACCACTTAGTGTCATATGCACAATATCATAAGAAAACACAATACACAGTTATACTAAAAATAAAGGTACTTTATTTTTATGACAATATGCCAAAGTATCTTAGAGTGTACCCTCAGTGAGAGGATAGGAAATATACACAAGATATATATACACAATAGCAAAAATATGCAGTATAGTCTTAGAAAACAGTGCAAACAATGTATAGTTACAATAGGATGCAATGGGGAAACATAGGGATAGGGGCAACACAAACCATATACTCCAGAAGTGGAATGCGAACCACGAATGGACCCCAAACCTATGTGACCTTGTAGAGGGTCGCTGGGACTATTAGAAAATAGTGAGAGTTAGCAAAATAACCCACCCCAAGACCCTGAAAAGTGAGTGCCAAGTGCACCAAAGTTCCCCTAAGGACAAAATAGTCGTGTTAGAGGGAGAATGCAAGGAAAACACAAATCAGCAATGCAACAACGATGGATTCCTGTCTGAAGGTACCTGTGGAACAAGGGGACCAAGTCCAAAAGTCACAAGCAGCTCGGAGATGGGCAGATGCCCAAGAAATGCCAGCGGTTGGTGCAAAGAAGCTCTTACTAGGCTGAAGAACTGTGAATACTGCAGGAACGACAAGGGCTAGAGACTTCCCCTTTGGAGGATGGATCCCCCACGCCTTGGAGAGTCGTGCAGAAGTGTTTTCCCGCCGGATGGACGCCAACAAGCCTTGCTACACGCAAATCGTGCGTTTGGCGTTTTTGGACGCTGCTGGGGCCCAGGAGGGACCAGAAGGTCGCAAATTGGACCTGCAGAGAGAGGGGACGTCGAGCAAGACAAAGAGCCCTCACTGAAGCAGGTAGCACCCGGAGAAGTGCCAGAAACAGGCACTACGAGGATGCGTGAAACGGTGCTCGCCGAAGTTGCACAAAGGAGTCCCACGTCGCCGGAGACCAACTTAGAAAGTCGTGCAATGCAGGTTAGAGTGCCGTGGACCCAGGCTTGGCTGTGCACACAGGATTTCCGCCGGAAGTGCACAGGGGCCGGAGGAGCTTGCAAAGTCGCGGTTCCCAGCAATGCAGCCCAGCGAGGTGAGGCAAGGACTTACCTCCACCAAACTTGGGCTGAAGAGTCACTGGACTGTGGGGGTCACTTGGACGGTGTCGCTGGATTCGAGGGACCTCGCTCGTCGTGCTGAGAGGAGACCCAAGGGACCGGAGATGCAGCTTTTTGGTGCCTGCGGTTGCAGGGGGAAGATTCCGTCGACCCACGGGAGATTTCTTCGGAGCTTCTGGTGCAGAGAAGAGGCAGACTACCCCCACAGCATGCACAAGCAGGAAAACAGTCGAGAAGGCGGCAGGATCAGCGTTACAGAGTTGCAGTAGTCGTCTTTGCTACTATGTTGCAGGTTTGCAGGCTTCCAGCGCGGTCAGCGGTCGATTCCTTATCAGAAGGTGAAGAGGGAGATGCAGAGGAACTCGGCTGAGCTCATGCATTCGTTATCTAAAGTTTCCCCAGAGACAGAGACCCTAAATAGAAAGAAAAGAGGGTTTGGCTACCTAGGAGAGAGGAAAGGCTACTAACACCTGAAGGAGCCTATCACAAGGAGTCTCTGACGTCACCTGGTGGCACTGGCCACTCAGAGCAGTCCAGTGTGCCAGCAGCACCTCTGTTTCCAAGATGGCAGAGGTCTGGAGCACACTGGAGGAGCTCTGGACACCTCCTAGGGGAGGTGCAGGTCAGGGGAGTGGTCACTCCCCTTTCCTTTGTCCAGTTTCGCGCCAGAGCAGGGGCTAAGGGGTCCCTGAACCGGTGTAGACTGGCTTATGCAGAATTGGGCACCTCTGTGCCCAACAAAGCATTTCCAGAGGCTGGGGGAGGCTACTCCTCCCCTGCCTTCACACCATTTTCCAAAGGGAGAGGGTGTCACACCCTCTCTCAGAGGAAGTTCTTTGTTCTGCCATCCTGGGCCAGGCCTGGCTGGACCCCAGGAGGGCAGATGCCTGTCTGAGGGGTTGGCAGCAGCAGCAGCTGCAGAGAAACCCCAGGAAGGGCAGTCTGGCAGTACCAGGGTCTGTGCTACAGACCACTGGGATTATGGAATTGTACCAACAATGCCAGGATGGCATAGAGGGGGCAATTCCATGATCATAGACATGTTACATGGCCATATTCGGAGTTACCATGGTGAAGCTACATATAGGTAGTGACCTATATGTAGTGCACGCGTGTAATGGTGTCCCCGCACTCACAAAGTTCAGTGAATTGGCTCTGAACAATGTGGGGGCACCTTGGCTAGTGCCAGGGTGCCCTCACACTAAGTAACTTTGCACCTAACCTTTACCAGGTAAAGGTTAGACATATAGGTGACTTATAAGTTACTTAAGTGCAGTGTAAAATGGCTGTGAAATAACGTGGACGTTATTTCACTCAGGCTGCAGTGGCAGGCCTGTGTAAGAATTGTCAGAGCTCCCTATGGGTGGCAAAAGAAATGCTGCAGCCCATAGGGATCTCCTGGAACCCCAATACCCTGGGTACCTCAGTACCATATACTAGGGGATTATAAGGGTGTTCCAGTAAGCCAATGTAAATTGGTAAAAATGGTCACTAGCCTGTCAGTGACAATTTGGAAAGAAATGAGAGAGCATAACCACTGAGGTTCTGATTAGCAGAGCCTCAGTGAGACAGTTAGTCACTACACAGGTAACACATACAGGCACACTTATGAGCACTGGGGCCCTGGGTTACCAGGGTCCCAGTGACACATACAACTAAAACAACATATATACAGTGAAAAATGGGGGTAACATGCCAGGCAAGATGGTACTTTCCTACACAACCCCCCCCCAAACGAAGGACAATAAGACTAGCCATTACCTGATGAGTCTTCATTGTCTAAGTGGAAATATCTGGAGAGTCCATCTGCATTGGAGTGGCTACTCCCAGGTCTATGTTCCACTGTATAGTCCATTCCCTGTAGGGATATGGACCACCTCAACAATTTAGGATTTTCACCTTTCATTTGTTTTAGCCAAAGTAGAGGTTTGTGGTCTGTCTGAACAATGAAGTGAGTGCCAAACAGGTATGGCCTCAACTTCTTCAGAGCCCAGACCACAGCAAAGGCCTCCCTCTCAATGGCAGACCAACGCTTTTCTCTAGGGGTCAACCTTCTACTAATAAAAGCAACAGGTTGATCCTGGCCCTCAGAATTAAGTTGTGATAGGACTGCCCCTACTCCTAATTCAGATGCATCAGTTTGGACATAGAATTTTTTAGAGTAACAAGGGCTTTTCAGGACAGGTGCAGAGCACATGGCCTGCTTCAGCTCCTCAAAAGCTTTCTGACAGTTTGCTGTCCATAATACCTTTTTAGGCATTTTCTTGGATGTGAGGTCATTAAGAGGGGCTGCAATGGAGCCATAGTTCTTAATGAACCTCCTGTAATACCCAGTGAGGCCTAGGAAGGCTCTCACCTGAGTCTGAGTGGTAGGGGGAATCCAATCAATAATAGTTTGGATTTTCCCCTGAAGTGGTGCAATCTGTTCCCCACCAACAAGGTGTCCCAGATAAACCACCTTACCCTGCCCTATCTGGCACTTTGAGGCCTTGATAGTGAGGCCTGCCTTTTGCAGGGCCTCCAAAACTTTCCAAAGGTGGACCAGGTGATCATCCCAGCTGGAGCTAAAGACAGCTATATCATCCAAATATGCTGCGCTGAAAGCTTCCAGCCCTTGCAGGACTGTGTTCACCAACCTCTGAAAAGTGGCAGGTGCATTTTTCAAACCAAAAGGCATTACAGTAAACTGGTAATGTCCTCCAATGGTAGAAAATGCAGTCTTAGGTTTAGCATCTTCTGACATTTTGATCTGCCAATACCCTGCAGTCAAATCAAAAGTGCTTAGATACTTGGCAGATGCCAGTGTATCTATTAGCTCATCTGCCCTGGGTATAGGGTGAGCATCTGTTTTGGTTACCAAGTTGAGACCTCTATAGTCTACACAAAACCTCATTTCCTTCTTTCCATCTTTAGAATTGGGTTTTGGTACCAGTACCACAGGAGAAGCCCATGGACTGTCGGAGTGCTCAACCACTCCTAGTTCCAACATCTTCTGAACTTCTTGCTTTATGCAGTCCCTGACATGGTCAGGCTGCCTATAGATCTTACTTTTGACAGGTAAACTGTCTCCAGTATCTATAGTGTGCTCACACCAAGAAGTGGTGCCTGGCACAATGGAGAAGAGTTCTGAAAATTGTCCTAGGAGATTTATGCAATTATCTTTCTGCTCAGCAGTAAGACAATCAGCCAAAACTACCCCTTCCACAAGAGCATCTTGTTCTGTGGAAGAGAAGAGATCAGGTAGAGGATCACTGTCTTCTTCCTGTCCCTCATCTGTTGCCATGAGCAGGGTGAGATCAGCCCTGTCATAGTAGGGTTTCAGGCGGTTGACATGGAGCACCCTAAGGGGACTCCTGGCAGTGCCTAAGTCAACCAAGTAGGTGACTTCACCCTTCTTTTCAACAATTGTGTGTGGACCACTCCATTTATCTTGGAGTGCTCTTGGGGCCACAGGCTCCAAGACCCACACTTTCTGCCCTGGTTGGTACTGAACCAAAACAGCCTTCTGGTCATGCCATTGCTTCTGGAGCTCTTGGCTGGCCTGAAGGTTTTTACTGGCCTTTTTCATGTACTCAGCCATCCTTGATCTGAGGCCAAGTACATAATCCACAATATCCTGCTTAGGAGCTTTTAAAGGTTGTTCCCAACCCTCCTTTACAAGTGTGAGTGGACCCCTAACAGGGTGTCCAAAAAGAAGTTCAAAGGGGCTGAAGCCCACTCCTTTCTGGGGTACCTCCCTGTAGGCAAAAAGGAGGCATGGTAGAAGGATATCCCATCTCCTGCGGAGTTTTTCAGGGAGTCCCATAATCATGCCTTTGAGAGTTTTATTAAATCTCTCCACCAGTCCATTTGTTTGTGGATGATAGGGTGTTGTGAACTTGTAAGTTACACCACACTCCTTCCACATGGCCTTTAAGTATGCAGACATGAAATTGCTTCCTCTGTCTGATACTACTTCCTTTGGGAAGCCCACCCTGGAAAATATTCCCAGGAGGGCCTTTGCCACTGCAGGAGCTGTAGTGGTCCTTAAAGGAATAGCTTCAGGATATCTTGTGGCATGGTCCACTACCACCAAGATAAACCTATTGCCTGAAGCAGTAGGAGGGTCAAGGGGGCCAACTATGTCAACCCCTACCCTTTCAAAGGGAACCCCAACCACAGGCAGTGGGATAAGGGGTGCCTTTGGAGTGCCACCTGTCTTGCCACTGGCTTGACAGGTTTCACAGGACTTACAAAATTCTTTTGTGTCCTCAGACATCCTAGGCCAATGAAACAGTGGTACCAATCTGTCCCAAGTTTTCATTTGACCCAGGTGCCCAGCTAAGGGAATGTCATGTGCCAGTGTTAGGAGGAACTTTCTGTACTCCTGAGGAATCACTAATCTCCTGGCAGCTCCAGGTTTAGGATCCCTTTGCTCAGTGTACAAGAGGTTGTCCTCCCAGTAAACTCTGTGTGAGTCACTGACATCCCCATTAGCCTGTTTGACAGCTTGCTGTCTGAGACCCTCTAATGTGGGACAGGTTTGCTGTGCCACACTCAGCTCCTCTCTGGCAGGCCCCCCTTCACCCAAAAGCTCAGCAGTGTCTGCTTCCAGCTCCTCTGGTGTAGGTTCTGCACAGGGAGGGAATTCTTCTTCCTCAGAAGTAGAATCCACTGTAGAGGGAGGGATAGTAGGAAGTGGTTTGCTTCTACTAGCCCTAGCTTTAGGGAGCACTTGGTCCATTGTTCCAGGTTCCAAGCTTCCCTGTCCTTTTTGCTTTTTGGCCTGAGCCCTTGTCAAAGCAAAAATATGCCCTGGGATGCCCAGCATTGCTGCATGGGCCTCCAACTCCACATCTGACCAAGCTGATGTCTCCAAATCGTTCCCTAATAGACAGTCTACAGGTAAATCTGAAGCTACCACAACTTTCTTTGGACCAGATACCCCCCCCCAGTTGAGATTTACAACAGCCATGGGGTGGCTTTGTGTTATGTTGTGAGCATCGGTTACTTGGTACTGGTGTCCAAGTATGTGTTGTTCAGGGTGCACCAGTTTCTCAATCACCATTGTGACACTGGCACCTGTGTCCCTGTAGGCCTGGACCTCAACACCATTTATTAGGGTTAGTTGCTTGTACTTCTCCAAGTTATGGGGGCAAGCAACCAAAGTGGCTAAGTCAATAGCCCCTTCAGAGACTAAAGTAGCCTCTGTGGTCTCCCTAATCAGACCAACCCCAACTAAATTACCAAAAGTGAGCCCAGCTACTCCCTTGGATTGGCTATTAGTAGGTTTGCTCCCACCACCACTGCTATTAGTAGGGACACTAGGTGTAGCAGTAGGGGTTGTAGTGGTAGGAGCTGTGGTGCCTTTCTTTGGACAACTGGGATCTGTTGTCCAATGGCCTTTTATCTTACATAAATAGCACCATGGTTTCTTTTCCTTGTTCTGATTAAAGGAGGGTTTGGGCCCACCACCCCCACCAGAGTGTTTTTGTGGGCCTGATGAAGACTCATTTTTAGATTTGTCCCCACCCTTGTCTGAAGACTTACCATCCTTCTTTTTGTTGCCATCTTTGTCACCCCCTGTATGAACTTTTCTGTTCACTCTTGTTCTGACCCATTTGTCTGCCTTCTTTCCCAATTCTTGGGGAGAGGTCAGATCAGAGTCCACCAAGTACTGGTGCAACAAATCAGACACACAATTATTAAGAATATGCTCTCTCAGGATTAAGTTATACAGGCTGTCATAATCAGTAACTTTACTGCCATGTAACCACCCCTCCAAGGCCTTCACTGCCTGGTCAATGAAATCAACCCAGTCTTGTGAAGACTCCTTTTTGGTATCTCTGAACTTGATCCTGTACTGTTCAGTGGTTAAGCCATAACCATCCAGGAGTGCATTCTTAAGAACTTGGAAATTGTTAGCATCATTTTCTTTTACAGTAAGGAGCCTATCCCTACCTTTTCCAGTAAATGATAGCCATAGGATAGCAGCCCACTGCCTTTGAGGGACATCCTGTACAGCACAGGCCCTCTCAAGTGCAGCAAACCACTTGTTAATGTCATCCCCCTCCTTGTAAGGGGGAACTATCTTATGCAGATTCCTGGAATCATGCTCTTTTGCAGGATGACTATGGGGAATACTGCTGCTGCCACCATGGGTATCTAAACCCATTTTCTGTCTTTCCCTCTCTATTTCTAAAGACTGTCTATCCAAATCCAGCTGTTGCTTCTTGAGCTTCAGTCTGGTTTGCTCCACTCTCAATCTATTGAGCTCCCTTTCCAACAATCTGTCATCAGGGTGGGTGGGAGGGACATTTCTAGATACAGAGGTATGATGGGAATGAACAGAAGGAGACCTGTCCCTTACAGAGGGCACCCTAACAGCTTGGCTACCAGTATAATGTGAGAGCACATCATCAGTATGATGTGATTCAACCTCTGTACCAACTATGCTAGACTGTCTAGTAATGGGCAGGCTGAGAAGTTTCTTTCCTGAACCTTTTCCTGGGGGAGTCCCTGGATCAGATTGAGAACCATTAGCTACTTTTTCTACAGATTGGGCACTTATGGCCTTATCCTGTACTCTAAGCATATTAATTAACAGTTCTAAAGAAGGATTCTTCCCTACACTCAAACCTCTCTCTATGCAGAGACTCCTTGCTCCTTTCCAGCTAAGGTGATCATATGCAAGTTTGGACAGTTCAACTTTTTGGCCTGTGCCAGACATTTTTAGAGAGAGTTAAAGTGATAGACAAAGAGAAAAAAGTTTTCAGAACTTTTTGGAAAGACAGAAAAAACTTTTTAAACTTTTAAGAACTTTTTGAAAGTTTAGAAGTACTTTTCAGCACTTAGAAAAGAGTGAAAAGAGGAAATGCAAAACTTTTTGGCTATGTGTATATACACTGACCTTGTTTTGTATATTTTTCTCTTATGAAAAGTACAATGACAAGAGTGGTAAGTAGTCTCAAGCACTTATCCCACCACTGCACAACCAATGTAGGAGGCTGGACTGGCTTGTAGTGAGTACCAAGGGGTACTTGCACCTTGCACCAGGCCCAGTTATCCCTTATTAGTGTATAGGGTGTCTAGCAGCTTAGGCTGATAGATAATGGTAGCTTAGCAAAGCAGCTCAGGCTGAACTAGGAGACGTGTGAAGCTACCACAGTACCACTTAGTGTCATATGCACAATATCATAAGAAAACACAATACACAGTTATACTAAAAATAAAGGTACTTTATTTTTATGACAATATGCCAAAGTATCTTAGAGTGTACCCTCAGTGAGAGGATAGGAAATATACACAAGATATATATACACAATAGCAAAAATATGCAGTATAGTCTTAGAAAACAGTGCAAACAATGTATAGTTACAATAGGATGCAATGGGGAAACATAGGGATAGGGGCAACACAAACCATATACTCCAGAAGTGGAATGCGAACCACGAATGGACCCCAAACCTATGTGACCTTGTAGAGGGTCGCTGGGACTATTAGAAAATAGTGAGAGTTAGCAAAATAACCCACCCCAAGACCCTGAAAAGTGAGTGCCAAGTGCACCAAAGTTCCCCTAAGGACAAAATAGTCGTGTTAGAGGGAGAATGCAAGGAAAACACAAATCAGCAATGCAACAACGATGGATTCCTGTCTGAAGGTACCTGTGGAACAAGGGGACCAAGTCCAAAAGTCACAAGCAGCTCGGAGATGGGCAGATGCCCAAGAAATGCCAGTGGTTGGTGCAAAGAAGCTCTTACTAGGCTGAAGAACTGTGAATACTGCAGGAACGACAAGGGCTAGAGACTTCCCCTTTGGAGGATGGATCCCCCACGCCTTGGAGAGTCGTGCAGAAGTGTTTTCCCGCCGGATGGACGCCAACAAGCCTTGCTACACGCAAATCGTGCGTTTGGCGTTTTTGGACGCTGCTGGGGCCCAGGAGGGACCAGAAGGTCGCAAATTGGACCTGCAGAGAGAGGGGACGTCGAGCAAGACAAAGAGCCCTCACTGAAGCAGGTAGCACCCGGAGAAGTGCCAGAAACAGGCACTACGAGGATGCGTGAAACGGTGCTCGCCGAAGTTGCACAAAGGAGTCCCACGTCGCCGGAGACCAACTTAGAAAGTCGTGCAATGCAGGTTAGAGTGCCGTGGACCCAGGCTTGGCTGTGCACACAGGATTTCCGCCGGAAGTGCACAGGGGCCGGAGGAGCTTGCAAAGTCGCGGTTCCCAGCAATGCAGCCCAGCGAGGTGAGGCAAGGACTTACCTCCACCAAACTTGGGCTGAAGAGTCACTGGACTGTGGGGGTCACTTGGACGGTGTCGCTGGATTCGAGGGACCTCGCTCGTCGTGCTGAGAGGAGACCCAAGGGACCGGAGATGCAGCTTTTTGGTGCCTGCGGTTGCAGGGGGAAGATTCCGTCGACCCACGGGAGATTTCTTCGGAGCTTCTGGTGCAGAGAAGAGGCAGACTACCCCCACAGCATGCACAAGCAGGAAAACAGTCGAGAAGGCGGCAGGATCAGCGTTACAGAGTTGCATTAGTCGTCTTTGCTACTATGTTGCAGGTTTGCAGGCTTCCAGCGCGGTCAGCGGTCGATTCCTTATCAGAAGGTGAAGAGGGAGATGCAGAGGAACTCGGCTGAGCTCATGCATTCGTTATCTAAAGTTTCCCCAGAGACAGAGACCCTAAATAGCCAGAAAAGAGGGTTTGGCTACCTAGGAGAGAGGAAAGGCTACTAACACCTGAAGGAGCCTATCACAAGGAGTCTCTGACGTCACCTGGTGGCACTGGCCACTCAGAGCAGTCCAGTGTGCCAGCAGCACCTCTGTTTCCAAGATGGCAGAGGTCTGGAGCACACTGGAGGAGCTCTGGACACCTCCTAGGGGAGGTGCAGGTCAGGGGAGTGGTCACTCCCCTTTCCTTTGTCCAGTTTCGCGCCAGAGCAGGGGCTAAGGGGTCCCTGAACCGGTGTAGACTGGCTTATGCAGAATTGGGCACCTCTGTGCCCAACAAAGCATTTCCAGAGGCTGGGGGAGGCTACTCCTCCCCTGCCTTCACACCATTTTCCAAAGGGAGAGGGTGTCACACCCTCTCTCAGAGGAAGTTCTTTGTTCTGCCATCCTGGGCCAGGCCTGGCTGGACCCCAGGAGGGCAGATGCCTGTCTGAGGGGTTGGCAGCAGCAGCAGCTGCAGAGAAACCCCAGGAAGGGCAGTCTGGCAGTACCAGGGTCTGTGCTACAGACCACTGGGATTATGGAATTGTACCAACAATGCCAGGATGGCATAGAGGGGGCAATTCCATGATCATAGACATGTTACATGGCCATATTCGGAGTTACCATGGTGAAGCTACATATAGGTAGTGACCTATATGTAGTGCACGCGTGTAATGGTGTCCCCGCACTCACAAAGTTCAGTGAATTGGCTCTGAACAATGTGGGGGCACCTTGGCTAGTGCCAGGGTGCCCTCACACTAAGTAACTTTGCACCTAACCTTTACCAGGTAAAGGTTAGACATATAGGTGACTTATAAGTTACTTAAGTGCAGTGTAAAATGGCTGTGAAATAACGTGGACGTTATTTCACTCAGGCTGCAGTGGCAGGCCTGTGTAAGAATTGTCAGAGCTCCCTATGGGTGGCAAAAGAAATGCTGCAGCCCATAGGGATCTCCTGGAACCCCAATACCCTGGGTACCTCAGTACCATATACTAGGGGATTATAAGGGTGTTCCAGTAAGCCAATGTAAATTGGTAAAAATGGTCACTAGCCTGTCAGTGACAATTTGGAAAGAAATGAGAGAGCATAACCACTGAGGTTCTGATTAGCAGAGCCTCAGTGAGACAGTTAGTCACTACACAGGTAACACATACAGGCACACTTATGAGCACTGGGGCCCTGGGTTACCAGGGTCCCAGTGACACATACAACTAAAACAACATATATACAGTGAAAAATGGGGGTAACATGCCAGGCAAGATGGTACTTTCCTACAGGAAGTCTCTAGCCCTTTGCATTCCTGCAGAAACCGCAGCTTCTTCTGTCCAGTAGAAGCTTCTTTGCACCCGCAGCTGGCATTTCCTGGGCATCTGCCCATCTCCGACTTGCTTGTGACTTTTGGACTTGGTCCCCTTGTTCCACAGGTACCCAGATTGGAAATCGAGCGTTGTTGCATTGTTGGTTTGTGTCTTTCCTGCATTATTCCTCTAACACAACTTCTTTATCCTTAGGGGAACTTTAGTGCACTTTGCACTCACTTTTCAGGGTCTTGGGGAGGGTTAGTTTTCTAACTCTCACTATTTTCTAATAGTCCCAGCGACCCTCTACAAGGTCACATAGGTTTGGGGTCCATTCGTGGTTCGCATTCCACTTTTGGAGTATATTGTTTGTGTTGCCCCTATCCCTATGTTTCCACATTGCATCCTATTGTAACTATACATTGTTTGCACTGTTTTCTAAGACTATACTGCATATTTTTGCTATTGTGTATATATATCTTGTGTATATTTCCTATCCTCTCACTGAGGGTACCCTCTAAGATACTTTGGCATATTGTCATAAAAATAAAGTACCTTTATTTTTAGTATAACTGTGTATTGTGTTTTCTTATGATATTGCGCATATGACACTAAGTGGTACTGTAGTAGCTTCACACGTCTCCTAGTTCAGCCTAAGCTGCTCTGCTAAGCTACCATTATCTATCAGCCTAAGCTGCTAGACACCCTATACACTAATAAGGGATAACTGGGCCTGGTGCAAGGTGCAAGTACCCCTTGGTACTCACTACAAGCCAGTCCAGCCTCCTACAACATTGGCATACTGGAACACCCTTACAATTCCCTAGTATATGGTACTGAGGTACCCAGGGTATTGGGGTTCCAGGAGATCCCTATGGGCTGCAGCATTTCTTTTGCCACCCATAGGGAGCTCTGACAATTCTTACACAGGCCTGCCACTGCAGCCTGAGTGAAATAATGCACACATTATTTCACAGCCATTTTCACTGCATTTAAGTAACTTATAAGTCACCTATATGTCTAACCTTTACCTGGTAAAGGTTAGGTGCAAAGTTACTTAGTGTGTGGGCACCCTGGCACTAGCCAAGGTACTACCACATAGTTCAGGGCAAATTCCCCGGACTTTGTGAGTGCGGGGACATCATTACACGCGTGCACTACACATAGGTCAATACCTATGTGTAGCTTCAAAATGGTAACTCCGAATATGGCCATGTAACATGTCTAAGAGCATGGAATTGCCCCTTCTATGCCATCCTGGCATTGTTGGCACAATCCCATGATCCCACGGGTCTGTAGCTCAGACCCGGGTACTGCCAAACTGCCTTTTCAGGGGTTTCACTGCAGCTGCTGCTGCTGCCAACCCCTCAGACAGGTTTCTGCCCTCCTGGGGTCCAGCCAGGCTTGGCCCAGGAAGGCAGAACAAAGGACTTCCTCAGAGAGAGGGTGTTACACCCTCTCCCTTTGGAAAAAGGTGTTAAGGCAGGGGAGGAGTAGCCTCCCCCAGCCTCTGGAAATGCTTTCATGGGCACAGATGGTGCCCATTTCTGCATAAGCCAGTCTACACTGGTTCAGGGACCCCTCAGCCCTGCTCTGGCGCGAAAGTGGACAAAGGGAAGGGGAGTGACCACTCCCCTGACCTGCACCTCCCCTGGGAGGTGCCCAGAGCTCCTCCAGTGTGCTCCAGACCTCTGCCATCTTGGAAACAGAGGTGCTGCTGGCACACTGGACTGCTCTGAGTGGCCAGGGCCAGCAGGTGACGTCAGAGACTCCTTCTGATAGGCTCCTTCAGGTGTTGCTAGCCTGTCCTCTCTCCTAAGTAGCCAAACCCTCTTTTCTGGCTATTTAGGGTCTCTGCTTTGGGGATTTCCTTAGATAACGAATGCAAGAGCTCATCAGAGTTCCTCTGCATCTCTCTCTTCACCTTCTGCCAAGGAATCGACTGCTGACCGTGCTGGAAGCCTGCAAAACTGCAACATAGTAGCAAAGACGACTACTGCAACTCTGTAACGCTGATCCTGCCGCCTTCTCGACTGTTTTCCTGGTGGTGCATGCTGTGGGGGTAGTTTGCCTCCTCTCTGCACTAGAAGCTCCGAAGAAATCTTCTGTGGGTCGACGGAATCGTCCCCCTGCAACTGCAGGCACCAAAGAACTGCATCACCAGTCCCCTGGGTCTCCTCTCAGCACAACAAGCGAGGTCCCTTGAATCCAGCAACTGTGTCCAAGAGACTCCCACAGTCCAGTGGCTCTTCAGTCCAAGTTTGGTGGAGGTAAGTCCTTGCCTCCCCACGCCAGACTGCATTGTTGGGAACCGCAACTTTTGCAGCTACTCCGGCCTCTGTGCACTTCCGGCGGAAATCCTTTGTGCACAGCCAAGCCTGGGTCCACGGCACTCTAACCTGCATTGCACGACTTTCTAAGTGGCCGTCAGGCGACGTGGGACTCCTTTGTGCAACTTCGGGTGAGCACTGTTTCACTCTTCTTTGTAGTGCCTGTTCTGGTACTTCTGCGGGTGCTGCCTGTTTCTGAGAGGGCTCCTTGTCTTGCTCGACGCCCCCCTCTGTCCCCAGACACAATTGGTGACATCCTGGTCCGTCCTGGGCCACAGCAGCATCCAAAAAGCCTAACCCCATGATTTGCAGCTAGCAAGGCTTGTTGGCGGTCTTTCGGCGGGAAAACACTTCTGCACGACTCTCCACGACGTGCGGGATCCATCCTCCAAAGGGGAGGTCTCTAGCCCTTGTCGTTCCTGCAGAATCCTCAGCTTCTACTGTCCAGTAGCAGCTTCTTTGCACCCACAGCTGGCATTTCCTGGGCATCTGCCCATCTCCGACTTGCTTGTGACTTTTGGACTTGGTCTTCTTGTTCCACAGGTACCCTCGACTGGATATTCATCGTTGTTGCATTGCTGGTTTGTGTCTTTCCTGCAGAATTCCCCTATCATGACTTCTATGTCCTTTGTGGAACTTTAGTGCACTTTGCACTCACTTTTCAGGGTCTTGGGGTGGGCTATTTTTCTAACCCTCACTATTTTCTAATAGTCCCAGCGACCCTCTACCAGGTCACATAGGTTTGGGGTCCATTCGTGGTTCGCATTCCACTTTTGGAGTATATGGTTTGTGTTGCCCCTATCCCTATGTGTCCCCATTGCATCCTATTGTAACTATACATTGTTTGCACTGTTTTCTAAGACTATACTTCATAATTTTGGTATTGTGTACATATATCTTGTGTATGTTTGCTATCCTCATACTGAGGGTACACTCTGAGATACTTTGGCATATTGTGATAAAAATAAAGTACCTTTATTTTTAGTATATCTGTGTATTGTGTTTTCTTATGATATTGTGCAAGTGACACTTGTGGTACTGTAGGAGCTTCACTCGTCTCCTAGTTCAGCCTAAGCTGCTCTGCTAAGCTACCATTATCTATGAGCCTAAGCTGCTAGACACCCTATACACTAATAAGGGATACCTGGGCCTGGTGCAGGTGTAAGTACCCCTTGGTACTCACTACAAGCCAGTCCAGCTTCCTGCATCAGCCATCCTAGATCTTAGGCCAAGTACATAGCCCACTATGTCTTGCTTTGGAGCTTTTAAAGGTTGTTCCCAACCCTCCTTAACAAGTGTTAGAGGACCTCTCACAGGGTGTCCAAATAGGAGTTCAAAGGGGCTGAAGCCCACTCCTTTTTGGGGTACCTCCCTGTAAGCAAAAAGGAGGCAAGGTAACAGGATATCCCATCTCCTGCAGAGTTTTTCAGGGAGTCCCATTATCATACCTTTGAGAGTTTCGTTAAATCTCTCCACAAGTCCATTTGTTTGTGGATGATAGGGTGTGGTGAACTTGTATGTCACACCACATTCCTTCCACATGGCCTTTAAGTAAGCAGACATGAAATTGCTTCCCCTGTCTGATACCACCTCTTTTGGGAAGACCACCCTGGAAAACATTCCTAGGAGGGCCTTTGCCACTGCAGGAGCTGTAGTGGTCCTTAGAGGACTTGCTTCATGATATCTGGTGGCATGGTCCACTACCACCAAGATACACCTATTGCCTGAAGCAGTAGGAGGGTCAAGGGGGCCAACTATGTCAACCCCTACCCTTTCAAAGGGAACCCCAACCAAAGGAAGTGGAATAAGGGGTGCCTTTGGGGTGCCACCTGTCTTGCCACTGGCTTGACAGGTTTCACAGGACTTTCAAAATTCCTTTGTGTCCTCTGACATTCTAGGCCAATGAAACAAGGGGACAAGCCTGTCCCGAGCTTTCATTTGCCCCAAATGTCCAGCTAAGGGAATGTCAAGGCTAGAGTTAGGAGGAACTTTCTGTACTCTTGAGGAATCACCAATCTCCTGGCAGCTCCATGTTTTGGATCCCTTGCTTCAGTGTACAAGAGGTTGTCCTCCCAGTAAACTCAGTGAGAGTCACTGGCATCCCCATTTGCTTGTTTGACAGCTTGCTGCCTTAGACCCTCTAGTGTGGGACAGGTATGCTGTGCCACATTCAGCTCCTCCCTGGCAGGCCCCCCTTCACCCAAAAGCTCAGCAGTGTCTGCTTCCAGCTCCTCTGGTGTAGGTTCTGCACAGGGTGGAAATTCTTCTTCCTCAGAAGTAGAATCTACTGTAGAGGGAGGGATAGTAGGTAGTGTTTTACCTTTACTAACCCTAGCTTTAGGGAGCACTTGGTCCATTCTTCCAGGATCCCAGTCACCCTGTCCTTTTTGCTTTTTGGCCTGAGCCCTGGTCAAAGCAAAAATATGTCCTGGAATGCCCAGCATTGCTGCATGAGCCTCCAACTCCACTTCTGCCCAAGCTGATGTCTCTAAATCATTCCCTAATAGACAGTCTACAGGTAAATCTGAGGCAACCACAACTTTCTTTGACCAGTAACCCCCCCCCCCCAGTTGAGATTCACAACAGCCATGGGGTGGCTAAGAGTGTTGTTATGAGCATCGGTTACTTGGTACTGGTGACCAAGTAGGTGTTGTTCAGGGTGGACCAGTTTCTCTGTTACCATTGTAACACTGGCACCTGTGTCCCTGTAGGCCTGAACCTCAACACCATTTATTAGGGGTAGTTGCTTGTACTTATCCATGTTAAGGGGACAAGCAACCAAGGTGGCTAAATCAATAGCCCCCTCAGAGACTAACACAGCCTCTGTGGTCTCCCTAATTAGACCAACCCCAACTAAGTTACCAAAAGTGAGCCTAGCTACTCCCTTGGATTGGCTATTAGTAGGTTTGCTCCCACCACCACTGCTATTACTAGGGGCACTAGGTGTAGCAGCAGGGGTTGTACTGGTAGGAGGCTTGGTGCTTTTCTTTGGACAACTGGGATCTGTTGTCCAATGGCCTTTTATTTTACATAAATAGCACCATGGTTTCTTTTCTTTGTTTTGATTTGAAGAGGATTTGGGCCCACCACCCCAGTGTTTTTGTGGGCCTGATGAAGACTCATTTTTAGATTTTGTCCCCACCCTTGTCAGAAGACTTACCATCCTTCTTCTTGCCATCTTTGTCACCCCCTGTATGAACATTTCTGTTCACCCTTGTTCTGACCCATTTTGTCTGCCTTCTTTCCCAATTCTTGGGGAGAGGTTAGATCAGAGTCCACCAGGTACTGGTGTAACAAATCAGACACACAATTATTAAGAATATGCTCTCTCAGGATTAGGTTATACAGGCTTTCATAGTCAAAAACTTTACTGCTATGTAACCACCCCTCCAAGGCCTTCACTGAATGGTCAACAAAGTCTACCCAGTCTTGTGAAGACTCCTTTTTGGTTTCTCTGAACTTCATCCTGCACTGTTCAGTGGCTAAGCCATAACCATCTAGGAGTGCATTCTTAAGAACTGTAAAATTATTGGCATCACTTTCCTTTACAGTAAGGAGCCTATCCCTACCCTTTCCACTGAAAGATAGCCAAAGGATAGCAGCCCACTGCCTTTGAGGGACCTCCTGTACAACACAGGCCCTCTCAAGTGCAGCAAACCACTTGTTAATGTCATCCCCCTCCTTGTGAGGGGGAACTATCTTGTGCAGATTCCTAGAATCATGCTCCCTTGCAGGATGACTATTGGGAATACTGCTGCTGCCACCATGGGGTTCACACCCCAATTTCTGTCTTTCTCTTTCTATCTCCAAGGACTGCCTATCTAAATCCAGCTGTTGCTTCTTGAGCTTCAGCCTGGATTGTTCCACTCTCAATCTATTGAGCTCCCTTTCTAACACTCTGTCATCAGGGTGGGTGGGTGATTCATGTCTTGAAACAGAAGTATGCTGAGAATGAACAGGAGACCTGGCCCTAACAGATGGCACTCCAACAACCTGGCTAACAGAAGTAACACTCCTACTATGATGAGAAGGAACTCCCTTACTGTGATGTGAGGCAACACTATTACTGTGGTGTGAAATCACATCAGTACCAGCTATGCTAGGTGGTCTGCTAATGGGCAGGTTGAGAAGAGTCGCTCCCAAATCTTTTGCTAGGGGGGCCCCAGGATCAGTTTGGGAACCATCAGCTAATTTCTCACCAGAAGTGCCACCTAAGGTCTTATCTTGTTTAATGAGCATATTAACTAACAGTTGTCTTGAGGGATGATTCTTCCCTACCCCTAAACCTCTATCTATGCATGTAGGAGGCTGGACTGGCTTGTAGTGAGTACCAAGGGGTACTTGTACCTTGCACCAGGCCCAGTTATCCCTTATTAGTGTATAGGGTGTCTAGCAGCTTAGGCTGATAGATAATGGTAGCTTAGCAGAGCAGCTCAGGCTGAACTAGGAGACGTGTGAAGCTCCTACAGTACCACTTAGTGTCATATGCACAATATCATAAGAAAACACAATACACAGTTATACTAAAAATAAAGGTACTTTATTTTTATGACAATATGCCAAAGTATCTCAGAGTGTACCCTCAGTATGAGGATAGCAAATATACACAAGATATATATACACAATACCAAAAATATGCAGTATAGTCTTAGAAAACAGTGCAAACAATGTATAGTTACAATAGGATGCAATGGGGACACATAGGGATAGGGGCAACACAAACCATATACTCCAAAAGTGGAATGCGAACCACGAATGGACCCCAAACCTATGTGACCTTGTAGAGGGTCGCTGGGACTATTAGAAAATAGTAAGGGTTAGAAAAATAGCCCACCCCAAGACCCTGAAAAGTGAGTGCAAAGTGCACTAATGTTCCCCAAAGGACATAAAAGTCGTGATAGGGGAATTCTGAAGGAAAGACACAAACCAGCAATACAACAACGATGGATTTCCAGTCGAGGGTACCTGTGGAACAAGGGGACCAAGTCCAAAAGTCACAAGCAAGTCGGAGATGGGCAGATGCCCAGGAAATGCCAGCTGTGGGTGCAAAGAAGCTGCTACTGGACTGTAGAAGCTTAGGTTTCTGCAGGAACGACAAGGGCTAGAGACTTCCCCTTTGGATGACGGATCCCTCAGGCCGTGGAGAGTCATGCAGAAGTGTTTTCCCACCGAAAGACCGCCAACAAGCCTTGCTAGCTGCAAATCGTGCTGTAAAAGTTTTTGGATGCTGCTGTAGCCCAGGAGGGACCAGGATATCGCAAATTGCGTTAGGAGACAGAGGGGACGTCGAGCAAGACGTCCTGGCTGGCAGGGTCCCAGTGACACATACAACTAAAACAACATATATACAGTGAAAAATGGGGGTAACATGCCAGCAAGATGGTACTCTCCTACACAACCCCCCCTCCAAACGAAGGACAATAAGACTAGCCATGACCTGATGAGTCTTCATTGTCTAAGTGGAAATATCTGGAGAGTCCATCTGCATTGGAGTGGCTACTCCCAGGTCTATGTTCCACTGTATAGTCCATTCCCTGTAGGGATATGGACCACCTCAACAATTTAGGATTTTCACCTTTCATTTGTTTTAGCCAAAGTAGAGGTTTGTGGTCTGTCTGAACAATGAAGTGAGTGCCAAACAGGCATGTCCTCAACTTCTTCGGAGCCCAGACCACAGCAAAGGCCTCCCTCTCTATGGCAGACCAACGCTTTTCTCTAGGGGTCAACCTCCTACTAATAAAAGCAACAGGTTGATCCTGGCCCTCAGAATTAAGTTGTGATAGGACTGCCCCAACTCCTAATTCAGATGCATCAGTTTGGACATAGACATTTTTAGAGTAACAAGGGCTTTTCAGGACAGGTGCAGAGCACATGGCCTGCTTCAGCTCCTCAAAAGCTTTCTGACAGTTTGCTGTCCATAATACCTTTTTAGGCATTTTCTTGGATGTGAGGTCATTAAGAGGGGCTGCAATGGAGCCATAGTTCTTAATGAACCTCCTGTAATACCCAGTGAGGCCTAGGAAGGCTCTCACCTGAGTCTGAGTGGTAGGGGGAACCCAATCAATAATTGTTTGGATTTTCCCCTGAAGTGGTGCAATCTGTTCCCCACTAACAAGGTGTCCCAGATAAACCACCTTACCCTACCCTATCTGGCACTTTGAAGCCTTGATAGTGAGGCCTGCCTTTTGCAGGGCCTCTAAAACTTTCCATAGGTGGACCAGGTGATCATCCCAGCTGGAGCTAAAGACAGCTATACTGTCCAAATATGCTGCACTAAAAGCTTCCAGCCCTTGCAGGACTGTGTTCACCAACCTCTGAAAAGTGGCAGGTGCATTTTTCAATCCAAAAGGCATTACTGTGAACTGGTAATGGCCTCCAATGGTTGAAAATGCAGTTTTAGGTTTAGCATCTTCTGATAATTTGATCTGCCAATACCCTGCAGTCAAATCAAAAGTGCTTAGATACTTGGCAGATGCCAGTGTATCTATGATCTCATCTGCCCTGGGTATAGGGTGAGCATCAGTTTTGGTTACCTGGTTGAGACCTCTATAGTCTACACAAAACCGCATTTCTTTCTTTCCATCCTTGGAATGAGGTTTTGGTACAAGTACCACAGGAGAAGCCCATGGACTTTCAGAGTGCTCAACCACTCCCAGTTCTAACATTTTCTGCACCTCTTGCTTTATGCAGTCCCTGACATGGTCAGGCTGCCTATAGATTTTACTTTTGACAGGCAAGCTGTCTCCAGTATCTATAGTGTGCTCACACCAAGAAGTGGTACCTGGCACAGTAGAGAAGAGTTCAGAAAACTGACCCAGGAGATTTATGCAATGGTCTTTCTGCTCAGCAGTAAGACAATCAGCCAAAACTACACCTTCCACAAGAGCATCTTGTTCTGTGGAAGAGAAGAGATCAGGTAGAGGATCACTGTCTTCTTCCTGTCCCTCATCAGTTGCCATGAGCAGGGTGAGATCAGCCCTGTCATAGTAGGGTTTCAGGCGATTGACATGGAGCACCCTAAGGGGACTCCTGGCAGTGCCTAAGTCAACTAAGTAGGTGACTTCACCCTTTTTCTCAACAATTGTGTGGGGTCCACTCCATTTATCTTGGAGTGCTCTTGGGGCCACAGGCTCCAAGACCCACACTTTCTGCCCTGGTTGGTACTGAACCAAAACAGCCTTCTGGTCATGCCATTGCTTCTGGAGCTCTTGGCTGGCGTGAAGGTTTTTACTGGCCTTTTTCATATACTCAGACATCCTTGATCTGAGGCCAAGTACATAATCCACAATATCTTGTTTTGGAGCTTTTAAAGGTTGTTCCCAACCCTCCTTGACAAGTATTAGTGGACCCCTAACAGGGTGTCCAAAGAGGAGTTCAAAGGGGCTGAAGCCCACTCCTTTCTGGGGTACCTCCCTGTAGGCAAAAAGGAGGCATGGTAACAGGATATCCCATCTCCTGCGGAGTTTTTCAGGGAGACACATAATCATGCCTTTGAGAGTTTTGTTAAATCTCTCCACCAGTCCATTTGTTTGTGGATGATAGGGTGTGGTGAACTTGTAAGTCACACCACACTCCTTCCACATGGCCTTTAAGTATGCAGACATGAAATTGCTTCCCCTGTCTGATACTACTTCCTTTGGGAAGCCCACCCTAGAAAATATTCCCAGGAGGACCTTTGCCACTGCAGGTGCTGTAGAGGTCCTTAAAGGAATTGCTTCAGGATATCTTGTGGCATGGTCCACTACCACCAAGATAAACCTATTGCCTGAAGCAGTAGGAGGGTCAAGGGGGCCAACTATGTCAACCCCTACCCTTTCAAAGGGAACCCCAACCACAGGCAGTGGAATAAGGGATGCCTTTGGAGTGCCACCTGTCTTGCCACTGGCTTGACAGGTTTCACAGGACTTACAAAATTCCTTTGTGTCCTCAGACATCCTAGGCCAATGAAACAAGGGAACAAGTCTGTCCCAAGTTTTCATTTGTCCCAGATGTCCAGCTAGGGGAATGTTGTGGGCTAGAGTTAGGAGGAACTTTCTGTACTCCTGAGGAATCACTAACCTCCTGACAGTTCCAGGTTTAGGATCCCTTGCTTCAGTGTACAAGAGGTTGTCCTCCCAGTAAACTCTGTGAGAGTCACTGACATCCCCATTAGCCTGTTTGACATCTTGCTGTCTTAGACCCTCTAGTGTGGGACAGGTTTGCTGTGCCACACTCAGCTCCTCCCTGGCAGGCCCCCTTCACCCAAAAGCTCAGCAGTGTCTGCTTCCAGCTCCTCTGGTGTAGGTTCTGCACAGGGTGGAAATTCTTCTTCCTCAGAAGTAGAATCCACTGTAGAGGGAGGGATAGTAGGAAGTGCTTTACTTCTACTAGCCCTAGCTTTAGGGAGCACTTGGTCCATTGTTCCAGGATCCAAGCTTCCCTGTCCTTTTTGCTTTTTGGCCTGAGCCCTGGTTAAAGCAAAAATATGCCCTGGGATGCCCAGCATTGCTGCATGGGCCTCCAACTCCACATCTGACCAAGCTGATGTCTCCAAATCATTTCCTAGTAGACAGTCTACAGGTAAATCTGTGGCTACCACAACTTTCTTTGGACCAGTGACCCCCCCCCCAGTTGAGATTTACAACAGCCATGGGGTGGCTAAGTGTGTTGTTGTGAGCATTGGTTACTTGGTACTGGTGACCAAGTAGGTGTTGTTCAGGGTGGACCAGTTTCTTTATGACCATAGTCACACTGGCACAAGTGTCCCTGTAGGCCTGAACCTCAACACCATTTATTAGGGGTAGCTGCTTGTACTTATCCATATTAAGGGGACAAGCAACTAAGGTGGCTAAATCAATAGCCCCCTCAGAGACTAATATAGCCTCTGTGGTCTCCCTAACAAGACCAACCCCAACTAAGTTACCAAAAGTGAGCCCAGCTACTCCCTTGGATTGGCTATTAGTAGGTTTGCTCCCACCACCACTGCTATTAGTAGGGACACTAGGTGTAGCAGTAGGGGTTGTAGTGGTAGGAGGCTTGGTGCTTTTCTTTGGACAACTGGGATCTGTTGTCCAATGGCCTTTTATTTTACATAAATAGCACCATGGTTTCTTTTCCTTGTTTTGATTAGAAGAGGATTTGGGCCCACCACCCCCACCAGAGTGTTTTTGTGGGCCTGATGAAGACTCATTTTTAGATTTGTCCCCACCCTTGTCAGAAGACTTACCATCCTTCTTCTTGTTGCCATCTTTGTCACCACCTGTATGAACTTTTCTGTTCACCCTTGTTCTGACCCATTTGTCTGCCTTCTTTCACAATTCTTGGGGAGAGGTCAGATCAGAGTCCACCAAGTACTGGTGCAACAAATCAGACACACAATTATTAAGAATATGCTCTCTCAGGATCAAGTTATACAGGCTGTCATAATCAGTAACTTTACTGCCATGTAACCACCCCTCCAAAGCCTTCACTGAATGGTCAATGAAATCAACCCAGTCTTGTGAAGACTCCTTTTTGGTCTCTCTGAACTTTATCCTGTATTGTTCAGTGGTTAAGCCATAACCATCCAGGAGTGCATTCTTAAGAACTTTGTAATCATTAGCTTCATTTTCTTTCACAGTAAGGAGCCTATCCCTACCTTTTCCACTAAATGATAGCCATAGGATAGCAGCCCACTGCCTTTGAGGGACATCCTGTACAGCACAGGCCCTCTCAAGTGCAGCAAACCACTTGTTAATGTCATCCCCCTCCTTATAAGGGGGAACTATCTTGTGCAGATTCCTGGAATCATGCTCTTTTGCAGGATGACTATGGGGAATACTGCTGCTGCCACCATGGGTTTCAAAACCCAGTTTCTGTCTCTCCTTCTCTACTTCTAAAGTTTGTCTCTCCAAATCCAGCTGTTGCTTCTTGAGCTTTAGTCTGGTTTGTTCCACTCTCAATCTATTGAGCTCCCTTTCTAACAATCTGTCATCAGGGTGGGTGGGAGGGACATGTCTTGAAACAGAAGTATGATGAGAATGGACAGAAGGAGACCTGTCCCTTACAGAGGGCACCCTAACAGCTTGGCTAACAGAAACATAGGGCCAGATGTAGCAACTGACGAATTTGCGAGTTGCAAAGTGCGAGTCCATGCGACTCGCACTTTGCACCTCGCAAATTCGTATGCAGTACGGTGTCTCAGACACCGACTGCAACTCGCTATGGGGTCGCAATGACCAACCTCATGAATATTCATGAGGTGGGTCGCAAATTGCGGCCCCATAGCGAGTATAGGCACTCGCAAACATGGAGGCCTGCTGTAGTCAGCAGACCTCCATGTTCGTGACTGCTTTTAAATAAAGCAGTTTTTTTTTTCTCTTTGCAGCCCGTTTTCCTTAAAGGAAAACGAGCTGCAAATGGAAAAAAATACCGAAACCTTTTGTTTCGTTTTTTTTCAGAGTAGGCAGTGGTCCATGGGACCACTGCCTGCTCTGAAAAAATAATTTTGTGAGCATTCACAAAGGGGAAGGGGTCCCGTGGGGACCCCTTCCCCTTTGCGAATGAGTTACCATCCACTTCAAGTGGATGGTAACTGCGAGTTGATTTGCAACCGCTTTCGCGGTCACAAATCAACTTAAATCGCGGTGCGAGTCGCAAATAGGAAGGGAACACCCCTTCCTATTTGCGAGTCGGAAACACATTTTGCGAGTCGGTTCCGACTCGCAAAATGTGTTTCTGCATCGCTTGAGGGCTTTTGCACCTCGCAAACGGCGTTTTTCGCCGTTTGCGAGGTGCAAAAGCCTACCTACATCTGGCCCATAATTTCTACTGTGGTGAGAATGAATGCTCTTGCTATGATGTGAGACAACACTATCTGTATGGTGTGACTCAACATCAGTACCAACTATACTAGACTGTCTAGTAATGGGCAGGCTATGAAGTTTCTTTCCTGAATCTTTTCCTGGGGGAGTCCCTGGATCAGATTGGGAACCATTAGCTACTTTTTCAACAGATGGGGCACTTTTAGCCTTATCTTGTTCTCTAAGCATGTTAAGCAATAATTCCAAGGAAGGATTCTTCCCTACACTCAAACCTCTCTCTATGCAGAGACTCCTTGCTCATTTCCAGCTAAGGTGATCATATGCAAGTTTGGACAGATCAACATTTTGGCCTGTGCCAGACATTTTTAGAGAGAGTTAAAGTGATAGAAAAAGAGCAAACAAAGTTTTCAGAACTTTTAGAAAGACAGAAAAAACTTTTTAGAACTTTTTAGAAAGTTAGAAGTACTTTTCAGCACTTAGAAAAGAGTGAAAAGAGGAAATGCAAAACTTTTTGGTTATGTGTATATACACTGAACTTGTTTTGTATATTTTTCTCTTATGAAAAGTACAATGACAAGAGTGGTAAGTAGTCTCAAAGCACTTATCCCACCGCTGCACAACCAATGCAGGAGGCTGGGCTGGCTTGTAGTGAGTACCAAGGGGTACTTGCAACTTGCACCAGGCCCAGTTATCCCTTATTAGTGTATAGGGTGTCTAGCAGCATAGGCTGATAGATAATGGTAGCTTAGCAGAGCAGCTTAGGCTGAACTAGGAGACAAGTGAAGCTCCTACAGTACCACTTAGTGTCATATGCACAATATCATAAGAAAACACAATACACAGTTATACTAAAAATAAAGGTACTTTATTTTTATGACAATATGCCAAAGTATCTCAGAGTGTACCCTCAGTATGAGGATAGCAAATATGCACAAGATATATATACACAATACCAAAAATATGCAGTATAGTCTTAGAAAACAGTGCAAACAATGTATAGTTACAATAGGATGCAATGGGGACACATAGGGATAGGGGCAACACAAACCATATACTCCAAAAGTGGAATGCGAACCACGAATGGACCCCAAACCTATGTGACCTTGTAGAGGGTCGCTGGGACTATTAGAAAATAGTAAGGGTTAGAAAAATAGCCCACCCCAAGACCCTGAAAAGTGAGTGCAAAGTGCACTAAAGTTCCCCAAAGGACATAGAAGTCATAATAGGGGAATTCTGCAGGAAAGACACAAACCAGCAATGCAACAACGATGGATTTCCAGTCGAGGGTACCTGTGGAACAAGGGGACCAAGTCCAAAAGTCACAAGCAAGTCGGAGATGGGCAGATGCTTATGAAATGCCAGCTGTGGGTGCAAAGAAGCTGCTACTGGACTGTAGAAGCTTAGGTTTCTGCAGGAACGACAAGGGCTAGAGACTTTCCCTTTGGAGGACGGATCCCACACACCGTGGAGAGTCGTGCAGAAGTATTTTCCCGCCGAAAGACTGCCAACAAGCCTTGCTAGCTGCAAATCGTGCGGTAAGGGTTTTTGGATGCTGCTGTGGCCCAGGAGGGACCAGAATGTCGTAAATTGCGTCAGGAGACAGAGGGGACGTCGAGCAAGATAAGGAGCCCTCTCAGCAGCAGGTAGCACCCGGAAAAGTGCCAGAAACAGGCACTAAGAGGATGTGTGAAATGGTGCTCACCCAAAGTCGCACAAAGGAGTCCCACGTCGCCGGAGAACAACTTAGGAGGTCGTGCAATGCAGGTTAGGATGCCGTGGACCCAGGCTGGACTGTGCACAAAGGATTTCCGCCAGAAGTGCACAGAGGCCGGAGTAGCTGCAAAAGTCGCGGTTCCCAGCAATGCAGTCTGGCGTGGGGAGGCAAGGACTTACCTCCACCAAACTTGGACTGAAGAGTCACTGGACTGTGGGAGTCACTTGGACAGAGTTGCTGGATTCAAGGGACCTTGCTCGTTGTGCTGAGAGGAGACCCAGGAGACCGGTGATGCAGTTCTTTGGTGCCTGCGGTTGCAGGGGGACGATTCCGTCGACCCACGGGAGATTTCTTCGGAGCTTCTAGTGCAGAGAGGAGGCAGACTACCCCCACAGCATGCACCACCAGGAAAACAGTCGAGAAGGCGGCAGGATCAGCGTTACAGAGTTGCAGTAGTCGTCTTTGCTACTATGTTGCAGTTTTGCAGGCTTCCAGCACGGTCAGCAGTCGATTCCTTGGCAGAAGGTGAAGAGAGAGATGCAGAGGAACTCGGATGAGCTCTTGCATTCGTTATCTAAAGTTTCCCCAGAGACAGAGACCCTAAATAGCCAGAAAAGAGGGTTTGGCTACCTAGGAGAGAGGATAGGCTAGCAACACCTGAAGGAGCCTATCAGAAGGAGTCTCTGACGTCACCTGATGGCACTGGCCACTCAGAGCAGTCCAGTGTGCCAGCAGCACCTCTGTTTCCCAGATGGCAGAGGTCTGGAGCACACTGGAGGAGCTCTGGGCACCTCCCAGGGGAGGTACAGGTCAGGGGAGTGGCCACTCCCCTTTCCTTTGTCCAGTTTCGCGCCAGAGCAGGGCTAAGGGGTCCCTGAACCGGTGTAGACTGGCTTATGCAGAAATGGGCACCAAATGTGCCCATGAAAGCATTTCCAGAGGCTGGGGGAGGCTACTCCTCCCCTGCCTTCACACCATTTTCCAAAGGGAGAGGGTGTAACACCCTCTCTCAGAGGAAGTCCTTTGTTCTGCCATCCTGGGACAAGCCTGGCTTGACCCCAGGAGGGCAGAAACCTGTCTGAGGGGTTGGCAGCAGCAGCAGCTGCAGTGAAACCCTTGAAAAGGCAGCTTGGCAGTATCAGGGTCTGTGCTACAGACCACTGGGATCATGGGATTGTGCCAACTATGCCAGGATGGCATAGAGGGGGCAATTCCATGATCATAGACATGTTACATGGCCATATTCGGAGTTATCATTGTGAAGCTACATATAGGTAGTGACCTATATGTAGTGCACGCGTGTAATGGTGTCCCCGCACTCACAAAGTCCGGGGAATTGGCCCTGAACAATGTGGGGGCACCTTGGCTAGTGCCAGGGTGCCCTCACACTAAGTAACTTTGCACCTAACCTTTACCAGGTAAAGGTTAGACATATAGGTGACTTATAAGTTACTTAAGTGCAGTGTAAAATGGCTGTGAAATAACGTGGACGTTATTTCACTCAGGCTGCAGTGGCAGGCCTGTGTAAGAATTGTCAGAGCTCCCTATGGGTGGCAAAAGAAATGCTGCAGCCCATAGGGATATCCTGGAACCCCAATACCCTGGGTACCTCAGTACCATATACTAGGGAATTATAAGGGTGTTCCAGTAAGCCAATGTAAATTGGTAAAATTGGTCACTAGCCTGTTAGTGACAATTTGAAAGAAATGAGAGAGCATAACCACTGAGGTTCTGGATAGCAGAGCCTCAGTGAGACAGTTAGTCACTACACAGGTAACACATTCAGGCACACTTATGAGCACTGGGGCCCTGGCTGGCAGGGTCCCAGTGACACATACAACTAAAACAACATATATACAGTGAAAAATGGGGGTAACATGCCAGGCAAGATGGTACTTTCCTACAATGCAGAGAATCCTTGCTTCCTTCCAGGTAAGGTTATCCTAAGCTATGTTGGACAGATCAAGAGTTTGGCCTGTACCAGACATTTTAGACAGTGTTTAAGGGATAGAAAAAGTGAGACAAAAGTTTTTCAGAACTTTTTGAAAGATAGAAAAAAAAACTTTAAAAACTTTTAAAGAACTTTTTAGAAAGTTTAGAGGTACTTTTCAGCACTTAGTAAAGAAGTGAGAGAAGAAAAGCAAAACTTTTTGGTTAGGTGTACATACACTGAACTTGTTTTGTATATTTTTCTCTTATGAAAAGTACAATGACAAAAGTGGTAAGTAGCTGCAAAGTACTTATCCCACCGTTGCACAACCAATGTAGGAGGCTGGACTAGCTTGTAGTGAGTACCAAGGGGTACTTACATCTTGCACCAGGCCCAGGTATCCCTTATTAGTGTATAGGGGTGTCTAGCAGCTTAGGCTGGTAGAAAATGGTAGCTTAGCAGAGCAGCTTAGGCTGAAGTAGGAGACGAGTGAAGCTCCTACAGTACCACTAGTGTCATATGCACAATATCATAAGAAAACACAATACACAGATATACTAAAAATAAAGGTACTTTATTTTTATGACAATATGCCAAAGTATCTCAGTGAGTACCCTCAGAATGAGGATAGCAAATATACACAAGATATATGTACACGATACCAAAATATGCAGTGATAGCAATAGAAAACAGTGCAAACAATGTATAGTCACAATAGAATGCAATGGGGGCACATAGGGATAGGGGCAATACAAACCATATACTCTAGAAGTGGAATGCGAACCACAAATGGACCCCAAACCTATGTGACCTCGTAGAGGGTCGCTGGGACTGTAAGGAAACAGTGAGGGTTAGAAAAATAGCCCACCCCAAGACCCTGAATAGTGGGTGCAAAGTGCACCTAAGTTCCCCAGAGAGCACAGAAGTCGTGATAGGGAAATTCTGCAGGAAAGAAAAACACCAGCAATGCAACAATGATGGATTTCCAGATGAGAGTACCTGTGGAACAAAGGGACCAAGTCCAAAAGTCACAATCAAGTCGGGAGTGGGCAGATGCCCAGGAAATGCCAGCTGTGGGTGCAAAGAAGCTGCCACCGGATGGTAGAAGCTGAGGATTCTGCAAGAACGACAAGGGCTAGAAACTTCCCCTTTGGAAGATGGATGTCCCACGTCGTGAAGAGTCGTGCAGAAGTGTTTTCCCGCAGAAAGACCGCAAATAAGCCTTGCTAGCTGCAAAACTCGTAGTTAGGGTATTTGGATGCTGCTGTGGCCCAGGAGGGACCAGGATGTCACCAATTGCGTGAGGTGACAGAAGGGCCGTCCAGCAAGACAAGGAGCCCTCTCAAAAGCAAGCAGCACCCGCAGAAGTGCCGGAACAGGCACTACGAAGTGGAGTGAATCGGTACTCACCCGAAGTTGCACAAGAGAGTCCCACACCGCCGGAGGACATCTCAGGAGGTTGTGCAATGCAGGTTAGCGTGCCGGGGACCCAGGCTTGGATGTGCACAAAGGAAATCCTCGGTGAGTGCACAGGAGCCGGAGTAGCTGCAAAACACGCGGTTCCCAGCAATGCAGTCTAGCGTGGGGAGGCAAGGACTTACCTCCACCAAACTTGGACTGAAGAGTCACTGGACTGTGGGAGTCACTTGGACAGAGTTGCTGAGTTCAAGGGACCTCGCTTGTCGTGCTGAGAGGAGACCCAGAGGACCGGTGATGCAGTTCTTTGGTGCCTGCGGTTGCAGGTGGAAGATTCCGTCGACCCACGGGAGATTTCTTCGGAGCTTCTAGTGCAGTTAGGAAGCAGACTACCCCCACAGCATGCACCACCAGGAAAACAGTCGAGAAGGCGGCAGGATCAGCGTTACAAGGTCGCAGTAGTCGTCTTTGCTACTTTGTTGCAGTTTTGCAGGCTTCCAGCACGGTCAGCAGTCGATTCCTTGGCAGAAGGTGAAGAGAGAGATGCAGAGGAACTCTGATGAGCTCTTGCATTCGTTATCTAAGGAATTCCCCAAAGCAGAGACCCTAAATAGCCAGAAAAGGAGGTTTGGCTACTTAGGAGAGAGGATAGGCTAGCAACACCTGAAGGAGCCTATCAGAAGGAGTCTCTGACGTCACCTGCTGGCACTGGCCACTCAGAGCAGTCCAGTGTGCCAGCAGCACCTCTGTTTTCAAGATGGCAGAGGTCTGGAGCACACTGGAGGAGCTCTGGGCACCTCCCAGGGGAGGTGCAGGTCAGGGGAGTGGTCACTCCCCTTTCCTTTGTCCAGTTTCGCGCCAGAGCAGGGCTGAGGGATCCCTGAACTGGTGCAGACTGGCTTATGCAGAGATGGGCACCATCTGTACCCATCAAAGCATTTCCAGAGGCTGGGGGAGGCTACTCCTCCCCAGCCCTGACACCTTTTTTCAAAGGGAGAGGGTGTAACACCCTCTCTCGGGGGAAGTCCTTTGTTCTGCCTTCCTGGGCCATGCCTGGCTGGACCCCAGGAGGTCAGAAACGTGTCTGAGGGGTTGCAGCAGCTGCAGTGAAACCCCGGGAAAGGTAGTTTGGCAGTACCCGGGTCTGAACTAGAGACTCGGGGGATCATGGAATTGTCTCCCCAATGCCAGAATGGCATTGGGGTGACAATTCCATGATCCTAGACATTTTACATGGCCATGTTCTGAGTTACCATTCTGACGCTATACATATGTCGTGACATATGTATAGTGCACGCGTGTAATGGTGTCCCCGCACTCACAAAGTCCAGGGAATTTGCCCTGAACAATGTGGGAGCACCTTGGCTAGTGCCAGGGTGCCCACACACTAAGTAACTTAGCACCCAACTTTTACCAGGTAAAGGTTAGACATGTAGGTGACTTAGAAGTTAGTTAAGTGCAGTGGTAAATGGCTGTGAAATAACGTGGACGTTATTTCACTCAGTCTGCACTGGCAGGCCTGTGTAAGAATTGTCAGATCTCCCTATGGGTGGCACAAGAAATGCTGCAGCCCATAGGGATCTCCTGGAACCCTAATACCCTGGGTACCTTAGTACCATATACTAGGGAATTATAAGGGTGTTCCAGTATGCCAATGTAAATTGGTGAAATTGGTCACTATCCTGTTAGTGACAATTTGGAAAGAAATGAGAGAGCATAACCACTGAGGTTCTGGATAGCAGAGCCTCAGTGAGACAGTTAGGCATAACAGAGGTAACACATACAGGGCACACTTATGAGCACTGGGGCCCTGGCTGGCAGGGTCCCAGTGACACATACAACTAAAACAACATATATACAGTGAAATATGGGGGTAACATGCCAGGCAAGATGGTACTTTCCTACACCTCAGAACCATATACTAGGGAATTATAAGGGTGTTTCAGTATGCCAATGTGAATTGGTGAAATTTGTCACTAGCCTGTTAGTGACAATTTGGAAAGCAGAGAGAGCATAACCACTGAGGTTCTGGTAAGCAGAGCCTCAGTGAGACAGTTAGACATCACACAGGGAACACATACAGGGCACACTTATGAGCACTGGGGCCCTGGCTGGCAGGGTCCCAGTGACACACACACTAAAGCAACATATTTACAGTGAAATATGGGGGTAACATGCCAGGCAAGATGGTACTTTCCTACACAACCTCCCCCCCCCCAAATGAAGGACAATAAGACTAGCCATGACCTGATGAGTCTTCATTGTCTAAGTGTAAATATCTGGAGAGTCCATCTGCATTGGAGTGGGTACTCCCAGGTCTATGTTCACTGTATAGTCCATTCCCTGTAGAGATATGGACCACCTCAACAATTTAGGGTTTTCACCTTTCATTTGTTTTAGCCAAAGTAGAGTTTTGTGGTGTGTCTGAACAATGAAGTGAGTGCCAAACAGGTATGGCCTTAACTTCTTCAGTGCCCCGACCACAGCAAAGGCCTCCCTCTCTATGGCAGACCAATGCTTTTCTCTAGGGGTCAACCTCCTGCTTATAAAAGCAACAGGTTAATCCTGGCCCTCAGAATTGAGTTGTGATAAGACTGCCCATACCCCTAATTCAGATGCATCAGTTTGAATAATGAATTTCTTGGAGTATCTTGGGCTTTTTAGGGCAGGTGCAGTGCACATGGCCTGTTTCAGCTCCTCAAAAGCTTTCTGACAGCTAGCTGTCCACAATACCTTTTTAGGCATCTTCTTGGAAGTGAGATCATTAAGTGGGGTTGCACTGGAGCCATAGTTCTTAATGAACCTCCAGTAATACTCAGTGAGGCCTAAGAAGGCTCTCACCTGGGTCTGAGTTGTAGGGGGAACTCAATCTATGATTGTCTGGATTTTCCCCTGAAGTGGTGCAATCTGTTCTCCACCTACCAGGTGTCCCAGATAAACCACTTTCCCCTGCCCCATCTGGCACGTTGAAGCCTTGATAGTGAGGCCTGCCTTCTGCAGGGCCTCCAAAACCTTCCACAGGTGGACCATGTGATCATCCCAGGTGGAGCTAAAGACAGCTATATCGTCCAGATATGCTGCACTAAAAGCCTCCAACCCTTGCAGGACTGTATTCACCAACCTCTGAAAAGCGGCAGGTGCATTTTTCAAACCAAAGGGCATTACTGTGAATTGGTAGTGCCCTCCAATAGTCGAAAATGCAGTTTTTGCTTGAGCATCCTCTGATAACTTGATCTGCCAATACCCTGCAGTCAAATCAAAGGTGCTTAGATACTTGGCAGATGCCAGTGTATCTATGAGCTCATCTGCCCTGGGTATAGGGTGAGCATCAGTTTTAGTTACCTGGTTGAGACCTCTACACAAAACCTCATTTCCCTTTTTTCCATCTTTGGAGTGAGGCTTTGGTACAAGCACCACAGGAGAGGCCCATGAGCTTTCAGAATGTTCAAGCACTCCAAGTTCAAGCATTTTCTGAACTTCTTGTTTTATGCAGTCCCTGACATGGTCAGGCTGCCTATAGATCTTACTTTTGACAGGCATGCTGTCTCCAGTATCTATAGTGTGCTCAAACCATGAAGTGGTGCCTGGAACAGTAGAAAAGAGTTCAGAAAACTGACCTAGGAGATTTATACAGTTGTCTTTCTGCTCAGCAGTAAGACAGTCTGCCAAAACTACACCTTTGTAGGAGGCTGGCCTGGTTTGTAGTGGTACCAAGGGGTACTTACACTCTGCACCAGGTCCAGTTATCCCTTATTAGTGTAGAGGAGGTGTCTAGCAGCTTAGGCTGATAGAAAAGGTAGCTTAGCAGAGCAGCTTAGACTGAACTAGGAGACGTGTGAAGCTCCTACTATACCACTGGTGTCATATGCACAATATCAGATGAAAACACAATACACAGATATACTAAAAATAAAGGTACTTTTTTTTTATGACAATATGCCAAAACTATCTCAGTGAGTACCCTCAGTATGAGGATAGCAGATATACACAAGATATATGTACACAATACCAAAATTATGCAGCAATAGCAATAGAAAGCAATGCAAGCAATGTACAGTCACAATAGATTGCAATGAGAGCACATAGGTATAGGGGCAACACAAACCATATACTCCAGAAGTGGAATGCAAACCACGAATGGACCCCAAACCTATGTGACCTTGTAGAGGGTCGCTGGGACTGTAAGAAAAAAGTGAGGGTTAGAAAAATAGCCCACCCCAAGACCCTGAAAAGTGGGTGCAAAGTGCACCTAAGTTCCCCAGAGAGCACAGAAGTCGTGATAGGGGAATTCTGCAAGGAAGACCAACACCAGCAATGCAACAACGATGGATTTCCGGACCTGAGTACCTGTGGAACAAGGGGACCAAGTCCAAAAGTCACGATCAAGTCGGGAGTGGGCAGATGCCCAGGAAATGCCAGCTGTGGGTGCAAAGAAGCTGCCACTGGATGGTAGAAGCTGTGGATTTTGCAAGAACAAAGAGGACTAGGAACTTCCCGTTTGGAGGATGGATGTCCCACATCGTGAAGAAGCTTGCAGAGGTGTTTTTGTGCAGAAAGACTGCAAACAAGCCTTGCCAGCTGCAAGGGTTACGTTTAGGGTTTTTGGATGCTGCTGTGGCCCAGGAGGGACCAGGATGTCGCCGAATGCGTGAGGAGACAGAGGGGGCGTCCAGCAAGACAAAGACCCAACTCAGAAACAAGCAGCACCCACAGAAGTGCCAGAACAGGCACTTCGAAGAAGAGTGAACCGGAGCTCAACCGAAGTCACAAAAGAAGGTCCCACGATGCCGGAGGACAACTCAGGAGCTTGTGCACTACAGGTTAGAGTGTTGGGGACCCAGGCTTGGCTGTGCACAAAGGAAATCCTGTAAGAGTGCACAGGAGCTGGAGCAGCTGCAAATCACGCAGTACCCAGCAATGCAGTCTAGCGTGGGGAGGCAATGACTTACCTCCACCAAACTTGGACTGAAGAGTCACTGGACTGTGGGAGCCACTTGGACAGAGGTGCTGAGTTCCAGGGACCTCGCTCGTTGTGCTGAGAGGAGACCCAGAGGACCGGTGATGCAGTCTTTTGGTGCCTGCGGTTGCAGGGGGATGATTCCGTCGACCCACGGGAGATTTCTTCGGAGTTTCTAGTGCAGAGAGGAGGCAGACTACCCCCACAGCATGCACCACCAGGAAAACAGTTGAGAAGGCGGCCGGATCAGCATTACAAGGTAGCAGTAGTCGTCTTTGCTACTTTGTTGCAGTTTTGCAGGCGTCCAGAGGAGTCAGCGGTTGATTCCTTAGCAGAAGGTGAAGAGAGAGATGCAGAGGAACTCTGATGAGCTCTTGCATTCGTTATCTAAGGAATTCCCCAAAGCAGAGACCCTAAATAGCCAGAAAAGAGGGTTTGGCTACTTAGGAGAGAGGATAGGCTAGCAACACCTGAAGGAGCCTATCAGAAGGAGTCTCTGACGTCGCCTGCTGGCCCTGGCCACTAAGAGCAGTCCAGTGTGCCAGCAGCACCTCTGTTTCCAAGATGGCAGAGGTCTGGAGCACACTGGAGGAGCTCGGGGCACCTCCCAGGGGAGGTGCAGGTCAGGGGAGTGGTCACTCCCCTTTCCTTTGTCCAGTTTCACGCCAGAGCAGGGCTGGGGAATCCCTGAACCGGTGTAGACTGGCTTATGCAGAGATGGGCACCATCTGTGCCCATGAAAGCATTTCCAGAGGCTGGGGGAGGCTACTCCTCCCCAGCCCTGACACCTTTTTCCAAAGGGAGAGGGTGTAACACCCTCTCTCTGAGGAAGTCCTTTGTTCTGCCTTCCTGGGCCAAGCCTGGCTGGACCCCAGAAGGGCAGAAACCTGTCTGAGGTGTTGGCAGCAGCAGCAGCTGCAGTGAAACCCCGGGAAAGGTAGTTTGGCAGTACCCGGGTCTGAGCTAGAGACTCAGGGGATATTAGAATTGTCTCCCCAATGCCAGAATGGCATTGGGGTTACAATTCCATGATCTTAGACATGTTACATGGCCATGTTCGGAGTTACCATTGTGACACTATACATATGTCGTGACATATGTATAGTGCACGCATGTAATGGTGTCCTGAACAATGTGGGGGCACCTTGGCTAGTGCCAGGGTGCCCACACACTCAGTAACTTAGCACCCAACCTTTACCAGGTAAAGGTTAGACATATAGGTGACTTATAAGTTACTTAAGTGCAGTGGTAAATGGCTGTGAAATAACGTGGACGTTATTTCACTCAGGCTGCAATGGCAGGCCTGTGTAAGAATTGTCAGAGCTCCCTATGGGTGGAAAAAGAAATGCTGCAGCCCATAGGGATCTCCTGGAACCCCAATACCCTGGGTACCTCAGTACCATATACTAGGGAATTATAAGGGTGTTCCAGTACGCCAATGTGAATTGGTGAAATTGGTCACTAGCCTGTTAGTGACAATTTGTACAGAGAGAGCATAACCACTGAGGTTCTGGTTAGCAGAGCCTCAGTGAGACAGTTAGGCATCACACAGGGAACACATACATATAGGTCACAAACCTATGAGCACTGGGGTCCTGGCTAGCAGGGTCCCAGTGACACATAACAAACATACTGAAAACATAGGGTTTTCACTATGAGCACTGGGCCCTGGCTAGCAGGATCCCAGTGAGACAGTGAAAACACCCTGACATATACTCACAAACAGGCCAAAAGTGGGGGTAACAAGGCTAGAAAGAGGCTACTTTCTCACAACCTTCCACTAGAGCATCTTGTTCTGTGGAAGAGAAGAGATCAGGGAGAGGGTCACTCTCTTCTTCCTGTCCTTCATCTGTTGCCATGAGCAGGGTGAGATCAGCCCTATCAAAGTAGGGTTTCAGGCTATTGACATGGAGCACCCTAAGGGGACTCCTGGCAGTGCTCCGTTCAACCAAGTAGGTACCTCGCCCTACTTTTCAACAATGAGATGGGGTTCACTCCATTTGTCTTGGAGTGCTCTTGGGGCCACAGGCTCCAATACCCACACCTTCTGTCCTGGTTGGTACTGAATCAGAACAGCCTTCTGGTCATGCCATTGCTTTTGGAGCTCTTGGCTGGCCTGAAGGTTTTTACTGGCCTTTTTCATGTACTCAGCCATTCTGGATCTTAGGCCAAGTACATAGTCTACTATGTCTTGCTTGGGAGCTTTTAAAGGTTGTTCACAACCCTCCTTCACAAGTGTTAGGGGACCTCTTACAGGGTGTCCAAATAGGAGTTCAAAGGGGCTGAAGCCCACTCCTTTCTGGGGTACCTCCCTGTAAGCAAAAAGGAGGCAAGGTAACAGGAAAGCCCATCTCGTCCTGAGTTTTTCAGGGAGTCCCATTATCATTTCTTTGTGAGTTTTATTACAAACTCTCTACCAGTCCATTTGTTTGTGAATGATAAGGTGTGGTAAATTTGTATGTTACATCACATTCCTTCCACATGGCCTTTACATATGCAGACATAAAGTTGCTACCCCTGTCTGATACAACCTCTTTTGGGAAACCCACCCTGGAAAAGATTCCCAGGAGGGCTTTTGCCACTGCAGGAGCTGTAGTGGTCCTTATAGGAATAGCTTCAGGATATCTTGTGGCATTGTCCACTACCACTAAGATAAACCTATTGCCTTAAGCAGTAGGAGGGTCAAGGGGGCCAACTATGTCAACCCCTACCCTTTCAAAGGGAACCCCAACCACAGGCAGTGGAATAAGGGGAGCCTTTGGAGTGCCTCCAGTCTTGCCACTGGCTTGGCAGGTCACACAGGACTTGCAAAAGTTTTTTGTGTCCTCTGACATCCTAGGCCAGTGAAACAGGGGGACAAGCCTTTCCCATGTTTTGATCTGACCCAAATGTCCAGCCAAGGGAATATTGTGTGCCAGAGTTAGGAGGAATTCTCTGTACTGCAGGGGAACGACCAATCTCCTGGCTGCTCCAGGTTTTGGGTCCCTTGCCTCTGTGTACAAGAGGTTGTCCTCCCAGTAAACTCTATGTGAGTCACTGACATCCCCATTTTGCTGTTTGACAGCTTGCTGTCTGAGACCCTCTAATGTGGGACAGGTTTGCTGTGCCGCACTCAGCTCCTCCCTGGCAGGCCCCCCTCCACCCAAAAGCTCAGCAGTGTCTGCTGCCAGCTCCTCTGGTGAAGGGTATGCACAGGGGGGAAATTCTTCTTCCTCAGAAGTTGAATCATCTGTAGAGGGAGGGATAGTGGGTAGGGATTTACCCTTACTAACCCTATCTTTCGTGAGCACTTGGTCCATTGTTCCAGGATACAAGTCACCCTGTCTTCTTTGCTTTTTGGCCTGAGCCCTTGTCAAAACAAAAATATGCCCAGGAATGCCCAGCATTGCTGCATGAGCCCCCAACTCCACTTCTGCCCAAGCTGATGTCTCTAAATCATTTCCTAGTAGACAGTCTACAGGTAAATCTGAGGCAACCACAACTTTCTTTGGACCAGTAACCCCCCCCCCCAGTTGAGATTCACAACAGCCATGGGGTGGCTAAGAGTGTTGTTATGAGCGTCTGTCACTTGTTACTGGTGACCAAGTAGGTGTTGTTCAGGGTATACCAGTTTCTCTATTACCATGGTAACACTGGCACCTGTGTCCCTGTAGGCCTGAACCTCAACACCATTGATTAGGGGATAGTTGCTTGTACTTATCCATATTAAGGGGACAAGCAACCAAGGTGGTCAAATCAATGGCACCTTCAGAGACTAGCACAGCCTCTGTGTTCTCCCTAACAAGACCAACCCCAACTAAATTTCCAAAAGTGAGCCCAGCTACTCCTTTGGATTGGCTATTAGTAGGTTTGCTCCCACCACCACTGCTATTACTAGGGGCACTAGAGGTTGCAGTAGGGGTTGTGTGTGAGAAGGTAGCCTCTTTCTAGCCTTGTTACCCCCACTTTTGGCCTGTTTGTGAGTGTATGTCAGGGTGTTTGTCACTGTTTTCACTGTCTCACTGGGATCCTGATAGCCAGGCCTCAGTGCTCATAGTGAAAACACCATGTTTTCAGTATGGTTGTTATGTGTCACTGGGATCCTGCTGGTCAGGACCCCAGTGCTCATAGGTTTGTGGCCTATATGTATGTGTCACTGGGACCCTGTCACACAGGGCCCCAGTGCTCATAGGTGTGCATGTGTATGTTCCCTGTGTGGTGCCTAACTGTCTCACTGAGGCTCTGCTAACCAGAACCTCAGTGGTTATGCTCTCTCATTTCTTTCCAAATTGTCACTGACAGGCTAGTGACCATTTTTACCAATTTACATTGGCTTACTGGAACACCCTTATAATTCCCTAGTATATGGTACTGAGGTACCCAGGGTATTGGGGTTCCAGGAGATCCCTATGGGCTGCAGCATTTCTTTTGCCACCCATAGGGAGCTCTGACAATTCTTACACAGGCCTGCCACTGCAGCCTGAGTGAAATAACGTCCACGTTATTTCACAGCCATTTTACACTGCACTTAAGTAACTTATAAGTCACCTATATGTCTAACCTTTACCTGGTAAAGGTTAGGTGCAAAGTTACTTAGTGTGAGGGCACCCTGGCACTAGCCAAGGTGCCCCCACATTGTTCAGAGCCAATTCACTGAACTTTGTGAGTGCGGGGACACCATTACACGCGTGCACTACATATAGGTCACTACCTATATGTAGCTTCACCATGGTAACTCCGAATATGGCCATGTAACATGTCTATGATCATGGAATTGCCCCCTCTATGCCATCCTGGCATTGTTGGTACAATTCCATGATCCCAGTGGTCTGTAGCACAGACCCTGGTACTGCCAAACTGCCCTTCCTGGGGTTTCACTGCAGCTGCTGCTGCTGCCAACCCCTCAGACAGGCATCTGCCCTCCTGGGGTCCAGCCAGGCCTGGCCCAGGATGGCAGAACAAAGAACTTCCTCTGAGAGAGGGTGTGACACCCTCTCCCTTTGGAAAATGGTGTGAAGGCAGGGGAGGAGTAGCCTCCCCCAGCCTCTGGAAATGCTTTGTTGGGCACAGAGGTGCCCAATTCTGCATAAGCCAGTCTACACCGGTTCAGGGACCCCTTAGCCCCTGCTCTGGCGCGAAACTGGACAAAGGAAAGGGGAGTGACCACTCCCCTGACCTGCACCTCCCCTGGGAGGTGTCCAGAGCTCCTCCAGTGTGCTCCAGACCTCTGCCATCTTGGAAACAGAGGTGCTGCTGGCACACTGGACTGCTCTGAGTGGCCAGTGCCACCAGGTGACGTCAGAGACTCCTGCTGATAGGCTCCTTCAGGTGTTAGTAGCCTTTCCTCTCTCCTAGGTAGCCAAACCCTCTTTTCTGGCTATTTAGGGTCTCTGTCTCTGGGGAAACTTTAGATAACGAATGCATGAGCTCAGCCGAGTTCCTCTGCATCTCCCTCTTCACCTTCTGATAAGGAATCGACCGCTGACCGCGCTGGAAGCCTGCAAACCTGCAACATAGTAGCAAAGACGACTACTGCAACTCTGTAACGCTGATCCTGCCGCCTTCTCGACTGTTTTCCTGCTTGTGCATGCTGTGGGGGTAGTCTGCCTCCTCTCTGCACCAGAAGCTCCGAAGAAATCTCCCGTGGGTCGACGGAATCTTCCCCCTGCAACCGCAGGCACCAAAAAGCTGCATCTCCGGTCCCTTGGGTCTCCTCTCAGCACGACGAGCGAGGTCCCTCGAATCCAGCGACACCGTCCAAGTGACCCCCACAGTCCAGTGACTCTTCAGCCCAAGTTTGGTGGAGGTAAGTCCTTGCCTCACCTCGCTGGGCTGCATTGCTGGGAACCGCGACTTTGCAAGCTTCTCCGGCCCCTGTGCACTTCCGGCGGAAATCCTGTGTGCACAGCCAAGCCTGGGTCCACGGCACTCTAACCTGCATTGCACGACTTTCTAAGTTGGTCTCCGGCGACGTGGGACTCCTTTGTGCAACTTCGGCGAGCACCGTTTCACGCATCCTCGTAGTGCCTGTTTCTGGCACTTCTCCGGGTGCTACCTGCTTCAGTGAGGGCTCTTTGTCTTGCTCGACGTCCCCTCTCTCTGCAGGTCCAATTTGCGACCTTCTGGTCCCTCCTGGGCCCCAGCAGAGTCCAAAAACGCCAAACGCACGATTTGCGTGTAGCAAGGCTTGTTGGCGTCCATTCGGCGGGAAAACACTTCTGCACGACTCTCCAAGGCGTGGGGGATCCATCCTCCAAAGGGGAAGTCTCTAGCCCTTGTCGTTCCTGCAGTATTCACAGTTCTTCAGCCTAGTAAGAGCTTCTTTGCACCAACCGCTGGCATTTCTTGGGCATCTGCCCAGCTACGAGCTGCTTGTGACTTTTGGACTTGGTCCCCTTGTTCCACAGGTACCCTCAGACAGGAATCCATCGTTGTTGCATTGCTGATTTGTGTTTTCCTTGCATTCTCCCTCTAACACGACTATTTTGTCCTTAGGGGAACTTTAGTGCACTTTGCACTCACTTTTCAGGGTCTTGGGGAGGGTTATTTTTCTAACTCTCACTATTTTCTGATAGTCCCAGCGACCCTCTACAAGGTCACATAGGTTTGGGGTCCATTCGTGGTTCGCATTCCACTTCTGGAGTATATGGTTTGTGTTGCCCCTATCCCTATGTTTCCCCATTGCATCCTATTGTAACTATACATTGGTTGCACTGTTTTCTAAGACTATACTGCATATTTTTGCTATTGTGTATATATATCTTGTGTATATTTCCTATCCTCTCACTGAGGGTACACTCTAAGATACTTTGGCATATTGTCATAAAAATAAAGTACCTTTATTTTTAGTATAACTGTGTATTGTGTTTTCTTATGATATTGTGCATATGACACTAAGTGGTACTGTAGTAGCTTCACACGTCTCCTAGTTCAGCCTGAGCTGCTTTGCTAAGCTACCATTATCTATCAGCCTAAGCTGCTAGACACCCTATACACTAATAAGGGATAACTGGGCCTGGTGCAAGGTGCAAGTACCCCTTGGTACTCACTACAAGCCAGTCCAGCCTCCTACGTTGGTTGTGCAGTGGTGGGATAAGTGCTTGAGACTACTTACCACTCTTGTCATTGTACTTTTCATAAGAGAAAAATATACAAAACAAGGTCAGTGTATATACACATAGCCAAAAAGTTTTGCATTTCCTCTTTTCACTCTTTTCTAAGTGCTGAAAAGTACTACTAAACTTTCAAAAAGTTCTTAAAAGTTTAAAAAGTTTTTTTCTGTCTTTCCAAAAAGTTCTGAAAACTTTTTTCTCTTTGTCTATCACTTTAACTCTCTCTAAAAATGTCTGGCACAGGCCAAAATGTTGAACTGTCCAAACTTGCATATGATCACCTTAGCTGGAAAGGAGCAAGGAGTCTCTGCATAGAGAGAGGTTTGAGTGTAGGGAAGAATCCTTCCTTAGAACTGTTAATTAATATGCTTAGAGTACAGGATAAGGCCATAAGTGCCCAATCTGTAGAAAAAGTAGCTAATGGTTCTCAATCTGATCCAGGGACTCCCCCAGGAAAAGGTTCAGGAAAGAAACTTCTCAGCCTGCCCATTACTAGACAGTCTAGCATAGTTGGTACAGAGGTTGAATCACACCATACTGATGATGTGATCTCACATTATGCTGGTAGCCAAGCTGTTAGGGTGCCCTCTGTAAGGGACAGGTCTCCTTCTGTTCATTCCCATCATACCTCTGTATCTAGAAATGTCCCTCCCACCCACCCTGATGACAGATTGTTAGAAAGGGAGCTCAATAGATTGAGAGTGGAACAAACCAGACTGAAGCTCAAGAAGCAACAGCTGGATTTGGATAGACAGTCTTTAGAAGTAGAGAGGGAAAGACAGAACTTGGGTTTAGAAACCCATGGTGGCAGCAGCAGTATTCCCCATAGTCATCCTGCAAAAGAGCATGATTCCAGGAATCTGCACAAGATAGTTCCCCCTTATAAGGAGGGGGATGACATTAACAAGTGGTTTGCTGCACTTGAGAGGGCCTGTGCTGTACAGGATGTCCCTCAAAGGCAGTGGGCTGCTATCCTATGGCTATCATTTAGTGGAAAGGGTAGGGATAGGCTCCTTACTGTGAAAGAAAATGATGCCAATAATTTTACAGTTCTTAAGAATGCACTCCTGGATGGTTATGGCTTAACCACTGAACAGTACAGGATAAAGTTCAGAGAGACCAAAAAGGAGTCTTCACAAGACTGGGTTGATTTCATTGACCAGGCAGTGAAGGCCTTGGAGGGGTGGTTACATGGCAGTAAAGTTACTGATTATGAAAGCCTGTATAACACAATCCTGAGAGAGCATATACTTAATAATTGTGTGTCTGATTTGTTGCACCAGTACCTGGTAGACTCTGATCTGACCTCTCCCCAAGAATTGGGAAAGAAGGCAGACAAATGGGTCAGAACAAGGGTGAACAGAAAAGTTCATACAGGGGGTGACAAAGATGGCAATAAGAAGAAAGATGGTGAAAAATCTCAAGATAAGCATGGGGATAAGGGTAAAACCAAAGATCCCACTTCAAATCTTAAACACTCTTCAGAGGGTGGGGATAAAACAAATTCTTCCTCTTCTTCCCAACCTGCACACATTAAAAAGCCTTGGTGCTTTGTGTGTAAAAACAGAGGCCATAGGCCAGGGGATAAGTCCTGTCCAGGTAAACCCCCTGAGCCTACCACCACTAATACATCAAGCTCTAGTGCCCCTAGCAGTAGTGGTACTAGTGGTGGGACTGCTGGCAACAGTCAAGCAAAGGGTGTAGTTGGGTTCACTTATGGGTCCATAGTGGAAACTGATGTAATCAGTCCCAAGACAGTTTCTGTCACACCTAGTGGCATTGGCCTTGCCACACTGGCTTCTTGTCCCCTTACAATGGATAAGTACAGGCAGACAGTTTCAATAAATGGTGTTGAGGCCTTGGCCTACAGGGACACAGGTGCCAGTTTCACTTTGGTGACTGAAAACCTAGTGCCTCCTGAACAACACATCATTGGACAACAGTATAAGATTATTGATGTCCATAACTCCACTAAGTTTCTTCCCTTAGCTATAATTCAGTTTAGTTGGGGTGGAGTTACTGGCCCTAAGCAGGTGGTGGTATCACCTAGCTTACCTGTAGACTGTCTCTTAGGTAATGACCTAGAGGCCTCAGGTTGGGCTGATGTAGAGTTTTATGCCCATGCAGCCATGCTGGGCATCCCTGAGGAATTGTTCCCTCTCATTTCAAGTGAAATGAAAAAGCAAAGGAGAGAAGGCCTGAAAACTCAGGATCCCTCTCCATCAACAGGTAAAAAGGGTATCACAGTATCCCCTAACCACCCTACCATTCAGGATACTATTCCTGTGGTGGGAGAAACCTCTCCTGGGGTGGCACCTGTTCCAAGGGAATCATCAGCTGGCAAAGCTGGACTCCCTGAGGTGGAAGTACCTCTCTGTGGGATAACTAACATTGGTGAGAAAAAGAGCACCATTTTAGTTAACATGGAGCATCCCTCCAACCCTCCCAGAGAAACTTTAGTGCAGAAACTCTGCACTGCCTCACAACACTTAGGACAGCATCCCTGCCCTAGTGTGGAGCTGATAGGACAGCATCCCTGCCCTGCTCCAACTCAAGAGAAACAGCATCCCTGTTCTCTCTTCCAGCCAGATGGACAACGTTTTTGCCCAGCTATGGCTTTTCTGAGACAGCATCCCTGTCTGGCATTTCCATCACTACAAATAGGTTCAGTGGACAATTCCCACTGCTCTAAACTAAAACTTACTGATAGAAACTCTGAAAATACATCTTCACATTGTTGCTTAGCTAAAAAACTTCAAACAGGGTGGTTTACATCCCCACAGGGAAGTAACCATATAGTGGATGATAAAGGGAGTAACCAGTCTATTGCAGAGCTACTCTCTACTTATCACCACTTAGACAATAAAGTCTCAACTGGCCAAGGTTAGCCTTATTGTCCTTCGTTTGGGGGGGGGTTGTGTGAGAAGGTAGCCTCTTTCTAGCCTTGTTACCCCCACTTTTGGCCTGTTTGTGAGTGTATGTCAGGGTGTTTGTCACTGTTTTCACTGTCTCACTGGGATCCTGATAGCCAGGCCTCAGTGCTCATAGTGAAAACACCATGTTTTCAGTATGGTTGTTATGTGTCACTGGGATCCTGCTGGTCAGGACCCCAGTGCTCATAGGTTTGTGGCCTATATGTATGTGTCACTGGGACCCTGTCACACAGGGCCCCAGTGCTCATAGGTGTGCATGTGTATGTTCCCTGTGTGGTGCCTAACTGTCTCACTGAGGCTCTGCTAACCAGAACCTCAGTGGTTATGCTCTCTCATTTCTTTCCAAATTGTCACTGACAGGCTAGTGACCATTTTTACCAATTTACATTGGCTTACTGGAACACCCTTATAATTCCCTAGTATATGGTACTGAGGTACCCAGGGTATTGGGGTTCCAGGAGATCCCTATGGGCTGCAGCATTTCTTTTGCCACCCATAGGGAGCTCTGACAATTCTTACACAGGCCTGCCACTGCAGCCTGAGTGAAATAACGTCCACGTTATTTCACAGCCATTTTACACTGCACTTAAGTAACTTATAAGTCACCTATATGTCTAACCTTTACCTGGTAAAGGTTAGGTGCAAAGTTACTTAGTGTGAGGGCACCCTGGCACTAGCCAAGGTGCCCCCACATTGTTCAGAGCCAATTCACTGAACTTTGTGAGTGCGGGGACACCATTACACGCGTGCACTACATATAGGTCACTACCTATATGTAGCTTCACCATGGTAACTCCGAATATGGCCATGTAACATGTCTATGATCATGGAATTGCCCCCTCTATGCCATCCTGGCATTGTTGGTACAATTCCATGATCCCAGTGGTCTGTAGCACAGACCCTGGTACTGCCAAACTGCCCTTCCTGGGGTTTCACTGCAGCTGCTGCTGCTGCCAACCCCTCAGACAGGCATCTGCCCTCCTGGGGTCCAGCCAGGCCTGGCCCAGGATGGCAGAACAAAGAACTTCCTCTGAGAGAGGGTGTGACACCCTCTCCCTTTGGAAAATGGTGTGAAGGCAGGGGAGGAGTAGCCTCCCCCAGCCTCTGGAAATGCTTTGTTGGGCACAGAGGTGCCCAATTCTGCATAAGCCAGTCTACACCGGTTCAGGGACCCCTTAGCCCCTGCTCTGGCGCGAAACTGGACAAAGGAAAGGGGAGTGACCACTCCCCTGACCTGCACCTCCCCTGGGAGGTGTCCAGAGCTCCTCCAGTGTGCTCCAGACCTCTGCCATCTTGGAAACAGAGGTGCTGCTGGCACACTGGACTGCTCTGAGTGGCCAGTGCCACCAGGTGACGTCAGAGACTCCTGCTGATAGGCTCCTTCAGGTGTTAGTAGCCTTTCCTCTCTCCTAGGTAGCCAAACCCTCTTTTCTGGCTATTTAGGGTCTCTGTCTCTGGGGAAACTTTAGATAACGAATGCATGAGCTCAGCCGAGTTCCTCTGCATCTCCCTCTTCACCTTCTGATAAGGAATCGACCGCTGACCGCGCTGGAAGCCTGCAAACCTGCAACATAGTAGCAAAGACGACTACTGCAACTCTGTAACGCTGATCCTGCCGCCTTCTCGACTGTTTTCCTGCTTGTGCATGCTGTGGGGGTAGTCTGCCTCCTCTCTGCACCAGAAGCTCCGAAGAAATCTCCCGTGGGTCGACGGAATCTTCCCCCTGCAACCGCAGGCACCAAAAAGCTGCATCTCCGGTCCCTTGGGTCTCCTCTCAGCACGACGAGCGAGGTCCCTCGAATCCAGCGACACCGTCCAAGTGACCCCCACAGTCCAGTGACTCTTCAGCCCAAGTTTGGTGGAGGTAAGTCCTTGCCTCACCTCGCTGGGCTGCATTGCTGGGAACCGCGACTTTGCAAGCTTCTCCGGCCCCTGTGCACTTCCGTCGGAAATCCTGTGTGCACAGCCAAGCCTGGGTCCACGGCACTCTAACCTGCATTGCACGACTTTCTAAGTTGGTCTCCGGCGACGTGGGACTCCTTTGTGCAACTTCGGCGAGCACCGTTTCACGCATCCTCGTAGTGCCTGTTTCTGGCACTTCTCCGGGTGCTACCTGCTTCAGTGAGGGCTCTTTGTCTTGCTCGACGTCCCCTCTCTCTGCAGGTCCAATTTGCGACCTTCTGGTCCCTCCTGGGCCCCAGCAGAGTCCAAAAACGCCAAACGCACGATTTGCGTGTAGCAAGGCTTGTTGGCGTCCATTCGGCGGGAAAACACTTCTGCACGACTCTCCAAGGCGTGGGGGATCCATCCTCCAAAGGGGAAGTCTCTAGCCCTTGTCGTTCCTGCAGTATTCACAGTTCTTCAGCCTAGTAAGAGCTTCTTTGCACCAACCGCTGGCATTTCTTGGGCATCTGCCCAGCTACGAGCTGCTTGTGACTTTTGGACTTGGTCCCCTTGTTCCACAGGTACCCTCAGACAGGAATCCATCGTTGTTGCATTGCTGATTTGTGTTTTCCTTGCATTCTCCCTCTAACACGACTATTTTGTCCTTAGGGGAACTTTAGTGCACTTTGCACTCACTTTTCAGGGTCTTGGGGAGGGTTATTTTTCTAACTCTCACTATTTTCTGATAGTCCCAGCGACCCTCTACAAGGTCACATAGGTTTGGGGTCCATTCGTGGTTCGCATTCCACTTCTGGAGTATATGGTTTGTGTTGCCCCTATCCCTATGTTTCCCCATTGCATCCTATTGTAACTATACATTGGTTGCACTGTTTTCTAAGACTATACTGCATATTTTTGCTATTGTGTATATATATCTTGTGTATATTTCCTATCCTCTCACTGAGGGTACACTCTAAGATACTTTGGCATATTGTCATAAAAATAAAGTACCTTTATTTTTAGTATAACTGTGTATTGTGTTTTCTTATGATATTGTGCATATGACACTAAGTGGTACTGTAGTAGCTTCACACGTCTCCTAGTTCAGCCTGAGCTGCTTTGCTAAGCTACCATTATCTATCAGCCTAAGCTGCTAGACACCCTATACACTAATAAGGGATAACTGGGCCTGGTGCAAGGTGCAAGTACCCCTTGGTACTCACTACAAGCCAGTCCAGCCTCCTACATTGTGGTAGTGGGGAGGTTTGGTACTTTTCTTTGGACAACTGACATCAGTTGTCCAATGGCCTTTTACTTTACATAAATAGCACCATGGTTTCTTTACTTGATTAGAAGAGGATTTGGACCCACCACCCCCACCAGAGTGTTTTTTGTGGGCCTGATGAAGACTCATTTTTAGACTTGTTCCCACCCTTGTCTGAATACTTACCATCCTTCTTCTTGCCATTCTTGTCACCCCCTGTATGAACTTTTCTGTTCACTCTTGTTATGACCCATTTGTCTGCCTTCTTTCCCAATTTTTGGGGAGAGGTCAGATCTGAGTCCACTAGATATTGGTGTAACAAATCAGACACCCAGTTATTCAGAATATGCTCTCTCGGGATTAGATTGTACAGGCTTTCATAGTCAGAAACTTTACTGCCATGTAACCACCCCTCCAAAGCCTTCACTGAATAGTCAACAAAGTCTACCCAGTCTTGTGAGGACTCTTTTCTGGTTTCTCTGAACTTAATCCTGTATTGTTCAGTGGTTAAGCCAAATCCATCCAAGAGTGCATTCTTCAAAACTGTAAAATTATTGGCATCACTTTCCTTCACAGTAAGGAGCCTATCCTTACCCTTTCCACTGAAAGATAGCCATAGGATAGCAGCCCACTGCCTTTGAGGGACCCCCTGTACCATACAGGCCCTCTCAAGTACAGCAAACCACTTGTTAATGTCATCCCCCTCCTTGTAAGGGGGAACTATCTTATGCAGATTCCTAGAATCATGCTCTCTCACAGGATTCCTATCAGGAATATTGCTGCTGCCACCATGGGGTCCAAACCCCAACCTCTGTCTCTCTTTTTCTAAGTCTAGGGATTCCCTGTCTAGGGCCAGCTGTTGCTGTTTAAGCTTCAGCCTGGTCTCTTCCACTTTCAACTTACTGAGTTCCCTTTCTAACATCTTGTCATCAGGGAGGGTGGGTTGGGAATGTTTTGACACAGAAGAAAGATTTGAATGAGCAGAAGGAGACCTGTCCCTAACAGTTGACATTAACAACCTGGCCTTCAGGAATGAAACTCTCGCTACTAAGATGGGAGATTCTTATACTACCAGCATTGCTATGAGGTCTGCTAAGGGGCAGATTAGGAAGGGAACCCTGAAACACTCCTACTGGGGGCTCCCCTGAGTCAGAGTGTGAACTATCTCCTAACTTCTCAATTGAACTGCTAGCTAAGGCCTTATCATTCTCAATGAGCATGTTAGACAATAATTCTCTAGAAGGGTTCTTTCCTACCACTAAACCTCTATCAATGCAGAGACTCTTAAGAATCTTAAAGTTAAGGTGGTCATAAGTTGTATTGACCACATCAAGAGGAGTTCCTACACCAGACATGATAGAAAAAGGTTTAGAGACGGATAAAAGATAGAACAAGTTTCAGGACTTTTTAAGGAACAGGAAAACATTTTTTTACACTTTGTGAAACTTTTACAAAGTTTAGAGGTATTTTTCAGCACTTAGCAGATAGTGTAAGAGAAGAAAAGCAAAACTTTTTGGTTAGGTGTACATACACTGAACTTGTTTTGTACATTATTCTCTTATGAAAAGTACAATATGACAAAGTGGTAAGTAGTTACAAGTACTTATCCCACCGCTGCACAACCAATGTAGGAGGCTGGCCTGGCTTGTAGTGGGTACCAAGGGGTACTTACACTTTGTACCAGGTCCAGTTATCCCTTATTAGTGTAGAAGAGGTGTTTCTACCAGCTTAGGCTGATAGAAGGTAGCTATAGCAGAGCAGCTTAGGCTGAACTAGGAGACATGCAAAGCTTCTACTATACCACTGGTGTCATATGCACAATATCATAAGAAAACACAATACACAGATATACTAAAAATAAAGATACTTTATTTTTATGACAATATGCCAAAAGTATCTCAGTGAGTACCCTCAGTATGAGGATGCCAAATATACACAAGATATATGTACACAATACCAAAAATATGCAGTAATAGCAAAAGGAAGTAATGCAAGCAATGTAAAATTACAGTAGATTGCAATAGGAACACATAGGTATAGGGGCAACACAAACCATATACTCCAAAAGTGGAATGCGAACCACGAATAGACCCCAAACCTATGTGAGCTTGTAGAGGGTCGTTGGGACTATAAGAAAACAGTGAGGGTTAGAAAAATAGCCCACCCCAAGACCCTGAAATGCAGGTGTAAAGTGCACGTATAACCCTCAGAGAGCACAGAAGTCGTGATAGGGGGTTTCTGGAAGGAAGACCAAAACCAGCAAAGCAATCACAGTGGATTCCCGGACCTGAGTACCTGTGAAACAAGGGGACCAAGTCCAAAAGTCGCAATAATGTCGAGAGTGGGCAGATGCCCAGGAAATGCCAGCTGAGGGTGCAAAGAAGCTGCCACTGGATGGAAGAAGCTTTGGTTTCTGCAAGAACGAAGAGGACTAGGAACTTCCCCTTTGGAGGATGGATGTCCCACGTCGTGAAGAAGCTTGCATACTCCCATGCAGAAAGACAGCAAACAAGCCTTGCTAGCAGCAAGGGTCGCGGTTAGGGTTTTTGGATGCTGCTGTGGCCCAGGAGGGACCAGGATGTCGCCACTTGAATGAGGAGACAGAGGGGGGGCCCAGCAAGTCAGGGAGCCCTCACAGAAGCAGGCAGCACCCGCAGAAGTACCGGAACAGGCACTTGGAAGAGGAGTGAACCGGAGTCCACCCGAAGACACAAAAGGGAGTCCCACGACGCCGGAGGACAACTCAGAAGGTTGTGCACTGCAGGTTAGAGTGTCGGGGACCCAGGCTTGGCTGTGCACAAAGGAAATCGTGGAAGAGTGCACAGGAGCCGGAGCAGCTGCAAATCACGTGGTACCCAACAATGCAGTCTAGCGTGGGGAGGCAAGGACTTACCTCCACCAAACTTGGACTGAAGAGTCACTGGACTGTGGGAGTCACTTGGACAGAGTTGCTGAGTTCCAGGGACCATGCTCGTCGTGCTGAGAGGGGGACCCAGAGGACCAGTGATGCAGTCTTTTGTTGCCTGCGGTTGCAGGGGGAAGATTCCGTCGACCCACGGGAGATTTATTCAGAGCTCCTGGTGCAAGAAGGAGACAGCCTAACCCCAGAGCATGCACCACCAGGAAACAGTCGAGAAAGCCGGCAGGATGAAGCGATACAAGGTTGCAGTAGTCGTCTTTGCTACTTTGTTGCGGTTTTGAAGGCGCCCTGAGCAGTCAGCGGTCGATCCTTTGGCAGAAGGTGAAGAGGGAGATGCAGAGGAACTCTGCTGAGCTCTTGCATTCGTTATCTAAAGAATTCCCCAAAGCAGAGACCCTAAATAGCCAGAAAAGGAGGTTTGGCTACCTAGGAAGGAGGATAGGCTAGCAACACAGGTAAGAGCCTATCTGTAGGAAAGAACCATCTTGCCTGGCATGTTACCCCCATTTTTCACTGTATATATGTTGTTTTAGTTGCATGTGTCACTGGGACCCTGTTCACCAGGGCCCCAGTGCTCATAAGTGTGCCTGAATGTGTTACCTGTGTAGTGACTAACTGTCTCACTGAGGCTCTGCTAATCAGAACCTCAGTGGTTATGCTCTCTCATTTCTTTCAAATTGTCACTAACAGGCTAGTGACCAATTTTACCAATTTACATTGGCTTACTGGAACACCCTTATAATTCCCTAGTATATGGTACTGAATTACCCAGGGTATTGGGGTTCCAGGAGATCCTTATGGGCTGCAGCATTTCTTTTGCCACCCATAGGGAGCTCTGACAATTCTTACACAGGCCTGCCACTGCAGCCTGAGTGAAATAACCTCCACGTTATTTCACAGCCATTTTACACTGCACTTAAGTAACTTATAAGTCACTTATATTTCTAACCTTTACCTGGTAAAGGTTAGGTGCAAAGTTACTTAGTGTGAGGGCACCCTGGCACTAGCCAAAGTGCCCCCACATTGTTCAGGGCCAATTCCCCGGACTTTGTGAGTGCGGGGACACCATTACATGCGTGCACTACATATAGGTCACTACCTATATGTAGCTTCACAATGGTAACTCCGAATATGGCCATGTAACATGTCTATGATCATGGAATTGCCCCCTCTATGCCATCCTGGCATAGTTGGCACAATCCCATGATCCCAGTGGTCTGTAGCACAGACCCTGGTACTGCCAAACTGCCTTTCCTGGGGTTTCACTGCAGCTGCTGCTGCTGCCAACCCCTCAGACAGGCATCTGCCCTCCTGGGGTCCAGCCAGGCCTGGCCCAGGATGGCAGAACAAAGAACTTCCTCTGAGAGAGGGTGTTACACCCTCTCCCTTTGGAAAATGGTGTGAAGGCAGGGGAGGAGTAGCCTCCCCCAGCCTCTGGAAATGCATTCTTGGGCACAGATGGGCCCAATTCTGCATAAGCCAGTCTACACCGGTTCAGGGGACCCCTTAGCCCTGCTCTGGCGCGAAACTGGGCAAAGGAAAGGGGAGTGACCACTCCCCTGACCTGCACCTCCCCTGGGAGGTGTCCAGAGCTCCTCCAGTGTGCTCCAGACCTCTGCCATCTTGGAAACAGAGGTGCTGCTGGCACACTGGACTGCTCTGAGTGGCCAGTGCCACCAGGTGACATCAGAGACTCCTTGTGATAGGCTTCTTCAGGTGTTGCTAGCCTATCCTCTCTCCTAGGTAGCCAAACCCTCTTTTCTGGCTATTTAGGGTCTCTGGGGAAACTTTAGATAACGAATGCAAGAGCTCATCCGAGTTCCTCTGCATCTCTATCTTCACCTTCTGCCAAGGAATCGACTGCTGACCGCGCTGGAAGCCTGCAAAACTGCAACATAGTAGCAAAGACGACTACTGCAACTCTGTAACGCTGATCCTGCCGCCTTCTCGACTGTTTTCCTGGTGGTGCATGCTGTGGGGGTAGTCTGCCTCCTCTCTGCACTAGAAGCTCCGAAGAAATCTCCTGTGGGTCGACGGAATCTTCCCCCTGCAACCGCAGGCACCAAAAAGCTGCATTACCGGTCCCTTGGGTCTCCTCTCAGCATGATGAGCGAGGTCCCTTGAATCCAGCAACTCTGTCCAAGTGGCTCCCACAGTCCAGTGACTCTTCAGTCCAAGTTTGGTGGAGGTAAGTCCTTGCCTCACCTCGCTAGACTGCATTGCTGGGAACCTCGACTTTTGCAGCTACTCCGGCCCTTGTGCACTTCCGGCGGAAATCCTTTGTGCACAGCCAAGCCTGGGTCCACGGCACTCTAACCTGCATTGCACGACTTTCTAAGTTGGTCTCCGGCGACGTGGGACTCCTTTGTGTAACTTCGGGTGAGCACCATTTCACTCATCCTTGTAGTGCCTGTTTCTGGCACTTCTCCGGGTGCTACCTGCTGCTAAGAGGGCTCCTTGTCTTGCTCGACGTCCCCTCTACCTCCTGGTCCAATTTGCGACCTCCTGGTCCCTCCTGGGCCACAGCAGCATCCAAAAATGCTAACCGCACGATCTGCAGCTAGCAAGGCTTGTTGGCATTCTTTCGGCCTGAAAATACTTCTGCACGACTCTACACGGCAAGCGGAATCCGTCCACCAAAGGGGAAGTCTCTAGCCCTTTTCGTTCCTGCAGAAACCTCAGCTTCTTCTGTCCAGTAGAAGCTTCTTTGCATCCACAGCTGGCATTTCCTGGGCATATGCCCATCTCCGACTTGCTTGTGACTTTTGGACTTGGTCCCCTTGTTCCACAGGTACCCTAGATTGGAAATCCATCGTTGTTGCATTGTTGGTTTGTGTCTTTCCTGCATTATTCCTCTAACACGACTTCTTTATCCTTAGGGGAACTTTAGTGCACTTTGCACACACTTTTCAGGGTCTTGGGGAGGGTTATTTTTCTAACTCTCACTATTTTCTAATAGTCCCAGCGACCCTCCACAAGGTCACATAGGTTTGGGGTCCATTCGTGGTTCGCATTCCACTTTTGGAGTATATGGTTTGTGTTGCCCCTATCCCTATGTGTCCCCATTGCATCCTATTGTAACTATACATTGTTTGCACTGTTTTCTAAGACTATACTGCATATTTTTGCTATTGTGTATATATATCTTGTGTATATTTCCTATCCTCTCACTGAGGGTACACTCTAAGATACTTTGGCATATTGTCATAAAAATAAAGTACCTTTATTTTTAGTATAACTGTGTATTGTGTTTTCTTATGATATTGTGCATATGACACTAAGTGGTACTGTAGTAGCTTCACACGTCTCCTAGTTCAGCCTAAGCTGCTCTGCTAAGCTACCATTATCTATCAGCCTAAGCTGCTAGACACCCTATACACTTATAAGGGATAACTGGGCCTGGTGCAAGATGCAAGTACCCCTAGGTACTTACTACAAGCCAGTCCAGCCTCCTTCATTGGTTGTGCAGCGGTGGGATAAGTGCTTTGAGACTACTTACCACTCTTGTCATTGTACTTTTCATAAGAGAAAAATATACAAAACAAGTTCAGTGTATATACACATAGCCAAAAAGTTTTGCATTTCCTCTTTTCACTCTATTCTAAGTGCTGAAAAGTACTTCTAAACTTTCTAAAAAGTTCTAAAAAGTTTTTTTAAATTTTTTTCTGTCTTTCTAAAAGTTCTGAAAACTTTTTTCTCTTTTCCTATCACTTTAACTCTCTCTAAAAATGTCTGGCACAGGCCAAAATGTTGATCTGTCCAAACTTGCATATGACCACCTTAGCTGGAAAGGAGCAAGGAGTCTCTGTGTAGAGAGAGGTTTGAGTGGAGGGAAGAATCCTTCCTTGAAACTGTTACTTAACATGCTTAGAGATCAGGATAAGGCTAGAAGTGCCCCATCTGTAGAAAAAGTAGCTAATGGTTCCCAATCTGATCCAGGGACTCCCCCAGGAAAAGATTCAGGAAAGAAACTTCCTAGCCTGCCCATTACTAGACAGTCTAGCATAGTTGGTAATGATGAAGAGCCACACCATACAAATATTGTTGTCTCACATCATAGCAAAAGCATTTATTCTCACCACAGTGGTACTGATGTTTCTGTTAGCCAAGCTGTTAGGGTGCCCTCTGTAAGGGACAGGTCTCCTTCTGTCCATTCTCACCATACTTCTGTTTCAAGGCATGTCCCTCCCACCCACCCTGATGACAGATTGTTAGAAAGGGAGCTCAATAGATTGAGAGTGGAACAAACCAGACTGAAGCTCAAGAAGCAACAGCTGGATTTGGATAGACAGACTTTAGAAGTAGAGAAGGAGAGACAGAAACTGGGTTTAGAAACCCATGGTGGCAGCAGCAGTATTCCCCATAGTCATCCTGCAAAAGAGCATGATTCCAGGAATCTGCATAAGATAGTTCCCCCTTATAAGGAGGGGGATGACATTAACAAGTGGTTTGCTGCACTTGAGAGGGCCTGTGTTGTACAGGATGTCCCTCAAAGGCAGTGGGCTGCTATCCTATGGCTATCATTTAGTGGAAAAGGTAGGGATAGGCTCCTTACTGTGAAAGAAAGTGATGCCAATAATTTTACAGTTCTTAAGAATGCACTCCTGGATGGTTATGGCTTAACCACTGAACAGTACAGGATAAAGTTCAGAGAGACCAAAAAGGAGACTTCACAAGTCTGGGTTGATTTCATTGACCATTCAGTGAAGGCCTTGGAGGGGTGGTTACATGGCAGTAAAGTTACTGATTATGACAGCCTGTATAACTTGATCCTGAGAGAGCATATTCTTAATAATTGTGTGTCTGATTTGTTGCACCAGTACTTGGTGGACTCTGATCTGACCTCTCCCCAAGAATTGGGAAAGAAGGCAGAGAAATGGGTCAGAACAAGGGTGAACAGAAAAGTTCATACAGGGGGTGACATAGATGGCAACAAAAAGAAGGATGGTAAGTCTTCTGACAAGGGTGGGGACAAATCTAAAAATCAGTCTTCATCAGGCCCGCAAAAACACTCTGGTGGGGGTGGTGGGTCCAAATCCTCCTTCAATCAAAACAAAGAAAAGAAACCATGGTGCTATTTATGTAAAGTAAAAGGCCATTGGACAACAGATCCCAGTTGTCCAAAGAAATGCACCAAGCCTCCTACCACTACAACCCCTACTGCTACCCCTAGTGTCCCTACAAATAGCAGTGGTGGTGGGAGCAAACCTACTAATAGCCAATCCAAGGGAGTAGCTGGGCTCACTATTGGTAACTTAGTTGGGGTAGGCCATGTTAGGGAGGCCACAGAGGCTGTGTTAGTCTCTGAGGGGGCTATTGATTTAGCCACCTTAGTTGCTTGTCCCCTTAATATGGATAAGTACAAGCAGCTACTCCTAATAAATGGTGTTGAGGTTCAGGCCTACAGGGACACTGGAGCCAGTGTGACTATGGTCATAGAGAAACTGGTCCACCCTGAACAACACCTACTTGGTCACCAGTACCAAGTAACCGATGCTCACAACAACACACTTAGCCACCCCATGGCTGTTGTTAATCTCAACTTGGGGGGGTTACTGGTCCAAAGAAAGTTGTGGTAGCCACAGATTTACCTGTAGACTGTCTACTAGGAAAGGATTTGGAGACATCAGCTTGGTCAGATGTGGAGTTGGAGGCCCATGCAGCAATGCTGGGCATCCCAGGGCATATTTTTGCTTTAACCAGGGCTCAGGCCAAAAAGCAAAAAGGACAGGGAAGCTTGGATCCTGGAACAATGGACCAAGTGCTCCCTAAAGCTAGGGCTAGTAGAAGCAAACCACTTCCTACTATCCCTCCCTCTACAGTGGATTCTACTTCTGAGGAAGAAGAATTCCCTCCCTGTGCAGAACCTACACCAGAGGAGCTTGAAGCAGACACTGCTGAGCTTTTGGGTGAAGGGGGGCCTGCCAGGGAGGAGCTGAGTGTGGCACAGCAAACCTGTCCCACATTAGAGGGTCTAAGACAGCAAGCTGTCAAACAGGCTAATGGGGATGTCAGTGACTCTCACAGAGTTTACTGGGAGGACAATCTCTTGTACACTGAAGCAAGGGATCCTAAACCTGGAACTGCCAGGAGATTAGTGATTCCTCAGGAGTACAGAAAGTTCCTCCTAACTCTTGCACACGACATTCCCCTAGCTGGGCATCTGGGACAAATGAAAACTTGGGACAGGCTTGTTCCCTTGTTTCATTGGCCTAGAATGTCTGAGGACACAAAAGATTTCTGTAAGTCCTGTGAAACCTGTCAAGCCAGTGGCAAGACAGGTGGCATTCCAAAGGCACCCCTTATTCCACTGCCTGTGGTTGGGGTTCCCTTTGAAAGGGTAGGGGTTGACATAGTTGGCCCCCTTGACCCTCCTACTGCTTCAGGCAATAGGTTTATCTTGGTGGTAGTGGACCATGCCACAAGATATCCTGAAGCTATTCCTTTAAGGACCACTACAGCTCCTGCAGTGGCAAAGGCCCTCCTGGGAATATTTTCCAGGGTGGGCTTCCCAAAGGAAGTAGTATCAGACAGGGGAAGCAATTTCATGTCTGCATACTTAAAGGCCATGTGGAAGGAGTGTGGTGTAACTTACAAGTTCACTACATCCTATCATCCACAAACAAATGGACTGGTGGGGAGATTTAACAAAACTCTCAAAGGCATGGTTATGGGTCTCCCTGAAAAACTCCGCAGGAGATGGGATATCCTGTTACCATGCCTCCTTTTTGCCTACAGGGAGTTACCCCAGAAAGGAGTGGGCTTCAGCCCCTTTGAACTCCTCTTTGGTCACCCTGTTAGGGGTCCACTCACACTTGTAAAGGAGGGTTGGGAACAACCTTTAAAAGCTCCTAAGCAAGATGTTGTGGATTATGTACTTGGCCTCAGATCAAGGATGGCTGAGTATATGAAAAAGGCCAGTAAAAACCTTCAGGCCAGCCAAGAGCTCCAGAAGCAATGGCATGATCAGAAGGCTGTTTTGGTTCAGTACAAACCAGGGCAGAAAGTGTGGGTCTTGGAGCCTGTGGCCCCAAGAGCACTCCAAGATAAATGGAGTGGACCCCACACAATTGTTGAGAAAAAGGGTGAAGTCACCTATTTAGTTGACTTAGGCACTGCAAGTTTCCCCTTAGGGTACTCCATGTAAACCGCCTAAAACCCTACTATGACAGGGCTGATCTCACCCTGCTCATGGCAACTGATGAGGGACAGGAAGAAGACAGTGATCCTCTCCCTGATCTCTTCTCTTCCACAGAACAAGATGCTCTTGTGGAAGGTGTAGTTTTGGCTGATTGTCTTACTGCTGAGCAGAAAGACCATTTCATAAATCTCCTAGATCAATTCTCTGAACTCTTCTCTACTGTGCCAGGTACCACTTCTTGGTGTGAGCACACTATAGATACTGGAGACAGTTTACCTGTCAAAAGTAAGATCTATAGGCAGCCTGACCATGTCAGGGACTGCATAAAGCAAGAGGTACAGAAAATGTTAGAACTAGGAGTGGTTGAGCACTCTGAAAGTCCATGGGCTTCTCCTGTGGTACTTGTATCAAAACCCCATTCCAAAGATGGGAAGAAGGAAATGCGGTTTTGTGTAGACTATAGAGGTCTCAACCTAGTAACCAAAACTGATGCTCACCCTATACCCAGGGCAGATGAGCTCATAGATACACTGGCATCTGCCAAGTATCTAAGCACTTTTGTTTTGACTGCAGGGTATTGGCAGATCAAATTGTCAGAAGATGCTAAACCTAAAACTGCATTTTCAACCATTGGAGGACATTACCAATTTACAGTAATGCCTTTTGGTTTGAAAAATGCACCTGCCACTTTTAAAAGGTTGGTGAACACAGTCCTGCAAGGGCTGGAGGCTTTCAGTGCAGCATATTTGGACGATATAGCTGTCTTTAGCTCCAGCTGGGATGATCACCTGGTCCACCTATGGAAAGTTTTGGAGGCCCTGCAAAATGCAGGCCTCACTATCAAGGCTTCAAAGTGCCAGATAGGGCAGGGTAAGGTGGTTTATCTGGGACACCTTGTTGGTGGGGAACAGATTGCACCACTTCAGGGGAAAATCCAAACAATTATTGATTGGGTTCCCCCTACTACTCAGACTCAGGTGAGAGCCTTCCTAGGCCTCACTGGGTATTACAGGAGGTTCATTAAGAACTATGGCTCCATTGCAGCCCCTCTTAATGACCTCACATCCAAGAAAATGCCTAAAAAGGTATTATGGACAGCAAACTGTCAGAAAGCTTTTGAGGAGCTGAAGCAGGCCATGTGCTCTGCACCTGTCCTGAAAAGCCCTTGTTACTCTAAAAAATTCTGGGGGTGATTCTTACCTTGGCGGGCGGCGGAGGCCGCCCGCCAAAGTACCCCCGCCAGAACACCGCACCGCGGTCGTCAGACCGCTGCAGTGATTCTGGGTTTTCCACTGGGCTGGCGGGCGACCGCCAAAAGGCCGCTCGCCAGCCCAGTGGAAAACAACCTTCCCAGAGCCGGCGGAGTGGGAAGGTGCGACGGGTGCAGTGGCACCCGTCGCGTATTTCAGTGTCTGCAAAGCAGACACTGAAATACAAAGTGGGGCCCCCAGGGGCCCCACGACACCCCATACCGCCATCCTGTTCCTGGCGGTCGAACCGCCAGGAACAGGATGGCGGTATGGGGTGTCAGAATCCTCCATGGCGGCGCAGCTCGCTGCGCCGCCATGGAGGATTCATTTGGGCAGCGGCAAACCGGCGGGAGACCGCCAGTTTTCCACATCTGACCGCGGCCAAACCGCCGCGGTCAGAATGCCCTGCGGGGCACCGCCAGCCTGTTGGCGGTGCTCCTGCCAACCCTGGCCCCGGCGGTCCATGACCGCCGGGGTCAGAATGACCCCCTCTATGTCCAAACTGATGCATCTGAATTAGGAGTAGGGGCAGTCCTATCACAACTTAATTCTGAGGGCCAGGATCAACCTGTTGCTTTTATTAGTAGGAGGTTGACCCCTAGAGAAATGCGTTGGTCTGCCATAGAGAGGGAGGCCTTTGCTGTGGTCTGGGCTCTGAAGAAGTTGAGGCCATACCTGTTTGGCACTCACTTCATTGTTCAGACAGACCACAAACCTCTACTTTGGCTAAAACAAACGAAAAGTGAAAATCCTAAATTGTTGAGGTGGTCCATATCCCTACAGGGAATGGACTATACAGTGGAACATAGACCTGGGAGTAGCCACTCCAATGCAGATGGACTCTCCAGATATTTTCACTCAGACAATGAAGACTCATCAGGTCATGGCTAGTCTTATTGTCCTTGGTTTGGGGGGGGGGGTTGTGTAGGAAAGTACCATCTTGCCTGGCATGTTACCCCCATTTTTCACTGTATATATGTTGTTTTAGTTGTATGTGTCACTGGGACCCTGTTCACCAGGGCCCCAGTGCTCATAAGTGTGCCTGAATGTGTTACCTGTGTAGTGACTAACTGTCTCACTGAGGCTCTGCTAATCAGAACCTCAGTGGTTATGCTCTCTCATTTCTTTCAAATTGTCACTAACAGGCTAGTGACCAATTTTACCAATTTACATTGGCTTACTGGAACACCCTTATAATTCCCTAGTATATGGTACTGAAGTACCCAGGGTATTGGGGTTCCAGGAGATCCCTATGGGCTGCAGCATTTCTTTTGCCACCCATAGGGAGCTCTGACAATTCTTACACAGGCCTGCCACTGCAGCCTGAGTGAAATAACGTCCACGTTATTTCACAGCCATTTTACACTGCAGTTAAGTAACTTATAAGTCACCTATATGTCTAACCTTTACCTGGTAAAGGTTAGGTGCAAAGTTACTTAGTGTGAGGGCACCCTGGCACTAGCCAAGGTGCCCCCACATTGTTCAGAGACAATTCCCTGAACTTTGTGAGTGCGGGGACACCATTACACGCGTGCACTACATATAGGTCACTACCTATATGTAGCTTCACAATGGTAACTCCGAATATGGCCCTGTAACATGTCTATGATCATGGAATTGCCCCCTCTATGCCATCCTGGCATAGTTGGCACAATCCCATGATCCCAGTGGTCTGTAGCACAGACCCTGGTACTGCCAAACTGCCCTTCCTGGGGTTTCACTGCAGCTGCTGCTGCTGCCAACCCCTCAGACAGGCATAAGCCCTCCTGGAGTCCAGCCAGGCCTGGCCCAGGATGGCAGAACAAAGAACTTCCTCTGAGAGAGGGTGTTACACCCTCTCCCTTTGGAAAATGGTGTGAAGGCAGGGGAGGAGTAGCCTCCCCCAGCCTCTGGAAATGCTTTCTTGGGCACAGATGTGCCCAATTCTGCATAAGCCAGTCTACACCGGTTCAGGGGACCCCTTAGCCCTGCTCTGGCGCAAAACTGGACAAAAGAAAGGGGAGTGACCACTCCCCTGACCTGCACCTCCCCTGGGAGGTGTCCAGAGCTCCTCCAGTGTGCTCCAGACCTCTGCCATCTTGGAAACAGAGGTGCTGCTGGCACACTGGACTGCTCTGAGTGGCCAGTGCCACCAGGTGACGTCAGAGACTCCTTGTGATAGGCTCCTTCAGGTGTTGCTAGCCTATCCTCTCTCCTAGGTAGCCAAACCCTCTTTTCTGGCTATTTAGGGTCTCTGTCTCTGGGGAAACTTTAGATAACGAACGCAAGAGCTCATCCGAGTTCCTCTGCATCTCTCTCTTCACCTTCTGCCAAGGAATCGACTGCTGACCGCGCTGGAAGCCTGCAAAACTGCAACATAGTAGCAAAGACGACTACTGCAACTCTGTAACGCTGATCCTGCCGCCTTCTCGACTGTTTTCCTGGTGGTGCATGCTGTGGGGGTAGTCTGCCTTCTCTCTGCACTAGAAGCTCCGATGAAATCTCCTGTGGGTCGACGGAATCTTCCCCCTGCAACCGCAGGCACCAAAAAGCTGCATTACCGGTCCCTTGGGTCTCCTCTCAGCACGACGAGCGAGGTCCCTCGAATCCAGCAACTCTGTCCAAGTGTCTCCCACAGTCCAGTGACTCTTCAGTCCAAGTTTGGTGGAGGTAAGTCCTTGCCTCACCTCGCTAGACTGCATTGCTGGGAACCAAGACTTTTGCAGCTACTCCGGCCCCTGTGCACTTCCGGCGGAAATCCTTTGTGCACAGCCAAGCCTGGGTCCACGGCACTCCAACCTGCTTTGCACGACTTTCAAAGTTGGTCTCCGGCGACATGGGACTCCTTTGTGTAACTTCGGGTGAGCACCGTTTCACGCATCCTCGTAGTGCCTGTTTCTGGCACTTCCCCGGGTGCTACCTGCTGATAAGAGGGCTCCTTGTCTTGCTCGACGTCCCCTCTACCTCCTGGTCCAATTTGCGAACTCCTGGTCCCTCCTGGGCAACAGCAGCATCCAAAAACGCTAACCGCACAATCTGCAGCTAGCAAGGCTTGTTGGCGTTCTTTCGGCGGGAAACCACTTCTGCACGACTCTCCACGGCGAGGAGGATCCGTCCACCGAAGGGGAAGTCTCTAGCCCTTTTCGTTCATGCAGAAACCTCAGCTTCTTCTGTCCAGTAGAAGCTTCTTTGCATCCACAGCTGGCATTTCCTGGGCATATGCCCATCTCCGACTTGCTTGTGACTTTTGGACTTGGTCCCCTTGTTCCACAGGTACCCAAGATTGGAAATCCATTGTTGTTGCATTGTTGGTTTGTGTCTTTCCTGCATTATTCCTCTAACACGACTTCTTTATCCTTAGGGGAACTTTAGTGCACTTTGCACTCACTTTCTTTTCAGGGTCTTGGGAGTGTTATTTTTCTAACTCTCACTATTTTCTAATAGTCCCAGCGACCCTCTACAAGGTCACATAGGTTTGGGGTCCATTCGTGGTTCGCATTCCACTTTTGGAGTATATGGTTTGTGTTGCCCCTATCCCTATGTGTCCCCATTGCATCCTATTGTAACTATACATTGTTTGCACTGTTTTCTAAGACTATACTGCATATTTATGCTATTGTGTATATATATCTTGTGTATATTTCCTATCCCCTCACTGAGGGTACACTCTAAGATACTTTGGCATATTGTCATAAATATAAAGTACCTTTATTTTTAGTATAACTGTGTATTGTGTTTTCTTATGATATTGTGCATATGACACTAAGTGGTACTGTAGTAGCTTCACACGTCTCCTAGTTCAGCCGAAGCTGCTCTGCTAAGCTACCATTATCTATCAGCCTAAGCTGCTAGACACCCTATACACTAATAAGGGATAACTGGGCCTGGTGCAAGGTGCAAGTACCCCTAGGTACTTACTACAAGCCAGTCCAGCCTCCTACACTATCAGAAGGAGTCCCTGACATCACCTGCTGGCCCTGGCCACTCAGAGCAGTCCAGTGTGCCAGCACACCTCTGAATCCAAGATGGCAGAGGTCTGGGGCATGCTAGAGGAGTTCTGGGCACCTCCCCTGGGAGGTGCAGGTCAGGGGAGTGGTCACTCCCCTTTCCTTTGTCCAGTTTCGCGCCAGAGCAGGGCTGGGGGATCCCTGAACCGGTGTACACTGGCTTATGCAGAGATGGGCACCATCTGTGCCCATCGAAGCATTTCCAGAGGCTGGGGGAGGCTACTCCTCCCCAGCCCTGACACCTTTTTCCAAAGGGAGAGGGTGTAACACCCTCTCTCTGAGGAAGTCCTTTGTTCTGCCTTCCTGGGCCAGGCCTGGCTGGACCCCAGGAGGGCAATAACCTGTCTGAGGGGTTGGCAGCAGCAGCAGCTGCAGTGAAACCCTGGGAAAGGCAGTTTGGCAGTACCCGGGTCTGTGCTAGACACTCCGGCGATCATGGAATTGTCTCCCCAGTGCCAGAATGGCATTGGGATGACAATTCCATGATCTTAGACATGTTACATGGCCATGTTCGGAGTTACCATTGTGACGTTATACATAGGTAGTGACCTATGTATAGTGCACGCGTGAAATTGTGTCCCCGCACTCACAAAGTCCGTGGAATTTGCCCCTAACAATGTGGGGGCACCTTGGCTAGTGCCAGTGTGCCCACACACTAAGTAACTTTGCACCCAACCTTCACCAGGTGAAGGTTAGTGTAGGAAAGTACCATCTTGCCTGGCATGTTACCCCCATTTTTCACTGTATATATGTTGTTTTAGTTGTATGTGTCACTGGGACCCTGGTAACCCAGGGCCCCAGTGCTCATAAGTGTGCCTGAATGTGTTACCTGTGTAGTGACTAACTGTCTCACTGAGGCTCTGCTAATCAGAACCTCAGTGGTTATGCTCTCTCATTTCTTTCCAAATTGTCACTCACAGGCTAATGACCATTTTTACCAATTTACATTGGCTTACTGGAACACCCTTATAATTCCCTAGGATATGGTACTGAGGTACCCAGGGTATTGGGGTTCCAGGAGATCCCTATGGGCTGCAGCATTTCTTTTGCCACCCATAGGGAGCTCTGACAATTCTTACACAGGCCTGCCACTGCAGCCTGAGTGAAATAACGTCCACGTTATTTCACAGCCATTTTACACTGCACTTAAGTAACTTATAAGTCACCTATATGTCTAACCTTTACCTGGTAAAGGTTAGGTGCAAAGTTACTTAGTGTGAGGGCACCCTGGCACTAGCCAAGGTGCCCCCACATTGTTCAGAGCCAATTCCCTGAACTTTGTGAGTGCGGGGACACCATTACACGCGTGCACTACATATAGGTCACTACCTATATGTAGCTTCACAATGGTAACTCCGAATATGGCCATGTAACATGTCTATGATCATGGAATTGCCCCCTCTATGCCATCCTAGCATAGTTGGCACAATCCCATGATCCCAGTGGTCTGTAGCACAGACCCTGGTACTGCCAAACTGCCCTTCCTGGGGTTTCACTGCAGCTGCTGCTGCTGCCAACCCCTCAGACAGGCATCTGGCCTCCTGGGGTCCAGCCAGGCCTGGCCCAGGATGGCAGAACAAAGGACTTCCTCTGAGAGAGGGTGTCACACCCTCTCCCTTTGGAAAATGGTGTGAAGGCAGGGGAGGAGTAGCCTCCCCCAGCCTCTGGAAATGCTTTGTTGGGCACAGATGTGCCCAATTCTGCATAAGCCAGTCTACACCGGTTCAGGGGACCCCTTAGCCCTGCTCTGGCGCGAAACTGGACAAAGGAAAGGGGAGTGACCACTCCCCTGACCTGCACCTCCCCTGGGAGGTGTCCAGAGCTCCTCCAGTGTGCTCCAGACCTCTGCCATCTTGGAAACAGAGGTGCTGCTGGCACACTGGACTGCTCTGAGTGGCCAGTGCCACCAGGTGACGTCAGAGACTCCTTCTGATAGGCTCCTTCAGGTGTTAGTAGCCTATCCTCTATCCTAAGTAGCCAAACCCTCTTTTCTGGCTATTTAGGGTCTCTGTCTCTGGGGAAACTTTAGATAACGAATGCAAGAGCTCATCCGAGTTCCTCTGCATCTCTCTCTTCACCTTCTGATAAGGAATCGACTGCTGACCGCGCTGGAAGCCTGCAACACTGCAACAAAGTAGCAAAGACGACTACTGCAACTCTGTAACGCTGATCCTGCCGCCTTCTCGACTGTTTTCCTGCTTGTGCATGCTGTGGGGGTAGTCTGCCTCCTCTCTGCACCAGAAGCTCCGAAGAAATCTCCCGTGGGTTGACGGAATCTTCCCCCTGCAACCGCAGGCACCAAAAAGCTGCATTACCGGTCCCTTGGGTCTCCTCTCAGCACGACGAGCGAGGTCCCTCGAATCCAGCGACTCTGTCCAAGTGACCCCCACAGTCCAGTGACTCTTCGGTCCAAGTTTGGTGGAGGTAAGTCCTTGCCTCACCTCGCTGGGCTGCATTGCTGGGAACCGTGACTTTTGCAGCTACTCCGGCCCCTGTGCACTTCCGGCGGAAATCCTTTGTGCACACCCAAGCCTGGGTCCACGGCACTCTAACCTGCATTGCACGACTTTCTAAGTTGGTCTCCGGCGACGTGGGACTCCTTTGTGCAACTTCGGCGAGCACCATTTCACGCATCTTCGTAGTGCCTGTTTTTGGCACTTCTCTGGGTGCTACCTGCTTCAGAGAGGGCTCCGTTTGTTGCTCGACGTCCCCTCTCTCTGCTGGTCCAAGTTGCGACCTCCTGGTCCCTCCTGGGCCTCAGCAGCGTCCAAAAACGCCAACCGCATGATTTGCAGCTAGCAAGGCTTGTTGGCGTCCTTTCGTCGGGAAAACACTTCTGCACGACTCTCCACGGCGAGTGAGATCCGTCCACCAAAGAGGAAGTCTCTAGCCCTTTTCGTTCCTGCAGAAAACGCAGCTTCTTCTGTTCAGTAGAAGCTTCTTTGCACCCGCAGCTGGCATTTCCTGGGCATCTGCCCATCTCCGACTTGCTTGTGACTTTTGGACTTGGTCCCCTTGTTCCACAGGTACCCTAGATTGGAAATCCACAGTTGTTGCATTGTTGGTTTGTGTCTTTCCTGCATTATTCCTCTAACACGACTCTTTGTCCTTAGGGGAACTTTAGTGCACTTTGCACTCACTTTTCAGGGTCTTGGGGAGGGTTATTTTTCTAACTCTCACTATTTTCTAATAGTCCCAGCGACCCTCTACAAGGTCACATAGGTTTGGGGTCCATTCGTGGTTAGCATTCCACTTTTGGAGTATATGGTTTGTGTTGCCCCTATCCCTATGTTTCCCCATTGCATCCTATTGTAACTATACATTGTTTGCACTGTTTTCTAAGACTATACTGCATATTTTTGCTATTGTGTATATATATCTTGTGTATATTTCCTATCCTCTCACTGAGGGTACACTCTAAGATACTTTGGCATATTGTCATAAAAATAAAGTACCTTTATTTTTAGTATAACTGTGTATTGTGTTTTCTTATGATATTGTGCATATGACACTAAGTGGTACTGTAGTAGCTTCACACGTCTCCTAGTTCAGCCTAAGCTGCTCTGCTAAGCTACCATTATCTATCAGCCTAAGCTGCTAGACACCCTATACACTAATAAGGGATAACTGGGCCTGGTGCAAGGTGCAAGTACCCCTTGGTACTCACTACAAGCCAGTCCAGCCTCCTACAACCCCCACCAGAGTGTTTTTGTGGGCCTGATGAAGACTCATTTTTAGATTTGTCCCCACCCTTGTCAGAAGACTTACCATCCTTCTTTTTGTTGCCATCTTTGTCACCCCCTGTATGAACTTTTCTGTTCACCCTTGTTCTGACCCATTTGTCTGCCTTCTTTCCCAATTCTTGGGGAGAGGTCAGATCAGAGTCCACCAAGTACTGGTGCAACAAATCAGACACACAATTATTAAGAATATGCTCTCTCAGGATCAAGTTATACAGGCTGTCATAATCAGTAACTTTACTGCCATGTAACCACCCCTCCAAGGCCTTCACTGAATGGTCAATGAAATCAACCCAGTCTTGTGAAGACTCCTTTTTGGTCTCTCTGAACTTTATCCTGTACTGTTCAGTGGTTAAGCCATAACCATCCAGGAGTGCATTCTTAAGAACTTGGAAATTATTAGCATCATTTTCTTTCACAGTAAGGAGCCTATCCCTACCTTTTCCACTAAATGATAGAAAGTCTTAAAACTTAGAAAGTCGTGCAATGCAGGTTAGAGTGCCGTGGACCCAGGCTTGGCTGTGCACAAAGGATTTCCGCCGGAAGTGCACAGGGGCCGGAGTAGCTGCAAAGTCGCGGTTCCCAGCAATGCAGCCCAGCGAGGTGAGGCAAGGACTTACCTCCACCAAACTTGGGCTGAAGAGTCACTGGACTGTGGGGGTCACTTGGACAGCGTCGCTGGATTCGAGGGACCTCGCTCGTCGTGCTGAGAGGAGACCCAAGGGACCGGTAATGCAGCTTTTTGGTGCCTGCGGTTGCAGGGGGAAGATTCCGTCGACCCACAGGAGATTTCTTCGGAGCTTCTGGTGCAGAGAGGAGGCAGACTACCCCCACAGCATGCACAAGCAGGAAAACAGTCGAGAAGGCGGCAGGATCAGCGTTACAGAGTTGCAGTAGTCGTCTTTGCTACTATGTTGCAGGTTTGCAGGCTTCCAGCGCGGTCAGCGGTCGTTTCCTTATCAGAAGGTGAAGAGAGAGATGCAGAGGAACTCGGCTGAGCTCATGCATTCGTTATCTAAAGTTTCCCCAGAGACAGAGACCCTAAATAGCCAGAAAAGAGGGTTTGGCTACCTAGGAGAGAGGATAGGCTAGCAACACCTGAAGGAGCCTATCACAAGGAGTCTCTGACATCACCTGGTGGCACTGGCCACTCAGAGCAGTCCAGTGTGCCAGCAGCACCTCTGTTTCCAAGATGGCAGAGGTCTGGAGCACACTGGAGGAGCTCTGGACACCTCCCAGGGGAGGTGCAGGTCAGGGGAGTGGTCACTCCCCTTTCCTTTGTCCAGTTTCGCGCCAGAGCAGGGGCTAAGGGGTCCCTGAACCGGTGTAGACTGGCTTATGCAGAATTGGGCACATCATTTCCAGAGGCTGGGGGAGGCTACTCCTCCCCTGCCTTCACACCATTTTCCAAAGGGAGAGGGTGTCACACCCTCTCTCAGAGGAAGTTCTTTGTTCTGCCATCCTGGGCCAGGCCTGGCTGGACCCCAGGAGGGCAGATGCCTGTCTGAGGGGTTGGCAGCAGCAGCAGCTGCAGTGAAACCCCAGGAAGGGCAGTTTGGCAGTACCAGGGTCTGTGCTACAGACCACTGGGATCATGGGATTGTGCCAACTATGCCAGGATGGCATAGAGGGGGCAATTCCATGACCATAGACATGTTACATGGCCATATTCGGAGTTACCATTGTGAAGCTACATATAGGTAGTGACCTATATGTAGTGCACACGTGTAATGGTGTCCCCGCACTCACAAAGTTCAGGGAATTGGCTCTGAACAATGTGGGGGCACCTTGGCTAGTGCCAGGGTGCCCTCACACTAAGTAACTTTGCACCTAACCTTTACCAGGTAAAGGTTAGACATATAGGTGACTTATAAGTTACTTAAGTGCAGTGTAAAATGGCTGTGAAATAACGTGGACGTTATTTCACTCAGGCTGCAGTAGCAGGCCTGTGTAAGAATTGTCAGAGCTCCCTATGGGTGGCAAAAGAAATGCTGCAGCCCATAGGGATCTCCTGGAACCCCAATACCCTGGGTACCTCAGTACCATATACTAGGGAATTATAAGGGTGTTCCAGTAAGCCAATGTAAATTGGTAAAATTGGTCACTAGCCTGTTAGTGACAATTTGAAAGTAATGAGAGAGCATAACCACTGAGGTTCTGGTTAGCAGAGCCTCAGTGAGACAGTTAGGCACCACACAGGGAACATATACATGCACACCTATGAGCACTGGGGCCCTGTATGACAGGGTCCCAGTGACACATACATATAGGCCACAAACCTATGAGCATTGGGGTCCTGACCAGCAGGATCCCAGTGACACATAACAAACATACTGAAAACATAGTGTTTTCACTATGAGCACTGAGGCCTGGCTATCAGGATCCCAGTGAGACAGTGAAAACAGTGACAAACACCCTGACATACACTCACAAACAGGCCAAAAGTGGGGGTAACAAGGCTAGAAAGAGGCTACCTTCTCACAGGGGTGGTGGGCCCAAATCCTCTTTTAATCAGAACAAGGAAAAGAAACCATGGTGCTATTTATGTAAAATAAAAGGCCATTGGACAACAGATCCCAGTTGTCCAAAGAAAAGCACCAATGCTCCTACCACTACAACCCCTACTGCTACCCCTAGTGTCCCTACTAATAGCAGTGGTGGTGGGAGCAAACCTACTAATAGCCAATCCAAGGGAGTAGCTGGGCTCACTATTGGTAACTTAGTTGGGGTTGGCCTTGTTAGGGAGGCCACAGAGGCTGTGTTAGTCTCTGAGGGGGCTATTGATTTAGCCACCTTAGTTGCTTGTCCCCTTAATATGGATAAGTACAAGCAGCTACCCCTAATAAATGGTGTTGAGGTTCAGGCCTACAGGGACACTGGAGCCAGTGTGACTATGGTCATAGAGAAACTGGTCCACCCTGAACAACACCTACTTGGTCACCAGTACCAAGTAACCGATGCTCACAACAACACACTTAGCCACCCCATGGCTGTTGTTAATCTCAACTGGGGGGGGGGTTACTGGTCCAAAGAAAGTTGTGGTAGCCACAGATTTACCTGTAGACTGTCTACTAGGAAATGATTTGGAGACATCAGCTTGGTCAGATGTGGAGTTAGAGGCCCATGCAGCAATGCTGGGCATCCCAGGGCATATTTTTGCTTTGACAAGGGCTCAGGCCAAAAAGCAAAAAGGACAGGGAAGCTTGGATCCAGGAACAATGGACCAAGTGCTCCCTAAAGCTAGGGCTAGTAGAAGCAAACCACTTCCTACTATCCCTCCCTCTACAGTGGATTCAACTTCTCAGGAAGAAGAATTCCCTCCCTGTGCAGAACCTACACCAGAGGAGCTGGAAGCAGACACTGCTGAGCTTTTGGGTGAAGGGGGGCCTGCCAGAGAGGAGCTGAGTGTGGCACAGCAAACCTGTCCCACATTAGAGGGTCTCAGACAGCAAGCTGTCAAACAGGCTAATGGGGATGTCAGTGACTCTCACAGAGTTTACTGGGAGGACAACCTCTTGTACACTGAGCATGGGGATCCTAAACCTGGAGCTGCCAGGAGATTAGTGATTCCTCAGGAGTACAGAAAGTTCCTCCTAACCCTGGCACATGACATTCCCCTAGCTGGGCACCTGGGACAAATGAAAACTTGGGACAGGCTTGTTCCCTTGTTTCATTGGCCTAGGATGTCTGAGGACACAAAAGATTTTTGTAAGTCCTGTGAAACATGTCAAGCCAGTGGCAAGACAGGTGGCACTCCAAAGGCACCCCTTATTCCACTGCCTGTGGTTGGGGTTCCCTTTGAAAGGGTAGGGGTTGACATAGTTGGCCCCCTTGACCCTCCTACTGCTTCAGGCAATAGATTCATCTTGGTGGTAGTGGACCATGCCACAAGATACCCTGAAGCTATTCCTTTAAGGACCACTACAGCTCCTGCAGTGGCAAAGGCCCTCCTGGGAATATTTTCCAGGGTGGGCTTCCCAAAGGAAGTAGTATCAGACAGGGAAGCAATTTCATGTCTGCATACTTAAAGGCCATGTGGAAGGAGTGTGGTGTAACTTACAAGTTCACAACACCCTATCATCCACAAACAAATGGACTGGTGGAGAGATTTAACAAAACTCTCAAAGGCATGATTATGGGTCTCCCTGAAAAACTCCGCAGGAGATGGGATATCCTTCTACCATACCTCCTTTTTGCCTACAGGGAGGTACCCCAGAAAGGAGTGGGCTTCAGCCCCTTTAAACTTCTTTTTGGACACCCTGTTAGGGGTCCACTCACACTTGTAAAGGAGGGTTGGGAACAACCTTTAAAAGCTCCTAAGCATGATATTGTGGACTATGTACTTGGCCTCAGATCAAGGATGGCTGAGTACATGAAAAAGGCCAGTAAGAACCTTCAGGCCAGCCAAGAGCTCCAGAAGCAATGGCATGATCAGAAGGCTGTTTTGGTGCAGTACCAACCAGGACAGAAAGTGTGGGTCTTGGAGCCTGTGGCCCCAAGAGCACTCCAAGATAAATGGAGTGGACCCCACACAATTGTTGAGAAAAAGGGTGAAGTCACTTATTTAGTTGACTTAGGCACTGCCAGAAGTCCCCTTAGGGTACTCCATGTAAACCGCCTGAAACCCTACTATGACAGGGCTGATCTCACCCTGCTCATGGCAACAGATGAGGGACAGGAAGAAGACAGTGATCCTCTACCTGATCTCTTCTCTTCCACAGAACAAGATGCTCTTGTGGAAGGTGTAGTTTTGGCTGATTGTCTTACTGCTGAGCAGAAAGACAATTGCATAAACCTCCTAGATCAATTCTCTGAACTCTTCTCTACTGTGCCAGGTACCACTTCTTGGTGTGAGCACACTATAGATACTGGAGACAACTTGCCTGTCAAAAGTAAGATCTATAGGCAGCCTGACCATATCAGGGACTGCATAAAGCAAGAGGTCCATAAGATGTTAGAACTAGGAGTAGTTGAGCACTCTGACAGTCCATGGGCTTCTCCTGTGGTACTGGTACCAAAACCCCATTCCAAAGATGGAAAGAAGGAAATGCGGTTTTGTGTAGACTATAGAGGTCTCAACTTGGTAACCAAAACTGATGCTCACCCTATACCCAGGGCAGATGAGCTCATAGATACACTGGCATCTGCCAAGCATCTAAGCACTTTTGACTTGACTGCAGGGTATTGGCAGATCAAATTGTCAGAAGATGCTAATCCTAAGACTGCATTTTCAACCATTGGAGGACATTACCAGTTTACTGTAATGCCTTTTGGTTTGAAAAATGCACCTGCCACTTTTCAGAGGTTGGTGAACACAGTCCTGCAAGGGCTGGAAGCTTTCAGTGCAGCATATTTGGACGATATAGCTGTCTTTAGCTCCAGCTGGGATGATCACCTGGTCCACCTATGGAAAGTTTTGGAGGCCCTGCAAAAGGCAGGCCTCTCTATCAAGGCTTCAAAGTGCCAGATAGGGCAGGGTAAGGTGGTTTATCTGGGACACCTTGTTGGTGGGGAACAGATTGCACCACTTCAGGGGAAAATCCAAACAATTATTGATTGGGTTCCCCCTACCACTCAGACTCAGGTGAGAGCCTTCCTAGGCCTCACTGGGTATTACAGGAGGTTCATTAAGAACTATGGCTCCATTGCAGCCCCTCTTAATGACCTCACATCCAAGAAAATGCCTAAAAAGGTATTATGGACAGCAAACTGTCAGAAAGCTTTTGAGGAGCTGAAGCAGGCCATGTGCTCTGCACCTGTCCTGAAAAGCCCTTGTTACTCTAAAAAATTCTATGTCCAAACTGATGCATCTGAATTAGGAGTAGGGGCAGTCCTATCACAACTTAATTCTGAGGGCCAGGATCAACCTGTTGCTTTTATTAGTAGGAGGTTGACCCCTAGAGAAAAGCGTTGGTCTGCCATTGAGAGGGAGGCCTTTGCTGTGGTCTGGGCTCTGAAGAAGTTGAGGCCATACCTGTTTGGCACTCACTTCATTGTTCAGACAGACCACAAACCTCTACTTTGGCTAAAACAAATGAAAGGTGAAAATCCTAAATTGTTGAGGTGGTCCATATCCCTACAGGGAATGGACTATACAGTGGAACATAGACCTGGGAGTAGCCACTCCAATGCAGATGGACTCTCCAGATATTTCCACTTAGACAATGAAGACTCATCAGGTCATGGCTAGTCTTATTGTCCTTCGTTTGGGGGGGGGGTTGTGTAGGAAAGTACCATCTTGCCTGGCATGTTACCCCCATTTTTCACTGTATATATGTTGTTTTAGTTGTATGTGTCACTGGGACCCTGGTAACCCAGGGCCCCAGTGCTCATAAGTGTGCCTGAATGTGTTACCTGTGTAGTGACTAACTGTCTCACTGAGGCTCTGCTAATCAGAACCTCAGTGGTTATGCTCTCTCATTTCTTTCCAAATTGTCACTAACAGGCTAGTGACCATTTTTACCAATTTACATTGGCTTACTGGAACACCCTTATAATTCCCTAGTATATGGTACTGAGGTACCCAGGGTATTGGGGTTCCAGGAGATCCCTATGGGCTGCAGCATTTCTTTTGCCACCCATAGGGAGCTCTGACAATTCTTACACAGGCCTGCCACTGCAGCCTGAGTGAAATAACGTCCACGTACAGTCACAATAGATTGCAATGAGAGCACATAGGTATAAGGTCAACACAAACCATATATTCCAAAAGTGGAATGCGAACCACGAATGGACCCCAAACCTATGTGAGCTTGTAGAGGGTCGCTGGGACTGTAAGAAAACAGTGAGGGTTAGAAAAATAGCCCACTCCAAGACCCTGTAAAGTAGGTGTAAAGTGCACCTATGTTCCCAGAGAGCACAGAAGTCGTGATAGGGGAATTCTGCAAGGAAGACCAACACCAGCAATGCAACAACAATGGATTTCTGGATGAGAGTACCTGTGGAACAAGGGGACCAAGTCCAAGAGTCGCAACACAGTCGAGATTGGGCAGATGCCCAGGAGATGCCAGCTGAGGGTGCAAAGAAGCTGCCACCGGATGGTAGAAGCTGTGGATTCTGCAAGCACGAAGAGGGCTAGAGACTTCACCTTTGGAGGATGGATGTCCCACGTCGTGAAGAAGCTTGCAGAGGTGTTCCCACGCAGAAAAAACGCAAACAAGCCTTGCTAGCTGCAAGGGTCGCGGTTAGGGTTTTTGGATGCTGCTGTGGCTCAGGAGGGACCAGGATGTCGCCAATTGTGTGAGGAGACAGAGGGGGTGACCAGCAAGATAGGGAGCCCTCACAGAAGCAGGCAGCACCCGCAGAAGTGCCGGAACAAGCATTACGAAGAGGAGTGAACCGGAGCTCACCCGAAGTCACAAAAGGAGATCCCACGACGCCGGAGGACAACTCAGGAGGTTGTGCACTGCAGGCTAGAGTGTCGGGGACCCAGGCTTGACTGTGCACAAAGGAAATCCTGGAAGAGTTCACAGGAGCCGGAGCAGCTGCAAATCACGCGGTACTAAGCAATGCAGTCTTGCGTGGGGAGGCAAGGACTTACCTCCAGCAAACTCACAAAGTCTGGGGAATTCGCCCTGAACAAGGTGGGGGCACCTTGGCTAGTGCCAGGGTGCCCACACACTAAGTAACTTTGCACCTAAACTTTACCAGGTAAATCAATCAATCAATCAATCAGTGAATTTATAAAGCGCGCTATGTACCCGACAGGGTTTCGAGGCGCTGGGGGGGGGTGCTGCTAGCGTTCGAAGAGCCATGTCTTGAGGAGTCTCCTGAAGGTGAGGAGGTCCTGGGTCTGGCGTAGTGAGGTGGGGAGAGAGTTCCAGGTCTTGGCGGCGAGGAAGGAGAAGGATCTGCCGCCAGAGGTCTTGCGCTGGATACGGGGGACGATGGCGAGGGCGAGGTTGGCGGAGCGGAGTTGACGTGTGGGGACGTAGAAGTTGAGTCTGGTGTTTAGGTAGATGGGTCCGGTGTTGTGTAGTTCCTTGTGTGCGTGGGTGAGGAGTTTGAAGGTGATCCTTTTATCCACCGGGAGCCAGTGGAGGTCCTTCAGGTGGGGGGAGATGTGACATCGGCGGGGTATGTCGAGGATCAGGCGGGCGGATGCGTTCTGTATGCGTTGGAGTCGTTTGATGTCTTTCGTTGGGATGCCTGTGTAGAGTGCGTTGCCGTAGTCAAGTCTCCTACTGACGAGGGCTTGAGTTACCGTCTTCCTGGTTCCTGTTGGAATCCACTTGAAGATCCTGCGGAGCATGTGGAGGGTGTTGAAACAAGAAGAGGAGACGGCGTTGATCTGTTTGGACATGGTGAGGGCAGAGTTGAGGACGAAGCCGAGGTATCGTGCGTGGCTGGCTGGGGTGGGTGGGGGTCCGAGGTCGGTGGGCCACCAGGAGTCGTTCCAGGCCGAGGGGGTGCGTCCGAGGATGAGGACTTCCGTTTTGTCAGAGTTGAGCTTCAGGCGGCTGTTGTTCATCCACTCGGCGATGGATTTTAGTCCCTCGTGGAGGTTGGTTTTGGCGGTGAGCAGATCTTTGGTCAGGGAGAGGACGAGCTGGGTGTCGTCGGCGTAGGAGATGATGCTGAGGTTGTGATGACGGGCCAGTTGTGCGAGGGGGGCCATGTAGACGTTGAACAACGTTGGGCTAAGAGAGGAGCCTTGGGGGACTCCGCAGATGAGGTTGGTGGCTTTAGAGTGGAAGGGTGAGAGTCGGACTCTCTGGGTTCTGTCGGAGAGGAAGGATGAGATCCAGTTGAGGGCTTTGTCTTGGATGCCGGCTTCGTGGAGACGGGTTAGCAGGGTGCGGTGGCAGACTGTGTCGAAAGCGGCTGATAGGTCGAGGAGGATGAGGGCTGAGGTTTCGCTGTTGTCCATTTGTTGTCTGATGTCATCTGTGGCGGCGAGGAGTGCGGTCTCAGTGCTGTGGTTTCATCTGAATCCAGATTGTGAGGGGTCTAGGATGGAGTTGTCTTCTAGGAAGTGGGCGAGCTGCGCGTTGACGATCTTCTCGATGACCTTCGCTGGAAAAGGGAGGAGAGAGATAGGTCGGAAGTTTTTGAGATCGTTGGGGTCAGCCTTGGGTTTCTTGAGGAGGGGTTGGATTTCTGCATGCTTCCAGCTGTCCGGGAAGGTGACGGTGTTGAAGGAGAGGTTGATGATCTTGCGGAGTTTGGGGGCGATGGTGGCGTCGGCTTTGTTGAAGACGTGATGTGGGCACGGGTCCGTGGGAGATCCTGAGTGGATGGAATTCATGGTTGTTAGGGTTTCGGCGTCGTCTACTTGGGTCCAGGTGGTGAGGCGGCAGGCGTGGGAGGAGTCGTCGGGGTGGGGTCTGGCGGAGGTGCGGTGTTGAAGCTGTCGTGGATGGCTGCGATTTTCTGGTGGAAGAAGGTGGAGAGATCGTCGCAGAGTTTCTGGGAGGGAGGGACGTCGTTGACGTTGGCGTTAGGGTTGGAGAGTTCCTTCACGATGCAGAAGAGTTCTTTGCAGTCGTGGGCGTTGTTGTTGAGGCGTTCTGTGAAGTGGGCGCGCTTGGCGAGTCGGATCCGTTGGTGGTGTTCACGGTTGGCGTCCTTGAGGGTGGCAAGGTTGTCGGGTGTGCGCTCGAGGATCCATTTCTTCTTGAGTTTCTGGCAGGTGCGTTTGGAGGTGGTCAGTTCGTCTGTGAACCAGGCTGGTTTTTTCTTTTCTTGGTTGGCGGTGGGTTTCTTGAGTGGGGCTAAGGTGTTGGCGCAGTTGAGGATCCATTGATGGAGGTTGATGGCGGCGGTGCTCGGGTCGGTGGGTTCGGGTGGTGGGTATTTGGCGAGTGTGCTGGTCAGTTGGTCTTCGGTGACTTTTCCCCAGCGGCGGTGAGGGGGTAGAGGGATGCGGTGGTGTTCGGTGTTTTTCTTGAAGGTGAAGTGGACGCAGTGATGGTCGGTCCAGTGGAGTTCGGAGGTGTGGCTGAAAGAGATGTGGTTGCTTGAGGTGAAGAGTGGGTCAAGCGTGTGTCCGGCGATGTGGGTGGGGGTGTTGACCAGTTGACGGAGTCCGAGGTTGAGGAGGTTGGTGGTCAGTGATGCGGTGTTGGCGTCATTGTTGTTTTCCAGGTGGAAGTTAAGATCTCCCAGGAGGATGTAGTCTGGAGAGGCGAGGGCGTGGGTGCTTGCGAGGTCGGAGACAGTGTCGCTGAAGGGGGCTCTTGGTCCTGGAGGGCGGTATATGAAGGTTCCTCTGAGGGTAGTGTTGGGGTCCGTGTGAATCTGGAAGTGGAGGTGTTCGGCTGTCTTGAGGGTGTCGTCCGTGTGGGTGTGGATCTTGAGGGTAGATTTGTGGGTGATGGCTATCCCTCCGCCGATTCCGTTGGTGCGATCTCTTCTGGTGATCTTGTATCCGTCCGGTATGGCGATGGCGATGTCAGGGGCCGAGGAGTCGTTCCACCAGGTTTCGGTCAGGAAGGCCGCGTCTGGGGCGGTGGTGTCGAGCAAGTCCCAGAGCTCGATGGCGTGTTTTCATGCGGAGCGTGTGTTGAGGAGGATGCAGTGCAGGTGGTTTGTGTTGGTTGTTGCTGGCTTTGTTGTTCTGTTGCAGGAGCGGCAGGAAAAAGGTCCTTTGGTGTGCTTCGGGGTGGCCTGGAAGCACTTTGTGGAGGGGTCAGGGTTGAGGGCGAGGAGTTCGCGGGCCGAGTAACGGAAGCAGGAGGTGCGGAGGCGTGAGGACCAGGGGGGGTGGTGCTGGGCGCGGTCCAGGCGCAGACGGGCGCAGACGGGCGCAGACGGGCTTGCCTCTGGCGCGCCTCCTGCCATTAAGAAGGGAGGGGGGAGGGAGGAGCAGCTGGGAGGCGGGAGGGAGCGGCGAATGGGGGCACGAGGGGGGCGGGGCCGCAGGGAGGCAGCGGCAGGGAGCGGAGAGCAAGGGGGCGCGCACAAGGGGCGAAAACACGAAAAACAAGGCAAAAAAGTCGGGCACAACAAACAGTCACAATTTGAAAACAATCGGAGAAATACACTAATGGCACAGTCTAACAATCGGGGAAACAGCAATCAGAGGGGCACGACGGGGGCAGAAGCGCAGGAGGCGAGGCGCTTGAAAAACAGTAAGACGCACTACAGGGCGGCGAAAAGTGGCACAATCAGAAGGGGCACGGCGGGGGCAGAAGCGCAAGAGGCAAGGCGCTGAAAATGGAAAAACACTTACAGGACGGCGGAAAAAACGGCACACGGGTCAAGTGAAGCCTCGAACACGCTAGCAGCAGCGTGGGCGGGGGTCAGAGGCAGGAGACAGCAGGTTGGTGCTGCGGACGTGGGGGGCGAGCTCAGGACATATAGACAAGGTTAGACATATAGGTGACTTATAAGTTACTTAAGTGCAGTGGTAAATGGCTGTGAAATAACGTGGACGTTATTTCACTCGGGCTGCAGTGGCAGGCCTGTGTAAGAATTGTCAGAGCTCCCTATGGGTGGCAAAAGAAATGCTGCAGCCCATAGGGATCTCCTGGAACCCCAATACCCTGGGTACCTCAGTACCATATACTAGGGAATTATAAGGGTGTTCCAGTATGCCAATGTGAATTGGTGAAATTGGTCACTAGCCTGTTAGTGACAATTTGGAAAGCAAAGATAGAGCATAACCACTGAGATTCTGGTTAGCAGAGCCTCAGTGAGACAGTTAGTCATCACACAGGGAACACATAAAGGGACACACTTATGAGCACTGGGGCCCTGGCCGGCAGGGTCCCAGTGACACATACACTAAAACAACATATATACAGTGAAATATGGGGGTAACATGCCAGGCAAGATGGTACTTTCCTACATTGTGTACATATATCTTGTGTATATTTGGCATCCTCATACTGAGGGTACTCACTGAGATACTTTTGGCATATTGTCATAAAAATAAAGTACCTTTATTTTTATTATATCTGTGTATTGTGTTTTCTTATGATATTGTGCATATGACACCAGTGGTATAGTAGGAGCTTTGCATGTCTCCTAGTTCAGCCTAAGCTGCTCTGCTATAGCTACCTTCTATCAGCCTAAGTTGCTAGAAACACCTCTTCTACACTAATAAGGGATAACTGAACCTAGTACAGAGTGTAAGTACCCCTTGGTACCCACTACAAGCAAGGCCAGCCTCCTACACATACCAATTAATAAGGCCTTAACTTCTCACGCTAGATTAGATAAATAATTATTAAAATATTCCACACTTTTGGTTTGCATTCAATACCAGTTAGACTGCACTATGAATAAAGAAAAAAGGTTACCAAAAAATCTCCAGGGCCCTTGATTAATGATAGTTAGAGATAAAACATACAATCAGAAAATCATATCTTAAGGCCCCCCAGTGATCTAAGGGTTTTTAAAATCCATACATTGGTTAAATAAAATTCCCATCAAGTTACAGTACATGACACATCTAAGGGCTAAATGAATCTGATTAAAGTCCCCATCCATGAGCCAAAGAATACCTGTCCGGCTCAGAGCCCCGGAGCAAGGGTGAACCTATGGCAAATGGACCAAGCTGCAGACAAATATTTGGAGACTGAGCTTACTACCATAGTAGATGTATCATATTTGCATATTCTAAAAGCATTGGCTCGGTCCTGCAACAATAAGACTTTACACAAAGGGATCATCCACCTCCCTCTAGGGTTCTTATATAGGGGACAGAAGTACAGCACATGCTCAGGTGTTTCCTTGCATTGGTGGCAATATATGCATCTGTCAGTCGTGGGATTACTTATCGACCAACGGGCCGTAAAGCTATTAACAGGTAAAGTGCCATATCTTAGCTGAAGAAATAAGGCGCGGGCACGTGCGGGTATATGGAGGTCCATGAAATTCTCGGGCCAGGGTTCATGTTTAACCTGCAAAAACTCTGCTGATAACCTGCCTACCCCGTCGCGGTGGCAAAGCTCACCGTTGGTTGTCTCCCAGTACCTCCCTTTAACAAGTTGTCTAGCATTAGCAGGGTTCAACTCGGGGTACTTCCAATAGTGAGGGAGACCTAACTTATCCCAAGCAGATTTCATTTCCCTCAACCATAGGATTTTTTCCCATCCCTGTGGGGATATTATGAGATCTCTTATTGCCACCCTGAATGGTTCAAGATCATCTGTTTTCCATAATTGAATCCAGTATAAAAGCGGTCTCAGACCCGCTATAGCTTTGATGCTGTTTAATCCTAAATCGAGTCTGAGAGGGATCATTGGTGTACCCTTCCCTGACCTAGGTACGTGTCTGAGAAAGTGGTTTTCTTTGGTTTGTAGAATGTCCAATTGTCTGTAGGAACCCCAGAGTTCCACTCCATACAGGGTCGCAGCATGAATTTGGATTTTATAAATCTCAGAGATTGGATTCAGGGGGGGACTCACTGCAGATCTAGCCTTACCTAGTGGGTGGTTGATGTTTAGAGTGTTTAGTTAAATGTGATAAGTAAGTTCAGCTTAGGTTAGTTAGGGCCTGTTGTGGCTAATGTGTAGTTAGGATAGGTTAGGTTAATTAAGGTGTTTCCCCAGGTTTTATCTTTCTTTTTTTACTGTTAAATACATATTTAGGTACTCCCTTACAGTATGTGTCAAATGCTTGGGGATCAGGGCCTTGGCATGGCTGAACAGTGTCTTTTTAGTATTTGCATTTGTGTCACCTCCTGCAACCAATTCCCAATTGAGCTGGTACATTGGCAGCTACACCAGAGCTACTTTGCTAAGATTCTGCCTTCCATTGCACCCAAAACTCGAGGTTACTATGGATCCCAATGTGTTGTTAATTTTTGATGTGTGTTTTCAATCTCACATACTTTGGGACCAGATTTGGTATTGAGGACACTGTGTTATATATGCCTGCAGCCTGATGTTCAATTGATGACTTATAAGGTGAGTGGTTGTATGATCTCATGCAGTATGGTATACATACATAACTCACACGGATCATTTGTTCATTGTTCGGCCAGGTTACTTATTTGTACGTACACTCATACACATCCATTCCTGCTGTATGGTGTGTGTGAGGAATATTTTGGGTCAAATGTCACATCCGTAAGGATTGTCTTAAAGAAAAATCTGAAGATAATAATTTTTGGCTTGGACATCCCTTGAGGGAGACTTATTCTGTCCAACACAGCATTATACTGTATAGTTTCTATTTACCTCAGATTTAACCCTCAATAAGGGCAGATGATGGTACAATCCAGACCACAGTGCATAGTTATCAGCCCACATTCTTTCAGGGCAGTTGTACTGACATTCTATAATCATTGACATGAGGCAAATATCACTGATCTCCCTCACAGTTGATGTGTCACATTACACAGAGACAAAGTGGTTGTGTAAGTGCTATTCATTATAAAGTGCTGTAGTGCTTGTAGGAGGCTGGCCTGGCTTATAGTTGGTACCTGATGGTACTTACACCTTGTGCCAGGTCCAGTTATCTCTTATTAGTAGATTAGTAGTGTTCTAGCACCTTAGGCTGATAGAGGTAGCTATAGCAGAGCAGCTTAGGCTTAACTAGGAGACATGCAAAGCTCCTACTATACCACTTGTGTCATATAGCACTATATCATAAGAATCACAATGCTCAGAGTTACTAAAAATAAAGGTACTTTATTTTAGTGACAATGTGGCAAAAATATCTCAGAGGATATACTCCCTTAGGAGATAAGTAAAGTACACAAAATGTACACACAAAATAAAATCAGGTAAGTGAACAGTTAGAAAAGTAGTGCCAACACTGTGGAAATCAATAGGATGTAATAGGCCTAAGGGGAACACAAACCATATACTAAGAAAGTGGAATGCGAACCACTTAGGGACCCCAGGCCTAGAGTAGTGTGTAGAGGGCCACTGGGAGTGTAAGAAAATACTGAGGGTGTCCAAGATACCCCACTCCAAGACCCTGAAAAGTAGGAGTAAAGTGACCCTACTTCCCAAGAAACACACTAAAGTCGTGATAGGAGATTCTGCAAAGACGACAACTAACTGCAAAGCACTGAAGATGGATTCCTGGACCTGAGGACCTGTAAAGGAAGGGGACCAAGTCCAAGAGTCACAAAAGTGTCTGGGGGGGGGCAGGAGCCCACTAAACCCCAGATAAAGGTGCAAAATGGCTTCCTCCGGGTGGAAGAAGCTGAAGATTCTGCAAAAACAGAAAATGCCAGGAACTTCTCCTTTGCACAGAAGATGTCCCACGGAATACTGGAGGATGCAGAGTTGTTTCTATGCAGAAAGACTGCAAACAAGCCTTGCTAGCTGCAAAGGTCACGGTTGAAGAAAATGGGAGCTGCCTGGGCCCAGGAAAGATCAGGAGGTCGCCACTTGGAAGAGGAGACAGAGAGGGCCCTCAGAAATACAGAGAGCCCATGCAGAAGAAGGCAGCACCCGCAGAAGTACTTGAACACAGGTTCAAGAAAACTGAGCATGGCGGTCATCTCAACACTACAAAGGAGGGTCCCACGAAGCCAGTGGTCAACTCAGCGAGTTGAGCAATGCAGGACAGAGTGCTGGGGACCTGGGCTGTGCTGTGCATGAAGGATACCTTGCAAAAGTGCACAGAAGCCAGAGCAGCTGCAGTTCATGCAGTGCACAGGATTACTGTCTGGCGAGGGGATGCAAGGACTTACCTCTGCCAAATTTGGACAGATGGACCACTGGACTGTCAGGGTCAGTTGGATCCACCTCCTGTGTTAGAGGCACCAAGCTCGTCACGATGAGACGGGGACCCAGAGGACCGGTGAAGGAGAAGTTTGGTGCCTGCGTTAGCAGGGGGAAGATTCCATTGACCCACAGGAGATTTCTTCTTGGCTTCCAGTGCAGGGTGAAGGCAGACAGCCCCCAGAGCATGCACCACCTGGAAACAGTCAAGAAAGCCGGCAGGATTAGGCGCTACAATGTCGCTGGTAGTCTTCTTGCTACTTTGTTGCAGTTTTGCAGGCGTCCTGGAGCAGTCAGAGGTCGATCCTTGGCAGAAGCCAAAGAGGGAGACAGAGAGGAACTTTGGTGAGCTCTTGCATTCGTTATCTGAGGAAAAGCCCACAGGAGAGACCCTAAATAGCCCTCAGAGGAGGATTGGCCACATAGCCAGGTAAACACCTATCAGGAGGAGGGAAAACATTTGAAGCAGGTTGCCAGGGGAGCACGAACGCCTCTCCCTGCTTGGCCCGCCCCCACCTAGGACACAAAAAGGCGCACCACTGCGGGACGCCAGAAAACATTTGAAGCGGGTTGCCAGGGGAGCACAGACGCCTCTCCCTGCTAGGCCTGCCCCCACCTCGGAGACAAAAAGGCGCGCCCCCCCCCCAGGACGCGGGACGTGCGCGGGCGAGCGCCCGGGCCAAGACCGGGCCAAGACGTGCCCGTCTACGCCCGTCTTCGGCCGATTGAGGCTGGGCTGGGCCCACTCCCTTACATCGTGGACCCAATTTACCACGTAAGTTTAAATTACTACTTTGCTTGGCACTGTGTAGCAGCTACTCCGCCGGCTATATGGGGAAGAGGAAAGCTGTTGATCCTCTGGATCCACTGTCTGATCGCAAAAAGCTGAAAAAGCTTTCTCTTAAGCTAGTCACTAAAACCAAAGCAAGTTCTCACAAACCCTTTGAGGAGATTGACCAGTTATTTGAAGAGATGGAGGCGATTTTGAACTGTACAGTGGGCAACAATGGAACCCAGCCACCAAAAAACGCTTCAGCTCATCCTGGAAGGATCCAAGACTTCTTTAAAAAAAGGATGAAGGATCATGTTCCAAATCCAGTATTATCTAATTGCAGAGTGGGGTCTCCACCAACTCATAACCACACTCCCTTCCCTTCCAACAGGCTAACGACCACGGCCAGTGATCCTTTATTCAGTCATGGGTCCCACCAAGCAGAAGCAGAGGGAAGAACACCCTCTCCAGTCATCCCATTGAGCCCCGTGATCAAAGTGATTCCAAATATAGGGCCTGATTACAACTTTGGAGGAGGTGTTAATCCGTTCCAAAAGTGACGGTAAAGTGACGGATATACCACCAGCCGTATTACGAATTCTATAGGATATAATGGACTCGTAATACGGCTGGTGGTATATCCGTCACTTTACCGTCACATTTGGGATGGATTAACACCTCCTCCAAAGTTGTAATCAGGCCCATAGTCTGTGGGAACCGGTTCGAGGTCCTAGTCGAGGAGGACGTATTACCTAAGACCCTCGAACCCCATACAGCTGACTGTAACAAGGAGAATCCTTCCTGTACCCTTGTTACCAACCCTCCTTTCTCCTTGGTGCATCCCTCTACTGAGCCTAGCGCCTTCCTCATACTTCAGAGAGTTGAGGAAGTCAGGTCCTTGGTGTTGCAATTGGCCAAAGTTTTGCAGGAAAAGCCAGTGTGCGGATGCAAATGCTACACAAGAGATGAAGGGGCAAAGGGTGGCCATATAGCATCTGACTCAATTTCACCCACCTGGTCTGTAAAAGGGGGCCAAGTTTTCAACCACCATAGGAAAAAGGTATCCAGGGATGGCCCAGATGTGGATACAATATGCCCTGCAGACAATTTCATACAAAAGCAGTTAGGTACCAAAAATGTATCCATTGGGGGGGCCAACTCGACAAACCATCCTGCCCCCAATGGCCACCCCTTGGACCTCTCGAACTACCTGCCAACTAAGCGGTGTAAAGGGCTGGATATCTTTTCACGCAAGGGGGTCTGTGTAGGAGGCTGGACTGGCTTGTAGTGAGTACCAAGGGGTACTTACACCTTGCACCAGGCCCAGTTATCCCTTATTAGTGTATAGGGTGTCTAGCAGCATAGGCTGATAGATAATGGTAGATTAGCAGAGCAGCTTAGGCTGAACTAGGAGACGAGTGAAGCTCCTACAGTACCACTAGTGTCATATCCACAAAATCATAAGAAAACACATTACACAGATATACTAAAAATAAAGGTACTTTATTTTTATGACAATATGCCAAAAGTATCTCAGTGAGTATCCTCAGTATGAGGATAGCAAATATACACAAGATATATGTACACAATACCAAAATATGCAGTAATAGTATTAGAAAACAGAGCAAACAATGTATAGTTACAATAGGATGCAATGGGGACACATAGGGATAGGGGCAACACAAACCATATACTCCAAAAGTGGAATGCGAACCACGAATGGACCCCAAACCTATGTGACCTTGTAGAGGGTTGCTGGGACTATTAGAAAATAGTAAGGGATAGAAAAATAGCCCACCCCAAGACCCTGAAAAGTGAGTGCAAAGTGCACTAAAGTTCCCCAAAGGACATAGAAGTCGTGATAGGGGAATTCTGCAGGAAAGACACAAACCAGCAATGCAACAACGATGGATTTCCAGTCTAGGGTACCTGTGGAACAAGGGGACCAAGTCCAAAAGTCACAAGCAAGTCGGAGATGGGCAGATGCCCAGGAAATGCCAGCTGTGGGTGCAAAGAAGCTGCTACTAGACAGTAGAAGCTGAGGTTTCTGCAGGAACGACAAGGGCTAGAGACTTCCCCTTTGGAGGACGGATCCCGCACGCCGTGAAGAGTCGTGCAGAAGTGTTTTTCCGCCAAAAGACCGCCAACAAGCCTTGCTAGCTGCAAATCATGCGGTAAAGGTTTTTGGATGCTGCTGTGGCCCAGGAGGGACCAGGATGTCGCCAATTGCGTCAGGGGACAGAGGGGGCGTCGAGCAAGACAAGGAGCCCTCTCAGCAGCAGGCAGCACCCGCAGAAGTGCCAGAAACAGGCACTACGAGGATGCGTGAAATGGTGCTCACCCGAAGTTGCACAAAGGAGTCCCACGTCGCCGGAGAACAACTTAGGAGGTCGTTCAATGCAGGTTAGAGTACCGTGGACCCAGGCTGGACTGTGCACAAAGGATTTCCGCCGGAAGTGCACGGATGCCGGAGTAGCTGCAAAAGTCGCGGTTCCCAGCAATGCAGTCTGGCGTGGGGAGGCAAGGACTTACCTCCACCAAACTTGGACTGAAGAGTCACTGGACTGTGGGAGTCACTTGGACAGAGTTGCTGGATTAAAGGGACCTCGCTCGTCGTGCTGAGAGGAGACCCAGGGGTACCAGTGATGCAGTTCTTTGGTGCCTGCGGTTGCAGATGGACGATTCCGTCGACCCACGGGAGATTTCTTCAGAGCTTCTAGTGCAGAGAGGAGGCAGACTACCCCCACAGCATGCACCACCAGGAAAACAGTTGAGAAGGCGGCAGGATCAGCATTACAGAGTTGCAGTAGTCGTCTTCGCTACTATGTTGCAGTTTTGCAGGCTTCCAGCGCGGTTGTAGGAGGCTGGACTGGCTTGTAGTGAGTACCAAGGGGTACTTGCACCTTGCACCAGGCCCAGTTATCCCTTATTAGTGTATAGGGTGTCTAGCAGCTTAGGCTGATAGATAATGGTAGCTTAGCAGAGCAGCTTAGGCTGAACTAGGAGACGTGTGAAGCTACTACAGTACCACTTAGTGTCATATGCACAATATCATAAGAAAACACAATACACAGTTATACTAAAAATAAAGGTACTTTATTTTTATGACAATATGCCAAAGTATCTTAGAGTGTACCCTCAGTGAGAGGATAGGAAATATACACAAGATATATATACACAATAGCAAAAATATGCAGTATAGTCTTAGAAAACAGTGCAAACAATGTATAGTTACAATAGGATGCAATGGGGAAACATAGGGATAGGGGCAACACAAACCATATACTCCAAAAGTGGAATGTGAACCACGAATGGACCCCAAACCTATGTGACCTTGTAGAGGGTCGCTGGGACTATTAGATAATAGTGAGAGTTAGAAAGATAACCCTCCCCAAGACCCTGAAAAGTGAGTGCAAAGTGCACTAAAGTTCCCCTAAGGACAAAATAGTCGTGTTAGAGGGAAAATGCAAGGAAAACACAAATCAGCAATGCAACAACAATGGATTCCTGACTGAGGGTACCTGTGGAACAAGGGGACCAAGTCCAAAAGTCACAAGCAACTCGGAGATGGGCAGATGCCCAAGAAATGACAGCGGTTTGTGCAAAGAAGCTCTTACTTGGCTGAAGAACTGTGAATACTGCAGGAACGACAAGGGCTAGAGACTTCCCCTTTGGAGGATGGATCCCCCACGCCTTGGAGAGTCGTGCAGAAGTGTTTTCCCGCCGGATGGACGCCAACAAGCCTTGCTACACGCAAATCGTGCGTTTGGCGTTTTTGGACGCTGCTGGGGCCCAGGAGGGACCAGGAGGTCGCAAATTGGACCTGCAGAGAGAGGGGACGTCGAGCAAGACAAAGAGCCCTCACTGAAGCAGGTAGCACCCGGAGAAGTGCCAAAAACAGGCACTACGAGGATGCGTGAAACGGTGCTCGCCGAAGTTGCACAAAGGAGTCCCACGTCGCCGGAGACCAACTTAGAAAGTCATGCAATGCAGGTTAGAGTGCCGTGGACCCAGGCTTGGCTGTGCACGAAGGATTTCCGCCGGAAGTGCACAGGGGCCGGAGTAGCTTGCAAAGTCGCGGTTCCCAGCAATGCAGCCCAGCGAGGTGAGGCAAGGACTTACCTCCACCAAACTTGGGCTGAAGAGTCACTGGACTGTGGGGGTCACTTGGACGGTGTCGCTGGATTCGAGGGACCTCGCTCGTCGTGCTGAGAGGAGACCCAAGGGACCGGTAATGCAGCTTTTTGGTGCCTGCGGTTGCAGGGGGAAGATTCCGTCGACCCACGGGAGATTTCTTCGGAGCTTCTGGTGCAGAGAGGAGGCAGACTACCCCCACAGCATGCACAAGCAGGAAAACAGTCGAGAAGGCGGCAGGATCAGCGTTACAGAGTTGCAGTAGTCGTCTTTGCTACTATGTTGCAGGTTTGCAGGCTTCCAGCGCGGTCAGCGGTCGATTCCTTATCAGAAGGTGAAGAGGGAGATGCAGAGGAACTCGGCTGAGCTCATGCATTCGTTATCTAAAGTTTCCCCAGAGACAGAGACCCTAAATAGCCAGAAAAGAGGGTTTGGCTACCTAGGAGAGAGGAAAGGCTACTAACACCTGAAGGAGCCTATCAGCAGGAGTCTCTGACGTCACCTGGTGGCACTGGCCACTCAGAGCAGTCCAGTGTGCCAGCAGCACCTCTGTTTCCAAGATGGCAGAGGTCTGGAGCACACTGGAGGAGCTCTGGACACCTCCCAGGGGAGATGCAGGTCAGGGGAGTGGTCACTCCCCTTTCCTTTGTCCAGTTTCACGCCAGAGCAGGGGCTAAGGGGTCCCTGAACCGGTGTAGACTGGCTTATGCAGAATTGGGCACCTCTGTGCCCAACAAAGCATTTCCAGAGGCTGGGGGAGGCTACTCCTCCCCTGCCTTCACACCATTTTCCAAAGGGAGAGGGTGTCACACCCTCTCTCAGAGGAAGTTCTTTGTTCTGCCATCCTGGGCCAGGCCTGGCTGGACCCCAGGAGGGCAGATGCCTGTCTGAGGGGTTGGCAGCAGCAGCAGCTGCAGTGAAACCCCAGGATGGGCAGTTTGGCAGTACCAGGGTCTGTGCTACAGACCACTGGGATCATGGGATTGTGCCAACTATGCTAGGATGGCATAGAGGGGGCAATTCCATGATCATAGACATGTTACATGGCCATATTCGGAGTTACCATTGTGAAGCTACATATAGGTAGTGACCTATATGTAGTGCACGCGTGTAATGGTGTCCCCGCACTCACAAAGTTCAGTGAATTGGCTCTGAACAATGTGGGGGCACCTTGGCTAGTGCCAGGGTGCCCACACACTAAGTAACTTTGCCCCTAACCTTTACCAGGTAAAGGTTAGACATATAGGTGACTTATAAGTTACTTAAGTGCAGTGTAAAATGGCTGTGAAATAACGTGGACGTTATTTCACTCAGGCTGCAGTGGCAGGCCTGTGTAAGAATTGTCAGAGCTCCCTATGGGTGGCAAAAGAAATGCTGCAGCCCATAGGGATCTCCTGGAACCCCAATACCCTGGGTACCTCAGTACCATATACTAGGGAATTATAAGGGTGTTCCAGTAAGCCAATGTAAATTGGTAAAAATGGTCACTAGCCTGTTAGTGACAATTTGAAAGTAATGAGAGAGCATAACCACTGAGGTTCTGGTTAGCAGAGCCTCAGTGAGACAGTTAGGCACCACACAGGGAACACATACATGCACACCTATGAGCACTGGGGCCCTGTGTGACAGGGTCCCAGTGACACATACATATAGGCCACAAACCTATGAGCACTGGGGTCCTGACCAGCAGGATCCCAGTGACACATAACAACCATACTGAAAACATAGTGTTTTCACTATGAGCACTGAGGCCTGGCTATCAGGATCCCAGTGAGACAGTGAAAACAGTGACAAACACCCTGACATACACTCACAAACAGGCCAAAAGTGGGGGTAACAAGGCTAGAAAGAGGCTACCTTCTCACACTGGGGCCCTGGGTTACCAGGGTCCCAGTGACACATACAACTAAAACAACATATATACAGTGAAAAATGGGGGTAACATGCCAGGCAAGATGGTACTTTCCTACAGCGGTCAGCAGTCGATTCCTTGGCAGAAGGTGAAGAGAGAGATGCAGAGGAACTCGGATGAGCTCTTGCATTCGTTATCTAAGGAATCCCAAGAGACAGAGACCCTAAATAGCCAGAAAAGAGGGTTTGGCTACCTAGGAGAGAGGATAGGCTAGCAACACCTGAAGGAGCCTATCAGAAGGAGTCTCTGACGTCACCTGATGGCACTGGCCACTCAGAGCAGTCCAGTGTGCCAGCAGCACCTCTGTTTCCAAGATGGCAGAGGTCTGGAGCACACTGGAGGAGCTCTGGGCACCTCCCAGGGGAGGTACAGGTCAGGGGAGTGGTCACTCCCCTTTCCTTTGTCCAGTTTCGCGCCAGAGCAGGGCTAAGGGGTCCCTGAACCGGTGTAGACTGGCTTATGCAGAAATGGGCACCAAAGCATTTCCAGAGGCTGGGGGAGGCTACTCCTCCCCTGCCTTCACATCATTTTCCAAAGGGAGAGGGTGTAACACCCTCTCTCAGAGGAAGTCCTTTGTTCTGCCATCCTGGGCCAGGCCTGGCTGGACCCCAGGAGGGCAGAAGCCTGTCTGAGGGGTTGGCAGCAGCAGCAGCTGCAGTGAAACCCCAGGAAAGGCAGTTTGGGAGTACCAGGGTCTGTGCTACAGACCAGTGTTCCCCAACCCTCGGGCCGGTGCCGGTCCGTGGATCAATCGGCACCGGGCCGCCCCACTGTGGCGGGCAGTAAATGTTTGATCATTTTTCCGTGGCCCGCTTGTCACACAATGGGACAAGCGGGCCACGGAAAATTTATCAAACATTTACCGGTCCGCGGCGATAAAAAGGTTGGACAACACTGCTACAGACCACTGGGATCATGGGATTGTGCCAACTATGCCAGGATGGCATAGAGGGGGCAATTCCATGATCATAGACATGTTACATGGCCATATTCGGAGTTACCATTGTGAAGCTACATATAGGTAGTGACCTATATGTAGTGCACGTGTGTAATGGTGTCCCCACACTCACAAAGTCCGGGGAATTGGCCCTGAACAATGTGGGGGCACCTTGGCTAGTGCCAGGGTGCCCTCACACTAAGTAACTTTGCACCTAACCTTTACCAGGTAAAGGTTAGACATATAGGTGACTTATAAGTTACTTAAGTGCAGTGTAAAATGGCTGTGAAATAACGTGGACGTTATTTCACTCAGGCTGCAGTGGCAGGCCTGTGTAAGAATTGTCAGAGCTCCCTATGGGTGGCAAAAGAAATGCTGCAGCCCATAGGGATCTCCTGGAACCCCAATACCCTGGGACCTTAGTACCATATACTAGGGGTTTATAAGGGTGTTCCAGTAAGCCAATGTAAATTGGTAAAATTGGTCACTTGCCTGTTAGTGACAATTTGAAAGAAATGAGAGAGCATAACCACTGAGGTTCTGATCAGCAGAGCCTCAGTGAGACAGTTAGTCACTACACAGGTAACACATTCAGGCACACTTATGAGCACTGGGGCCCTGGCTGGCAGGGTCCCAGTGACACATACAACTAAAACAACATATATACAGTGAAAAATGGGGGTAACATGCCAGGCAAGATTGTACTTTCCTACAGTCTGTGTTCCCTCTAGTATTAGCGGGCCACCTGCTCCGTCATTCTCACTTGGTCCCACTTGTGATACTCTATTTCAGAGAGCCCCATGTGGCTCAGTGTCATTGCCAAATGTTGAAGGCCCCAAGCTTGGGTCAACTACTCTCTTTCTGAAACAAGTCCCGAAACTATCACCGGGGCTTACTGAGGATCATGAGTCTAGGGTCAATAAGGTCATTCACTGGCTACGATATCAACGGAACTGCCTATCGGTCATACGCCCAGATAGTCTCAAAGTTAAACGGTGGAGCCCCCTAGGGCTGAAACATGATGTAATTTCAATTAAGTTCCACAACAGAACCTTGGTCGAGAGCCTTTTTGCATTTAATGATCGTACTCGCTCTTTCATGGAGCGAAGAAAGGGATGTATCACTCTAGAGTCAGCATTAGAGGATGGAGGCCAGGCTCCAGTTAAAAGCCATTCACGCTGCAATGTTGCAAGAGATCAACTAGGGTGTGGCGATCCAATTGAGCTCAACCCTGAATGACTGGCTATAATTCAGGAAGTACCCCCAGGGAACAATCCAGTGGAACTTTTTCCGATAGACTTCAAAGGGATTATTTCTAATGAGCCAATTCCGGAGAAGACCAACTTCAAGACACCTAGTGCTGCCTCTGATAGGAAAGGCTTATCAATAATGACATGGAACTTAGCCGGCCTTGGGAGGAAACTAGACGATACTGATTGGTGTTCATATATAAACTCCCAAGACATATGTCTCTTTCAAGAAACTTGGGCTAAGGAGAAGATCTTCATAGATGGGTTTCTCTCCTTTAATTTGGCTGCCCAACCATCTACAAAGGCAAAGGGTCGAGCAAAAGGGGGTCTTTTGATGTTACTAAACAAAAATATCCAATGTGATTACAAGATTTTAAAATTCGATTGCCCTGATTTGATGGGGTTACAAATTATGTTCCCACAGAATTTTAATGTTATTTTTATTAATATTTACGCTCGATCTGTACCTCGAGGGGTAGAGTCTCAAATTCTAAATCAGTTACTTGATTTTTTAGATACCATACAACCAACATTTTATTTAATAATAGCTGGGGTCGTTAACTGCACATTTGAACCTTCTGCACTACTAAATGGCCTCACAGAGGAAGAAGATCTAACATGGGGAATTGCACAGCTGTCAAGTAACCACTTCTGCCCTAATTCTCGAGTAGCCTCCCAGCTGGCTTCTCTTTGTTTGAAGCACGGCCTTAGGGCCTGTAATGGACGTATGCCCTCTGATTTGGATATTGCCCCCACCTTCAAACGAGGCATATCCACTAGTGTAATAGACTATTGTTTAGTGGACGTAAGACTGTGGCCCCTGTTGACAGATATGAAGGTGGATCCAAGAAGCAAAAGTGACCATTATCCATTGTTACTCTCCATAACAGGGGATATCTTTGGTAGAACCTCAAATAATCAAGTTACTACAGTCCCCACTCCCATCCTGAACAATCTGTCCACGAAGGTTAGTGGCCGAGGGTGCAGTCTAACCCTTATTTGTTACGTGAGATATACTTAGCTTTTATTGACAATCTGGCCCCATACTACAATTGTGATTTTAATGATATTCCACTTTTATCTATACATGAAAACATTGTCACCAGACTGCAAAGTATCTTTTACAGGAAGGTCGGAGTAAGTCAGCAAGGAGACTTATCAGCAAGTAATTCATGGTTTGACGAATCCTGTTACAGGTCTAAGACAGGATTAAAAAATGCTATTATGATTGGGAACTCCGGGAAGATTCAATTAGCTAGACGTACTTATAAGGAATCTATCTCTCGAGCTAAAAAATCCTGGGAAGAAACAATCTGGCGGAAGTTGCTTGATGCCACACAATCCAATAATAACAAGTTGTTCTGGGAACTGTTGAGCAAGCGAGGGAAAGAGGGTAGAACTAGCCACAAAAACCATATACAGCCAGAAAAATGGGTTGAAGATTTTTCATGCCTCTACGACAACACTGTTATCCCTTTGATCCCCACAAGTAGGGAAATGGGGCAAGACCTTCCCTCCATTTCGGATGTGACCCCCAGCCTCGCTCCCACAGAAGGGGACTCACAGATTTATGAGGGCCACATCGGTTTTTCCATTGAAGAAACTGCCGATGCCATCCGCTCGCTAAAATCTGGGAAAGCTCCAGGTCCAGACAAAATCCCGGGGGATCTCTATATATCGGAGCCAACTATTTGGACCTGGTATATCAACGCACTTTCCAATAAAATTGCTGAAGGGGGGCAGATCCCCTCGACGTGGAAGGGTGCTGAAATTATTCCCATCCACAAAAAGGGCAATGCAAACCTCCCTACAAATTATAGGCCGATTAGTCTAATCTTCAGTCACTCTTCAGAAGATTTTTGCCAAGCAACTTTTAGGCAGATTAACTAATTGGGCCACGTATCATCAGATCCTTTCTCCCCTTTAGGCAGGGTTTCGATCTAGGATCAGAACAGTGGACCAGGTCTTTAGGCTGGCCGTGCTGTACTGGAAATATACAGCTCTTGCAAATCAATCTTTATATATTGCCTTTATTGATTTGAAATCAGCCTTTGACCTGGTGTAGGAGGCTGGACTGGCTTGTAGTGAGTACCAAGGGGTACTTGCACCTTGCACCAGGCCCAGTTATCCCTTATTAGTGTATAGGGTGTCTAGCAGCTTAGGCTGATAGATAATGGTAGCTTAGCAAAGCAGCTCAGGCTGAACTAGGAGACGTGTGAAGCTACTACAGTACCACTTAGTGTCATATGCACAATATCATAAGAAAACACAATACACAGTTATACTAAAAATAAAGGTACTTTATTTTTATGACAATATGCCAAAGTATCTTAGAGTGTACCCTCAGTGAGAGGATAGGAAATATACACAAGATATATATACACAATAGCAAAAATATGCAGTATAGTCTTAGAAAACAGTGCAAACAATGTATAGTTACAATAGGATGCAATGGGGAAACATAGGGATAGGGGCAACACAAACCATATACTCCAGAAGTGGAATGCGAACCACGAATGGACCCCAAACCTATGTGACCTTGTAGAGGGTCGCTGGGACTATTAGAAAATAGTGAGAGTTAGCAAAATAACCGACCCCAAGACCCTGAAAAGTGAGTGCAAAGTGCACCAAAGTTCCCCTAAGGACAAAATAGTCGTGTTAGAGGGAGAATGCAAGGAAAACACAAATCAGCAATGCAACAACGATGGATTCCTGTCTGAAGGTACCTGTGGAACAAGGGGACCAAGTCCAAAAGTCACAAGCAGCTCGGAGATGGGCAGATGCCCAAGAAATGCCAGCGGTTGGTGCAAAGAAGCTCTTACTAGGCTGAAGAACTGTGAATACTGCAGGAACGACAAGGGCTAGAGACTTCCCCTTTGGAGGATGGATCCCCCACGCCTTGGAGAGTCGTGCAGAAGTGTTTTCCCGCCGGATGGACGCCAACAAGCCTTGCTACACGCAAATCGTTCGTTTGGCGTTTTTGGACGCTGCTGGGGCCCAGGAGGGACCAGGAGGTCGCAAATTGGACCTGCAGAGAGAGGGGACGTCGTGCAAGACAAAGAGCCCCCACTGAAGCAGGTAGCACCCGGAGAAGTGCCAGAAACAGGCACTACGAGGATGCGTGAAACGGTGCTCGCCGAAGTTGCACAAAGGAGTCCCACGTCGCCGGAGACCAACTTAGAAAGTCGTGCAATGCAGGTTAGAGTGCCGTCGACCCAGGCTTGGCTGTGCACGAAGGATTTCCGCCAGAAGTGCACAGGGGCCGGAGTAGCTTGCAAAGTCGCGGTTCCCAGCAATGCAGCCCAGCGAGGTGAGGCAAGGACTTACCTCCACCAAACTTGGGCTGAAGAGTCACTGGACTGTGGGGGTCACTTGGACGGAGTCGCTGGATTCGAGGGACCTCGCTCGTCGTGCTGAGAGGAGACCCAAGGGACCGGTAATGCAGCTTTTTGGTGCCTGCGGTTGCAGGGGGAAGATTCCGTCGACCCACGGGAGATTTCTTCGGAGCTTCTGGTGCAGAGAGGAGGCAGACTACCCCCACAGCATGCACAAGCAGGAAAACAGTCGAGAAGGCGGCAGGATCAGCGTTACAGAGTTGCAGTAGTCGTCTTTGCTACTATGTTGCAGGTTTGCAGGCTTCCAGCGCGGTCAGCGGTCGATTCCTTATCAGAAGGTGAAGAGGGAGATGCAGAGGAACTCGGCTGAGCTCATGCATTCGTTATCTAAAGTTTCCCCAGAGACAGAGACCCTAAATAGCCAGAAAAGAGGGTTTGGCTACCTAGGAGAGAGGAAAGGCTACTAACACCTGAAGGAGCCTATCACAAGGAGTCTCTGACGTCACCTGGTGGCACTGGCCACTCAGAGCAGTCCAGTGTGCCAGCAGCACCTCTGTTTCCAAGATGGCAGAGGTCTGGAGCACACTGGAGGAGCTCTGGACACCTCCCAGGGGAGGTGCAGGTCAGGGGAGTGGTCACTCCCCTTTCCTTTGTCCAGTTTCGCGCCAGAGCAGGGGCTAAGGGGTCCCTGAACCGGTGTAGACTGGCTTATGCAGAATTGGGCACACCTGTGCCCAACAAAGCATTTCCAGAGGCTGGGGGAGGCTACTCCTCCCCTGCCTTCACACCATTTTCCAAAGGGAGAGGGTGTCACACCCTCTCTCAGAGGAAGTTCTTTGTTCTGCCATCCTGGGCCAGGCCTGGCTGGACCCCAGGAGGGCAGCTGCCTGTCTGAGGGGTTGGCAGCAGCAGCAGCAGCTGCAGAGAAACCCCAGGAAGGGCAGTCTGCAGTACCAGGGTCTGTGCTACAGACCACTGGGATCATGGAATTGTACCAACAATGCCAGGATGGCATAGAGGGGGCAATTCCATGATCATAGACATGTTACATGGCCATATTCGGAGTTACCATGGTGAAGCTACATATAGGTAGTGACCTATATGTAGTGCACGCGTGTAATGGTGTCCCCGCACTCACAAAGTTCAGTGAATTGGCTCTGAACAATGTGGGGGCACCTTGGCTAGTGCCAGGGTGCCCTCACACTAAGTAACTTTGCACCTAACCTTTACCAGGTAAAGGTTAGACATATAGGTGACTTATAAGTTACTTAAGTGCAGTGTAAAATGGCTGTGAAATAACGTGGACGTTATTTCACTCAGGCTGCAGTGGCAGGCCTGTGTAAGAATTGTCAGAGCTCCCTATGGGTGGCAAAAGAAATGCTGCAGCCCATAGGGGTCTCCTGGAACCCCAATACCCTGGGTACCTCAGTACCATATACTAGGGAATTATAAGGGTGTTCCAGTAAGCCAATGTAAATTGGTAAAAATGGTCACTAGCCTGTTAGTGACAATTTAAAAGTAATGAGAGAGCATAACCACTGAGGTTCTGGTTAGCAGAGCCTCAGTGAGACAGTTAGGCACCACACAGGGAACATATACATGTACACCTATGAGCACTGGGGCCCTGTGTGACAGGGTCCCAGTGACACATACATATAGGCCACAAACCTATGAGCACTGGGGTCCTGACCAGCAGGATCCCAGTGACACATAACAAACATACTGAAAACATAGTGTTTTCACTATGAGCACTGAGGCCTGGCTATCAGGATCCCAGTGAGACAGTGAAAACAGTGACAAACATCCTGACATACACTCACCAACAGGCCAAAAGTGGGGGTAACAAGGCTAGAAAGAGGCTACCTTCTCACACCTGGTTCCAAGGGAGAAGCTATGGGAGGTGCTACACAGAATAGGGACTCCAGCTACTATAATTCAACTTTTGAAGAGAGTGCATGAAAACACTTATGCGCAAGTGCGTTGGGGCAACCTAGGCGAACTAACAGACAAAATCACTATAAACAGAGGCGTCCGCCAGGGTTGTGTGCTGGCACCGTTTTTATTTTCTATTATTTTCAATGAGGTGGTACAGGTCTTAATGACATGCCAGAATGATGCTCCCACCCTGTGCGCCCAGAAAATCCAGATTCTTCTGTTTGCAGACGATTCCCTTCTCATCTCTAAGTCCCCAATGGACCTACAAATTCTTATCAATAGATTTAGCTCCTTTTGCCATGATTACGGCCTAGAGTTGAATCATAAGAAAACCAAGTTAATGTCACTCCGTTTTGGAGTGCGGAAGAAATGTACTATCAGTTTAGAAGGCGACCCCCTGGATAAGGTCAGCTCTATTGATTACTTGGGTGTGAGGATCACTGATAACATGCACTGGGCAGATCAGGTCAACAAAAGTGTTGGTCGTTTACAACATAACGTAGCATCTATCCTGCGTTTTTTTCGGGGTACAACAGTAAAAACTGTCTCTCCGGCAATTAAGATCTATATTGCCAGAGCACAGGGTGCTGCCGTCTATGGAGCAGAGGTCTGGGGCTTTTCCGATTGCAGTAGGCTAACTATTGGAGAGAATAACTTTGCGAGGGCTCTATGTGCCTGCCCTCCAAGTACTCCGCTGATTCCTTTGCTTTTAGGTTTGTGCCTGAGACGGATAGCTGACTTAATTATTTTAAGACCACTTTTATACTGGGTCAGGCTATGGACCGTTCCAGAACTGGATGTTTACAAATCCTCACTCATAGATCTGCTAAAATGCCCCAACTCAACTTCTATTCCTTGGGTAAAACATGTATCCAGATGGTTTAGTAATCTGGGCCTTGGAGACTTCTGGGAAAACCCCCACAAACTTGAGAAAGCCCACTCCAAAGTGCTGAAGCGTGTATACTGGTCCCATGTATGGAATGTTTACATTATTCGTAGATCCCATGGCTGTCTAACAAACCTTTTTTTAGATCTTAAGTGGTACCCGCAATTTGAATCATATCTAGACATTTTACCTGATATCTTAGGCAAAGGTTTATATGCCAGATTCCGCTTCGGGTCTCTGCCACTGAAGTCTTTGATGTGTAGATGGGGTACAAAAACAGTAACTGATATATGTCCCGTTTGTGGCACAACATCTGAAACAGTTGAACATTTCATGTTTTTCTGCCCTGCCTATTCTTGTTCCAGGTCTAAGTGGATCCGTAACTTGTGCCGGGAATTGGGAATTAGAGACTGCGCCTCTGCTCTGAGGATCTTAAAAAGTCATCACTCTACGGTTTTAATCCATGCTGTAAGCAGTATCTGCTAGCAGCATGACGTATACATAGCTCTGCTATCAGCAATGAGTTTTAAATATGAGTAGACATGTTTTTTTATCACGTATTGCTTGTATGGGTTTTATTGAACTGCATTTTACACTTTTTCGATCTTATTATTTATTATTTGTCTGCTTTGATGATCTATTTGATAGAATAAAGCTTGTGTCAATCTACCTATCAGAAGGGGTCTCTGACGTCACCTGCTGGCACTGGCCACTCAGAGGCCTCCATTGTGCCCTCACACCTCTGGATTCAAGATGGCAGAGGTCTGAGACTCACTGGAGGGGCTCTGGCCACCACCCCTGGGGTGGTGTTGGACAGGGGAGTGTCCACTCCCTTTCCTTTGTCCAGTTTCACACCAGAGCAGGGGCTGGGGGATCCCTTAACCGGCGTAGACTGGTTTATGCAAGGAGGGCACCATCTGTGCCCTTCAAAGCATTTCCAGAGGTCAGGAGAGGGTACTCCTCTCCGGCCCTTAACACCTATTTCCAAAGGGAGAGGGTGTAACACCCTCTCTCAGAGGAAATCCTTTGTTCTGCCTTCCTGGGACTGGGCTGCCTGGACCCCAGGAGGGCAGAAGCCTGTCGGTGGGTTGGCAGCAGCGGTAGCTGCAGTGAAAACCCCAGAGAGCTGGTTTGGCAGTACCCGGGGTCCATGCTGGATCCCCGGGGATGCATGGGATTGGCACCCCAATACCAGATTTGACATGGGGGGTCAATTCCATGATCTTAAACATGTTACATGGCCATATTCAGAGTTACCATTGCAAAGCTATATATAGGTATTGACCTATAGGTAGTGCACGCGTGTAATGGTGTCCCCGCACTCACAAAGCCTGGGGAAATTGCCCTGACCTATGTGGGGGTACCTTGGCTAGTGCCAGGGTGCCCTCACAGTTAGTAACTTTACACCTAACCTTCACCAAGTGAGGGTTAGACATATAGGTGACTTACAAGTTACTTAAGTGCAGTGTAAAATGGCTGTGAAATAACATGGACGTTATTTCACTCAGGCTGCAGGGGCAGTCCTGAGTAATATCGGTCAGAGCTCCCAATGGGTGGCAAAAGAAATGCTGCAGCCCATAAGCATCTCCTGGAACCCCAATAGCATGGGTACCTAGGTACCCTATACTAGAGAATTATAAGGGTATTCCAGTGTGCCAATTAGAATTGGTGAAAATGGTCACTAGCCTGCAGTGACAATTTTACAGGCATAGAGAGCATAAGCACTGAGGTTCTGATTAGCAGAGCCTCAGTGACACAGTTAGTCACTACACAGGGAACACACATTCAGGTCACAACTATGAGCACTGGGGTCCTGGCTGGCAGGATCCCCGTGAAACAGGCAAAAAAAACTGACACATGTCAAAAATGGGGGTAACATGCCAGGCAAGATGGTACTTTCCTCCAGTGCTATATTTACATTGTCCATGATTGTGAGTCCATTAGTGTGACACCTTCCATTGTGATCCTACACAGGTGCAAAAGGACATTTCATTGGACATGCTGGGGTGAAGTGTCAGACAGTGCTGAGGGACATGATTTGCCAATAAGTTGGTGAGAGACAATCACAGGGGAGAGTGACAAGATAAACAGTGGGCTGGAGAACAGTGCTTGAGAGCAGCTGCTGCAAGACTGGCATGTTACAAAGCACAGGACCTTGGTTATAAGTGGCCATGTGGCAGGGACTAGGGCTACCGGGTACTCTTACAGGTGAAGGTGATCTGTTCCAAGGCTTCATCTTCTGATGTGTGTGTTGTCTCCTCTGCCCTTGGTGGTGGTGGTTGTGAAGGGTCAACATATACCTCAGTGTTTTAAGACGTGGAGTCAGAAATCCTGGTAGCTGCCAACTGTGGGGCTATGAAGGGAAGTACTGCAGCAAGGAGGAGCTGCTGGTTCTTAAGAATAGCAGCCACATCACTGTGGTAGGCAGCCAGGTCGGCCCTAAGGGGGTCAATATTGCATTTGTGCACGCGTTGAAAAGTTTGTTGTTGGAGGTGTTGTGTCAACTCTCTTACAGCTGTGCTGATCTCTTTCACACTATTTTCAAGTTCTTGCAAGATTGATGTTCGCCCTTGCATGGCTGCTGTCTGTTCTGCAGTTGACATCATGCACAAACACACCCCCTCTGGGCTGGCTGCCATATTTTCCATCCCCACCCGCACTTCCTTGGTCAGCTCCCGCTGTACTCCAACTACAGTTCTCTCAATGCTGGTGCCAGTGTCGTCAGAGTCCTCAGCTGTGTTGGAGCTGGCAGGTCGTACAATTGGGGTGGTGGGTGGGTCCTCTGTGATGGCTGCTGTATCTGTGCTCCTCCTTGTGACTGAAGGTGGGGTCTGGAGGGTTCCCAGGACATCTTGGAGGGTCTGCTGGCTTATGTTTGTCAGCTCATCATCCATGTCATCAGGGAAGTCCAGGACAGGCATATCCCCAGGAGAGCCATCATCCTCTGCAATGAGATATTGTACAATTAGTGTGTCTGCGTTGTTGGATTTGTAATGTGACGTGCCTGCCTTCCTATTTGTTGCACATTGTGATCTTGGTTCCTGTTCATTGTTCCTGTCTCTAATATTAGCATTCTCCCAGTCCCCACCTGCATGTCACATGTAGTGTGGTCAGTTTGGGGACTTGTCAGCATCACATCCTCTAGGTGTTGGTTCTGGCCAAATTGTATATTGCCACCTTCTTGTCCTACTCAACCCTCCGTCTACTTCCATTCTCATAGTGAGGCCTTGCACTGGCTGTGGTTGTTCTGATGGCACTTGCACCACACTTAACAGTCTGGAACTGAGCCAGTCTCAGATATTTCACATCCAGCCATATGTAGCTGAGACCTCGCATAACTATGTATAGCGTTGGCATGGCACACTACAGATGTCAGCATTGTTAGTGTGTAATGTTTATGTTGGGGAATGTGTGCTACATTTGATTGCACTGATGGGCCTAGCAGTGTTCCATTTCCTCTTCTGACTGTGAGGGTGAATTTCACTAGTCAGTGACATATGTCCTCCCCCTCAATGCTGTTGTCTGCACAGTATGACATTTGGGATGTTGCATGGAATCATTGGAGCTATTGTGACCCAGGCACAGGGTGGACCCTGACATATGTAGCATGGGTATGACATTAGTGCTGTGTACCTCATAATGTTTATGACAATGGCTGATGTTTGTAGCAACTATGGACATTCACATTTGACAGGATTAGAACATTTTTATTGATTACAGGGGATTGATAACGTTGTCATCCTGAACCCTCTAATTTAGGTGTGTTTGATCCATGGGGACGTTACCGCCATTAGCTACTTGACCTGCACACACAGCAGAGGTGTTAGTGGCAACTGTTGTCAGTGTTAAATTCCACTTGCAGATATGGCCTGAGACTGTTAATTGAGCCCTAGTTCATGTAGGGAGAATACCAGCTGTAGTGTGACAGCAGGCCAGTTTTACATTGCACCCTACCCTCCTGGACTGGCTTTACCTTTCCAACATCCTTGGCATGGCAGCATACCCCATGCAAAGGTTGTTGGTGTAGTGTAGTACTGTGCCCCAGGTTTCCTCTGAACAATCCATGCTCGTGCCGTGCACCTTTACCCATGCCACTCCCAGAATATCCTGACTTACATGCTTGCAGTTTACATTTGTGCATTATAATTCCCCATGCGTCTTACCCTGCATATGTGTTGTCTCCTGGTAGTCTGCGCTGTCCTTGAATTCCTGTGACGATCTCCACAGGGATGACGGCTGCCACCATCTCCTCCATGTGGTCCAGGGCCTCCTGCGGTGCTGGACTCCCACCTCCAGTCTGCAATGCTGCCTTCATGTTCCTGGCCATCTTTTCCTTGGTCCTGCGCTTGCAGTCATGCCATCGTTTCTTGCACTCGATGACTGTTCTCCATACTTCTGACACACTGTTTATCTTGTCAACAATTTGATGCCATATTGCCTCTCTCCTACTAATTGGCAACTTTGAGGAGACAAAAAGTTGGCGCTGGTGTTCCGTCACCTCTTTCACCAGAATTTCCTGCTCCTCTGCACTGAAGCAACACTTTCTTTTCTTCTTCTCCCTCTCCTGGGTCTTGTGTGGGTCCTCCTGGCTGGTTCCTGGTCTGTTGTCATCTTCCTGGGGTCTGTCCAAGCATCTGGGATCCATTTTGGCTCTCCTTAGCACATTTTGCTGTGATTGCACCGCTTTTTGATGCTATTGGGTCAAAAAAGGCATGTATCCGGTTTGCGATGTCATAAACCAGCTCACAGTCATTTTCGCCGCATTAACGCCGTTTTTCTTTACGACGTGGCGCATTGGTTTGATTAAAAAAAAATTACTCACACCTGTGGTTTGCGCCGCCGTGCGTCAAAGTATAAATTTGACGCCCGAGCAGGACAAATAAATGGCGTTAGCTGACGGTAAATATTTTGATGCAAAACTGCGTTGCCGCAGTTTTGCGTCAAAAAGTATAAATATGGCCCTTAGGGTGTCCAAGATACCCTACCCCAAGACCCTGGAAAGTAGGAGTAAAGTACTACTATTTCCCCAGAAACACAATAGAGTCGTGATAGAGGATTTTGCAAAGGCCACAACAGACTGCAAAGCACTGAAGATGGATTCCTGGACCTGGGGACCTGCAAATGGAGGGGACCAAGTCCAAGAGTCGAGAAGGTGTCTGGGGGGGCAGGAGCCCACTAAACCCCGGGTGAAGGAGCAAAATGCCTGCCTCCGGATGGAAGAAGCTGAAGATACGGCAACAACGACAGATGCTAGGAACTTCTTCATGCTGAAGATGTTCCACGGAGTGCTGGAGGATGCAGAGTTGTTTCCTTGGCAAAAGACCACAAACAAGCCTTGCTAGCTGAAAGAGTCACAATAAAAAAAAAAGGGTGCTGCCCGGGCCCAGGAAGGACCAGGATGTCGCCACTTGGGAGAGGAGACCGTGGGGGCCCTCAGCAATGTAGAGAGCCCACGCACAAGAAGGTAGCACCGCAGAAGTACTTGAACATGGGTTCAAGAAGTCTGAACACGGCGGTCATCTCAACACTGAAAAAGAGGGTCCCACAAAGCCCGAGATCAACTCAGGGAGCTGACCATTGCAGGACAGAGTGCTGGGGACATAGGCTTGGTTGTGAATGAAGGATTTTGTGAAAGTGTGCACAGAAGCCCCAGCAGCTGCAGTTCACGTGGGGCACAGGATTAATGTCTGGGGAGGGGAGGCAGGGACTTACCTCCTCCAAATTTGGACAGTAGGACCACTAGATAGTAGGGGTCACTTGGGTCCACCAGATGTGTTACAGGGGCCACGCTCGTCAGGATGAGAGGGGTCCCAGTGTACCGGTGACGCTGAAGTTTGGTGCCTGCTGAAGCAGGGGGAAGATTACGTCAACTGACGGGAGATTTCTTTGTGGCTTCCAGTGCAGGATGAAGGCAGACAGCCCCCAAAGCATACACCACCAGGAAACAGTTGAGAAAGCCAGCAGGATTAGATGCTACAATGTCGCTGGTAGTCTTTGTAGGAAAGTACCATCTTGCCTGGCATGTTACCCCCATATTTCACTGTATATATGTTGTTTTAGTGTATACGTCCATGTTATTTCACAGCCATTTACCACTGCACTTAAGTACCTATATGTCTAACCTTCACCTGGTGAAGGTTGGGTGCAAAGTTACTTAGTGTGTGGGCACCCTGGCACTAGCCAAGGTGCCCCCACATTGTTCAGGGCAAATTCCCCGGACTTTGTGAGTGCAGGGACACCATTTCACATGTGCACTATACATATGTCACTACCTATGTATAGCGTCACAATGGTAACTCCGAACATGGCCATGTAACATGTCTAAAATCATGGAATTGTCACCCCAATGCCATTCTGGCATTGGGGAGACAATTCCATGATCCCCCGAATCTCTAGCACAGACCCGGGTACTGCCAAACTGCCTTTCCTGGGGTTTCACTGCAGCTGCTGCTGCTGCCAACCCCTCAGACAGGTTTCTGCCCTCCTGGGGTCCAGCCAGGCTTGGCCCAGGAAGGCAGAACAAAGGACTTCCTCAGAGAGAGGGTGTAACACCCTCTCCCTTTGGAAAAATATGTCAGGGCTGGGGAGGAGTAGCCTCCCCCAGCCTCTGGAAATGCTTTGATGGACACAGATAGTGCCCATCTCTGCATAAGCCAGTCTACACTGGTTCAGGGATCCCCCAGCCCTGCTCTGGCGTGAAACTGGACAAAGGAAAGGGGAGTGACCACTCCCCTGACCTGCACCTCTCAGGGGAGGTGCCCAGAGCTCCCCCAGCGTGCCCCAGACCTCTGCCATCTTGGATTCAGAGGTGTGCTGGCACACTGGACTGCTCTGAGTGGCCAGGACCAGCAGGTGACGTCAGAGACTCCTTCTGATAGGCTCTTGCCTGTGTTACTAGCCTATCCTCCTTCCTAGGTAGCCAAACCTCCTTTTCTATTTAGGGTCTCTGCTTTGGGGAATTCTTCAGATACCAAATGCAAGAGCTCATCAGAGTTCCTCTGCATCTCCCTCTTCACCTTCTGCCAAAGGATCGACCGCTGACTGCTCAGGACGCCTGCAAAACTGCAACAAAGTAGCAAAGACGACTACTGCAACCTTGTATCGCTTCATCCTGCCGGCTTTCTCGACTGTTTCCTGGTGGTGCATGCTCTGGGGGTAGCCTGCCTCCTTCTTGCACCAGGAGCTCTGACTAAATCTCCCGTGGGTCGACGGAATCTTCCCCCTGCAACCGCAGGCAACAAAAGACTGCATCACCGTTCCTCTTGGTCCCTTCTCAGCACAACGAGCATGGTCCCTGGAACTCAGCAACTCTGTCCAAGTGACTCCCACAGTCCAGTGACTCCTCATACCAAGTTTGGTGGAGGTAAGTCCTTGCCTCCCCATTCTAGACTGCATTGCTGGGTACAGCGTGATTTGCAGCTGCTCCGGCTCCTGTGCACTCTTCCAGGATTTCCTTCGTGCACAGCCAAGCCTGGGTCCCCGACACTCTAACCTGCAGTGCACAACCTTCTGAGTTGTCCTCCGGCGTAGTGGGACTCCCTTTTCTGACTTCGGGTGGACTCCGGTTCACTCCTCTCCCAAGTGCCTGTTCCGGTACTTCTGCAGGTGCTGCCTGCTTCTGTGAGGGCTCCCTGACTTGCTGGGCGCCCCCTCTGTCTCCTCGTCCAAGTGGCGACATCCTGGTCCCTAATGGGCCACAGCAGCATCCAAAAACCCTAATCGCGACCCTTGCAGATAGCAAGGCTTGTTTGTGGTCTTTCTGCACCTCTGCAAGCTTCTTCACGATGTGGGACATCCATCCTCCAAAGGGGAAGTTCCTAGTCCTCTTCGTTCTTGCAGAAACCAAAGCTTCTTCCATCCGGTGGCAGCTTCATTGCACCCTCAGCTGGCATTTCCTGGGCATCTGCCAATTCTCAACATTGTTGCGACTCTTGGACTTGGTCCCCTTGTTTCACAGGTACTCAGGTCCGGAAATACACTGTTGTTGTTTTGCTGGTGTTGGTCTTCCTTGCAGAAACCCCTATCACGAATTCTGTGCTCTCCGGGGGTTATGGGTGCACTTTACACCTACTTTTCAGGGTCTTGGGGTGGGCTATTTTTCTTAGCCTCACTGTTTTTCTACAGTCCCAGCGAACCTCTACAAGCTCACATAGGTTTGGGGTCCATTCGTGGTTCGCATTCCACTTTTGGAGTATATGGTTTGTGTTGCCCCTATACCTAATGTAGGAGGCTGGGCTGGCTTGTAGTGAGTACCAAGGGGTACCTACACCTTGCACCAGGCCCAGGTATCCCTTATTAGTGTATAGGGTGTCTAGCAGCTTAGGCTGATAGATAATGGTAGCTTAGCAGAGCAGCTTAGGCTGAACTAGGAGACAAGTGAAGCTCCTACAGTACCACTAGTGTCACTTGCACAATATCACAAGAAAACACAATACACAGATATACTAAAAATAAAGGTACTTTATTTTTATGACAATATGCCAAAGTATCTCAGAGTGTACCCTCAGTAGGAGGATAGCAAATATACACAAGATATATGTACACAATACTAAAAATATGCAGTATAGTCTTAGAAAACAGTGCAAACAATGTATAGTTACAATAGGATGCAATGGGGACACATAGGGATAGGGGCAACACAAACCATATACTACAAAAGTGGAATGCGAACCACGAATGGACCCCAAACCTATGTGACCTTGTAGAGGGTCGCTGGGACTATTAGAAAATAGTAAGGGTTAGAAAAATAGCCCACCCCAAGACCCTGAAAAGTGAGTGCAAAGTGCACTAAAGTTCCCCAAAGGACATAGAAGTCGTGATAGGGGAATTCTGCAGGAAAGACACAAACCAGCAATGCAACAACTATGTATTTCCAGTCGAGGGTACCTGTGGAACAAGGGGACCAAGTCCAAAAGTCACAAGCAAGTTGGAGATGGGCAGATGCCCAGGAAATGCCAGCTGTGGGGTGCAAAGAAGCTGCTACTAGGCAGTAGAAGCTGAGGATTCTGCAGGAACGACAAGGGCTAGAGACTTCCCCTTTGGAGGATGGATCTCCCACGCCGTGGAGAGTCATGCAGAAGTGTTTTCCCCGCTGAAAGACCACCAACAAGCCTTGCTAGCTGCAAATTGTGCGGTTAGGGTTTTTGGATGCTGCTGTGGCCCAGGAGGGACCAGGATGTCGCCAATTGCGTCTGGGGACAGAGGAGACGTCGAGCAAGACAAGGAGCCCGCTCAGAAGCAGGCAGCACCCGAAGAAGTGCTGCAACAGGCACCACGAAGAGGAGTGAAACGGTGCTCACCCAAAGTTGCACAAAGGAGTCCCACGCCGCCTGACGACAACTTAGAAAGTCGTGCAATGCAGGTTAGAGTGCCGTGGACCCAGGCTTGGCTGTGCACAAAGGATTTCCACCGGTAGTGCACAGAGGCCGGAGTAGCTGCAAAAGTCGCCGTTCCCAGCAATGCAGTCTGGCGTGGGGAGGCAAGGACTTACCTCCACCAAACTTGGACTGAAGAGTCACTGGACTGTGGAAGTCACTTGCTCACAGTTGCTGGATTCAAGGGACCTCACTCGTCGTGCTGAGAGGAGACCCAGGGGACCGGTGATGCAGTTCTTTGGTGCCTGCGGTAGCAGGGGGAAGATTCCGTCGACCCACGGGAGATTTCTTCGGAGCTTCTAGTGCAGAGAGGAGGCAGACTACCCCCACAGCATGCACCACCAGGAAAACAGTCGAGAAGGCGGCAGGATCAGCATTACACAGTTGCAGTAGTCGTCTTTGCTACTTTGTTGCAGTTTTGCAGGCTTCCAGCGCGGTCAGCAGTCGATTCCTTTGCAGAAGGTGAAGAGAGAGATGCAGAGGAACTCTGATGAGCTCTTGCATTCGTTATCTAAGGAATTCCCCAAAGCAGAGACCCTAAATAGCCAGAAAAGAGGGTTTGGCTACTTAGGAGAGAGGATAGGCTAGCAACACCTGAAGGAGCCTATTAGAAGGAGTCTCTGACGTCACCTGCTGGCCCTGGCCACTCAGAGCAGTCCAGTGTGCCAGCAGCACCTCTGTTTCCAAGATGGCAGAGGTCTGGAGCACACTGGAGGAGCTCTGGGCACCTCCCAGGGGAGGTGCAGGTCAGGGGAGTGGTCACTCCCCTTTCCTTTGTCCAGTTTTGCGCCAGAGCAGGGCTGAGGGGTCCCTGAACCGGTGAAGACTGGCTAATGCAGAAATGGGCACCATCTGTGCCCATGAAAGCATTTCCAGAGGCTGGGGGAGGCTACTCCTCCCTTGCCTTAACACCTTTTTACAAAGGGAGAGGGTGTAACACCCCCTCTCGGAGGAAGTCCTTTGTTCTGCCATCCTGGGACAAGCCTGGCTGGACCCCAGGAGGGCAGAAACCTGTCTGAGGGGTTGGCAGCAGCAGCAGCTGCAGTGAAACCCCTGAAAAGGCAATTTGGCAGTAACCGGGTCTGAGCTACAGACCCGTGGGATAATAGGATTGTGCCAACAATGCCAGGATGGCATAGAGGGGGCAATTCCATGATCATAGACATGTTACATGCTCATATTCGGAGTTACCATTGTGAAGCTACATATAGGTAGTGACCTATGTGTAGTGCACGCGTGTAATGGTGTCCCCGCACTCACAAAGTCCGGGGAATTTGCCCTGAACAATGTGGGGGCACCTTGGCTAGTGCCAGGGTGCCCACACACTAAGTAACTTTGCACCCAGGTAAAGGATAGACATATAGGTGACTTATAAGTTACTTAAGTGCAGTGGTAAATGGCTGTGAAATAACGTGGACATTATTTCACTCAGGCTGCAGTGGCAGGCCTGTGTAAGAATTGTCAGAGCTCCCTATGGGTGGCAAAAGAAATGCTGCAGCCCATAGGGATCTCCTGGAACCCCAATACCCTGGGTACCTCAGTACCATATACTAGGTGTGAGAAGGTAGCCTCTTTCTAGCCTTGTTACCCCCACTTTTGGCCTGTTTGTGAGTGTATGTCAGGGTGTTTGTCACTGTTTTCACTGTCTCACTGGGATCCTGATAGCCAGGCCTCAGTGCTCATAGTGAAAACACTATGTTTTCAGTATGTTTGTTATGTGTCACTGGGATCCTGCTAGTCAGGACCCCAGTGCTCATAAGGTTGTGGCCTATATGTATGTGTCACTGGGACCCTGTCACACAGGACCCCAGTGCTCATAGGTGTGCATGTATGTGTTCCCTGTGTGGTGCCTAACTGTCTCACTGAGGCTCTGCTAACCAGAACCTCAGTGGTTATGCTCTCTCATTACTTTTAAATTGTCACTTACAGGCTAGTGACCATTTTTACCAATTTACATTGGCTTACTGGAACACCCTTATAATTCCCTAGTATATGGTACTGAGGTACCCAGGGTATTGGGGTTCCAGGAGATCCCTATGGGCTGCAGCATTTCTTTTGCCACCCATAGGGAGCTCTGACAATTCTTACACAGGCCTGCCACTGCAGCCTGAGTGAAATAACGTCCACGTTATTTCACAGCCATTTTACACTGCACTTAAGTAACTTATAAGTCACCTATATGTCTAACCTTTACCTGGTAAAGGTTAGGTGCAAAGTTACTTAGTGTGAGGGCACCCGGGCACTAGCCAAGGTGCCCCCACATTGTTCAGAGCCAATTCACTGAACTTTGTGAGTGCGGGGACACCATTACACGCGTGCACTACATATAGGTCACTACCTATATGTAGCTTCACCATGGTAACTCCGAATTTGGCCATGTAACATGTCTATGATCATGGAATTGCCCCCTCTATGCCATCCTGGCATTGTTGGTACAATTCCATGATCCCAGTGGTCTGTAGCACAGACCCTGGTACTGCCAGACTGCCCTTCCTGGGGTTTCTCTGCAGCTGCTGCTGCTGCCAACCCCTCAGACAGGCAGCTGCCCTCCTGGGGTCCAGCCAGGCCTGGCCCAGGATGGCAGAACAAAGAACTTCCTCTGAGAGAGGGTGTGACACCCTCTCCCTTTGGAAAATGGTGTGAAGGCAGGGGAGGAGTAGCCTCCCCCAGCCTCTGGAAATGCTTTGTTGGGCACAGATGTGCCCAATTCTGCATAAGCCAGTCTACACCGGTTCAGGGACCCCTTAGCCCCTGCTCTGGCGCGAAACTGGACAAAGGAAAGGGGAGTGACCACTCCCCTGACCTGCACCTCCCCTGGGAGGTGTCCAGAGCTCCTCCAGTGTGCTCCAGACCTCTGCCATCTTGGAAACAGAGGTGCTGCTGGCACACTGGACTGCTCTGAGTGGCCAGTGCCACCAGGTGACGTCAGAGACTCCTGCTGATAGGCTCCTTCAGGTGTTAGTAGCCTTTCCTCTCTCCTAGGTAGCCAAACCCTCTTTTCTGGCTATTTAGGGTCTCTGTCTCTGGGGAAACTTCAGATAACGAATGCATGAGCTCAGCCGAGTTCCTCTGCATCTCCCTCTTCACCTTCTGATAAGGAATCGACCGCTGACCGCGCTGGAAGCCTGCAAACCTGCAACATAGTAGCAAAGACGACTACTGCAACTCTGTAACGCTGATCCTGCCGCCTTCTCGACTGTTTTCCTGCTTGTGCATGCTGTGGGGGTAGTCTGCCTCCTCTCTGCACCAGAAGCTCCGAAGAAATCTCCCGTGGGTCGACGGAATCTTCCCCCTGCAACCGCAGGCACCAAAAAGCTGCATTTCCGGTCCCTTGGGTCTCCTCTCAGCACGACGAGCGAGGTCCCTCGAATCCAGCGACACCGTCCAAGTGACCCCCACAGTCCAGTGACTCTTCAGCCCAAGTTTGGTGGAGGTAAGTCCTTGCCTCACCTCGCTGGGCTGCATTGCTGGGAACCGCGACTTTGCAAGCTTCTCCGGCCCCTGTGCACTTCCGGCGGAAATCCTTCGTGCACAGCCAAGCCTGGGTCCACGGCACTCTAACCTGCATTGCACGACTTTCTAAGTTGGTCTCCGGCGACGTGGGACTCCTTTGTGCAACTTCGGCGAGCACCGTTTCACGCATCCTCGTAGTGCCTGTTTCTGGCACTTCTCCGGGTGCTACCTGCTTCAGTGAGGGCTCCTTGTCTTGCTCGACGTCCCCTCTCTCTGCAGGTCCAATTTGCGACCTCCTGGTCCCTCCTGGGCCCCAGCAGCGTCCAAAAACGCCAAACGCACGATTTGCGTGTAGCAAGGCTTGTTGGCGTCCATCCGGCGGGAAAACACTTCTGCACGACTCTCCAAGGCGTGGGGGATCCATCCTCCAAAGGGGAAGTCTCTAGCCCTTGTCGTTCCTGCAGTATTCACAGTTCTTCAGCCTAGTAAGAGCTTCTTTGCACCAACCGCTGGCATTTCTTGGGCATCTGCCCATCTCCGAGCTGCTTGTGACTTTTGGACTGGGTCCCCTTGTTCCACAGGTACCTTCAGACAGGAATCCATCGTTGTTGCATTGCTGATTTGTGTTTTCCTTGCATTCTCCCTCTAACACGACTATTTTGTCCTTAGGGGAACTTTGGTGCACTTTGCACTCACTTTTCAGGGTCTTGGGGAGGGTTATTTTTCTAACTCTCACTATTTTCTGATAGTCCCAGCGACCCTCTACAAGGTCACATAGGTTTGGGGTCCATTCGTGGTTCACATTCCACTTTTGGAGTATATGGTTTGTGTTGCCCCTATCCCTATGTTTCCCCATTGCATCCTATTGTAACTATACATTGTTTGCACTGTTTTCTAAGACTATACTGCATATTTTTGCTATTGTGTATATATATCTTGTGTATATTTCCTATCCTCTCACTGAGGGTACACTCTAAGATACTTTGGCATATTGTCATAAAAATAAAGTACCTTTATTTTTAGTATAACTGTGTATTGTGTTTTCTTATGATATTGTGCATATGACACTAAGTGGTACTGTAGTAGCTTCACACGTCTCCTAGTTCAGCCTGAGCTGCTTTGCTAAGCTACCATTATCTATCAGCCTAAGCTGCTAGACACCCTATACACTAATAAGGGATAACTGGGCCTGGTGCAAGGTGCAAGTACCCCTTGGTACTCACTACAAGCCAGTCCAGCCTCCTACATTGGTTGTGCAGTGGTGGGATAAGTGCTTTGAGACTACTTACCACTCTTGTCATTGTACTTTTCATAAGAGAAAAATATACAAAACAAGGTCAGTGTATATACACATAGCCAAAAAGTTTTGCATTTCCTCTTTTCACTCTTTTCTAAGTGCTGAAAAGTACTTCTAAACTTTCAAAAAGTTCTTAAAAGTTAAAAAAGTTTTTTCTGTCTTTCCAAAAAGTTCTGAAAACTTTTTTCTCTTTGTCTATCACTTTAACTCTCTCTAAAAATGTCTGGCACAGGCCAAAAAGTTGAACTGTCCAAACTTGCATATGATCACCTTAGCTGGAAAGGAGCAAGGAGTCTCTGCATAGAGAGAGGTTTGAGTGTAGGGAAGAATCCTTCCTTAGAACTGTTAATTAATATGCTTAGAGTACAGGATAAGGCCATAAGTGCCCAATCTGTAGAAAAAGTAGCTAATGGTTCTCAATCTGATCCAGGGACTCCCCCAGGAAAAGGTTCAGGAAAGAAACTTCTCAGCCTGCCCATTACTAGACAGTCTAGCATAGTTGGTACAGAGGTTGAATCACACCATACTGATGGTGTGCTCTCACATTATGCTGGTAGCCAAGCTGTTAGGGTGCCCTCTGTAAGGGACAGGTCTCCTTCTGTTCATTCCCATCATACCTCTGTATCTAGAAATGTCCCTCCCACCCACCCTGATGACAGATTGTTAGAAAGGGAGCTCAATAGATTGAGAGTGGAACAAACCAGACTGAAGCTCAAGAAGCAACAGCTGGATTTGGATAGACAGTCTTTAGAAATAGAGAGGGAAAGACAGAAGTTGGGTTTAGATACCCATGGTGGCAGCAGCAGTATTCCCCATAGTCATCCTGCAAAAGAGCATGATTCCAGGAATCTGCACAAGATAGTTCCCCCTTATAAGGAGGGGGATGACATTAACAAGTGGTTTGCTGCACTTGAGAGGGCCTGTGCTGTACAGGATGTCCCTCAAAAGCAGTGGGCTGCTATCCTATGGCTATCATTTACTGGAAAAGGTAGGGATAGGCTCCTTACTGTAAAAGAAAATGATGCTAACAATTTCCAAGTTCTTAAGAATGCACTCCTGGATGGTTATGGCTTAACCACTGAACAGTACAGGATAAAGTTCAGAGAGACCAAAAAGGAGTCTTCACAAGACTGGGTTGATTTCATTGACCAGGCAGTGAAGGCCTTGGAGGGGTGGTTACATGGCAGTAAAGTTACTGATTATGAAAGCCTGTATAACACAATCCTGAGAGAGCATATACTTAATAATTGTGTGTCTGATTTGTTGCACCAGTACCTGGTAGACTCTGATCTGACCTCTCCCCAAGAATTGGGAAAGAAGGCAGACAAATGGGTCAGAACAAGGGTGAACAGAAAAGTTCATACAAGGGGTGACAAAGATGGCAATAAGAAGAAAGATGGTGAAAAATCTCAAGATAAGCATGGGGATAAGGGTAAAACCAAAGATCCCACTTCAAATCTTAAACACTCTTCAGAGGGTGGGGATAAAACAAATTCTTCCTCTTCTTCCCAACCTGCACACATTAAAAAGCCTTGGTGCTTTGTGTGTAAAAACAGAGGCCATAAACCAGGGGATAAGTCCTGTCCAGGTAAACCCCCTGAGCCTACCACCACTAATACATCAAGCTCTAGTGCCCCTAGCAGTAGTGGTACTAGTGGTGGGACTGCTGGCAACAGTCAAGCAAAGGGTGTAGTTGGGTTCACTTATGGGTCCATAGTGGAAACTGATGTAATCAGTCCCAAGACAGTTTCTGTCACACCTAGTGGCATTGGCCTTGCCACACTGGCTGCTTGTCCCCTTACAATGGATAAGTACAGGCAGACAGTTTCAATAAATGGTGTTGAGGCCTTGGCCTACAGGGACACAGGTGCCAGTTTCACTTTGGTGACTGAAAACCTAGTGCCTCCTGAACAACACATCATTGGACAACAGTATAAGATTATTGATGTCCATAACTCCACTAAGTTTCTTCCCTTAGCTATAATTCAGTTTAGTTGGGGTGGAGTTACTGGCCCTAAGCAGGTGGTGGTATCACCTAGCTTACCTGTAGACTGTCTCTTAGGTAATGACCTAGAGGCCTCAGGTTGGGCTGATGTAGAGTTTTATGCCCATGCAGCCATCCTGGGCATCCCTGAGGAATTGTTCCCTCTCATTTCAAGTGAAATGAAAAAGCAAAGGAGAGAAGGCCTGAAAACTCAGGATCCCTCTCCATCAACAGGTAAAAAGGGTATCACAGTATCCCCTAACCACCCTACCATTCAGGATACTATTCCTGTGGTGGGAGAAACCTCTCCTGGGGTGGCACCTGTTCCAAGGGAATCATCAGCTGGCAAAGCTGGACTCCCTGAGGTGGAAGTACCTCTCTGTGGGATAACTAACATTGGTGAGAAAAACAGCACCATTTTAGTTAACATGGAGCATCCCTCCAACCCTCCCAGAGAAACTTTAGTGCAGAAACCCTGCACTACCTCACAACACTTAGGACAGCATCCCTGCCCTAGTGTGGAGCTCATAGGACAGCATCCCTGCCCTGCTCCAACTCAAGAGAAACAGCATCCCTGTTCTCTCTTCCAGCCAGATGGACAAAGTTTTTGCCCAGCTATGGCTTTTCTGAGACAGCATCCCTGTCTGGCATTTCCATCACTACAAATAGGTTCAGTGGACAATTCCCACTGCTCTAAACTAAAACTTACTGATAGAAACTCTGAAAATACATCTTCACATTGTTGCTTAGCTAAAAAACTTCAAACAGGGTGGTTTACATCCCCACAGGGAAGTAACCATATAGTGGATGATAAAGGGAGTAACCAGTCTATTGCAGAGCTACTCTCTACTTATCACCACTTAGACAATAAAGTCTCAACTGGCCAAGGTTAGCCTTATTGTCCTTCGTTTGGGGGGGGGTTGTGTGAGAAGGTAGCCTCTTTCTAGCCTTGTTACCCCCACTTTTGGCCTGTTTGTGAGTGTATGTCAGGGTGTTTGTCACTGTTTTCACTGTCTCACTGGGATCCTGATAGCCAGGCCTCAGTGCTCATAGTGAAAACACTATGTTTTCAGTATGTTTGTTATGTGTCACTGGGATCCTGCTAGTCAGGACCCCAGTGCTCATAAGGTTGTGGCCTATATGTATGTGTCACTGGGACCCTGTCACACAGGACCCCAGTGCTCATAGGTGTGCATGTATGTGTTCCCTGTGTGGTGCCTAACTGTCTCACTGAGGCTCTGCTAACCAGAACCTCAGTGGTTATGCTCTCTCATTACTTTTAAATTGTCACTTACAGGCTAGTGACCATTTTTACCAATTTACATTGGCTTACTGGAACACCCTTATAATTCCCTAGTATATGGTACTGAGGTACCCAGGGTATTGGGGTTCCAGGAGATCCCTATGGGCTGCAGCATTTCTTTTGCCACCCATAGGGAGCTCTGACAATTCTTACACAGGCCTGCCACTGCAGCCTGAGTGAAATAACGTCCACGTTATTTCACAGCCATTTTACACTGCACTTAAGTAACTTATAAGTCACCTATATGTCTAACCTTTACCTGGTAAAGGTTAGGTGCAAAGTTACTTAGTGTGAGGGCACCCGGGCACTAGCCAAGGTGCCCCCACATTGTTCAGAGCCAATTCACTGAACTTTGTGAGTGCGGGGACACCATTACACGCGTGCACTACATATAGGTCACTACCTATATGTAGCTTCACCATGGTAACTCCGAATTTGGCCATGTAACATGTCTATGATCATGGAATTGCCCCCTCTATGCCATCCTGGCATTGTTGGTACAATTCCATGATCCCAGTGGTCTGTAGCACAGACCCTGGTACTGCCAGACTGCCCTTCCTGGGGTTTCTCTGCAGCTGCTGCTGCTGCCAACCCCTCAGACAGGCAGCTGCCCTCCTGGGGTCCAGCCAGGCCTGGCCCAGGATGGCAGAACAAAGAACTTCCTCTGAGAGAGGGTGTGACACCCTCTCCCTTTGGAAAATGGTGTGAAGGCAGGGGAGGAGTAGCCTCCCCCAGCCTCTGGAAATGCTTTGTTGGGCACAGATGTGCCCAATTCTGCATAAGCCAGTCTACACCGGTTCAGGGACCCCTTAGCCCCTGCTCTGGCGCGAAACTGGACAAAGGAAAGGGGAGTGACCACTCCCCTGACCTGCACCTCCCCTGGGAGGTGTCCAGAGCTCCTCCAGTGTGCTCCAGACCTCTGCCATCTTGGAAACAGAGGTGCTGCTGGCACACTGGACTGCTCTGAGTGGCCAGTGCCACCAGGTGACGTCAGAGACTCCTGCTGATAGGCTCCTTCAGGTGTTAGTAGCCTTTCCTCTCTCCTAGGTAGCCAAACCCTCTTTTCTGGCTATTTAGGGTCTCTGTCTCTGGGGAAACTTCAGATAACGAATGCATGAGCTCAGCCGAGTTCCTCTGCATCTCCCTCTTCACCTTCTGATAAGGAATCGACCGCTGACCGCGCTGGAAGCCTGCAAACCTGCAACATAGTAGCAAAGACGACTACTGCAACTCTGTAACGCTGATCCTGCCGCCTTCTCGACTGTTTTCCTGCTTGTGCATGCTGTGGGGGTAGTCTGCCTCCTCTCTGCACCAGAAGCTCCGAAGAAATCTCCCGTGGGTCGACGGAATCTTCCCCCTGCAACCGCAGGCACCAAAAAGCTGCATTTCCGGTCCCTTGGGTCTCCTCTCAGCACGACGAGCGAGGTCCCTCGAATCCAGCGACACCGTCCAAGTGACCCCCACAGTCCAGTGACTCTTCAGCCCAAGTTTGGTGGAGGTAAGTCCTTGCCTCACCTCGCTGGGCTGCATTGCTGGGAACCGCGACTTTGCAAGCTTCTCCGGCCCCTGTGCACTTCCGGCGGAAATCCTTCGTGCACAGCCAAGCCTGGGTCCACGGCACTCTAACCTGCATTGCACGACTTTCTAAGTTGGTCTCCGGCGACGTGGGACTCCTTTGTGCAACTTCGGCGAGCACCGTTTCACGCATCCTCGTAGTGCCTGTTTCTGGCACTTCTCCGGGTGCTACCTGCTTCAGTGAGGGCTCCTTGTCTTGCTCGACGTCCCCTCTCTCTGCAGGTCCAATTTGCGACCTCCTGGTCCCTCCTGGGCCCCAGCAGCGTCCAAAAACGCCAAACGCACGATTTGCGTGTAGCAAGGCTTGTTGGCGTCCATCCGGCGGGAAAACACTTCTGCACGACTCTCCAAGGCGTGGGGGATCCATCCTCCAAAGGGGAAGTCTCTAGCCCTTGTCGTTCCTGCAGTATTCACAGTTCTTCAGCCTAGTAAGAGCTTCTTTGCACCAACCGCTGGCATTTCTTGGGCATCTGCCCATCTCCGAGCTGCTTGTGACTTTTGGACTGGGTCCCCTTGTTCCACAGGTACCTTCAGACAGGAATCCATCGTTGTTGCATTGCTGATTTGTGTTTTCCTTGCATTCTCCCTCTAACACGACTATTTTGTCCTTAGGGGAACTTTGGTGCACTTTGCACTCACTTTTCAGGGTCTTGGGGAGGGTTATTTTTCTAACTCTCACTATTTTCTGATAGTCCCAGCGACCCTCTACAAGGTCACATAGGTTTGGGGTCCATTCGTGGTTCACATTCCACTTTTGGAGTATATGGTTTGTGTTGCCCCTATCCCTATGTTTCCCCATTGCATCCTATTGTAACTATACATTGTTTGCACTGTTTTCTAAGACTATACTGCATATTTTTGCTATTGTGTATATATATCTTGTGTATATTTCCTATCCTCTCACTGAGGGTACACTCTAAGATACTTTGGCATATTGTCATAAAAATAAAGTACCTTTATTTTTAGTATAACTGTGTATTGTGTTTTCTTATGATATTGTGCATATGACACTAAGTGGTACTGTAGTAGCTTCACACGTCTCCTAGTTCAGCCTGAGCTGCTTTGCTAAGCTACCATTATCTATCAGCCTAAGCTGCTAGACACCCTATACACTAATAAGGGATAACTGGGCCTGGTGCAAGGTGCAAGTACCCCTTGGTACTCACTACAAGCCAGTCCAGCCTCCTACACTAGGGAATTATAAGGGTGTTCCAGTAAGCCAATGTAAATTGGTAAAATTGGTCACTAGCCTGTTAGTGACAATTTGGAAAGAAATGAGAGAGCATAACCACTGAGGTTCTGGTTAGCAGAGCCTCAGTGAGACAGTTAGTCACTACACAGGTAACACATTTCAGGCACCCTGGGTACCTGTAGGAAAGTACCATCTTGCTGGCATGTTACCCCCATTTTTCACTGTATATATGTTGTTTTAGTTGTATGTGTCACTGGGACCCTGCCAGCCAGGGCCCCAGTGCTCATAAGTGTGCCTGAAATGTGTTACCAGAACCTCAGTGGTTATGCTCTCTCATTACTTTCAAATTGTCACTGACAGGCTAGTGACCATTTTTACCAATTTACATTGGCTTACTGGAACACCCTTATAATTCCCTAGTATATGGTACTGAGGTACCCAGGGTATTGGGGTTCCAGGAGATCCCTATGGGCTGCAGCATTTCTTTTGCCACCCATAGGGAGCTCTGACAATTCTTACACAGGCCTGCCACTGCAGCCTGAGTGAAATAACGTCCACGTTATTTCACAGCCATTTTTACACTGCACTTAAGTAACTTATAAGTCACCTATATGTCTAACCTTTACCTGGTAAAGGTTAGGTGCAAAGTTACTTAGTGTGAGGGCACCCTGGCACTAGCCAAGGTGCCCCCACATTGTTCAGAGCCAATTCACTGAACTTTGTGAGTGCGGGGACACCATTACACGCGTGCACTACATATAGGTCACTACCTATATGTAACTTCACCATGGTAACTCCGAATATGGCCATGTAACATGTCTATGATCATGGAATTGCCCCCTCTATGCCATCCTGGCATTGTTGGTACAATTCCATGATCCCAGTGGTCTGTAGCACAGACCCTGGTACTGCCAGACTGCCCTTCCTGGGGTTTCACTGCAGCTGCTGCTGCTGCCAACCCCTCAGACAGGCAGCTGCCCTCCTGGGGTCCAGCCAGGCCTGGCCCAGGATGGCAGAACAAAGAACTTCCTCTGAGAGAGGGTGTGACACCCTCTCCCTTTGGAAAATGGTGTGAAGGCAGGGGAGGAGTAGCCTCCCCCAGCCTCTGGAAATGCTTTGTTGGGCACAGATGTGCCCAATTCTGCATAAGCCAGTCTACACCGGTTCAGGGACCCCTTAGCCCCTGCTCTGGCGCGAAACTGGACAAAGGAAAGGGGAGTGACCACTCCCCTGACCTGCACCTCCCCTGGGAGGTGTCCAGAGCTCCTCCAGTGTGCTCCAGACCTCTGCCATCTTGGAAACAGAGGTGCTGCTGGCACACTGGACTGCTCTGAGTGGCCAGTGCCACCAGGTGACGTCAGAGACTCCTGCTGATAGGCTCCTTCAGGTGTTAGTAGCCTTTCCTCTCTCCTAGGTAGCCAAACCCTCTTTTCTGGCTATTTAGGGTCTCTGTCTCTGGGGAAACTTTAGATAACGAATGCATGAGCTCAGCCGAGTTCCTCTGCATCTCCCTCTTCACCTTCTGATAAGGAATCGACCGCTGACCGCGCTGGAAGCCTGCAAACAGGCAACATAGTAGCAAAGACGACTACTGCAACTCTGTAACGCTGATCCTGCCGCCTTCTCGACTGTTTTCCTGCTTGTGCATGCTGTGGGGGTAGTCTGCCTCCTCTCTGCACCAGAAGCTCCGAAGAAATCTCCTGTGGGTCGACGGAATCTTCCCCCTGCAACCGCAGGCAACAAAAAGCTGCATTACCGGTCTCTTGGGTCTCCTCTCAGCACGACGAGCGAGGTCCCTCGAATCCAGCGATGCTGTCCAAGTGACCCCCACAGTCCAGTGACTCTTCAGCCCAAGTTTGGTGGAGGTAAGTCCTTGCCTCACCTCGCTGGGCTGCATTGCTGGGAACCGCGACTTTGCAGCTACTCCGGCCCCTGTGCACTTCCGGCGGAAATCCTTTGTGCACAGCCAAGCCTGGGTCCACGGCACTCTAACCTGCATTGCACGACTTTCTAAGTTGGTCTCCGGCGACGTGGGACTCCTTTGTGCAACTTCGGCGAGCACCGTTTCACGCATCCTCGTAGTGCCTGTTTCTGGCACTTCTCCGGGTGCTACCTGCTTCAGTGAGGGCTCTTTGTCTTGCTCGACGTCCCCTCTCTCTTCAGGTCCAATTTGCGACCTCCTGGTCCCTCCTGGGCCCCAGCAGCGTCCAAAAACGCCAAACGCACGATTTGCGTCTAGCAAGGCTTGTTGGCGTCCTTCCGGCGGGAAAACATTTCTGCACGACTCTCCAAGGCGAGTGGGATCCGTCCACCAAAGGGGAAGTCTCTAGCCCTTTTCGTTCCTGCAGAAACCTCAGCTTCTTCTGTCCAGTTGAAGCTTCTTTGCACCCGCAGCTGGCATTTCCTGGGCATCTGCCCATCTCCGACTTGCTTGTGACTTTTGGACTTGGTCCCCTTGTTCCACAGGTACCCTAGATTGGAAATCCACAGTTGTTGCATTGCTGGTTTGTGTCTTTCCTGCATTATTCCTCTAACACGACTCTTTTGTCCTTAGGGGAACTTTAGTGCACTTTGCACTCACTTTTCAGGGTCTTGGGGAGGGTTATTTTGCTAACTCTCACTATTTTCTAATAGTCCCAGCGACCCTCTACAAGGTCACATAGGTTTGGGGTCCATTCGTGGTTCGCATTCCACTTCTGGAGTATATGGTTTGTGTTGCCCCTATCCCTATGTTTCCCCATTGCATCCTATTGTAACTATACATTGTTTGCACTGTTTTCTAAGACTATACTGCATATTTTTGCTATTGTGTATATATATCTTGTGTATATTTCCTATCCTCTCACTGAGGGTACACTCTAAGATACTTTGGCATATTGTCATAAAAATAAAGTACCTTTATTTTTAGTATAACTGTGTATTGTGTTTTCTTATGATATTGTGCATATGACACTAAGTGGTACTGTAGTAGCTTCACACGTCTCCTAGTTCACCCTAAGCTGCTCTGCTAAGCTACCATTATCTATCAGCCTAAGCTGCTAGACACCCTATACACTAATAAGGGATAACTGGGCCTGGTGCAAGGTGCAAGTACCCCTTGGTACTCACTACAAGCCAGTCCAGCCTCCTACAACTGTTGCCAGCAGTCCCACCACTATTACCACTACTGCTAGGGGCACTAGAGTTTGATGTATTAGTGGTGGTAGGCTCAGGGGGTTTACCTGGGCAGGACTTATCCCCTGGCCTATGGCCTTTATTTTTACACACATAGCACCAAGGCTTTTTAATGTGTGTGGGTTGTGAAGAAGATGATTTATCCCCGCCCCCTGAAGAGTGTTTAGGATTTGAAGAAGGATCTTTAGTTTTACCTTAATCCCCATGCTTATTCTGAGATTTCCCACCATCTTTCTTCTTGCCATCATTGTCACCTCCTGTAAGAGCTTTTCTGTTCACTCTTGTTCTGACACACTTGTCTGCCCTCTTTCCCAGTTCTTAGGGAGAGGTCAGATCTGAGTCTACCAAGTACTGGTGCAACAAATCAGACACACAATTGTAAAGAATATGCTCTCTCAGAATCAGATTATACAGGCTTTCATAGTCAGATACTTTACTGCCATGCAACCAACCTTCTAAGGCCTTTACTGAACAGTCAACAAAATCTGTCCAGTCTTGAGAGGACTCTTTTCTGGTGTCTCTGAACGTAATCCTGTATTGTTCAGCGGTTAAGCCAAATCCATCCAAGAGTGCATCCTTCAAAACTTAATTATTGGCATCACTTTCTCTGACAATAAGGAGCCTATCCCAACCCTTTCCAGTGAAAGATAGCCACAAGATAGCAGCCCACTGCCTTTGAGGGACCTATTGTACCATACAGGCCCTCTCAAGTGCAGCAAACCACTTATTAATGTCATCCCCCTCCTTGTAAGGGGGGACTACCTTATGCAGGTTTCTGGAATCTTGCTCTCTAACAGGATTACTATCTGAAACACTGCTGCTGCCACCATGGGGAACTAACCCCAATCTCTGTCTTTCCCTCTCTATGTCTAGGGATTCCCTGTCTAAGACCAGCTGCTGCTGTTTAAGCTTCAGTATGGTCTCTTCCAAACTCAGCTTTCTGAGTTCTCTTTACATTAAGTTATCCTCAGGGTGGGAGGCTTGGGAATGTTTGGACACAGAGCAGAGGAGATTTGGAAATTGGCAGAGAGAGACCTGTCCCTAACTGTCTGGACCCTAGTAACCTGGCTTCTAGGAGTGAAAGATGCCCTACTGATGTGAGACCCTCTAACACTACCAGTGTCACTAGGTAGCCTGCTAAGCTTTGTAAGAACCCTCCCCAACATCTTCAGGGAACTCCTCTGAGTCTGACTGGGAAGCCTCCCCTTTTTCTACCTTCTCCTGAGAGGGCCGGACTGGTTCTGGTCATCCCGTAAGAGCAGATTAAAGAGAAACTCTTTTGTTGGATTCTTACCTATGCTTAAACCTCCATCCAGGCAGAGACCCCTCAAACTCTTCTAGTTTAAACTTTCATCAGTTGCCTGAACAACTTTGAAAGTAGCCTCTATTGTAGACATGATAGAAAAAGGTTTAAGACAGAGAGAAAAAAAGTTTTAGAACTCTTGAAAGTACAGAGAAAAAACGTTTTCAAACTTTTAGAAAACTTTTGAAAGTTTTCAGAACTTTTCAGAAACTTATTTAAAAGTTTTAGAGTAGAAAAGTAAACTGTTATGGTTAAGTGTACATATACTGAACTATTTGGTATATGATTTTCTTATGAAAAGCACCAAATGACAAAGTGGTAAAGCAGTTACAAGTACTTAGCCCACCGCTGCACCACCAATGTAGGAAGCTGGCCTGGCTTATAGTGGGTAGCTTGTGGTACTTACACTCTGTGCCAGGTCCAGTTATCCCTTATTAGTAGAATATAGGTATTTCTAGCAGCTTAGGCTGATAGAAGGTAGCTATGGCAAAGCAGCTTAGGCTGAACTAGGAGACATGTAAAGCTCTTACTATACCTCTTATATCAGATAGCACAATATCATAAGTGTAGGAGGCTGGACTGGCTTGTAGTGAGTACCAAGGGGTACTTGCACCTTGCACCAGGCCCAGTTATCCCTTATTAGTGTATAGGGTGTCTAGCAGCTTAGGCTGATAGATAATGGTAGCTTAGCAGAGCAGCCTAGGCTAAACTAGGAGACGTGTGTACCACTTAGTGTCATATGCACAATATCATAAGAAAACACAATACACAGTTATACTAAAAATAAAGGTACTTTATTTTTATGACAATATGCCAAAGTATCTTAGAGTGTACCCTCAGTGAGAGGATAGGAAATATACACAAGATATATATACACAATAGCAAAAATATGCAGTATAGTCTTAGAAAACAGTGCAAACAATGTATAGTTACAATAGGATGCAATGGGGAAACATAGGGATAGGGGCAACACAAACCATATACTCCAAAAGTGGAATGCGAACCACAAATGGACCCCAAACCTATGTGACTTTGTAGAGGGTCGCTGGGACTATTAGAAAATAGTGAGAGTTAGAAAAATAACCCTCCACAAGACCCTGAAAAGTGAGTGCAAAGTGCACTAAAGTTCCCCTAAGGATAAAGAAGTCGTGTTAGAGGAATAATGCAGGAAAGACACAAACCAACAATGCAACAACGCTGGATTTCCAATCTGGGGTACCTGTGGAACAAGGGGACCAAGTCCAAAAGTCACAAGCAAGTCGGAGATGGGCAGATGCCGAGGAAATGCCAGCTGCGGGTGCAAAGAAGCTTCTACTGGACAGAAGAAGCTGCGGTTTCTGCAGGAACGCAAAGGGCTAGAGACTTCCCCTTTGGAGGACGGATCCCTCTCGCCTTGTAGAGTCATGCAGAAGTGCTTTCCCGCCAAAAGAATGCCAACAAGCCTTGCTAGCTGCAAATCATGCAGATAGCGTTTTTGGATGCTGCTGTAGCCCAGGAGGGACCAGGAGATCGCAAATTGGGCCAGGAGGTAGAGGGGACGTCGAGCAAGACAAGGAGCCCTCTTAGCAGCAGGTAGCACCCGGAGAAGTGCCAGAAACAGGCACTACGAGGATGCATGAAATGGTGCTCACCCGAAGTGGCACAAAGAAGTCCCACGTCGCCGGAGAACAACTTAGGAGGTCGTGCAATGCAGGTTAGAGTGCCGTGGACCCAGGCTGGACTGTGCACAAAGGATTTCTGCCGGAAGTGCACGGAGGCCGGAGTAGCTGCAACAGTCGCGGTTCCCAGCAATGCAGTCTAGCGAGGTGAGGCAAGGACTTACCTCCACCAAACTTGGACTGAAGAGTCACTGGACTGTGGGAGTCACTTGGACAGAGTTGCTGGATTCGAGGGACCTCGCTCGTCGTGCTGAGAGGAGACCCAAGGGACCGGTAATGCAGCTTTTTGGTGCCTGCGGTTGCAGGGGGAAGATTCCGTCGACCCACGGGACATTTCTTTGGAGCTTCTAGTGCAGAGAGGAGGCAGACTACCCCCACAGCATGCACCACCAGGAAAACAGTCGAGAAGGCGGCAGGATCAGTGTTACAGAGTTGCAGTAGTCGTCTTTGCTACTATGTTGCAGGTTTGCAGGCTTCCAGCGCGGTCAGCAGTCGATTCCTTGGCAGAAGGTGAAGAGAGAGATGCAGAGGAACTCGGATGAGCTCTTGCATTAGTTATCTAAAGTTTCCCCAGAGACAGAGACCCTAAATAGCCAGAAAAGAGGGTTTGGCTACTTAGGAGAGAGGATAGGCTAGCAACACCTGAAGGAGCCTATCACAAGGAGTCTCTGACGTCACCTGGTGGCATTGGCCACTCAGAGCAGTCCAGTGTGCTAGCAGCACCTCTGTTTCCAAGATGGCAGAGGTCTGGAGCACACTGGAGGAGCTCTGGACACCTCCCAGGGGAGGTGCAGGTCAGGGGAGTGGTCACTCCCCTTTCCTTTGTCCAGTTTCGCACCAGAGCAGGGCTAAGGGGTCCCCTGAACCTGTGTAGACTGGCTTATGCAGAATTGGGCACATCTGTGCCCAAGAAAGCATTTCCAGAGGCTGGGGGAGGCTACTCCTCCCCTGCCTTCACACCATTTTCCAAAGGGAGAGGGTGTCACACCCTCTCTCAGAGGAAGCTCTTTGTTCTGCCATCCTGGGCCAGGCCTGGCTGGACCCCAGGAGGGCAGATGCCTGTCTGAGGGGTTGGCAGCAGCAGCAGCTGCAGTGAAACCCTAGGAAGGGCAGTTTGGCAGTACCAGGGTCTGTGCTACAGACCACTGGGATCATGGGATTGTGCCAACTATGCCAGGATGGCATAGAGGGGGCAATTACATGATCATAGACATGTTACATGGCCATATTCGGAGTTACCATTGTGAAGCTACATATAGGTAGTGACCTAAATAGTGCACGCGTGTAATGGTGTCCCCGCACTCACAAAGTCAGGGAAATTGGCCCTGAACAATGTGGGGGCACCTTGGCTAGTGCCAGGGTGCCCTCACACTAAGTTACTTTGCACCTAACCTTTACCAGGTAAAGGTTAGACATATAGGTGACTTATAAGTTACTTAAGTGCAGTGTAAAATGGCTGTGAAATAACGTGGACGTTATTTCACTCAGGCTGCAGTGGCAGGCCTGTGTAAGAATTGTCAGAGCTCCCTATGGGTGGCAAAAGAAATGCTGCAGCCCATAGGGATCTCCTGGAACCCCAATACCCTGGGTACCTCAGTACCATATACTAGGGAATCATAAGGGTGTTCCAGTAAGCCAATGTAAATTGGTAAAAATGGTCACTAGCCTGTTAGTGACAATTTGGAAAGAAATGAGAGAGCATAACCACTGAGGTTCTGATTAGCAGAGCCTCAGTGTAGGAGGCTGGACTGGCTTGCAGTGAGTACCAAGGGGTACTTGCACCTTGCACCAGGCCCAGTTATCCCTTATTAGTGTATAGGGTGTCTAGCAGCTTAGGCTGATAGATAATGGTAGCTTAGCAGAGCAGCTTAGGCTGAACTAGGAGACGTGTGAAGCTACTACAGTACCACTTAGTGTCATATGCACAATATCATAAGAAAACACAATACACAGTTATACTAAAAATAAAGGTACTTTATTTTTATGACAATATGCCAAAGTATCTTAGAGTGTACCCTCAGTGAGAGGATAGGAAATATACACAAGATATATATACACAATAGCAAAAATATGCAGTATAGTCTTAGAAAACAGTGCAAACAATGTATAGTTACAATAGGATGCAAAGGGGAAACATAGGGATAGGGGCAACACAAACCATATACTCCAGAAGTGGAATGCGAACCACGAATGGACCCCAAACCTATGTGACCTTGTAGAGGGTCGCTGGGACTATTAGAAAATAGTGAGAGTTAGCAAAATAACCCTCCCCAAGACCCTGAAAAGTGAGTGCAAAGTGCACTAAAGTTCCCCTAAGGACAAAAGAGTTGTGTTAGAGGAATAATGCAGGAAAGACACAAACCAGCAATGCAACAACTGTGGATTTCCAATCTAGGGTACCTGTGGAACAAGGGGACCAAGTCCAAAAGTCACAAGCAAGTAGGAGATGGGCAGATGCCCAGGAAATGCCAGCTGCGGGTGCAAAGAAGCTTCGACTGGACAGAAGAAGCTGAGGTTTCTGCAGGAACGAAAAGGGCTAGAGACTTCCCCTTTGGTGGACGGATCCCTCTCGCCTTGGAGAGTCGTGCAGAAGTGTTTTCCTGCCGGAAAGACGCCAACAAGCCTTGCTACACGCAAATCGTGCGTTTGGCATTTTTGGACGCTGCTGGGGCCCAGGAGGGACCAGGAGGTCTCAAATTGGACCTGCAGAGAGAGGGGACGTCGAGCAAGACAAAGAGCCCTCACTGAAGCAGGTAGCACCCGGAGAAGTGCCAGAAACAGGCACTACGAGGATGCGTGAAACGGTGCTCGCCGAAGTTGCACAAAGGAGTCCCACGTCGCCGGAGACCAACTTAGAAAGTCGTGCAATGCAGGTTAGAGTGCCGTGGACCCAGGCTTGGCTGTGCACGAAGGATTTCCGCCGGAAGTGCACAGGGGCCGGAGTAGCTGCAAAGTCGCGGTTCCCAGCAATGCAGCCCAGCAAGGTGAGGCAAGGACTTACCTCCACCAAACTTGGGCTGAAGAGTCACTGGACTGTGGGGGTCACTTGGACAGCGTCGCTGGATTCGAGGGATCTCGCTCGTCGTGCTGAGAGGAGACCCAAGGGACCGGTAATGCAGCTTTTTGGTGCCTGCGGTTGCAGGGGGAAGATTCCGTCGACCCACGGGAGATTTCTTCGGAGCTTCTGGTGCAGAGAGGAGGCAGACTACCCCCACAGCATGCACAAGCAGGAAAACAGTCGAGAAGGCGGCAGGATCAGCGTTACAGAGTTGCAGTAGTCGTCTTTGCTACTATGTTGCAGGTTTGCAGGCTTCCAGCGCGGTCAGCGGTCGATTCCTTATCAGAAGGTGAAGAGAGAGATGCAGAGGAACTCGGCTGAGCTCATGCATTCGTTATCTAAAGTTTCCCCAGAGACAGAGACCCTAAATAGCCAGAAAAGAGGGTTTGGCTACCTAGGAGAGAGGAAAGGCTACTAACACCTGAAGGAGCCTATCACAAGGAGTCTCTGACGTCACCTGGTGGCACTGGCCACTCAGAGCAGTCCAGTGTGCCAGCAGCACCTCTGTTTCCAAGATGGCAGAGGTCTGGAGCACACTGGAGGAGCTCTGGACACCTCCCAGGGGCGGTGCAGGTCAGGGGAGTGGTCACTCCCCTTTCCTTTGTCCAGTTTCGCGCCAGAGCAGGGGCTAAGGGGTCCCTGAACCGGTGTAGACTGTCTTATGCAGAATTGGGCACATCTGTGCCCAACAAAGCATTTCCAGAGGCTGGGGGAGGCTACTCCTCCCCTGCCTTCACACCATTTTCCAAAGGGAGAGGGTGTCACACCCTCTCTCAGAGGAAGTTCTTTGTTCTGCCATCCTGGGCCAGGCCTGGCTGGACCCCAGGAGGGCAGCTGCCTGTCTGAGGGGTTGGCAGCAGCAGCAGCTGCAGAGAAACCCCAGGAAGGGCAGTCTGGCAGTACCAGGGTCTGTGCTACAGACCACTGGGATCATGGAATTGTACCAACAATGCCAGGATGGCATAGAGGGGGCAATTCCATGATCATAGACATGTTACATGGCCATATTCGGAGTTACCATGGTGAAGCTACATATAGGTAGTGACCTATATGTAGTGCACGCGTGTAATGGTGTCCCCGCACTCACAAAGTTCAGTGAATTGGCTCTGAACAATGTGGGGGCACCTTGGCTAGTGCCAGGGTGCCCTCACACTAAGTAACTTTGCACCTAACCTTTACCAGGTAAAGGTTAGACATATAGGTGACTTATAAGTTACTTAAGTGCAGTGTAAAATGGCTGTGAAATAACGTGGACGTTATTTCACTCAGGCTGCAGTGGCAGGCCTGTGTAAGAATTGTCAGAGCTCCCTATGGGTGGCAAAAGAAATGCTGCAGCCCATAGGGATCTCCTGGAACCCCAATACCCTGGGTACCTCAGTACCATATACTAGGGAATTATAAGGGTGTTCCAGTAAGCCAATGTAAATTGGTAAAAATGGTCACTAGCCTGTCAGTGACAATTTGGAAAGAAATGAGAGAGCATAACCACTGAGGTTCTGATTAGCAGAGCCTCAGTGAGACAGTTAGTCACTACACAGGTAACACATTCAGGCACACTTATGAGCACTGGGGCCCTGGGTTACCAGGGTCCCAGTGACACATACAACTAAAACAACATATATACAGTGAAAGATGGGGGTAACATGCCAGGCAAGATGGTACTTTCCTACACAACCCCCCCCCCCCAAACGAAGGACAATAAGACTAGCCATTACCTGATGAGTCTTCATTGTCTAAGTGGAAATATCTGGAGAGTCCATCTGCATTGGAGTGGCTACTCCCAGGTCTATGTTCCACTGTATAGTCCATTCCCTGTAGGGATATGGACCACCTCAACAATTTAGGATTTTCACCTTTCATTTGTTTTAGCCAAAGTAGAGGTTTGTGGTCTGTCTGAACAATGAAGTGAGTGCCAAACAGGTATGGCCTCAACTTCTTCAGAGCCCAGACCACAGCAAAGGCCTCCCTCTCAATGGCAGACCAACGCTTTTCTCTAGGGGTCAACCTTCTACTAATAAAAGCAACAGGTTGATCCTGGCCCTCAGAATTAAGTTGTGATAGGACTGCCCCTACTCCTAATTCAGATGCATCAGTTTGGACATAGAATTTTTTAGAGTAACAAGGGCTTTTCAGGACAGGTGCAGAGAACATGGCCTGCTTCAGCTCCTCAAAAGCTTTCTGACAGTTTGCTGTCCATAATACCTTTTTAGGCATTTTCTTGGATGTGAGGTCATTAAGAGGGGCTGCAATGGAGCCATAGTTCTTAATGAACCTCCTGTAATACCCAGTGAGGCCTAGGAAGGCTCTCACCTGAGTCTGAGTGGTAGGGGGAACCCAATCAATAATAGTTTGGATTTTCCCCTGAAGTGGTGCAATCTGTTCCCCACCAACAAGGTGTCCCAGATAAACCACCTTACCCTGCCCTATCTGGCACTTTGAAGCCTTGATAGTGAGGCCTGCCTTTTGCAGAGCCTCCAAAACTTTCCATAGGTGGACCAGGTGATCATCCCAGCTGGAGCTAAATACAGCTATATCATCCAGATATGCTGCACTGAAAGCTTCCAGCCCTTGCAGGACTGTGTTCACCAACCTCTGAAAAGTGGCAGGTGCATTTTTCAAACCAAAAGGCATTACAGTAAACTGGTAATGTCCTCCAATGGTAGAAAATGCAGTCTTAGGTTTAGCATCTTCTGACAATTTGATCTGCCAATACCCTGCAGTCAAATCAAAAGTGCTTAGATACTTGGCAGATGCCAGTGTATCTATTAGCTCATCTGCCCTGGGTATAGGGTGAGCATCAGTTTTGGTTACCAAGTTGAGACCTCTATAGTCTACACAAAACCTCATTTCCTTCTTTCCATCTTTAGAATTGGGTTTTGGTACCAGTACCACAGGAGAAGCCCATGGACTGTCAGAGTGCTCAACCACTCCTAGTTCCAACATTTTCTGAACTTCTTGCTTTATGCAGTCCCTGACATGGTCAGGCTGCCTATAGATCTTAGTAAAAGAAAGGACCTAGGCACACTATAACAATAAACTAACCATTACATTTTTAGAAATACATAAAGACTCTCGCTCGCCTCCTGGCAGACCCATTGTATCTGGAATGGGTGGCCCGACTGAAAAACTATCAGAGTATGTAGACATTTTTCTACAGTCTTTTGTCATCAATCTTCCTTCCTATATAAAGGATACCAAACACATCTTAGGTATACTTGGTGATATTACCTGGGAACAGGGCATGAAGTTAGTAACTCTGGATGTGACTTCATTGTACACCAGTATTAAGCACGATTTGGGTATGATAGCGATACGTCATTTTTTACATAATCAATCAGCTAGTCTATACCAACACACTTCGATGATTTTAGATATAATTAGGTTGATTCTGGACAACAATTTTTTTCTCTTTAAGAATAAATGGTTTCGACAAAAAAGAGGTGTTGCAATGGGATCCCGCTTTTCACCATCTTATGCGAATCTGTTTATGGGTTACCTCGAACAGAAATGGATATGGGGGCCTGAAGCAAGGACCTGGAACTCTAGTATTCTTTATTGGGGTCGATATATAGATGACTGTCTTATGATATGGACGGGGGACCTTATCCTATTGAATGAGTTTGTTAATTTCCTTAACTCGAACCAATTTAACATAAAGTTCACATGGGATTATAGTGAAACTTGTATATCCTTTTTGGATGTTGAACTTTTCATCCGCAACAACAAGATTGAAAGTCGTTTGTTTAGAAAAAGTACAGCCTGCAATTCCATACTGCATGCCAGTAGTGCACATCCGAAACACCAAATCCATTCCATTCCCTATGGTGAAATGGTACGTGCCAGAAGGAATTGTAGTATTGATAATGATTTTATTAATACCATTCAAGATATGTCTTCTAGATTTGAGCTTCGAGGTTACCCTACAGATACTGTGACCAAAGCACGCAATAGAGTAGGTCGTTTGTCCCGGACTGACACTTTGAGAAATAGGGATAAAGTATCTGATAACAAAATAAGATGTATAGTCGATTATACCCCGGCATCATCAGCCCTGCGTAACAGTATGAAGAAATATTGGCATATATTACGGGCTGATACTACTCTGAAGGGTTCACTATCTGAATCACCAATGTTCACTTACCGTAGGGGCAGAACCCTCAAAAATATTTTGTGTCCGAGCTATCCTACACGATTGCAACAAGAGAATTGGCTCTCAATCCACAGTAAGGGTTTCTTTAAGTGTGGTCGATGTGGTATGTGCAGGTTGAGCAGATCGGGGATCTCATCGTTTGAAAGTATGTCGGGTGAGAAATTTCATATTAACACCCACATAACATGTGATAGTTGTTTCGTGATTTATATGATTATTTGTAAATGTGGTCTATACTATATTGGTAGTACAATTAGACCCTTGAAAGTGAGAATTAGTGAACATTATAGGGCTTTGAAACACCTTGATGAACGCTATCCTATTGTTACACATATGAGTCAATGTTCTAGGCAGACTAAAGTACAGAACTTTGAATTCTTTGGTTTTGATTTGGTACATGCTAACTCTCGTGGTGGAAATAGAGAGTTACAATTAAGAAAGAGGGAATGCCTATGGATTCTTAAACTTAGAGCGGTGGAAACAGGACTCAATTCGAACTACGAAATGGAATATTTCTTGGATTAGTTATCTAATCAAATACATAAACTGTTGTGTTGTATTACTACTAATTATTGAACCATGGAATATGGGTTATATTTTCAAATATGTGTAGTATATAGTTATACATATTTATGATATCGTGTATTCCATTTACACTTGTATAAGATGCTATTCCCAACTTGTCTTTGTTATAAACTATATTATTTTCTTTATTATGTAGTCTATTAGTTTGTAATACCTCGCATCCTGAATTGGGAGGTGGTCACCATGACGCGGACGTGCGTTTGACTGCAGGGTGATGGATACAGCCTTTCTGATCAGTTACATTTTTTTTATATAAAATTATGTATTTCAATTATTGTTACCTTTTGTGTAAATTGCATGGTTAATTGCTGTTCGTTTATAGTTTCTCACATTAATTAGCATTTTCATTGTGTTGTTTATGGACAATATGTCGTCTATTGTCATTGTGTTAACGTATTATATATATTTGTCAATATATAGCGTCTCACTCTAAGATGGCGCCCGTGCTCTGCCGTAGGTTAGCAGTAGTGCTGATCTGTGGACGCGCTGTAATTCACATGCGCGTACCAGTTTGCTTTAATAGCGTTTACCAATGGCGGCAGCGGTAAACGCTTATCGGGCAAACGCGGGACCGAATATTCGGACTCCTGCTCTTTGAAAAACTTATGTGGGTGAGTTTGAGAGGGGCATTATTATTTCAATTAAGCCCCGTTTTGTCTGTAGTGGTGGTGACTTGAGTGCTATGTTTGATTATTTCAGGTTCATTTTAGGTTTTGAATGGATTTGCGAGCCTTATGTTTTGATGATAGTAGTTTGCGACGTACGGGTAGGTTATTTGAATATATTGCACTTTGGGTTTTTGGTGGTGCACATATAATCCTATTTTGTTTTTTATTTCGATTAACTTTTTATATGGTAAGTTTGATATTAATTACATCTTTTTTGCACAACAGTGTTCCTCTAAACGCCTATTGGTTGGTGTATTTGAATCAATTTTGAATGTCAGCGAGGTATGTTTTCTTGTATTGTTGACTTTAGGTGATGATATGGGGATACACACATTATTTGGTTGCTGGTGATAGTCACTTGTTAATATTGACAACTATTTATTGATATTCACCATTTTGCAGTCATTCGCGCTTTTTTGTGGTGTGGTTGATCACTTTCACCTTTCGGATGTGAGGTTTAATTATCAATTTGTACATATAAGATATAATTAATTACAAAGTGGTGTATATATAACTGCTATTGATGTAAATTTTGACACCATTGAGTTTTGGGAGATACCTATTTTCAGTTGTCTGTACTATGTATATGGATGTTCTTTCTTATCATTATTTTGTTTTCAATGGTAAATGTTGCTTTTTGTTATGTTTTATAGCCTTGAAAAAGTCAAAGGGAGTATACTCCCCTCGACGAAACACGTGTTGGCTGTTCTTCGCTGCTTTTCGCCATATTAAAGACGGATTGATTATGCTTATGGGATCTTTTTTGTTCTTTTTTCTATAATGTTTCTTTATCCATTATGTATTGTTGGATTGTGTATTTCTAAAAATGTAATGGTTAGTTTATTGTTATAGTGTGCCTAGGTCCTTTCTTTTACAAATTTTGTTAGCTGTGTCTTCACAGATTTTGGAGGAAGGGAAGAATCCTCTAGGGCCGGGAGCACCTAAGTTTATACTATAGGGGACAGTTGGGAGCGCTTTCTTTTCCCCTTAATTTGTTCTTCCCATTCTGTTGATTGCCTATAGATCTTACTTTTGACAGGTAAACTGTCTCCAGTATCTATAGTGTGCTCACACCAAGAAGTGGTGCCTGGCACAATGGAGAAGAGTTCTGAAAATTGTCCTAGGAGATTTATGCAATTATCTTTCTGCTCAGCAGTAAGACAATCAGCCAAAACTACACCTTCCACAAGAGCATCTTTTTCTGTGGAAGAGAAGAGATCAGGTAGAGGATCACTGTCTTCTTCCTGTCCCTCATCTGTTGCCATGAGCAGGGTGAGATCAGCCCTGTCATAGTAGGGTTTCAGGCGGTTGACATGGAGCACCCTAAGGGGACTCCTGGCAGTGCCTAAGTCAACCAAGTAGGTGACTTCACCCTTCTTTTCAACAATTGTGTGTGGACCACTCCATTTATCTTGGAGTGCTCTTGGGGCCACAGGCTCCAAGACCCACACTTTCTGCCCTGGTTGGTACTGAACCAAAACAGCCTTCTGATCATGCCATTGCTTCTGGAGCTCTTGGCTGGCCTGAAGGTTTTTACTGGCCTTTTTCATGTACTCAGCCATCCTTGATCTGAGGCCAAGTACATAATCCACAATATCCTGCTTAGGAGCTTTTAAAGGTTGTTCCCAACCCTCCTTTACAAGTGTGAGTGGACCCCTAACAGGGTGTCCAAAAAGAAGTTCAAAGGGGCTGAAGCCCACTCCTTTCTGGGGTACCTCCCTATAGGCAAAAAGGAGGCATGGTAGAAGGATATCCCATCTCCTGCGGAGTTTTTCAGGGAGTCCCATAATCATGCCTTTGAGAGTTTTATTAAATCTCTCCACCAGTCCATTTGTTTGTGGATGATAGGGTGTTGTGAACTTGTAAGTTACACCACACTCCTTCCACATGGCCTTTAAGTATGCAGACATGAAATTGCTTCCTCTGTCTGATACTACTTCCTTTGGGAAGCCCACCCTGGAAAATATTCCCAGGAGGGCCTTTGCCACTGCAGGAGCTGTAGTGGTCCTTAAAGGAATAGCTTCAGGATATCTTGTGGCATGGTCCACTACCACCAAGATAAACCTATTGCCTGAAGCAGTAGGAGGGTCAAGGGGGCCAACTATGTCAACCCCTACCCTTTCAAAGGGAACCCCAACCACAGGCAGTGGGATAAGGGGTGCCTTTGGAGTGCCACCTGTCTTGCCACTGGCTTGACAGGTTTCACAGGACTTACAAAATTATTTTGTGTCCTCAGACATCCTAGGCCAATGAAACAATGGTACCAATCTGTCCCAAGTTTTCATTTGACCCAGGTGCCCAGCTAAGGGAATGTCATGTGCCAGTGTTAGGAGGAACTTTCTGTACTCCTGAGGAATCACTAATCTCCTGGCAGCTCCAGGTTTAGGATCCCTATGCTCAGTGTACAAGAGGTTGTCCTCCCAGTAAACTCTGTGTGAGTCACTGACATCCCCATTAGCCTGTTTGACAGCTTGCTGTCTGAGACCCTCTAATGTGGGACAGGTTTGCTGTGCCACACTCAGCTCCTCTCTGGCAGGCCCCCCTTCACCCAAAAGCTCAGCAGTGTCTGCTTCCAGCTCCTCTGGTGTAGGTTCTGCACAGGGAGGGAATTCTTCTTCCTCAGAAGTAGAATCCACTGTAGAGGGAGGGATAGTAGGAAGTGGTTTGCTTCTACTAGCCCTAGCTTTAGGGAGCACTTGGTCCATTGTTCCAGGATCCAAGCTTCCCTGTCCTTTTTGCTTTTTGGCCTGAGCCCTTGTCAAAGCAAAAATATGCCCTGGGATGCCCAGCATTGCTGCATGGGCCTCCAACTCCACATCTGACCAAGCTGATGTCTCCAAATCGTTCCCTAATAGACAGTCTACAGGTAAATCTGAAGCTACCACAACTTTCTTTGGACCAGATACCCCCCCCCAGTTGAGATTTACAACAGCCATGGGGTGGCTTTGTGTTATGTTGTGAGCATCGGTTACTTGGTACTGGTGTCCAAGTATGTGTTGTTCAGGGTGCACCAGTTTCTCAATCACCATTGTGACACTGGCACCTGTGTCCCTGTAGGCCTGGACCTCAACACCATTTATTAGGGTTAGTTGCTTGTACTTCTCCAAGTTATGGGGGCAAGCAACCAAAGTGGCAAAGTCAATAGCCCCTTCAGAGACTAAAGTAGCCTCTGTGGTCTCCCTAATCAGACCAACCCCAACTAAATTACCAAAAGTGAGCCCAGCTACTCCCTTGGATTGGCTATTAGTAGGTTTGCTCCCACCACCACTGCTATTAGTAGGGACACTAGGTGTAGCAGTAGGGGTTGTAGTGGTAGGAGCTGTGGTGCCTTTCTTTGGACAACTGGGATCTGTTGTCCAATGGCCTTTTATTTTACATAAATAGCACCATGGTTTATTTTCCTTGTTCTGATTAAAGGAGGATTTGGGCCCACCACCCCCACCAGAGTGTTTTTGTGGGCCTGATGAAGACTCATTTTTAGATTTGTCCCCACCCTTGTCAGAAGACTTACCATCCTTCTTTTTGTTGCCATCTTTGTCACCCCCTGTATGAACTTTTCTGTTCACTCTTGTTCTGACCCATTTGTCTGCCTTCTTTCCCAATTCTTGGGGAGAGGTCAGATCAGAGTCCACCAAGTACTGGTGCAACAAATCTGACACACAATTATTAAGAATATGCTCTCTCAGGATCAAGTTATACAGGCTGTCATAATCAGTAACTTTACTGCCATGTAACCACCCCTCCAAGGCCTTCACTGCCTGGTCAATGAAATCAACCCAGTCTTGTGAAGACTCCTTTTTGGTATCTCTGAACTTTATCCTGTACTGTTCAGTGGTTAAGCCATAACCATCCAGGAGTGCATTCTTAAGAACTTGGAAATTATTAGCATCATTTTCTTTTACAGTAAGGAGCCTATCCCTACCTTTTCCAGTGAATGATAGCCATAGGATAGCAGCCCACTGCTTTTGAGGGACATCCTGTACAGCACAGGCCCTCTCAAGTGCAGCAAACCACTTGTTAATGTCATCCCCCTCCTTATAAGGGGGAACTATCTTGTGCAGATTCCTGGAATCATGCTCTTTTGCAGGATGACTATGGGGAATACTGCTGCTGCCACCATGGGTATCTAAACCCATCTTCTGTCTTTCCCTCTCTATTTCTAAAGACTGTCTATCCAAATCCAGCTGTTGCTTCTTGAGCTTCAGTCTGGTTTGCTCCACTCTCAATCTATTGAGCTCCCTTTCTAACAATCTGTCATCAGGGTGGGTGGGAGGGACATTTCTAGATACAGAGGTATGATGGGAATGAACAGAAGGAGACCTGTCCCTTACAGAGGGCACCCTAACAGCTTGGCTACCAGTATAATGTGAGAGCACACCATTAGTATGGTGTGATTCAACCTCTGTACCAACTATGCTAGACTGTCTAGTAATGGGCAGGCTGAGAAGTTTCTTTCCTGAACCTTTTCCTGGGGGAGTCCCTGGATCAGATTGAGAACCATTAGCTACTTTTTCTACAGATTGGGCACTTATGGCCTTATCCTGTACTCTAAGCATATTAATTAACAGTTCTAAAGAAGGATTCTTCCCCACACTCAAACCTCTCTCTATGCAGAGACTCCTTGCTCCTTTCCAGCTAAGGTGATCATATGCAAGTTTGGACAGTTCAACTTTTTGGCCTGTGCCAGACATTTTTAGAGAGAGTTAAAGTGATAGACAAAGAGAAAAAAGTTTTCAGAACTTTTTGGAAAGACAGAAAAAACTTTTTAAACTTTTAAGAACTTTTTGAAAGTTTAGAAGTACTTTTCAGCACTTAGAAAAGAGTGAAAAGAGGAAATGCAAAACTTATTGGCTATGTGTATATACACTGACCTTGTTTTGAATATTTTTCTCTTATGAAAAGTACAATGACAAGAGTGGTAAGTAGTCTCAAAGCACTTATCCCACCGCTGCACAACCAATGTAGGAGGCTGGACTGGCTTGTAGTGAGTACCAAGGGGTGCTTGCACCTTGCACCAGGCCCAGTTATCCCTTATTAGTGTATAGGGTGTCTAGCAGCTTAGGCTGATAGATAATGGTAGCTTAGCAGAGCAGCTTAGGCTGAACTAGGAGACGTGTGAAGCTACTACAGTACCACTTAGTGTCATATGCACAATATCATAAGAAAACACAATACACAGTTATACTAAAAATAAAGGTACTTTATTTTTATGACAATATGCCAAAGTATCTTAGAGTGTACCCTCAGTGAGAGGATAGGAAATATACACAAGATATATATACACAATAGCAAAAATATGCAGTATAGTCTTAGAAAACAGTGCAAACAATGTATAGTTACAATAGGATGCAAAGGGGAAACATAGGGATAGGGGCAACACAAACCATATACTCCAGAAGTGGAATGCGAACCACGAATGGACCCCAAACCTATGTGACCTTGTAGAGGGTCGCTGGGACTATTAGAAAATAGTGAGAGTTAGCAAAATAACCCTCCCCAAGACCCTGAAAAGTGAGTGCAAAGTGCACTAAAGTTCCCCTAAGGACAAAAGAGTCGTGTTAGACGAATAATGCAGGAAAGACACAAACCAGCAATGCAACAACTGTGGATTTCCAATCTAGGGTACCTGTGGAACAAGGGGACCAAGTCCAAAAGTCACAAGCAAGTCGGAGATGGGCAGATGCCCAGGAAATGCCAGCTGCGGGTGCAAAGAAGCTTCGACTGGACAGAAGAAGCTGAGGTTTCTGCAGGAACGAAAAGGGCTAGAGACTTCCCCTTTGGTGGACGGATCCCACTCGCCTTGCAGAGTCGTGCAGAAGTGTTTTCCCGCCGGAAGGAAGCCAACAAGCCTTGCTACACGCAAATCGTGCGTTTGGCGTTTTTGGACGCTGCTGGGGCCCAGGAGGGACCCGGAGGTCGCAAATTGGACCTGCAGAGAGAGGGGACGTCGAGCAAGACAAAGAGCCCTCACTGAAGCAGGTAGCACCCGGAGAAGTGCCAGAAACAGGCACTACGAGGATGCGTGAAACAGTGCTCGCCGAAGTTGCACAAAGGAGTCCCACGTCGCCGGAGACCAACTTAGAAAGTCGTGCAATGCAGGTTAGAGTGCCGTGGACCCAGGCTTGGCTGTGCACGAAGGATTTCCACCGGAAGTGCACAGGGGCCGGAGTAGCTGCAAAGTCGCGGTTCCCAGCAATGCAGCCCAGCAAGGTGAGGCAAGGACTTACCTCCACCAAACTTGGGCTGAAGAGTCACTGGACTGTGGGGGTCACTTGGACAGCGTCGCTGGATTCGAGGGACCTCGCTCGTCGTGCTGAGAGGAGACCCAAGGGACCGGTAATGCAGCTTTTTGGTGCCTGCGGTTGCAGGGGGAAGATTCCGTCGACCCACGGGAGATTTCTTCGGAGCTTCTGGTGCAGAGAGGAGGCAGACTACCCCCACAGCATGCACAAGCAGGAAAACAGTCGAGAAGGCGGCAGGATCAGCGTTACAGAGTTGCAGTAGTCGTCTTTGCTACTATGTTGCAGGTTTGCAGGCTTCCAGCGCGGTCAGCGGTCGATTCCTTATCAGAAGGTGAAGAGAGAGATGCAGAGGAACTCGGCTGAGCTCATGCATTCGTTATCTAAAGTTTCCCCAGAGACAGAGACCCTAAATAGCCAGAAAAGAGGGTTTGGCTACCTAGGAGAGAGGAAAGGCTACTAACACCTGAAGGAGCCTATCACAAGGAGTCTCTGACGTCACCTGGTGGCACTGGCCACTCAGAGCAGTCCAGTGTGCCAGCAGCACCTCTGTTTCCAAGATGGCAGAGGTCTGGAGCACACTGGAGGAGCTCTGGACACCTCCCAGGGGAGGTGCAGGTCAGGGGAGTGGTCACTCCCCTTTCCTTTGTCCAGTTTCGCGCCAGAGCAGGGGCTAAGGGGTCCCTGAACCGGTGTAGACTGGCTTATGCAGAATTGGGCACATCTGTGCCCAACAAAGCATTTCCAGAGGCTGGGGGAGGCTACTCCTCCCCTGCCTTCACACCATTTTCCAAAGGGAGAGGGTGTCACACCCTCTCTCAGAGGAAGTTCTTTGTTCTGCCATCCTGGGCCAGGCCTGGCTGGACCCCAGGAGGGCAGCTGCCTGTCTGAGGGGTTGGCAGCAGCAGCAGCTGCAGAGAAACCCCAGGAAGGGCAGTCTGGCAGTACCAGGGTCTGTGCTACAGACCACTGGGATCATGGAATTGTACCAACAATGCCAGGATGGCATAGAGGGGGCAATTCCATGATCATAGACATGTTACATGGCCATATTCGGAGTTACCATGGTGAAGCTACATATAGGTAGTGACCTATATGTAGTGCACGCGTGTAATGGTGTCCCCGCACTCACAAAGTTCAGTGAATTGGCTCTGAACAATGTGGGGGCACCTTGGCTAGTGCCAGGGTGCCCTCACACTAAGTAACTTTGCACCTAACCTTTACCAGGTAAAGGTTAGACATATAGGTGACTTATAAGTTACTTAAGTGCAGTGTAAAATGGCTGTGAAATAACGTGGACGTTATTTCACTCAGGCTGCAGTGGCAGGCCTGTGTAAGAATTGTCAGAGCTCCCTATGGGTGGCAAAAGAAATGCTGCAGCCCATAGGGATCTCCTGGAACCCCAATACCCTGGGTACCTCAGTACCATATACTAGGGAATTATAAGGGTGTTCCAGTAAGCCAATGTAAATTGGTAAAAATGGTCACTAGCCTGTCAGTGACAATTTGGAAAGAAATGAGAGAGCATAACCACTGAGGTTCTGATTAGCAGAGCCTCAGTGAGACAGTTAGTCACTACACAGGTAACACATTCAGGCACACTTATGAGCACTGGGGCCCTGGGTTACCAGGGTCCCAGTGACACATACAACTAAAACAACATATATACAGTGAAAGATGGGGGTAACATGCCAGGCAAGATGGTACTTTCCTACACAACCCCCCCCCCCAAACGAAGGACAATAAGACTAGCCATGACCTGATGAGTCTTCATTGTCTAAGTGGAAATATCTGGAGAGTCCATCTGCATTGGAGTGGCTACTCCCAGGTCTATGTTCCACTGTATAGTCCATTCCCTGTAGGGATATGGACCACCTCAACAATTTAGGATTTTCACCTTTCATTTGTTTTAGCCAAAGTAGAGGTTTGTAGTCTGTCTGAACAATGAAGTGAGTGCCAAACAGGTATGGCCTCAACTTCTTCAGAGCCCAGACCACAGCAAAGGCCTCCCTCTCTATGGCAGACCAACGCTTTTCTCTAGGGGTCAACCTCCTACTAATAAAAGCAACAGGTTGATCCTGGCCCTCAGAATTAAGTTGTGATAGGACTGCCCCTACTCCTAATTCAGACGCATCAGTTTGGACATAGAATTTTTTAGAGTAACAAGGGCTTTTCAGGACAGGTGCAGAGCACATGGCCTGCTTCAGCTCCTCAAAAGCTTTCTGACAGTTTGCTGTCCATAATACCTTTTTAGGCATTTTCTTGGATGTGAGGTCATTAAGAGGGGCTGCAATGGAGCCATAGTTCTTAAAGAACCTCCTGTAATACCCAGTGAGGCCTAGGAAGGCTCTCACCTGAGTCTGAGTGGTAGGGGGAACCCAATCAATAATTGTTTGGATTTTCCCCTGAAGTGGTGCAATCTGTTCCCCACCAACAAGGTGTCCCAGATAAACCACCTTCCCCTGCCCTATCTGGCACTTTGAAGCCTTGATAGTGAGGCCTGCCTTCTGCAGGGCCTCCAAAACTTTCCATAGGTGGACCAGGTGATCATCCCAGCTGGAGCTAAAGACAGCTATATCGTCCAAATATGCTGCACTGAAAGCTTCCAGCCCTTGCAGGACTGTGTTCACCAACCTTTGAAAAGTGGCAGGTGCATTTTTCAAACCAAAAGGCATTACAGTAAACTGGTAATGTCCTCCAATGGTTGAAAATGCAGTTTTAGGTTTAGCATCTTCTGACAATTTGATCTGCCAATACCCTGCAGTCAAATCAAAAGTGCTTAGATACTTGGCAGATGCCAATGTATCTATGAGCTCATCTGCCCTGGGTATAGGGTGAGCATCAGTTTTGGTTACCAAGTTGAGACCTCTATAGTCTACACAAAACCGCATTTCCTTCTTTCCATCTTTGGAATGGGGTTTTGGTACAAGTACCACAGGAGAAGCCCATGGACTTTCAGAGTGTTCAAACACTCCTAGTTCTAACATTTTCTGCACCTCTTGCTTTATGCTGTCCCTGACATGGTCAGGCTGCCTATAGATCTTACTTTTGACAGGTAAACTGTCTCCAGTATCTATAGTGTGCTCACACCAAGAAGTGGTACCTGGCACAGTAGAGAAGAGTTCAGAGAATTGATCTAGGAGATTTATGCAATGGTCTTTCTGCTCAGCAGTAAGACTATCAGCCAAAACTACACCTTCCACAAGAGCATCTTGTTCTGTGGAAGAGAAGAGATCAGGTAGAGGATCACTGTCTTCTTCCTGTCCCTCATCAGTTGCCATGAGCAGGGTGAGATCAGCCCTGTCATAGTAGGGTTTCAGGCGGTTGACATGGAGCACCCTAAGTGGACTCCTGGCAGTGCCTAAGTCAACTAAATAGGTGACTTCTCCCTTCTTTTCAACCATTGTGTGGGGTCCACTCCATTTATCTTGGAGTGCTCTTGGGGCCACAGGCTCCAAGACCCACACTTTCCGCCCTGGTTGGTACTGAACCAAAACAGCCTTCTGATCATGCCATTGCTTCTGGAGCTCTTGGCTGGCCTGAAGGTTTTTGCTGGCCTTTTTCATGTACTCAGCCATCCTTGATCTGAGGCCAAGTACATAATCCACAATATCCTGCTTAGGAGCTTTTAAAGGTTGTTCCCAACCCTCCTTTACAAGTGTGAGTGGACCCCTAACAGGGTGTCCAAAAAGAAGTTCAAAGGGGCTGAAGCCCACTCCTTTCTGGGGTACCTCCCTGTAGGCAAAAAGGAGGCATGGTAGAAGGATATCCCATCTCCTGCGGAGTTTTTCAGGGAGACCCATAATCATGCCTTTGAGAGTTTTATTAAAACTCTCCACCAGTCCATTTGTTTGTGGATGATAGGGTGTTGTGAACTTGTAAGTTACACCACACTCCTTCCACATGGCCTTTAAGTATGCAGACATGAAATTGCTTCCCCTGTCTGATACTACTTCCTTTGGGAAGCCCACTCTGGAAAATATTCCCAGGAGGGCCTTTGCCACTGCAGGTGCTGTAGTGGTCCTTAAAGGAATTGCTTCAGGGTATCTTGTGGCATGGTCCACTACCACCAAGATAAATCTATTGCCTGAAGCAGTAGGAGGGTCAAGGGGGCCAACTATGTCAACCCCTACCCTTTCAAAGGGAACCCCAACCACAGGCAGTGGAATAAGGGGTGCCTTTGGGGTGCCACCTGTCTTGCCACTGGCTTGACAGGTTTCACAGGACTTACAAAAATCTTTTGTGTCCTCAGACATCCTAGGCCAATGAAACAAGGGAACAAGCCTGTCCCAAGTTTTCATTTGCCCTAGATGCCCAGCTAGGGGAATGTCGTGGGCAAGAGTTAGGAGGAACTTTCTGTAATCCTGAGGAATCACTAATCTCCTGGCAGCTCCAGGTTTAGGATCCCTATGCTCAGTGTACAAGAGGTTGTCCTCCCAGTAAACTCTGTGAGAGTCACTGACATCCCCATTAGCCTGTTTGACAGCTTGCTGTCTGATACCCTCTAATGTGGGACAGGTTTGCTGTGCCACACTCAGCTCCTCCCTGGCAGGCCCCCCTTTACCCAAAAGCTCAGCAGTATCTGCTTCCAGCTCCTCTGGTGTAGGTTCTGCACAAGGAGGGAATTCTTCTTCTTCAGAAGTAGAATCCACTGTAGAGGGAGGGATAGTAGGAAGTGGTTTGCTTCTACAAGCCCTAGCTTTAGGGAGCACTTGGTTCATTGTTCCAGGATCCAAGCTTCCCTGTCCTTTTTGCTTTTTGGCCTGAGCCCTTGTCAAAGCAAAAATATGCCCTGGGATGCCCAGCATTGCTGCATGGGCCTCCAACTCCACATCTGACCAAGCTGATGTCTTCAAATTATTTCCTAGTAGACAGTCTACAGGTAAATCTGTGGCTACCACAACTTTCTTTGGAACAGTAACCCCCCCCCCAGTTGAGATTAACAACAGCCATGGGGTGGCTAAGTGTGTTGTTGTGAGCATCGGTTACTTGGTACTGGTGACCAAGTAGGTGTTGTTCAGGGTGGACCAGTTTCTCTATGACCATAGTCACACTGGCTCCAGTGTCCCTGTAGGCCTGAACCTCAACACCATTTATTAGGGGTAGCTGCTTGTACTTATCCATATTAAGGGGACAAGCAACTAAGGTGGCTAAATCAATAGCACCCTCAGAGACTAACACAGCCTCTGTGGCCTCCCTAACAAGGCCAACCCCAACTAAGTTACCAATAGTGAGCCCAGCTACTCCCTTGGATTGGCTATTAGTAGGTTTGCTCCCACCACCACTGCTATTAGTAGGGACACTAGGGGTAGCAGTAGGGGTTGTAGTGGTAGGAGCATTGGTGCTTTTCTTTGGACAACTGGGATCTGTTGTCCAATGGCCTTTTATTTTACATAAATAGCACCATGGTTTCTTTTCCTTGTTCTGATTAAAGGAGGATTTGGGCCCACCACCCCCACCAGAGTGTTTTTGTGGGCCTGATGAAGACTCATTTTTAGATTTGTCCCCACCTTTGTCAGAAGACTTACCATCCTTCTTTTTGTTGCCATCTTTGTCACCCCCTGTATGAACTTTTCTGTTCACTCTTGTTCTGACCCATTTGTCTGCCTTCTTTCCCAATTCTTGGGGAGAGGTCAGATCAGAGTCCACCAAGTACTGGTGCAACAAATCAGACACACAATTATTAAGAATATGCTCTCTCAGGATTAAGTTATACAGGCTGTCATAATCAGTAACTTTACTGCCATGTAACCACCCCTCCAAGGCCTTCACTGAATGGTCAATGAAATCAACCCAGTCTTGTGAAGACTCCTTTTTGGTCTCTCTGAACTTTATCCTGTATTGTTCAGTGGTTAAGCCATAACCATCCAGGAGTGCATTCTTAAGAACTTGGAAATTATTGGCATCATTTTCTTTCACAGTAAGGAGCCTATCCCTACCTTTTCCACTAAATGATAGCCATAGGATAGCAGCCCACTGCCTTTGAGGGACATCCTGTACAACACAGGCCCTCTCAAGTGCAGCAAACCACTTGTTAATGTCATCCCCCTCCTTATAAGGGGGAACTATCTTGTGCAGATTCCTGGAATCATGCTCTTTTGCAGGATGACTATGGGGAATACTGCTGCTGCCACCATGGGTATCTAATCCCAACTTCTGTCTTTCCTTCTCTAGTTCAAAAGACTGTCTATCCAAATCCAGCTGTTGCTTTTTAAGCTTCAGTCTGGTTTGTTCCACCCTCAACTTATTGAGTTCCCTTTCTAACAATCTGTCATCAGGGTTGGTGGGAGGGACATTTCTAGATACAGAGGTATGATGGGAATGAACAGAAGGAGACCTGTCCCTTACAGAAGCCACCCTAACAGCTTGGCTAACAGAAACATCACTACCAGTGTGGTGAGAATAAATGCTTTTGCTATGATGTGAGACAACACTATTTGTATGGTGTGGCTCATCATCATTACCAACTATGCTAGACTGTCTAGTAATGGGCAGGCTAGGAAGTTTCTTTCCTGAATCTTTTCCTGGGGGAGTCCCTGAATCAGATTGGGAACTATTAGGTACTTTTTCAACAGATGGGGCACTTATAGCCTTATCTTGTTCTCTAAGCATGTTAAGTAACAATTCCAAGGAAGGATTCTTCCCTACACTCAAACCTCTCTCTATGCAGAGACTCCTTGCTCCTTTCCAGCTAAGGTGGTCATATGCAAGTTTGGACAGATCAACATTTTGGCCTGTGCCAGACATTTTTAGAGAGAGTTAAAGTGATAGAAAAAGAGAAAAAAGTTTGTCAGAGCTTTTTAGAAAGACAGAGAAAAAAAACTTTAAAAACTTTTTAGAACTTTTTAGAAAGTTAGAAGTACTTTTCAGCACTTAGAAAAGAGTGAAAAGAGGAAATGCAAAACTTTTTGGCTATGTGTATATACACTGAACTTGTTTTGTATATTTTTCTCTTATGAAAAGTACAATGACAAGAGTGGTAAGTAGTCTCAAAGCACTTATCCCACCACTGCACAACCAATGTAGGAGGCTGGACTGGCTTGTAGTGAGTACCTAGGGGTACTTGCACCTTGCACCAGGCCCAGTTATCCCTTATTAGTGTATAGGGTGTCTAGCAGCATAGGCTGATAGATAATGGTAGCTTAGCAAAGCAGCTTAGGCTGAACTAGGAAACGAGTGAAGCTACCACAGTACCACTTAGTGTCATATGCACAATATCATAAGAAAACACAATACACAGTTATACTAAAAATAAAGGTACTTTATTTTTATGACAATATGCCAAAGTATCTTAGAGTGTACCCTCAGTGAGAGGATAGGAAATATACACAAGATATATATACACAATAGCAAAAATATGCAGTATAGTCTTAGAAAACAGTGCAAACAATGTATAGTTACAATAGGATGCAATGGGGAAACATTGGGATAGGGGCAACACAAACCATATACTCCAAAAGTGGAATGCGAACCACGAATGGAAAACCTATGTGACCTTGTAGAGGGTCGCTGGGACTATTAGAAAATAGTGAGAGTTAGAAAAATAACCCTCCCCAAGACCCTGAAAAGTGAGTGCAAAGTGCACTAAAGTTCCCCTAAGGACAAAGAAGTCGTGTTAGAGGAATAATGCAGGAAAGACACAAACCAACAATGCAACAACTGTGGATTTCCAATCTAGGGTACCTGTGGAACAAGGGGACCAAGTCCAAAAGTCATAAGCAAGTCGGAGATGGGCAGATGCCCAGGAAATGCCACCTGCGGGTGCAAAGAAGCTTCTACTGGACAGAAGAAGCTGTGGTTTCTGCAGGAACGCAAAGGGCTAGAGACTTCCCCTTTGGAGGACGGATCCCTATTTCTTTGTAGAATCGTGCAGAAGTGTTTTCCCGCCGAAAGAACGCCAACAAGCCTTGCTAGCTGCAAATCGTTTGGTTAGTGTTTTTGGATGCTGCTGTGGCCCAGGAGGGACCAGGAGGTCGCAAATTGGACCAGGAGATAGAGGGGATGTCGAGCAAGACAAGGGGCCCTCTTAGCAGCAGGTAGCACCCGGAGAAGTGCCAGAAACAGGCACTATGAGGATGCATGAAACGGTGCTCATCCGAAGTTACACAAAGGAGTCCCACGTCGCCGGAGAACAACTTAGGAGGTCGTGCAATGCAGGTTAGAGTGCCGTGGACCCAGGCTGGACTGTGCACAAAGGATTTCCGCCGGAAAAGCACGGAGGCCGGAGTAGCTGCAAAAGTTGCGGTTCCCAGCAATGCAGTCTAGCGAGGTGAGGCAAGGACTTACCTCCACCAAACCTGGACTGAAGAGTCACTGGACTGTGGGGGCCACTTGGACAGAGTTGCTGGATTCGAGGGACCTCGCTCGTCGTGCTGAGAGGAGACCCAAGGGACCAGTAATGCAGCATTTTGGTGCCTGCGGTTGCAGGGGGAAGATTCCGTCGACCCATGGGAGATTTCTTCGGAGCTTCTGGTGCAGAGAGGAGGCAGACTACCCCCACGGCATGCACCACCAAGAAAACAGTCGAGAAGGCGGCAGGATCAGCGTTACAGAGTTGCAGTAGTCGTATTTGCTACTATGTTGCAGTTTTGCAGGCTTCCAGCGCGGTCAGCAGTCGATTCCTTGGTAGAAGGTGAAGAGAGAGATGCAGAGGAACTCGGCTGAGCTCTTGCATTCGTTATCTAAAGTTTCCCCAGAGACAGAGACCCTAAATAGCCAGAAAAGAGGGTTTGGCTACCTAGGAGAGAGGATAGGCTAGCAACACCTGAAGGAGCCTATCACAAGGAGTCTCTGACATCACCTGGTGGCACTGGCCACTCAGAGCAGTCCAGTGTGCCAGCAGCACCTCAGTTTCCAAGATGGCAGAGGTCTGGAGCACACTGGAGGAGCTCTGGACACCTCCCAGGGGAGGTGCAGGTCAGGGGAGTGGTCACTCCCCTTTCCTTTGTCCAGTTTCGCGCCAGAGCAGGGCTAAGGGGTCCCCTGAACCGGTGTAGACTGGCTTATGCAGAATTGGGCACATCTGTGCCCAAGAAAGCATTTCCAGAGGCTGGGGGAGGCTACTCCTCCCCTGCCTTCACACCATTTTCCAAAGGGAGAGGGTGTCACACCCTCTCTCAGAGGAATTTCTTTGTTCTGCCATCCTGGGCCAGGCCTGGCTGGACCCCAGGAGGGCAGATGCCTGTCTGAGGGGTTGGCAGCAGCAGCAGCTGCAGTGAAACCCCAGAAAGGGCAGTTTGGCAGTACCAGGGTCTGTGCTACAGACCACTGGGATCATGGAATTGTGCCAACAATGCCAGGATGGCATAGAGGGGGCAATTCCATGATCTTAGACATGTTACATGGCCATATTCGGAGTTACCATTGTGAAGCTACATATAGGTAGTGACCTATATGTAGTGCACGCGTGTAATGGTGTCCCCGCACTCACAAAGTCAGGGAAATTGGCCCTGAACAATGTGGGGGCACCTTGGCTAGTGCCAGGGTGCCCTCACACTAAGTAACTTTGCACCTAACCTTTACCAGGTAAAGGTTAGACATATAGGTGACTTTTAAGTTACTTAAGTGCAGTGTAAAATGGCTGTGAAATAACGTGGACGTTATTTCACTCAGGCTGCAGTGGCAGGCCTGTGTAAGAGTTGTCAGAGCTCCCTATGGGTGGCAAAAGAAATGCTGCAGCCCATAGGGATCTCCTGGAACCCCAATACCCTGGGTACCTCTGTACCATATACTAGGGAATTATAAGGGTGTTCCAGTAAGCCAATGTAAATTGTTAAAAATGGTCACTAGCCTGTTAGTGACAATTTGGAAAGAAATGAGAGAGCATAACCACTGAGGTTCTGATTAGCAGAGCCTCAGTGAGACAGTTAGTCACTACACAGGTAACACATTCAGGCACACTTATGAGCACTGGGGCCCTGGGTTACCAGGGTCCCAGTGACACATACAACTAAAACAACATATATACAGTGAAAAATGGGGGTAACATGCCAGGCAAGATGGTACTTTCCTACACCCTTGTAGGACTGTGTTCACCAACCTTTGAAAAGTGGCAGGTACATTTTTCAAACCAAAAGGCATTACAGTAAACTGGTAATGTCCTCCAATGGTTGAAAATGCAGTTTTAGGTTTAGCATCTTCTGACAATTTGATCTGCCAATACCCTGCAGTCAAATCAAAAGTGCTTAGATACTTGGCAGATGCCAGTGTATCTATGAGCTCATCTGCCCTGGGTATAGGGTGAGCATCAGTTTTGGTTACCAAGTTGAGACCTCTATAGTCTACACAAAACCGCATTTCCTTCTTTCCATCTTTGGAATGGGGTTTTGCTACAAGTACCACAGGAGAAGCCCATGGACTTTCAGAGTGCTCAACCACTCCTAGTTCTAACATTTTCTGCACCTCTTGCTTTATGCAGTCCCTGACATGGTCAGGCTGCCTATAGATCTTACTTTTGACAGGTAAACTGTCTCCAGTATCTATAGTGTGCTCACACCAAGAAGTGGTATCTGGCACAGTAGAGAAGAGTTCAGAGAATTGATCTAGGAGATTTATGCAATGGTCTTTCTGCTCAGCAGTAAGACAATCAGCCAAAACTACACCTTCCACAAGAGCATCTTGTTCTGTGGAAGAGAAGAGATCAGGTAGAGGATCACTGTCTTCTTCCTGTCCCTCATCAGTTGCCATGAGCAGGGTGAGATCAGCCCTGTCATAGTAGGGTTTCAGGCGGTTGACATGGAGCACCCTAAGGGGACTCCTGGCAGTGCCTAAGTCAACTAAATAGGTGACTTCTCCCTTCTTTTCAACAATTGTGTGGGGTCCACTCCATTTATCTTGGAGTGCTCTTGGGGCCACAGGCTCCAAGACCCACACTTTCTGCCCTGGTTGGTACTGAACCAAAACAGCCTTCTGATCATGCCATTGCTTCTGGAGCTCTTGGCTTGCCTGAAGGTTTTTGCTGGCCTTTTTCATGTACTCAGCCATCCTTGATCTGAGGCCAAGTACATAATCCACAATATCCTGTTTAGGAGCTTTTAAAGGTTGTTCCCAACCCTCCTTTACAAGTGTGAGTGGACCCCTAACAGGGTGTCCAAAAAGAAGTTCAAAGGGGCTGAAGCCCACTCCTTTCTGGGGTACCTCCCTGTAGGCAAAAAGGAGGCATGCTAACAGGATATCCCATCTCCTGCGGAGTTTTTCAGGGAGACCCATAATCATGCCTTTGAGAGTTTTATTAAAACTCTCCACCAGTCCATTTGTTTGTGGATGATAGGGTGTTGTGAACTTGTAAGTTACACCACACTCCTTCCACATGGCCTTTAAGTATGCAGACATGAAATTGCTTCCCCTCTCTGATACTACTTCCTTTGGGAAGCCCACTCTGGAAAATATTCCCAGGAGGGACTTTGCCACTGCAGGTGCTGTAGTGGTCCTTAAAGGAATTGCTTCAGGGTATCTTGTGGCATGGTCCACTACCACCAAGATAAACCTATTGCCTGAAGCAGTAGGAGGGTCAAGGGGGCCAACTATGTCAACCCCTACCCTTTCAAAGGGAACCCCAACCACAGGCAGTGGAATAAGGGGTGCCTTTGGGGTGCCACCTGTCTTGCCACTGGCTTGACAGGTTTCACAGGACTTACAAAAATCTTTTGTGTCCTCAGACATCCTAGGCCAATGAAACAAGGGAACAAGTCTGTCCCAAGTTTTCATTTGACCCAGGTGCCCAGCTAGGGGAATGTCGTGGGCAAGAGTTAGGAGGAACTTTCTGTACTCCTGAGGAATCACTAATCTCCTGGCAGCTCCAGGTTTAGGATCCCTATGCTCAGTGTACAAGAGGTTGTCCTCCCAGTAAACTCTGTGAGAGTCACTGACATCCCCATTAGCCTGTTTGACAGCTTGCTGTCTTAGACCCTCTAATGTTGGACAGGTTTGCTGTGCCACACTCAGCTCCTCCCTGGCAGGCCCCCCTTCACCCAAAAGCTCAGCAGTGTCTGCTTCCAGCTCCTCTGGTGTAGGTTCTGCACAGGGAGGGAATTCTTCTTCCTCAGAAGTAGAATCCACTGTAGAGGGAGGGATAGTAGGAAGTGGTTTGCTTCTACTAGCCCTAGCTTTAGGGAGCACTTGGTCCATTGTTCCAGGATCCAAGCTTCCCTGTCCTTTTTGCTTTTTAGCCTGAGCCCTGGTTAAAGCAAAAATATGCCCTGGGATGGCCAGCATTGCTGCATGGGCCTCCAACTCCACATCTGACCAAGCTGATGTCTCCAAATCATTTCCTAGTAGACAGTCTACAGGTAAATCTGTGGCTACCACAACTTTCTTTGGACCAGTAACCCCCCCCCAGTTGAGATTAACAACAGCCATGGGGTGGCTAAGTGTGTTGTTGTGAGCATCGGTTACTTGGTACTGGTGACCAAGTAGGGGTTGTTGAGGGTGGACCAGTTTCTCTATGACCATGGTCACACTGGCTCCAGTGTCCCTGTAGGCCTGAACCTCAACACCATTTATTAGGGGTAGCTGCTTGTACTTATCCATATTAAGCGGACAAGCAACTAAGGTGGCTAAATCAATAGCCCCCTCGGAGACTAACACAGCCTCTGTGGCCTCCCTAACAAGGCCAACCCCAACTAAGTTACCAATAGTGAGCCCAGCTACTCCCTTGGATTGGCTATTAGTAGGTTTGCTCCCACCACCACTGCTATTAGTAGGGACACTAGGGGTAGCAGTAGGGGTTGTAGTGGTAGGAGGCTTGGTGCTTTTCTTTGGACAACTGGGATCTGTTGTCCAATGGCCTTTTACTTTACATAAATAGCACCATGGTTTCTTTTCTTTGTTTTGATTAAAGGAGGATTTGGATCCACCACCCCCACCAGAGTGTTTTTGTGGGCCTGATGAAGACTCATTTTTAGATTTGTCCCCACCCTTGTCAGAAGACTTACCATCCTTCTTTTTGTTGCCATCTTTGTCACCCCCTGTATGAACTTTTCTGTTCACCCTTGTTCTGACCCATTTGTCTGCCTTCTTTCCCAATTCTTGGGGAGAGGTCAGATCAGAGTCCACCAAGTACTGGTGCAACAAATCAAACACACAATTATTAAGAATATGCTCTCTCAGGATCAAGTTATACAGGCTGTCATAATCAGTAACTTTACTGCCATGTAACCACCCCTCCAAGGCCTTCACTGAATGGTCAATGAAATCAACCCAGTCTTGTGAAGTGTCCTTTTTGGTTTCTCTGAACTTTATCCTGTACTGTTCAGTGGTTAAGCCATAACCATCCAGGAGTGCATTCTTAAGAACTGTAAAATTATTGGCATCACTTTCTTTCACAGTAAGGAGCCTATCCCTACCTTTTCCACTAAATGATAGCCATAGGATAGCAGCCCACTGCCTTTGAGGGACATCCTGTACAACAGAGGCCCTCTCAAGTGCAGCAAACCACTTGTTAATGTCATCCCCCTCCTTATAAGGGGGAACTATCTTGTGCAGATTCCTGGAATCATGCTCTTTTGCAGGATGACTATGGGGAATACTGCTGCTGCAACCATGGGTTTCTAAACCCAACTTCTGTGTTTCCTTCTCTAATTCTAAAGACTGTCTATCAAAATCCAGCTGTTGCTTTTTAAGCTTCAGTCTGGTTTGTTCCACCCTCAACTTATTGAGTTCCCTTTCTAACAATCTGTCATCAAGGTTGGTGGGAGGGGCATTTCTAGATACAGAGGTATGATGGGAATGAACAGAAGGAGACCTGTCCCTTATAGAGGGCACCCTAACAGCTTGGCTAACAGAAACATCAGTACCACTGTGGTGTGAATAAATGCTTTTGCTATGATGTGAGACAACACTATTTGTATGGTGTGGCTCTTCATCATTACCAACTATGCTATACTGTCTTGTAATGGGAAGGCTAAGAAGTTTCTTTCCTGAACCTTTACCTGGGGGAGTCCCTGGATCAGATTGAGAACCATTAGCTACTTTTTCAACAGATGGGGCACTTTTAGCCTTATCATGTTCTCTAAGCATGTTAAGTAACAGTTCCAAGGAAGGATTCTTCCCTACACTCAAACCTCTCTCTATGCAGAGACTCCTTGCTCCTTTCCAGCTAAGGTGATCATATGCAAGTTTGGACAGATCAACATTTTAGCCTGTGCCAGACATTTTTAGAGAGAGTTAAAGTGATAGAAAAAGAGAAAACGTTTGTCAGAGCTTTTAGAAAGACAGAGAAAAAAACTTTTAAAACTTTTTAGAACTTTTTAGAAAGTTTAGAAGTACTTTTCAGCACTTAGAAAAGAGTGAAAAGAGGAAATGCAAAACTTTTTGGCTATGTGTATATACACTGACCTTGTTTTGTATATTTTTCTCTTATGAAAAGTACAATGACAAGAGTGGTAAGTAGTCTCAAAGCACTTATCCCACCACTGCACAACCAATGTAGGAGGCTGGACTGGCTTGTAGTGAGTACCAAGGGGTACTTGCACCTTGCACCAGGCCCAGTTATCCCTTATTAGTGTATAGGGTGTCTAGCAGCTTAGGCTGATAGATAATGGTAGCTTAGCAGAGCAGCCTAGGCTGAACTACGAGACGTGTGAAGCTACTACAGTACCACTTAGTGTCATATGCACAATATCATAAGAAAACACAATACACAGTTATACTAAAAATAAAGGTACTTTATTTTTATGACAATATGCCAAAGTATCTTAGAGTGTACCCTCAGTGAGAGGATAGGAAATATACACAAGATATATATACACAATAGCAAAAATATGCAGTATAGTCTTAGAAAACAGTGCAAACAATGTATAGTTACAATAGGATGCAATGGGGAAACATAGGGATAGGGGCAACACAAACCATATACTCCAAAAGTGGAATGCGAACCACTAATGGACCCCAAACCTATGTGACCTTGTAGAGGGTCGCTGGGACTATTAGAAAATAGTGAGAGTTAGAAAAATAACCCTCCCCAAGACCCTGAAAAGTGAGTGCAAAGTGCACTAAAGTTCCCCTAAGGATAAAGAAGTCGTGTTAGAGGAATAATGCAGGAAAGACACAAACCAACAATGCAACAACGCTGGATTTCCAATCTGGGGTACCTGTGGAACAAGGGGACCAAGTCCAAAAGTCACAAGCAAGCCGGAGATGGGCAGATGTGAGAAAGTAGCCTCTTTCTAGTCTTGTTACCCCCACTTTTGGCCTGTTTGTGAGTGTATGCCAGGGTGTTTTCACTGTCTCACTGGGATCCTGCTAGCCAGGGCCCAGTGCTCATAGTGAAAACCCTATGTTTTCAGTATGTTTGTTATGTGTCACTGGGACCCTGCTAGTCAGGACCCCAGTGCTCATAAGTTTGTGGCCTATATGTGTGTGTTCCCTGTGTAGTGCCTAAATGTCTCACTGAGGCTCTGCTAACCAGAACCTCAGTGGTTATGCTCTCTCATTTATTTCAAATTGTCACTAACAGGCTAGTGACCAATTTTACCAATTTACATTGGCTTACTGGAACACCCTTATAAATCGCTAGTATATGGTACTAAGGTACCCAGGGTATTGGGGTTCCAAGAGATCCATATGGGCTGCAGCATTTCTTTTGCCACCCATAGGGAGCTCTGACAATCCTTAAACAGGCCTGCCACTGCAGCCTGAGTGAAATAACGTCCACGTTATTTCACAGCCATTTTACACTGCACTTAAGTAACTTATAAGTCACCTATATGTCTAACCTTTACCTGGTAAAGGTTAGGTGCAAAGTTACTTAGTGTGAGGGCACCCTGGCACTAGCCAAGGTGCCCCCACATTGTTCAGAGCCAATTCCCTGAACTTTGTGAGTGCGGGGACACCATTACACGCGTGCACTACATATAGGTCACTACCTATATGTAGCTTCACAATGGTAACTCCGAATATGGCCATGTAACATGTCTATGATCATGGAATTGCCCCCTCTATGCCATCCTGGCATAGTTGGCACAATCCCATGATCCCAGTGGTCTGTAGCACAGACCCTGGTACTGCCCTTCCTGGGGTTTCACTGCAGCTGCTGCTGCTGCCAACCCCTCTGACAGGCAGCTGCCCTCCTGGGGTCCAGCCAGGCCTGGCCCAGGATGGCAGAACAAAGAACTTCCTCTGAGAGAGGGTGTAACACCCTCTCCCTTTGGAAAATGGTGTGAAGGCAGGGGAGGAGTAACCTCCCCCAGCCTCTGGAAATGCTTTGTTGGGCACAGATGTGCCCAATTCTGCATAAGCCAGTCTACACCGGTTCAGGGGACCCCTTAGCCCTGCTCTGGCTCGAAACTGGACAAAGGAAAGGGGAGTGACCACTCCCCTGACCTGCACCTCCCCTGGGAGGTGTCCAGAGCTCCTCCAGTGTGCTCCAGACCTCTGCCATCTTGGAAACAGAGGTGCTGCTGGCACACTGGACTGCTCTGAGTGGCCAGTGCCACCAGGTGACGTCAGAGACTCCTTCTGATAGGCTCCTTCAGGTGTTAGTAGCCTATCCTCTCTCCTAGGTAGCCAAACCCTCTTTTCTGGCTATTTAGGGTCTCTGTCTCTGGGGAAACTTTAGATAACGAATGCAAGAGCTCATCCGAGTTCCTCTGCATCTCTCTCTTCACCTTCTGCCAAGGAATCGACTGCTGACCGCGCTGGAAGCCTGCAAAACTGCAACGTAGTAGCAAAGACGACTACTGCAACTCTGTAACGCTGATCCTGCCGCCTTCTCAACTGTTTTCCTGGTGGTGCATGCTGTGGGGGTAGTCTGCCTCCTCTCTGCACTAGAAGCTCCGAAGAAATCTCCCGTGGGTCGACGGAATCTTCCCCCTGCAACCGCAGGCACCAAAAAGCTGCATTACCGGTCCCTTGCGTCTCCTCTCAGCACGACGAGCGAGGTCCCTCGAATCCAGCAACTCTGTCCAAGTGACTCCCACAGTCCAGTGACTCTTCAGTCCAAGTTTGGTGGAGGTAAGTCCTTGCCTCAGCTCGCTAGACTGCATTGCTGGGAACCGCGACTTTTGCAGCTACTCCGGCCTCCGTGCACTTCCGGTGGAAATCCTTTGTGCACAGTCCAGCCTGGGTCCACGGCACTCTAACCTGCATTGCACGACCTCCTAAGTTGTTCTCCGGCGACGTGGGACTTCTTTGTGCGACTTCGGGTGAGCACTGTTTCACGCATCCTCGTAGTGCCTGTTTCTGGCACTTCTCCGGGAGCTACCTGCTGCTAAGTGGTCTCTTTGTCTTGCTCGACGTCCCCTCTCTCTCCTGGTCCAATTTGCGACCTCCTGGTCCCTCCTGGGCCACAGCAGTATCCAAAAACGCTAACCGCACAATTTGCAGCTAGCAAGGCTTGTTGGCGTTCTTTCAGCGGGAAAACACTTCTGCACGACTCTCCACGGCGAGAGAAATCCGTTCACCAAAGGGGAAGTCTCTAGCCCTTTTCGTTCTTGCAGAAACCTCAGCTTCTTCTGTCCAGTAGAAGCTTCTTTGCACCCGCAGCTGGCATTTCCTGGGCATCTGCCCATCTCCGACTTGCTTGTGACTTTTGGACTTGGTCCCCTTGTTCCACAGGTACCCTAGATTGGAAATCCACAGTTGTTGCATTGTTGGTTTGTGTCTTTCCTACATTATTCCTCTAACACGACTTCTTTGTCCTTAGGGGAACTTTAGTGCACTTTGCACTCACTTTTCAGGGTCTTGGGGAGGGCTAATTTTCTAACTCTCACTATTTTCTAATAGTCCCAGCGACCCTCTACAAGGTCACATAGGTTTGGGGTCCATTCGTGGTTCGCATTCCACTTTTGGAGTATATGGTTTGTGTTGCCCCTATCCCTATGTTTCCCCATTGCATCCTATTGTAACTGTACATTGTTTGCACTGTTTTCTAAGACTATACTGCATATTTTTGCTATTGTGTATATATATCTTGTGTATATTTTCTATCCTCTCACTGAGGGTACACTCTAAGATACTTTGGCATATTGTCATAAAAATAAAGTACCTTTATTTTTAGTATAACTGTGTATTGTGTTTTCTTATGATATTGTGCATATGACACTAAGTGGTACTGTAGTAGCTTCACACGTCTCCTAGTTCAGCCTAAGCTGCTCTGCTAAGCTACCATTATCTATCAGCCTAAGCTGCTAGACACCCTATACACTAATAAGGGATAACTGGGCCTGGTGCAAGGTGCAAGTACCCCTTGGTACTCACTACAAGCCAGTCCAGCCTCCTACATTGGTTGTGCAGCGGTGGGATAAGTGCTTTGAGACTACTTACCACTCTTGTCATTGTACTTTTCATAAGAGAAAAATATACAAAACAAGGTCAGTGTATATACACATAGCCAAAAAGTTTTGCATTTCCTCTTTTCACTCTTTTCTAAGTGCTGAAAAGTACTTCTAACTTTCTAAAAAGTTCTAAAAAGTTTTAAAAGTTTTTTTCTCTGTCTTTCTAAAAGCTCTGACAAACTTTTTTCTCTTTTTCTATCACTTTAACTCTCTCTAAAAATGTCTGGCACAGGCCAAAATGTTGACCTGTCTAAGATTGCATATGACCACCTTAGCTGGAAAGGAGCAAGGAGTCTCTGTATAGAGAGAGGTTTGAGTGTAGGGAAGAATCCTTCCTTGGAATTGTTACTTAACATGCTTAGAGAACAAGATAAGGCTAAAAGTGCCCCATCTGTTGAAAAAGTAGCTAATGGTTCCCAATCTGATCCAGGGACTCCCCCAGGAAAAGATTCAGGAAAGAAACTTCTCAGCCTGCCCATTACTAGACAGTCTAGCATAGTTGGTACAGAGGTTGAATCACACCATACTGATGGTGTGCTCTCACATTATACTGTTAGCCAAGCTGTTAGGGTGCCCTCTGTAAGGGACAGGTCTCCTTCTGTCCATTCTCACCATACTTCTGTTTCAAGGAATGTCCCTCCCACCCACCCTGATGACAGATTGTTAGAAAGGGAGCTCAATAGATTGAGAGTGGAACAAACCAGACTGAAGCTCAAGAAGCAACAGCTGGATTTGGATAGACAGACTTTAGAAGTAGAGAAGGAGAGACAGAAACTGGGTTTAGAAACCCATGGTGGCAGCAGCAGTATTCCCAATAGTCATCCTGCAAAAGAGCATGATTCCAGGAATCTGCACAAGATAGTTCCCCCTTATAAGGAGGGGGATGACATTAACAAGTGGTTTGCTGCACTAGAGAGGGCCTGTGTTGTACAGGATGTCCCTCAAAGGCAGTGGGCTGCTATCCTATGGCTATCATTTAGTGGAAAAGGTAGGGATAGGCTCCTTACTGTGAAAGAAAATTATGCCAATAATTTTACAGTACTTAAGAATGCACTCCTGGATGGTTATGGCTTAACCACTGAACAGTACAGGATAAAGTTCAGAGAGACCAAAAAGGAGTCTTCACAATACTGCGTTGATTTCATTGACCATTCAGTGAAGGCCTTGGAGGGGTGGTTACATGGCAGTAAAGTTACTGATTATGACAGCCTGTATAACTTGATCCTGAGAGAGCATATTCTTAATAATTGTGTGTCTGATTTGTTGCACCAGTACTTGGTGGACTCTGATCTGACCTCTCCCCAAGAATTGGGAAAGAAGGCAGACAAATGGGTCAGAACAAGGGTGAACAGAAAAGTTCATACAGGGGGTGACAAAGAGAACACTAAGAAGAAAGATGGTGAAAAATCTCAAGATAAGCAGGGGGATAAGGGTAAAACCAAAGATCCCACTTCAAATCTTAAACACTCTTCAGGGGGTGGGGATAAAACAAATTCTTCCTCTTCTTCTCAACCTACACAATTTAAAAAGCCTTAGTGCTTTGTGTGTAAAAACAGAGGCCATAGGCCAGGGGACAAGTCCTGTCCAGGTAAACCCCCTGAGCCTACCACCACTAATACATCAAGCTCTAGTGCCCCTAGCAGTAGTGGTACTAGTGGTGGGACTGCTGGCAACAGTCAAGTTAAGGGTGTAGTTGGGTTCACTTATGGGTCCATCATAGAAACTGGGGTAGTCAATCCCAAGACAGTTTCTGTCACACCTAGTGGCATTGGCCTTGCCACACTGGCTGCTTGTCCCCTTACAATGGATAAGTACAGGCAGACAGTTGCAATAAATGGTGTTGAGGCCTTGGCCTACAGGGACACAGGTGCCAGTATCACTTTGGTGACTGAAAACCTAGTGCATCCTGATCAACACATCATTGGACAACAGTATAAGATTATTGATGTCCATAACTCCACTAAGTTTCTTCCCTTAGCTATAATTCAGTTTAGTTGGGGTGGAGTTACTGGCCCTAAGCAGGTGGTGGGATCACCTAGCTTACCTGTAGACTGTCTCTTAGGTAATGACCTAGAGGCCTCAGGTTGGGCTGATGTAGAGTTTTATGCCCATGCAGCCATGCTGGGCATCCCAGAGGAATTGTTCCCTCTCATTTCTACTGAAATGAAAAAGCAAAGGAGAGAAGGCCTGAAAACTCATGATCCCTCTCCAACAACAGGTAAAAGGGGTATCACAGTATCCCCTAACCACCCTACCATTCAGGATACCATTCCTGTGGTGGGAGAAACCTCTCCTGGGCTGGCACCTGTTCCAAGGGAATCATCAGTTGGCAAAACTGTACTCCCTGAGGTAGAAGTACCTCTCTGTGGGATAACTAACATTGGTGAGAAAAAGAGCACCATTTTAGTTAACATGGAGCATCCCTCCAACCCTCCCAGAGAAACTTTAGTGCAGAAAACCTGCACTGCCTCACAACACTTAGGACAGCATCCCTGCCCTAGTGTGGAGCTCATAGGACAGCATCCCTGCCCTGCTCCAACTCAAGAGAAACAGCATCCCTGTTCTCTCTTCCAGCCATATGGACAAAGTTTTTGCCCAGCTATGGCTTTATTGAGACAGCATCCCTGTCTGGCATTTCCATCACTACAAATAGGTTCAGTGGATAATTCCCACTGCTCTAAACTAAAACTTACTGATAGAAACTCAGAAAATACATCTTCACATTGTTGCTTAGCTAAAAAACTTCAAACAGGGTGGTTTACATCCCCACAGGGAGTAACCATATAGTGGATGATAAAGGGAGTAACCAGTCTATTGCAGAGCTACTCTCTACTTATCACCACTTAGACAATAAAGTCTCAACTGGCCAAGGTTAGCCTTATTGTCCTTCGTTTGGGGGGGGGGGGGGTTGTGTGAGAAAGTAGCCTCTTTCTAGCCTTGTTACCCCCACTTTTGGCCTGTTTGTGAGTGTATGCCAGGGTGTTTTCACTGTCTCACTGGGATCCTGCTAGCCAGGGCCCAGTGCTCATAGTGAAAACCCTATGTTTTCAGTATGTTTGTTATGTGTCACTGGGACCCTGCTAGTCAGGACCCCAGTGCTCATAAGTTTGTGGCCTATATGTGTGTGTTCCCTGTGTAGTGCCTAACTGTCTCACTGAGGCTCTGCTAACCAGAACCTCAGTGGTTATGCTCTCTCATTTATTTCAAATTGTCACTAACAGGCTAGTGACCAATTTTACCAATTTACATTGGCTTACTGGAACACCCTTATAAATCCCTAGTATATGGTACTAAGGTACCCAGGGTATTGGGGTTCCAAGAGATCCATATGAGCTGCAGCATTTCTTTTGCCACCCATAGGGAGCTCTGACAATCCTTACACAGGCCTGCCACTGCAGCCTGAGTGAAATAACGTCCACGTTATTTCACAGCCATTTTACACTGCCCTTAAGTAACTTATAAGTCACCTATATGTCTAACCTTTACCTGGTAAAGGTTAGGTGCAAAGTTACTTAGTGTGAGGGCACCCTGGCACTAGCCAAGGTGCTCCCACATTGTTCAGAGCCAATTCCCTGAACTTTGTGAGTGCGGGGACACCATTACACGCGTGCACTACATATAGGTCACTACCTATATGTAGCTTCACAATGGTAACTCTGAATATGGCCATGTAACATGTCTATGATCATGGAATTGCCCCCTCTATGCCATCCTGGCATAGTTGGCACAATCCCATGATCCCAGTGGTCTGTAGCACAGACCCTGGTACTGCCAAACTGCCCTTCCTGGGGTTTCACTGCAGCTGCTGCTGCTGCCAACCCCTCAGACAGGCATCTGCCCTCCTGGGGTCCAGCCAGGCCTGGCCCAGGATGGCAGAACAAAAAACTTCCTCTGAGAGAGGGTGTAACACCCTCTCCCTTTGGAAAATGGTGTGAAGGCAGGGGAGGAGTAGCCTCCCCCAGCCTCTGGAAATGCTTTGTTGGGCACAGATGTGCCCAATTCTGCATAAGCCAGTCTACACCGGTTCAGGGGACCCCTTAGCCCTGCTCTGGCGCGAAACTGGACAAAGGAAAGGGGAGTGACCACTCCCCTGACCTGCACCTCCCCTGGGAGGTGTCCAGAGCTCCTCCAGTGTGCTCCAGACCTCTGCCATCTTGGAAACAGAGGTGCTGCTGGCACACTGGACTGCTCTGAGTGGCCAGTGCCACCAGGTGACGTCAGAGACTCCTTCTGATAGGCTCCTTCAGGTGTTAGTAGCCTATCCTCTCTCCTAGGTAGCCAAACCCTCTTTTCTGGCTATTTAGAGTCTCTGTGTCTGGGGAAACTTTAGATAACGAATGCAAGAGCTCATCCGAGTTCCTCTGCATCTCTCTCTTCACCTTCTGCCAAGGAATCGACTGCTGACCGCGCTGGAAGCCTGCAAAACTGCAACATAGTAGCAAAGACGACTACTGCAACTCTGTAACGCTGATCCTGCCGCCTTCTCGACTGTTTTCCTGGTGGTGCATGCTGTGGGGGTAGTCTGCCTCCTCTCTGCACTAGAAGCTCCGAAGAAATCTCCCGTGGGTCGACGGAATCTTCCCCCTGCAACCGCAGGCCCCAAAAAGCTGCATTACCGGTCCCTTGGGTCTCCTCTCAGCACGACGAGCGAGGTCCCTCGAATCCAGCAACTCTGTTCAAGTGACTCCCACAGTCCAGTGACTCTTCAGTCCAAGTTTGGTGGAGGTAAGTCCTTGCCTCACCTCGCTAGGCTGCATTGCTGGGAACCGCGACTTTTGCAGCTACTCCGGCCTCCGTGCACTTCCGGCGGAAATCCTTTGTGCACAGTCCAGCCTGGGTCCACGGCACTCTAACCTGCATTGCACGACCTCCTAAGTTGTTCTCCGGCGACGTGGGACTTCTTTGTGCGACTTCGGGTGAGCACTGTTTCACGCATCCTCGTAGTGCCTGTTTCTGGCACTTCTCCGGGTGCTACCTGCTGCTGAGAGGGCTCCTTGTCTTGCTCGACGTCCCCTCTCTCTCCTGGTCCAATTTGCGACCTCCTGGTCCCTCCTGGGCCACAGCAGTATCTAAAAACGCTAACTGCACGATTTGCAGCTAGCAAGGCTTGTTGGCGTTCTTTCGGCGGGAAAACACTTCTGCACGACTCTCCACGGCGAGAGGGATCCGTCCACCAAAGGAGAAGTCTCTAGCCCTTTTTGTTCTTGCAGAAACCTCAGCTTCTTCTGTCCAGTAGAAGCTTCTTTGCACCCGCAGCTGGGGACTTCCCCTTTGGAGGACGGATCCCTCTCGCCTTGTAGAGTCGTGCAGAAGTGTTTTCCCGCCGAAAGAACGCCAACAAGCCTTGCTAGCTGCAAATCGTGCGGTTAGCGTTTTTGGATGCTGCTGTGGCCCAGGAGGGACCAGGAGATCGCAAATTGGATCAGGAGGTAGAGGGGATGTCGAACAAGACAAGGAGCTCTCTTAGCAGCAGGTAGCACCCAGAGAAGTGCCAGAAACAGGCACTACGAGGATGCGTGAAACGGTGCTCACCCGAAGTCGCACAAAGAAGTCCCACGTCGCCGGAGAATAACTTAGGAGGTCGTGCAAAGCAGGTTAGAGTGCCGTGGACTCAGGCTGGACTGTGCACAAAGGATTTCCGCCGGAAGTGCACGGAGGCCAGAGTAGCTGCAAAAGTCGCGGTTCCCAGCAATGCAGTCTAGCGAGGTGAGGCAAGGACTTACATCCACCAAACGTGGACTGAAGAGTCACTGGACTGTGGGAGTCACTTGGACAGAGTTGCTGGATTCGAGGGACCTCGCTCGTCGTGCTGAGAGGAGACCCAAGGGACCGGTAATGCAGCTTTTTGGTGCCTGCGGTTGCAGGGGGAAGATTCCGTCGACCCACCGGAGATTTCTTCGGAGCTTCTACTGCAGAGAGGAGGCAGACTACCCCCACAGCATGCACCACCAGGAAAACAGTCGAGAAGGCGGCAGGATCAGCGTTACAGAGTTGCAGTAGTCGTCTTTGCTACTATGTTGCAGGTTTGCAGGCTTCCAGCGCGGTCAGCAGTCGATTCCTTGGCAGAAGGTGAAGAGAGAGATGCAGAGGAACTCGGATGAGCTCTTGCATTCGTTATCTAAAGTTTCCCCAGAGACAGAGACCCTAAATAGCCAGAAAAGAGGGTTTGGCTACTTAGGAGAGAGGATTGCATACCAACACCTGAAGGAGCCTATCACAAGGAGTCTCTGACGTCACCTGGTGGCATTGGCCACTCAGAGCAGTCCAGTGTGCTAGCAGCACCTCTGTTTCCAAGATGGCAGAGGTCTGGAGCACACTGGAGGAGCTCTGGACACCTCCCAGTGGAGGTGCAGGTCAGGGGAGTGGTCACTCCCCTTTCCTTTGTCCAGTTTCGCGCCAGAGCAGGGCTAAGGGGTCCCCTGAACCGGTGTAGACTGGCTTATGCAGAATTGGGCACATCTGTGCCCAAGAAAGCATTTCCAGAGGCTGGGGGAGGCTACTCCTCCCCTGCCTTCACACTATTTTCCAAAGGGAGAGGGTGTCACACCCTCTCTCAGAGGAAGTTCTTTGTTCTGCCATCCTGGGCCAGGCCTGGCTGGACCCCAGGAGGGCAGATGCCTGTCTGAGGGGTTGGCAGCAGCAGCAGCTGCAGTGAAACCCCAGGAAGGGCAGTTTGGCAGTACCAGGGTCTGTGCTACAGACCACTGGGATCATGGGATTGTGCCAACTATGCCAGGATGGCATAGAGGGGGCAATTCCATGATCATAGACATGTTACATGGCCATATTCGGAGTTACCATTGTGAAGCTACATATAGGTAGTGACCTATATGTAGTGCACGCTTGTAATGGTGTCCTCGCACTCACAAAGTCAGGGAAATTGGCCCTGAACAATGTGGGGGCACCTTGGCTAGGGCCAGGGTGCCCTCACACTAAGTAACTTTGCACCTAACCTTTACCAGGTAAAGCTTAGACATATAGGTGACTTATAAGTTACTTAAGTGCAGTGTAAAATGGCTGTGAAATAACGTGGACGTTATTTCACTCAGGCTGCAGTGGCAGGCCTGTGTAAGAATTGTCAGAGCTCCCTATGGGTGGCAAAAGAAATGCTGCAGCCCATAGGGATCTCCTGGAACCCCAATACCCTGGGTACCTCAGTACCATATACTAGGGAATTATAAGGGTGTTCCAGTAAGCCAATGTAAATTGGTAAAATGGTCACTAGCCTGTTAGTGACAATTTGGAAAGAAATGAGAGAGCATAACCACTGAGGTTCTGATTAGCAGAGCCTCAGTGAGACAGTTAGTCACTACACAGGTAACACATTCAGGCACACTTATGAGCACTGGGGCCCTGGGTTACCAGGGTCCCAGTGACACATACAACTAAAACAACATATATACAGTGAAAAATGGGGGTAACATGCCAGGCAAGATGGTACTTTCCTACAATAAGAAAACACAATACTCAGAGTTATTAAAAATAAAGGTACTTTCTTTTAGTGACAATATGCCAAAAGTATCTCAGAGAAAACCCTCACTTAGGAGGTAAGTAATATACACAAGTTACATGTACACAAACCCAAAACAGTTAAGTAACAGTAAGAAAAGTAATGCAAACAATGTAGAATCACAATAGGATGCAATAGGTAGACATAGGCCGAGGGGCAACACAAACCATATACTCCAAAAGTGGAATGCAAATCACGAATGGACCCCAGGCCTAAGGGAGATTGCAGAGAGTACCTGGGACTGTGAGAAAACAGTAAGGGTGTCCAAAATACCCCACCGAAGACCCTGAAAAGTAGGAGTAAAGTTACCCTACTACACCAGAAAGACACAATAGTCATGATAGGGGATTCTGCAAGAACCACAAGCACCAGCAAAACACTTAAGATGGATTCCTGGACCTGAGGACCTGTAAAGGAAGGGGACCAAGTCCAAGAGACACAAAAGTGTCCTGGGGGGCAGTAGCCCAGAAAACCCCGGATGAAGGTGCAAAAGGCTGCCACTGGGCAAAAGAAGCCAAAGATTCTGCAACAACAAAAAGGGCTAGGAACTTCTCCTTTGGATGGAAGATGTCCCACGGCGTGCTGTAGGTTGTAGGAGTGTTTCCAGGCAGGAATACTGCAAACAAGCCTTTCTAGCTGCAAGAGTTGTGGTTGAGGATTTTGGGTGCTGCTGGGGACCAGGAAGGACCAGGATGTGGCCCCTTGGAGGAGGAGACAGAGGGGGCGCTCAGCAACTTAGAGATTCCCCGCAGAAGCAGACAACACCAGCAGAAGTACCAGAGCAGGCACTTGGAAGATCTGAGAACAGCTGTCGACTCAGAGTCACAAAAGAGGGTCCCAATACGTCGGGGTCCCACGACGTCGGAGGCCAACTCAGCGGGTTGAGCACTGCAGGACTGAGTGCTGGAGACCCAGGCTAGGCTGTGCACAAAGGAATCCTTGGAGAAGTGCACAAAAGCCGGAGCAGCTGCAAATCACGTAATACACAAGTTTGCTGTTTGGCGTGGGGAGGCAAGGACTTACCTCCACCAACTTTGGAAAGGCGGGCCACTGGACTGTGGGAGACACTTGGACCCAGCTCCTGTGTTCCAGGGACCACGCTCATCAGGATGAGAGGAGACCCAGGGGACCGGTGATGCAGAAGTTTGGTGCCTGCGATAGCAGTGGGAGGATTCCGTCAACCCACGGGAGATTTCTTCTTGGCTTCCAGTGCAGGGTGAAGGCAGACAGCCCTCTGAGCATGCACCACCAGGAAACAGTCGAGAAAGCCGGCAGGATGAGGCGCTACAATGTTGCTGGTAGTCTTCTTGCTACTTTGTTGCGATTTTGCAGGCGTCCTGGAGCAGTCAGCGGTCGATCCTTCGCAGAAGTCGAAGAGGGAAGTGCAGAGGAACTCTGGTGAGCTCTTGCATTCATTATCTAAGGAATAGCCCAGAGGAGAGACCCTAAATAGCCAGAAAAGGAGGTTTGGCTACTAAGAGAGGAGGCTTGGCTACTGAAAGAGGTAAGCACCTATCAGGAGGGGTCTCTGACGTCACCTGCTGGCACTGGCCACTCAGAGCAGAACATTGTGCCCCAACACCTCTGAATCCCAGATGGCAGAGGTCTGGGACACACTGGAGGAGCTCTGGGCACCTCCCCTGGGAGGTACTGGTCAGGGGAGTGGTCACTCCCCTTTCCTTTGTCCAGTTTCGTGCCAGAGCATGGCTGGGGGATCCCTGAACCGGTGTAGACTGGCTTATGCAGAGATGGGCACCATCTGTGCCCATCAAAGCATTTCCAGAGGCTGGGGAGACTACTCCTCCCCATCTCTTCACACCTATTTCCAAAGGGAGAGGGTGTAACACCCTCTCTCAGAGGAAATCCTTTTTTCTGCCTTCCTGTCCTGGGCTGTCCAGACCCCAGGAGGGCAGAGTCCTGTCTGAGGGGTTGGCAGCAGCAGCAGCTGCAGTGGAAACCCCGGAAAGGCAGTTTGGCAGTACCCGGGTTCTGTACTCGAGACCCGGGGGATCATGGAATTGTCCCCAAAATTCCATGATCTTAGACATGTTACATGGCCATGTTCGGAGTTACCATTGTGACGCTTCACATAGGTAGTGACCTATGTGTAGTGCATGCGTGTAATGGTGTCCCCGCACTCACAAAGTTTGGGGAATTTGCCCTGAACAATGTGGGGGCACCTTAGCTAGTGCCAGAGTGCCCACAAACTAAGTAAGTTGGCACCTAACCTTCACCAAGTGAGGGTTAGACTTATAGGTGACTTGTAAGTTACTTATGTGCAGTGAAAAATGGCTGTGAAATAACGTGGACGTTATTTCAGTCAGGGTGCAGTGGCAGTCCTGTGTAAGAATTGTCTGAGCTCCCTATGGGTGGCAAAAGAAATGCTGCAGCCCATAGGGATCTCCTGGAACCCCAATACCCTGGGTCCCCGGGTACCATATACAAGGGAATTATAAGGGTGTTCCAGTGTGCCAATGAGGATTGGTAAAATTAGTCACTAGCCTGCAGTGACAATTTTAAAGTAGAGAGAGAGCATAAACACTGAGATTCTGGTTAGTATAGCCTCAGTGATACAGTTAGGCACCACACAGGGAACACATACAGGCCACAAACGTTTGAGCACGGGGGTCCTGGCTAGCAGGATCCCAGTGACACATATCAAACACACTGACAACATAGGGTTTTCACTGTGAGCACTGGGCCCTGGCTAGCAGGATCCCAGTGAGACAGTAAAAACACCATGACATATACTCACAAACAGGCCTAAAGTTGGGGTAACAAGGCTAGAAAGAGGCTACCTTCCTACCCAACCCCCCCACCCCCAAACCAAGGAAAATAAGGCTAACCTCGGCCAGTTGAGTCTTTATTGTCTAAGTGGTGATAAGTGGAGAGTAGCTCTGCAATAGATTGGTTACTCCCTTTATCATCCACTATATGGTTACCTCCCTGGGGGGATGTAAACTATCCTGTTTGAAGTGTTTTTAGCTAGCCAACAATGTGAAGTTATATTCTCAGAGTTCCTATTAGTATGTTTTAGTTTAGAGCAATGGGACTTGTCCACTGGACCTATATCAAATGATGAGAATGCCAGACAGGGATGCTGTCTCAGTAAAGCCATAGCTGGGCAAAAACGTTGTCTACATGGCTGTAAGAGAGAACAGGGATGCTGTTTCTCTTGAGTTGGAGCAGGGCAGGGATGCTGTTGTATGAGCTCCACACTGGGGCAGGGCTGCTGTCCTAAGTGTTGTGAGGCAGTGCAGGGTTGCTGCACTAAAGTTTCTATGGGTGGGTTGGAGGGATGCTCCGTGTTAACTAAAATGGTACACTTTTTCTCACCAATATCAGTTATCCCACAGAGAGGTACTTTTACCTCAGGGAGTACAGCTGTGTTAGCAGATGATTCCCTTGGTACAGGTGCCACCCCAGGAGAGGTTTCTCCTACCACAGGAATGGAATCCTGACTGGCAGGGTGGGTAGGGGATACTTTGATGCCCTTTTCACCTGTTGTTGGAGAAGGATCCTGAGTTTTCATGCCTTTTTCTCTCCTTTGCTTTTTCATTTCAGCTGCAATGAGAGGAAGCAATTCCTCAGGGATACCCAGCATGGCTGCATGGGTATTAAACTCTACTTCAGCCCAACCTGAGGCCTCTAGGTCATTACCTAAGAGACCGTCTACAGGTAAGCTAGTTGATACTACCACCTGCTTAGGGTCAGGAACTCCAACCCAACTAAACTGAATTGTAGCCAAGGGCAGGAACTTAGTGGAGTTATGGACGTCAATAATCTTGTTCTGTTGTCCAATGATGTTTTGTTCTGGAGATACTAGGTTTTCTGTCACCAAAGTGATACTGGCACCTGTGTCCCTGTAGGCCTGAGCCTCAACACCATTTATTGAAACTGTCTGCCTGTAATTATCTATTGTAAGGGGACAAGCAGCCCGTGTGGCAAGGCAAATGCCACTAGGTGTGACAGAAACTGTATTGGGACTGACTACCCCAGTTTCTATGATGGACCCATAAGTGAACCCAACTCCACCCTTATTTTGACTGTTGCCAGCAGTCCCACCACCATTACCACTTCTGCTAGGGGCACTAGAGTTTGATGTATTAGTGGTGCTAGGCTCAGGGGGTTTACCTGGGCAGGACTTATCCCCTGGCTTATGGCCTTTATTTTTACACACATAGCACCAAGGCTTTTTAATGTGTGTGGGTTGTGAAGAAGAGGAAGAAGATGATTTATCCCCATCCCCTGAAGAGTGTTTAGGATTTGAAGAAGGATCTTTAGGTTTACCTTTATCCCCATGCTTATCCTGAGATTTCCCAGCATCTTTCTTCTTGCCATCATTGTCACCTCCTGTATGAGCTTTTCTGTTCACTCTTGTTCTGACACATTTGTCTGCCCTCTTTCCCAGTTCTTAGGGAGAGGTCAGATCTGAGTCTACCAAGTACTGGTGCAACAAATCAGACACACAATTGTAAAGAATATGCTCTCTCAGGATCAGATTATACAGGCTTTCATAGTCAGATACTTTACTGCCATGCAACCAACCTTCTAAGGCCTTTACTAAACAGTCAACAAAATCTGTCCAGTGTTGAGAGGATTATTTTCTGGTGTCTCTGAACTTAATCCTGTATTGTTCAGTGGTTAAGCCAAATCCATCCAAGAGTGCATCCTTCAAAACATTGTAATTATTGGCATCACTTTCTCTGACAGTAAGGAGCCTATCCCAACCCTTTCCAGTGAAAGATAGCCACAAGATAGCAGCCCACTGCCTTTTAGGGACCAATTGTACCATACAGGCCCTCTCAAGTGCAGCAAACCACTTGTTAATGTCATCCCCCTCCTTGTAAGGGGGGACTACCTTATGCAGGTTTCTGGAATGTTGCTCTCTAACAGGATTACTATCTGAAACACTGCTGCTGCCACCATGGGGAACTAACCCCAATCTCTGTCTTTCCCTCTCTATGTCTAGGGATTCCCTGTCTAAGACCAGCTGCTGCTGTTTAAGCTTCAGTCTGGTCTCTTCCAACCTCAGCTTTCTGAGTTCCCTTTACATTAAGTTATCCTCAGGGTGGGAGGCTTGGGAATGTTTGGACACAGAGGAGATTTGGAAATTGGCAGAGAGAGACCTGTCCCTAACTGTCTGGACCCTAGTAACCTGGCCTCTAGGAGTGAAAGATGCCCAACCGATGTGAGACACTCTAACACTACCAGTGTCACTAGATAGCCTGCTAAGGGGCAGGACTTTGTAAGAACCCTCCCCAGCATCTTCAGGGAACTCCTCTGAGTCTGACTGGGAAGCCTCCCCTTTTTCTACCCTCTCCTGAGATGGGCCAGACTGGTTCTGGTCATCCTGTAAGAGCAGATTAAAGAGAAACTCTTTTGTTGGATTCTTATCTATGCTTAAACCTCTAACCAGGCAGAGACCCCTCAAACTCTTCTAGTTGAAACATTCATCAGTTGCCTGAACAACTTTGAAAATATCCTCTATTGTAGACATGATAGAAAAAGGTTTAAGACAGAGAGAGAAAATGTTTTAGAACTTTTGAAAGTACAGAGAAAAAACTTTTTCAATCTTTTAGAAAACTTTTGAAAGTTTTCAGAACTTTTCAGAAACGTATTTAAAAGTTTTAGAGTAGAAAAGTAAACTGTTATGGATAAGTGTACATATACTGAACTATTTGGTATATGATTTTCTTATGAAAAGCACCAAATGACAAAGTGGTAAAGCAGTTACAAGTACTTAGCCCACCTCTGCACCACCAATGTAGGAGGCTGGCCTGGCTTATAGTGGGTACCTTGTGGTACTTACACTCTGTGCCAGGTCCAGTTATCCCTTATTAGTAGAATAGAGGTGTTTCTAGCAGCTTAGGCTGATAGAAGGTGGCTATGGCAAAGCAGCTTAGGCTGAGCTAGGAGACATGTAAAGCTCCTACTATACCTCTTATATAAGATAGCACAATATAATAAGAAAACACAATACTCAGAGGTATTAAAAATAAAGGTACTTTCTTTTAGTGACAATATGCCAAAAGTATCTCAGAGAATACCCTCACTTAGGAGGTAAGTAATATACACAAGTTATATGTACACAAACCCAAAACAGTTAAATAACAGTAAGAAAAGTAATGCAAACAATGTAGAATCACAATAGGATGCAATAGGTAGACATAGGCCTAGGGGCAACACAAACCATATACTCCAAAAGTGGAATGCGAATCACGAATGGACCCAAGGGCTAAAGGAGATTGCAGAGAGTACCTGGGACTGTGAGAAAACAGTAAGGGTGTCCAAAATACCCCACCGAAGACCTTGAAAAGTAGGAGTAAAGTTACCCTACTACCCCAGAAAGATACAATTGTCGTGATAGGGGATTCTGCAAAAACCACAAGCACCAGCAAAACAATGAAGATGAATTCCTGGACCTGAGGACATGTAAAGGAAGGGGACCAAGTCCAAGAGTCACAAAAGTGTCCTGGGGGGCAGTAGCCCAGAAAACCCCGGATGAAGGTGCAAAAGGCTGCCTCTGGGTGAAAGAAGCCAAAGATTCTGCAACAACAAAAAGGGCTAGGAACTTCTCCTTTGGATGGAAGATGTTCCACAGCGTGATGGAGGTTGCAGAAGTGTTTCCAGGCAGGAATACTGCAAACAAGCCTTTCTAGCTGCAAGAGTCGTGGTTGAGGATTTTGGGTGCTGCTGGGGACCAGGAAGGACCAGGATGTCGCCCCTTGGAGGAGGAGACAGAGGGGGCGCTCAGCAACTTAGAGGTTCCCCACAGAAGCAGACAGCACCAGCAGAAGTACCAGAGCAGGCACTTGGAAGATCTGAGGACAGCTGTCGACTCAGAGTCACAAAAGAGGGTCCCACGACGTCGGAGGCCAACTCAGCGGGTGGAGCACTGCAGGACTGAGTGCTGAAGACCCAGGCTAGGCTGTGCACAAAGGAATCCTTGGAGAAGTGCACAAAAGCCGGAGCAGCTGCAAATCACGTAATACACAAGTTTGCTGTTTGGCGTGGGGAGGCAAGGACTTACCTCCACCAACTTTTGAAAGTCGGGTCACTGGACTGTGGGAGACACTTGGACCCAGCTCCTGTGTTCCAGGGACCACGCTCATCAGGATGAGAGGAGCCCCAGGGGACCGGTGATGCAGAAGTTTGGTGCCTGCGATAGCAGTGGGAAGATTCCGTCAACCCACGGGAGATTTCTTCTTGGCTTCCAGTGCAGGGTGAAGGCAGACAGCCCTCTGAGCATGCACCACCAGGAAACAGTCGAGAAAGCCGGCAGGATGAGGCGCTACAATGTTGCTGGTAGTCTTCTTGCTACTATGTTGCAATTTTGCAGGCATCCTGGAGCAGTCAGCGGTCGATCCTTCGCAGAAGTCGAAGAGGGAAGTGCAGAGGAACTCTGGTGAGCTCTTGCATTCATTATCTAAGGAATAGCCCAGAGGAGAGACCCTAAATAGCCAGAAAAGGAGGTTTGGCTACTAAGAGAGGAGGCTTGGCTACTAAAAGAGGTAAGCACCTATCAGGAGGGGTCTCTGACGTCACCTGCTGGCACTGGCCACTCAGAGCAGTCCATTGTGCCCCAACACCTCTGAATCCCAGATGGCAGAGGTCTGGGACACACTGGAGGAGCTCTGGGCACCTCCCCTGGGAGGTACTGGTCAGGGGAGTGGTCACTCCCCTTTCCTTTGTCCAGTTTCGCGCCAGAGCAGGGCTGGGGGATCCCTGAACCGGTGTAGACTGGCTTATGCAGAGATGGGCACCATCTGTGCCCATCAAAGCATTTCTAGAGGCTGGGGAGACTACTCCTCCCCATCCCTACACACCTATTTCCAAAGGGAGAGGGTGTAACACCCTCTCTCAGAGGAAATCCTTTTTTCTGCCTTCCTGGCCTGGGCTGCCCAGACCACAGGAGGGCAGAGTCCTGTCTGAGGGGTTGGCAGCAGCAGCAGCTGCAGTGGAAACCCCGGAAAGGCAGTTTGGCAGTACCCGGGTTCTGTACTTGAGACCCGGGGGATCATGGAATTGTCCATAAAATTCCATGATCTTAGACATGTTACATGGCCATGTTTGGAGTTACCATTGTGACGCTACACATAGGTAGTGACCTATGTGTAGTGCACGCGTGTAATGGTGTCCCGGCACTCACAAAGTTTGGGGAATTTGCCCTGAACAATGTGGGGGCACCTTAGCTAGTGCCAGAGTGCCCACACACTAAGTAACTTGGCACCTAACCTTCACCAAGTGAGGGTTAGACTTATAGGTGACTTGTAAGTTACTTATGTGCAGTGAAAAATGGCTGTGAAATAACGTGGACGTTATTTCACTCAGGCTGCAGTGGCAGTCCTGTGTAAGAATTGTCTGAGCTCCCTATGGGTGGCAAAAGAAATGCTGCAGCCCATAAGGATCTCCTGGAACCCCAATACCTAGGTATCATATACAAGGGAATTATAAGGGTGTTCCAGTGTGCCAATGAGGATTGGTAAAATTAGTCACTAGCCTGCAGTGACAATTTTAAATCAGAGAGAGAGCATAAACACTGAGGTTCTGGTTAGTAGAGTCTCAGTGATACAGTTAGGCACCACACAGGGAACACATACAGGCCACAAACGTTTGAGCACGGGGGTCCTGGCTAGCAGGATCCCAGTGACACATATCAAACACACTGACAACATAGGGTTTTCACTGTGAGCACTGGGCCCTGGCTAGCAGGATCACAGTGAGACAGTAAAAACACCATGACATATACTCACAAACAGGCCTAAAGTTGGGGTAACAAGGCTAGTAAGAGGCTACCTTCCTACCCAACACCCCACCCCCAAACGAAGGAAAATAAGGCTAACCTCAACCAGTTGAGTCTTTATTGTCTAAGTGGTAATAAGTGGAGAGTAGCTCTGCAATAGATTGGTTACTCCCTTTATCATCCACTATATGGTTACCTCCCTGTGGGGATGTAAACTACCCTTTTTGAAGTTTTTTTAGCTAGCCAACAATGTGAAGTTATATTCTCAGAGTTCCTATTAGTATGTTTTAGTTTAGAGCAATGGGACTTGTCCACCGGACCTATATCAAATGATGAGAATGCCAGACAGGGATTTTGTCTCAGGAAAGCCATAGCTTGGCAAAAACGTTGTCTACATGGCTGTAAGAGAGAACAGGGATGCTGTTTCTCTTGAGTTGGAGCAGGGCAGGGATGCTATTGTATGAGCTCCACACTAGGGCAGGGCTGCTGTCCTAAGTGTTGTGAGGCAGTGCAGGGTTGCTGCACTAAAGTTTCTCTGGGTGGGATGGAGGGATGCTCCATGTTAACTAAAATGGTACACTTTTTCTCACCAATATGAGTTATCCCACAGAGAGGTACATTTACCTCAGGGAGTACAGCTGTGTTAGCTGATGATTCCCTTGGTACAGGTGCCACCCCAGGAGAGGTTTCTCCTACCACAGGAATGGAATCCTGACTGGCAGGGTGGGTAGGGGATAATTTGATGCCCTTTTCACCTGTTGTTGGAGAAGGAGCCTGTGTTTTCATGCCTTTTTCTCTCCTTTGCTTTTTCATTTCAGCTGCAATGAGAGGAAGCAATTCCTCAGGGATACCCAGCATGGCTGCATGGGTATTAAACTCTACTTCAGCCCAACCTGAGGCCTCTAGGTCATTACCTAAGAGACCGTCTACAGGTAAGCTAGGTGATACTACCACTTGCTTAGGGCCAGTAACTCCACCCCAACTAAACTGAATTGTAGCCAAGGGCAGGAACTTAGTGGAGTTATGGACGTCAATAATCTTGTACTGTTGTCCAATGAAGTGTTGTTCAGGAGACACTAGGTTTTCAGTCACCAAAGTGATACTGGCACCTGTGTCCCTGTAGGCCTGAGCCTCAACACCATTTATTGAAACTGTCTGCCTGTACTTATCCATTGTAAGGGGACAAGCAGCCAGTGTGGCAAGGCAAATGCCACTAGGTGTGACAGAAACTGTATTGGGACTGACTACCCCAGTTTCTATGATGGACCCATAAGTGAACCCAACTACACCCTTATTTTGACTGTTGCCAGCAGTCCCACCACCATTACCACTTCTGCTAGGGGCACTAGAGTTTGATGTATTAGTGGTGGTAGGCTCAGGGGGTTTACATGGGCAGGACTTATCCCCTGGCCTATGGCCTTTATTTTTACACACATAGCACCAAGGCTTTTTAATGTGTGTGGGTTGTGAAGAAGAGGAAGAAGATGATTTATCCCCACCCCCTGAAGAGTGTTTAGGATTTGAAGAAGGATCTTTAGTTTTACCTTTATCCCCATGCGTATCCTGAGATTTCCCACCATCTTTCTTCTTGTCATCATTGTCACCTCCTGTATGAGCTTTTCTGTTCACTCTTGTTCTGGCACATTTGTCTGCCCTTTTCCCCGATTCTTGGGGAGAGGTCAGATCTGAGTCTGCCAAGTACTGGTGCAACAAATTAGACACACAATTGTAAAGAATATGCTCTCTCAAGATCAGATTATACAGGCTTTCATAGTCAGATACTTTACTGCCATGCAACCAACCTTCAAAGGCCTTTACTGAACAGTCAACAAAATCTGTCCAGTCTTGAGAGGACTCTTTTCCTGTGTCTCTGAACTTAATCCTGTATTGTTCAGTGGTTAAGCCAAATCCATCCAAGAGTGCATCCTTCAAAACATTGTAATTATTGGCATCACTTTCTCTGACAGTAAGGAGCCTATCCCAACCCTTTCCAGTGAATGATAGTCACAAGATAGCAGCCCACTGCCTTTGAGGGACCAATTGTACCATACAGGCCCTCTCAAGTGCAGCAAACCACTTGTTAATGTCACCCCCCTCCTTGTAAGGGGGGACTACCTTATGCAGGTTTCTGGAATCTTGCTCTCTAACAGGATTACTATCTGAAACACTGCTGCTGCCACCATGGGGAACTAACCCCAATCTCTGTCTTTCCCTCTCTATGTCTAGGGATTCCCTCTATAAGACCAGCTGCTGCTGTTTAAGCTTCAGTCTGGTCCCTTCCAACCTCAGCTTTCTGAGTTCCCTTTCCATTAAGTTATCCTCAGGGTGGGAGGCTTGGGAATGGTTGGACACAGAGGAGATTTGGGAATTGGCAGAGAGAGACCTGTCCCTAACTGTCTGGACCCTAGTAACCTGGCCCCTAGGAGTGAAAGATGCCCTACTGATGCGATACCCTCTAACACTACCAGTGTCACTAGGTAGCCTGCTAGGGGGCAGGACTTTGTAAGAACCCTCCCCGGCATCTTCAGGGAACTCCTCTGAGTCTGACTGGGAAGCCTCCCCTTTTTCTATCCTCTCCTGAGATGGGCCAGACTGGTTCTGATCATCCTGTAAGAGCTGAATAAAGAGAAACTCTTTTGTTGGATTCTTACCTATGCTTAAACCTCTATCCAGGCAGAGACCCCTCAAACTCTTCTAGTTTAAACTTTCATCAGTTGCCTGAACAACTTTGAAAGTAGCCTCTATTGCAGACATGATAGAAAAAGGTTTAAGACATAGAGAGAAAAAGTTTTAGAACTTTTGAAAGTACAGAGAAAAAACATTTTCAAACTTTTAGAAAACTTTTGAAAGTTTTCAGAACTTTTCAGAAACTTATTTAAAAGTTTTAGAGTAGAAAAGTAAACTATTATGGTTAAGTGTACATATATTGAACTATTTGGTATATGATTTTCTTATGAAAAGCACCAAATGACAAAGTGGTAAAGCAGTTACAAGTACTTAGCCCACCTCTGCACCACCAATGTAGGAGGCTGGCCTGGCTTATAGGGGGTACCTTGTGGTACTTACACTCTGTGGCAGGTCCAGTTATCCCTTATTAGTAGAATATAGGTGTTTCTAGCAGCTTAGGCTGATAGAAGGTAGCTATGGCAAAGCAGCTTTGGCTGAACTAGGAGACATGTAAAGCTCCTACTATACCTCTTATATCATATAGCACTATATCATAAGAAAACACAATACTCAGAGTTATTAAAAATAAAGGTACTTTCTTTTAGTGACAATGGGGGTCATTACAACCCTGGCGGACGGTGTAAAAGGTGGGGTAATACCGCAAACAGGCCGGTGGAAAAAAAAAAGGGAACTACGACCCTGGCGGTAACCGCCAACAAAGACAGCCACTTTAACACTTCGCCCGCCATGGCGGTACAGACAAACAGCGTGGCGGTCACCGCCAACAGACAGGCGGGAGACAATGTACCGCCCACACCATTAGAACACACCAATCCGCCACCTTTTCTGGGGCGGATTCACTGTGGATAAAAACACGGCAGAAACAGCTTTTGCTATGGGAAAACGCTCACCTTCTACACATCCCACGAGGAACGACGACTCCATGGACCCGGAACTCCAAATACTCCCTGCCCTTGTCTTTCTGCTCCTGTACGAACAACAGCGACGTAGGCGCAGAACATACCGGTGAGTACTGCATCTACGACACGGGGAGGCAAAAGTTAGGGGGACACCCACCAAACACCCCCACCCTCGCATAGTACAACATACACACCAATACAGTCAAAAATATCACATTAACAACCCACAATCCCCCCGGAAGAATGCAAAGACAAAGCGCGATCCGTTCAAATATTGTAATGTGCGAATATACATGTCATACAAAAATATACTGAATCATATCTCGAAATCTGACATATTTATATATACAATACAAGAAGTAGTGCAGATATGTACACAACAATGTCCATGCACCAACAGTCCAAAAATGCATGGGCGACGCCCACAATAGATACCTGACCACAATCTGAGAGAACACTGCCAGGGCATCAGATTGAAACACTACAGGCACCTCAGGGGGAAGGGAAGGGGGGGCACCTCAGCCACATGACTGCAAAGCCAGATCCACGACGGGGCTCCATGCCCATTGATGTATCCTGGGGAGTGCAAAGCCACAGTCTCCCAAGTCACTACAGTGGGTGGCTTGCCCACTGGACCATCCTGGGGAGTGCAAAACCACAGTCTCTCAAGTCACTACAGTGGGTGGCTTGCCCACTGGACCATCCTGAGGAGTGCAAAGCCACAGTCTCTCAAGTCCCTACAGTGGGTGGCTTGCCCACTGCTTAATCCTGGGGAGTGCAAAGCCACAGTCTCTCAAGTCTTTACAGTGGGTGGCTTGCCCACTGGACCATCCTGGGGAGTGCAAAGCCACAGTCTCTCAAGTCTTTACAGTGGGTGGCTTGCCCACTGTTTAATCCTGGGGAGTGCAAAGCCACAGTCTCTCAAGTCTTTACAGTGGGTGGCTTGCCCACTGGACCATCCTGGGGACTGCAAAGCCACAGTCTCTCAAGTCTTTACAATCCTGGGGAGTGCAAAGCCACAGTCTCTCAAGTCTTTACAGTGGGTGACTTGCCCACTGGACCATCCTGGGGACTGCAAAGCCACAGTCTCTCAAGTCTTTACAGTGGGTGGGTTGCCCACTGGTCCATCCTGGGGAGTGCAAAGCCACATTGACGCAAGTAGATGCAGTTCTCAACTGGTACTGGGTGGGACTGGTGCCCAGACTGGATGAGTCTCCCTGTGAAAGTTCCTGTCCTGTCACTGTCCCAGCTGCACATGGAAGAAGGATGCCTGGTGTGGCGGCCTCTTCATACCCACACGGTGTTTGCCCTGATCAGCGGTCTTCACCATGGCGGTCTTGGCCTTGTTCAGCGGTGCTTTGCCATGGCTGGCTATGGACTGTTCAGCGGTCTTCTGCCATGGCGGTCTTGGCCTTGTTCAGCGGTGCTTTGCATGGCTGGCTATGGACTGTTCAGCGGTGTTCTGCCATGGCGGTCTTGGCCTTGTTCAGCGGTGCTTTGCCATGGCTGGCTATGGACTGTTCAGCGGTGTTTTGCCATGGTGGTCTTGGCCTTGTTCAGCGGTGCTTTGCCATGGCTGGCTATTGACTGTTCAGCGGTGTTTTGCCATGGCGGTCTTGGCCTTGTTCAGTGGTGCTTTGCCATGGCTGGCTATGGACTGTTCAGCGGTCTTCACCATGGCGGTCTTGGCCTTGTTCAGAGGTGCTTTGCCATGGCTGGCTATGGACTGTTCAGCGGGCTTCACCATGGCGGTCTTGGCCTTGTTCAGCGGTGCTTTGCCATGGCGGTCTTGGCCTTGTTCAGCGGTGCTTTGCCATGGCTGGCTATGGACTGTTCAGCGGTGTTTTGCCATGGCGGTCTTGGCCTTGTTCAGCGGTGCTTTGCCATGGCTGGCTATGGACTGTTCAGCGGTCTTCACCATGGCGGTCTTGGCCTTGTTCAGCGGTGCTTTGCCATGGCTGGCTATGGACTGTTCAGCGGTCTTCACCATGGCGGTCTTGGCCTTGTTCAGAGGTGCTTTGCCATGGCTGGCTATGGACTGTTCATCGGTCTTCACCATGGCGGTCTTGGCCTTGTTCAGAGGTGCTTTGCCATGGCTGGCTATGGACTATTCATCGGTCTTCACCATGGCGGTCTTGGCCTTGTTCAGCGGTGCTTTGCCATGGCGGTCTTGGCCTTGTTCAGCGGTGCTTTGCCATGGCTGGCTATGGACTGTTCAGCGGTGTTTTGCCATGGCGGTCTTGGCCTTGCTCAGTGGTGCTTTGCCATGGCTGGCTATGGACTGTTCAGCGGTCTTCACCATGGCGGTCTTGGCCTTGTTCAGAGGTGCTTTGCCATGGCTGGCTATGGACTGTTCAGCGGTCTTCACTATGGCGGTCTTGGCCTTGTTCAGCGGTGCTTTGCCATGGCGGTCTTGGCCTTGTTCAGCGGTGCTTTGCCATGGCTGGCTATGGACTGTTCAGCGGTAGCCTGAGATGGCGGTTCAGATACTGACATTGGTGTGTGGCATGACGAACTCCACTCTGGACATTGGTGTGTGGCATGACGAACTCCACACTGGACATTGGGGTGTGGCATGACGAATTCCACACTGGACATTGGGGCGTGGCATGACGAACTCCACACTGGACATTGGTGTGTGGCATGACGAACTCCACACTGGACATTGGGGTGTGGCATGACGAACTCCACACTGGACATTGGGGTGTGGCATGACGTTCCATCATCGCCCAGCGGGACTGTGGGATCCTGGTCCCTAGTGGGCATTGACTCCGGCGGTGGTCTCCTGATCAGTAATTATACTTGGGCCCTCCTGGGCAATGACTCTGGCGGTGGTCTCCTGACCAGTAACGATACTTGGGCCCTCCTGGGCAATGACTCTGGCGGTGGTCTCCTGACCAGTAACGATACTTGGGCCCTCCTGGGCAATGACTCTGGCGGTGGTCTCTGGACCAGTAACGACGGTGCTGGCAGTTGTGTCTGGACCGCCGGAAATGATGGCGCACTTCTCCGCCGTGACACTCACAACAGGCTGGGGAGACTTCCTCAGAACCTTCCCCACCTTCTTTGGAGTTACAGCTGACTCACCAATCGCCTTCGATCCCATTTCACTTGTTGTCCCACCAGGAGTCTTGACACGGTCCAGTCGTCCACTCTCCAATTTCGGTGCCTTTACAGGGGGTGGGCTGACAGTGCCTTGGCTCCGGGTCCTTCTGCCTGCCCTGGTGGACGGTGCACTCCAAAAACCTGGAACACGCACCACTGGTACTGGAGGCTTTTTGGCTGAGGCGCTACGACAGGACTGATGAACTGGAGGGGGGGGGCAAACAGGTCAATTTGACAGAGGGACAGTTTCTGACAGACACTGGGATGGGTAGTTGGAGGGGGTCTGGGAGTGGAGGTAGAGGAGGTGGTTGTAGGAGGTGCCACTTTAGCTGTTTTGGGTGCAGGTGCAGGTACTGGAGGCTGTTGTGAGGTGGATGGATGTTGGGTGAGTGATTGCCGGCGTTTGGGTACTTTGGGAGGGGGCGTCACAGACACACTGGGAGAGGACACAGGGGACGTGTAAATGGCAGTGGAGGTGGTGAGTGCAGGTGAGCGGCTTGTGGTGCTGGGTGTCCTGGTGCGAGTCCTAGTGCCTGTAGATGTGGTGCATGCCGGTGTGTGTGTAGACGACACTGGGAGGGAGGAGGGAGAAGAGGAGGAGGGGGACACAGTGGAGACAGTGGATGTTGCTGTGTCTGTATGGGTGTGATGCTTGTGTGAGTGCCTGTGGTGTGTGTGGTGCCTATGTTTGCTTGAGCTACTTTTGGGTGTTGACTTGTGTGCCTGCTGGTCTGTAGGTGTGCTTGGGATGGGCTGGGGTACAGGGGATTGGGTCTGGGTGGAGGAGGTTGGAGGGGGGAGGCAGGACACAGGGACAATGGCTGCCATCAGTGCTTAAGCCAGAGATTGCAGGGTTCGCTGAAGGACAGCCTGACCAGAATGAATGCCTTCCAGGAATGCATTACCATGTTTCAACTCTCGTTCTACACCCTGGATGGCATTCACAATGGTAGACTGCCCAACAGTGAGTGACCTGAGGAGGTCAATGGCCTCCTCACTGAGGGCAGCAGGGGTGACTGGGGCAGGGGCTGAGGTGCCTGGGGCGAAGGTGATGCCCACCCTCCTGGGTGAGCGGGCACGGGACACACGCTGAGGGGCTGCTGGGAGGGCGGTGCTGGTAGGGGAGGTGGCGGCTGTACCTGTAGAAGTGAGGCGCACAGATGGTGCCGCCACCACAGGGGAGCTCCCATCGGCAGACGAGTCCGTGTCGCTGGTTGATGATCTGGTGGCCGACGTGAAGCTCCCCTCGCCCTCCGTCCCACTGGTGAATTCAGAGTCTGTGGTGTGGCCCTCCATGGCCATGTGGGATGCAGCTCCCTCGTGCTCCGGTGCCACTGTACCTCCGCCTGTTGATGCTGATGTACAAAAGAACAGGGAGAGCAGGAAAAAGGTGGAGACAGAAGAAAGAGAGTTTTAGTGCATGCCATACCGCTACCGTTGACGGACAAGACAGACGCAGCAGCCCCATGCATTACGCCGTGCTCCTGACCTCTGCACATGCTATTTCTGGGATATGGCCTACATGGCAATGGTAGTAATCTGCCCACATGGATGGCAAAGGGGCAACTATACATCAACTTCCCTCTGTTTTGAGCTGGGGTAGAGTGCCACATGGCCTACAAAATGGAGGGGCCTTGCCTACCTAACTCGCCCTGGCCTAGGGACACCCACAACCCACCACCCCCACCCAGACACCTCCACTGCACGCAAAGTCCATATGATGAGGTAGTACTCACCCCCTTGTGTCTGCTGTGATGTCCTTAAGCGCCCTTCCAACTCCGGGTAGGCCACCGCCAGGATCCGGAACATCAGGGGGGTCATGGTGCGACGGGCACCCCTCCCACATTGGGAGGCCATCCCCAGCTGAGCCTCCGCCGTCTTCTTGCTGCAGCGGCGAATGTCCTCCCATCTCTTACGGCAGTGGGTGCCCCGTCTCTGGTGGGCCCCCAGGGTCCGGACTTCCTTGGCGATGGCACGCCAAATGTCCCTCTTCTGGTGGGCGCTGACCTACATGACATGCACAAGGAAAGAGGACAGTCATTACCTACTGCACCGTCGTTGTGATTGGCCCCCTCCCAACTCTATCCCTGTGGCCCATTCATCCCCATGCATAACTGTTCTATGTACTCTGCCCCCTTCCCTCATCCACCCAGCCCTCTCCACCCAGGCCTAGCCCATCCAACGTGCTCCCTGTGTACTAACCTGTTGGTCTGGAGGACCGTAGAGTAGCGTGTACTGGGGGAGGACCCCATCCACAAGTTTCTCCAACTCCTGTGCAGTGAAGGCAGGGGCCCTTTCCCCAGACGCAGCAGCCATCGTCGCTTCCAGACCGAGGTCACAGCAGCACTAGCAGTGTAGGTCCTCTCCTGTCAAAGGTCAGGTATCTAGTGATTGAAGAGATAGAAAATGGTGGTGACGTCCGCGGCGGTGACGTCCGCGGCGGGCGCATCATCACCACCAGCGCACCTGTTTATTGGCTCCTGGGACCCATAGGGTCCAATGTTAACCAATGCAGTATTGCGCCGCGCTCTACGATCGCCTACCGCAACGGTGTCCAACGCCAGCGCAGTTACCCCACAATCCCATTGTCCCAGTTTAGAGGTCAGGCAGCCGCCATTTCAGGGGCCCACATGGCTTCAATTACTACTGCGTCACACATACCGAGGCCTACACTCAAAACCTTTCCCGGATGGGTTAATTGTCTGTTGTAGTCTTGTGTGTGACTGTGGGTACATACCTGGAGGAATGCTGACAGTTTTTTCGCTGTTGTCCTTCTTAGGCACCGTCAGTTGGGACATATTGGAAGATGGCGGAATCCGCCGATGTACCGACCGCTGGTGGACCTGTTGACAATGGAAGAGCGACATGTCATCGTGACCTACCGGTTTGACCGTGCCACTATCCAGGAACTATGTACCCAGTTGGAGCCAGACCTGATGTCACGAATCCGCCATCCGACTGGAATCCCCCCTGACATGCAGGTGCTGTCAGTGCTGCATTTCCTTGCAAGTGGGTCTTTTCAGACAACAGTGGCCATGGCATCAGGGATGTCCCAGCCTATGTTTTCCAACGTCTTGTCCAGAGTGTTGTCTGCCCTGCTGAAACACGTAAGGAGATACATCATTTTCCCTCAGGTGGAGGATTTGCCTACATTGAAAGGTGATTTCTATGCCCTTGGACATATCCCCAACGTCATAGGTGCCATTGATGGGACCCATGTAGCTCTGGTCCCCCCCACCGCAGGAATGAACAGGTGTACAGGAACAGGAAGAGTTATCATTCCATGAATGTCCAGATGGTCTGTTTGGCAGACCAGCACATCTCGCAGGTAAATGCTATGTTCCCTGGCTCTGTGCATGACGCCCACATCATGCGGAATAGCAGCATCCCTGATATGATGGGTCAACTCCAGAGGCAGCGTGTATGGCTATTGGGTGACTCTGGTTACCCCAACCTGTCCTGGCTATTGACCCCAGTGAGGAATCCCAGGACCAGGGCAGAGGAACGGTACAATGAGGCCCATGGACGGACTAGGAGGGTGATCGAGCAGACCTTCGGCCTCCTGAAGGCCAGGTTCAGGTGCCTCCATATGACTGGTGGATCCCTATTCTACTCACCGAAGAAGGTGTGCGACATCATCATCGACTTCTCCATGCTCCATAACTTGGCATTGCGACGGCAGGTGCCTTTTCTGCAGGAGGATGATCCAGATGACGGTGTTGTTGCAGCGGGGGAGCCTGGGGAGCCTGTGGACAGTGATGAGGATGAAGCTGATGAAGATGAAAACGACAACAGGGAGTCAGTCATACAGCAATATTTTCAGTGAGACACAGGTGAGTACATTTTCATGTTTCGCAGATTATTAACTTTCACATGTCTACCTCTATCCTGTACCTACATTTGACTCCCTATTTGTTAACTGAGTTGTCCCCTTCCATTTCAGTTTCACTATTGTGGTAACCTATGTGTCAACAGCTTGCACCCTTGAAAGGCTTGTGATGTGTGACATTGGTATATTGGCCTTCCAATGGGTAACCTTTTTTAACACTGTAATTGACAATACAAAGTTCACAATCATTGACTGACTCCAGTTTTATTAGTGTTTCAAGGGTGTTTATTTAAGTACATAACAATGAAGGGGGGTTGTGAAATGGGGATGGGTGATGGTGGAGGAATGTCCATGGCAGAGTCCAGTCTATTAGTCTCACAGGTACATTGCACATCTGGCCATTGGATGTGGAGCTGGGGCAGTTCCGATTTGGACAGGGTAACAAAGTGGGACAGTGGGAGGACGATCAGGGTGGTCTTATTTCCTGGCGGGGGTCTTGCCATCTTGCTCTGTCCTGTTCCTGGATCTCAGGGCCCGCTTGCGTGGTGGTGGTCCGTCTGCAGGGGATGGGGTGCTGGTGTGTTGGTCCTGTGGTGGTGCCTCCTGTCCACTAGCGCCAGCAGAGGTGGTGGGCAGTTCATCGTCCTGGCTAGTGTCAGGGGCCCCTTGGAGTGCCACGGTGTCCCTCAAGGTCTTTTGAATGTCCGTCAGCACCCCTACAATGGTGCCCAGGGCGGAGCCGATGGTCCTGAGCTCCTCCCTGAACCCCAAATACTGTTCATCCTGCAGAAGCAGGGTCTCCTGCAACTTGCCCAGTACCGTTGCCATTGTCTCCAGGGAGTGGTGGTATGCTCCCATGATAGAGGAGAGGGCCTCTTTGAGAGTAGGTTCCCTTGGCCTGTCCTCCCTCTGTCGCACAGCAGCCCTCCCAGTTGCCCTGTGTTCCTGGGCCTCCGTCCCCTGGACTGTGTGCCCACTACCACTGCCCCAAGACCCTGTTGTTGTTGGAGTGTTGGGTTCGCCTGGGTGGCCTGTAGTGGTGGACACACCGCTGATTGACCTGTCCTGGGTAGGGAGGTTTGGGCCCGCTGGGTGGGTGCTGAGCTGGTGTTCCCAGAGGGTGGCAGTTCGGTGTTGGGCTGTGGCTGGGCAAGGGGAACCGACTGTCCTGAGGCCCACGATGGTCCGGGCTGGTCATCAAGATCCAGTGGGGCAGAGCTGCTGTCGTCACTGTGGGCCTCTTCTGGGGGTGGAGTGGTGTTGTCTGGACCCTCTGGTGTGGTGACGTTCCTTCGGGTTCCTGCGGGGGTATGAGTACATGATTATTGCAGGTGTGTGTTTCATGATGTGCAATGTTTGGGTGTGCGTGTACCCCAGTGCAGGCATTCCTGTGTGGGGGCTTGTGTGGTGATAGTTGGGGGGTGTTGTGGGTCTGTGCAGTGGGCATGCTTTAGTGATGTGTATCCATGCTTAGTTAGGTCATGCAGGTTTTGGGGTTGTGATGGGTGGTTGGTGTCATGGGTAGATAGGTGAGGATTTGGAGTGATAGGGGAGGGTGTGAGGGTGGGGGTGTGTGATAGCATGCAGGTAGGGTGGGGGATATGATATTTAAGAATTGACTTACCAGTGTCCGTTCCTCCAACGACTCCTGCGAGGCCCTCAGGATGCAAGATGGACAAGACTTGCTCCTCCCATGTTGTTAGTTGTGGGGGAGGAGGTGGGGGTCCGCCGCCAGTCCGCTGTACCGCGATGTGGTGCCTGGATGCCGTGGAACGCACCTTCCCCAGTAGGTCGTTCCACCTTTTCCTGATGTCCTCCCTATTTCTTGGGTGCTGTCCCACAGCGTTGACCCTGTCGACAATTCTTTGCCATAGCTCCATCTTCCTGGCTATGGATGTGTGCTGTACCTGTGATCCGAATAGCTGTGGCTCTACCCGGATGATTTCCTTGACCATGACCCTGAGCTCCTCCTCGGAGAAGCGGGGTGTCTTTGGCGTGACATGGGGTGGTGTGGGTGAGGTGTGGGGTGGTGTATGTGTTGATGAGTGTGCTGAGTGTAGTGGTATGGGGTGTTTTGTGCGTGGGTGTTGTGTGGGTGATGGTGTAGTGTGCCTCTGTGTGATGGGGTTCTCTATTCTGTGCTGTCTCCCTCTGGCCTTCTCTCAGAAATTGTGGTCGTGAGGGTTTGTTTGTGATGTGGGTGTGTGTTTTATATAGTATTGGGTGTGTGGGAGTGGTGTATGTATGTGTATCAGGTGTGTGTATTTGTAATTGTCCAATGTGGCGGTGTTTTGTATATGTGTGTGTATTTTGAGCGCGGCGGTGTGTACCGCCAATGGAATACCGCGGTTGAAACACCGCCACGTGGATTCGTGGGTCGTAATAGCATGGGCGTGTTTCTGTTGGCGTGGAGGTGGAGGATTTGTTTCCGCATGTTTATCGCTGACCTTGGGTGTGGTGGTGTTGTGTGGGTGTCTGAATTTCGGTGGATTCCGAGATGTGTGTCATAATAGCTGTGGCAGTCTACTGCGGCCGCGGCGGTGTATTGGCGCTGTTCTGCACGGCGGTAAGCGCCTTATACCGCCAAGGTCGTAATGACCCCCAATATGCCAAAAGTATCTCAGAGAATACCCTCACTTAAGAGGTAAGTAATATACACAAGTTATATGTACACAAACCCAAAACAGTTAAGTAACAGTAAGAAAAGTAATGCAAACAATGTAGAATCACAATAGGATGCAATAGGTAGACATAGGCCTAGGGGCAACACAAACCATATACTCCAAAAGAGGAATGCGAATCACGAATGGACCCCAGGCCTAAGGGAGATTGCAGAGAGTACCTGGGACTGTGAGAAAACAGTAAGGGTGTCCAAAATACCCTACCCCAAAACCCTGAAAAGTAGGAGTAAAGTTACCCTACTACCCCAGAAAGACACAATAGTCGTGATAGGGGATTCTGAAAGAACAACAAGCACCAGCAAAACACTGAAGATGGATTCCTGGACCTGAGGACCTGTAAAGGAAGGGGACCAAGTCCAAGAGTCACAAAAATGTCCTGGGGGGCAGGAGCCCAGAAAACCCCGGATGAAGGTGCAAAAGGCTGCCTCTGTGTAGAAGAAGCCAAAGATTCTGCAACAACAAAAAGGGCTAGGAACTTCTCATTTGGAGGGAAGATGTCCCACGGCGTGCTGGAGGTTGCAGAAGTGTTTCCAGGCAGGAATACTGCAAACAAGCATTTCTAGCTGCAAGAGTCATGGTTGAGAATTTTGGGTGCTGCTGGGGACCAGGAAGGACCAGGATGTCGCCCCTTGGAGGAGGAGACAGAGGGGGTGGTCAGCAACTCAGAGATTCCCCGCAGAAGCAGACAGCACCAGCAAAAGTACCAGAGCAGGCACTTGGAAGATCTGAGGACAGCTGTCGACTCAGAGTCACAAAAGAGGGTACCACGACGTCGGAGTCCAACTCAGCGGGTTGAGCACTGCAGGACCGAGTGCTGGGGACCCAGGCTAGGATGTGCACAAAGGAATCCTTGGAGAAGTGCACAAAAGCCGGAGCAGCTGCAAATCACGTAGTACACAAGTTTGCTGTTTGGCGTGGGGAGGCAAGGACTTACATCCACCAACTTTGGAAAGGCGGGCCACTGGACTGTGGGAGACACTTGGACCCAGCTCCTGTGTTCCAGGGACCACACTCATCAGGATGAGAGGGGACCCAGAGGACAGGTGATGCAGAAGTTTGGTGCCTGCGGTAGCAGGGGGAAGATTCCGTCAACCCACGGGAGATTTCTTCTTGGCTTCCAGAGCAGGTTGAAGGCAGACAGCCCTCCGAGCATGCACCACCAGGAAACAGTCGAGAAAGCCGGCAGGGTGAGGCGCTACAATGTTGCTGATAGTCTTCTTGCTACATTGTTGCGATTTTGCAGGCGTCCTGGAGCAGTCAGCGGTCGATCCTTCGCAGAAGTCGAAGAGGGAAGTGCAGAGGAACTCTGGTGAGCTCTTGCATTCATTATCTAAGGAATAGCCCAGAGGAGAGACCCTAAATAGCCAGAAAAGGAGGTTTGGCTACTAAGAGAGGAGGCATGGCTACTGAAAGAGGTAAGCATCTATCAGGAGGGGTCTCCGACGTCACCTGCTGGCACTGGCCACTCAGAGAAGTCCATTGTGTCCCAACACCTCTGAAACCAAGATGGATGAGGTCTGGGACACACTGGAGGAGTTCTGGGCACCTCCCCTGGGAGGTATTTGTAGGAGGCTGGCCTGGTTTGTAGTGGTACCAAGGGGTACTTACACTCTGGACCAGGTCCAGTTATCCCTTATTAGTGTAGAAGAGGTGTCTAGCAGCTTAGCCTGATAGAAAAGGTAGCTTTGCAGAGCAGCTTAGGCTGAACTAGGAGACGTGTAAAGCTCCTACTATACCACTGGTGTCATATGCACAATATCATAAGAAAACACAATACACAGATATACTAAAAATAAAGGTACTTTATTTTTATGACAATATGCCAAAAGTATCTCAGTGAGTACCCTCAGTATGAGGATATCAAATATACACAAGATATATGTACACAATACCAAAAATATGCAGTAATAGCAATAGAAAGCAATGCAAGCATTGTACAGTCACAATAGATTCCAATGAGAGCACATAGGTATAGGGGCAACACAAAACATATACTCAAGAAGTGGAATGCGAACCACGAATGGACCCCAAACCTATGTGAGCTTGTAGAGGGTCGCTGGGACTGTAAGAAAACAGTGAGGGTTAGAAAAATAACCCACCCCAAGACCCTGAAAAGTGGGTGCAAAGTGCACCTAAGTTCCCGAGAGAGCACACAAGTCGTAATAGGGGAATTCTGCAAGGAAGACCAACACCAGCAATGCAACAACGATGGATTTCCGGACGAGAGTACCTGTGGAACAAGGGGACCAAGTCCAAAAGTCACGATCAAGTCGGGAGTGGGCAGATGCCCAGGAAATGCCAGCTGTGGGTGCAAAGAAGCTGCCACCGGATGGTAGAAGCTGTGGATTCTGCAAGAACGAAGAGGACTAGAAACTTCCCCTTTGGAGGATGGATGTCCCACGTCGTGAAGAAGCTTGCAGAGGTGTTTCCGTGCAGAAAGACCGCAAACAAGCCTTGCTAGCTGCAAGGGTCGCAGTTAGGGTTTTTGGATGCTGCTGTGGCCCAGGAGGGACCAGGATGTCACCAATTGCGTTAGGAGACAGAGGGGGCATCCAGCAAGACAAAGAGCCCACTCAGAAGCAAGCAGCACCGCAGAAGTGCCAAAACAGGCACTACAAAGAAGAGTGAACCGGAGCTCACCAGAAGTCACAAAAGAAGGTCCCACGACGCCGGAGGACAACTCAGGAGGTCGTGCACAGCAGGTTAGAGTGTCGGGACCCAGGCTTGGCTGTGCACAAAGGAAATCCTGGAAGAGTGCACAGGAGCCAGAGCAGCTGCAAATCACGCGGTACCCAGCAATGCAGTCTAGCGTGGGGAGGCAAGGACTTACCTCCACCAAACTTGGACTGAAGAGTCACTGGACTGTAGGAGCCACTTGGACAGAGTTGCTGAGTTCCAGGGACAACGCTCGTCGTGCTGAGAGGGGACCCAGAGGACCGGTGTTGCAGTCTTTTAGTGCCTGAGGTTGCAGGGGGAGGATTCCATCGTCCCACGGGAGATTTCTTCGGAGCTTGTAGTGCAGAGAGGAGGCAGACTACCCCCACAGCATGCACCACCAGGAAAGCAGTCGAGAAGGCGGCTGGATCAGCGATACAAGGTTGCAGTAGTCATCTTTGCTACTTTGTTGCGGTTTTGCAGGCGTCCAGAGCAGTCAGCGGTCGATTCCTTGGCAGAAGGTGAAGAGAGAGATGTAGAGTGTAGGAGGCTGGACTGGCTTGTAGTGAGTACCAAGGGGTACTTGCACCTTGCACCAGGCCCAGTTATCCCTTATTAGTGTATAGGGTGTCTAGCAGCTTAGGCTGATAGATAATGGTAGCTTAGCAGAGCAGCTTAGGCTGAACTAGGAGACGTGTGAAGCTACTACAGTACCACTTAGTGTCATATGCACAATATCATAAGAAAACACAATACACAGTTATACTAAAAATAAAGGTACTTTATTTTTATGACAATATGCCAAAGTATCTTAGAGTGTACCCTCAGTGAGAGGATAGGAAATATACACAAGATATATATACACAATAGCAAAAATATGCAGTATAGTCTTAGAAAACAGTGCAAACAATGTATAGTTACAATAGGATGCAATGGGGAAACATAGGGATAGGGGCAACACAAACCATATACTCCAAAAGTGGAATGCGAACCACGAATGGACCCCAAACCTATGTGACCTTGTAGAGGGTCGCTGGGACTATTAGAAAATAGTGAGAGTTAGCAAAATAACCCTCCCCAAGACCCTGAAAAGTGAGTGCAAAGTGCACTAAAGTTCCCCTAAGGACAAAATAGTCGTGTTAGAGGGAAAATGCAAGGAAAACACAAATCAGCAATGCAACAACGATGGATTCCTGACTGAGGGTACCTGTGGAACAAGGGGACCAAGTCCAAAAGTCACAAGCAGCTCGGAGATGGGCAGATGCCCAAGAAATGCCAGCGGTTGGTGCAAAGAAGCTCTTACTGGGCTGAAGAACTGTGAATACTGCAGGAACGACAAGGGCTAGAGACTTCCCCTTTGGAGGATGGATCCCGCACGCCTTGGAGAGTCGTGCAGAAGTGTTTTCCCGCCGGATGGACGCCAACAAGCCTTGCTACACGCAAATCGTGCGTTTGGCGTTTTTGGACGCTGCTGGGGCCCAGGAGGGACCAGGAGGTCGCAAATTGGACCTGCAGAGAGAGGGGACGTCGAGCAAGACAAAGAGCCCTCACTGAAGCAGGTAGCACCCGGAGAAGTGCCAGAAACAGGCACTACGAGGATGCGTGAAACAGTGCTCGCCGAAGTTGCACAAAGGAGTCCCACGTCGCCGGAGACCAACTTAGAAAGTCGTGCAATACAGGTTAGAGTGCCGTGGACCCAGGCTTGGCTGTGCACAGAGGATTTCCGCCGGAAGTGCACAGGGGCCGGAGAAGCTTGCAAAGTCGCGGTTCCCAGCAATGCAGCCCAGCGAGGTGAGGCAAGGACTTACCTCCACCAAACTTGGGCTGAAGAGTCACTGGACTGTGGGGGTCACTTGGACGGTGTCGCTGGATTCGAGGGACCTCGCTCGTCGTGCTGAGAGGAGACCCAAGGGACCGGAGATGCAGCTTTTTGGTGCCTGCAGTTGCAGGGGGAAGATTCCGTCGACCCACGGGAGATTTCTTCGGAGCTTCTGGTGCAGAGAGGAGGCAGGCTACCCCCACAGCATGCACAAGCAGGAAAACAGTCGAGAAGGCGGCAGGATCAGCGTTACAGAGTTGCCGTAGTCGTCTTTGCTACTATGTTGCAGGTTTGCAGGCTTCCAGCGCGGTCAGCGGTCGATTCCTTATCAGAAGGTGAAGAGGGAGATGCAGAGGAACTCGGCTGAGCTCATGCATTCGTTATCTAAAGTTTCCCCAGAGACAGAGACCCTAAATAGCCAGAAAAGAGGGTTTGGCTACCTAGGAGAGAGGAAAGGCTACTAACACCTGAAGGAGCCTATCAGCAGGAGTCTCTGACGTCACCTGGTGGCACTGGCCACTCAGAGCAGTCCAGTGTGCCAGCAGCACCTCTGTTTCCAAGATGGCAGAGGTCTGGAGCACACTGGAGGAGCTCTGGACACCTCCCAGGGGAGGTGCAGGTCAGGGGAGTGGTCACTCCCCTTTCCTTTGTCCAGTTTCGCGCCAGAGCAGGGGCTAAGGGGTCCCTGAACCGGTGTAGACTGGCTTATGCAGAATTGGGCACATCTGTGCCCAACAAAGCATTTCCAGAGGCTGGGGGAGGCTACTCCTCCCCTGCCTTCACACCATTTTCCAAAGGGAGAGGGTGTCACACCCTCTCTCAGAGGAAGTTCTTTGTTCTGCCATCCTGGGCCAGGCCTGGCTGGACCCCAGGAGGGCAGCTGCCTGTCTGAGGGGTTGGCAGCAGCAGCAGCTGCAGTGAAACCCCAGGAAGGGCAGTCTGGCAGTACCAGGGTCTGTGCTACAGACCACTGGGATCATGGAATTGTACCAACAATGCCAGGATGGCATAGAGGGGGCAATTCCATGATCATAGACATGTTACATGGCCATATTCGGAGTTACCATGGTGAAGCTACATATAGGTAGTGACCTATATGTAGTGCACACGTGTAATGGTGTCCCCGCACTCACAAAGTTCAGTGAATTGGCTCTGAACAATGTGGGGGCACCTTGGCTAGTGCCAGGGTGCCCTCACACTAAGTAACTTTGCACCTAACCTTTACCAGGTAAAGGTTAGACATATAGGTGACTTATAAGTTACTTAAGTGCAGTGTAAAATGGCTGTGAAATAACGTGGACGTTATTTCACTCAGGCTGCAGTGGCAGGCCTGTGTAAGAATTGTCAGAGCTCCCTATGGGTGGCAAAAGAAATGCTGCAGCCCATAGGGATCTCCTGGAACCCCAATACCCTGGGTACCTCAGTACCATATACTAGGGAATTATAAGGGTGTTCCAGTAAGCCAATGTAAATTGGTTAAAATGGTCACTAGCCTGTTAGTGACAATTTGAAAGTAATGAGAGAGCATAACCACTGAGGTTCTGGTTAGCAGAGCCTCAGTGAGACAGTTAGGCACCACACAGGGAACATGTACATGCACACCTATGAGCACTGGGGCCCTGTGTGACAGGGTCCCAGTGACACATACATATAGGCCACAACCTTATGAGCACTGGGGTCCTGACTAGCAGGATCCCAGTGACACATAACAAACATACTGAAAACATAGTGTTTTCACTATGAGCACTGAGGCCTGGCTATCAGGATCCCAGTGAGACAGTGAAAACAGTGACAAACACCCTGACATACACTCACAAACAGGCCAAAAGTGGGGGTAACAAGGCTAGAAAGAGGCTACCTTCTCACACAACCCCCCCCCAAACGAAGGACAATAAGGCTAACCTTGGCCAGTTGATACTTTATTGTCTAAGTGGTGATAAGTAGAGAGTAGCTCTGCAATAGACTGGTTACTCCCTTTATCATCCACTATATGGTTACTTCCCTGTGGGGATGTAAACCACCCTGTTTGAAGTTTTTTAGCTAACCAACAATGTGAAGATGTATTTTCAGAGTTTCTATCAGTAAGTTTTAGTTTAGAGCAGTGGGAATTATCCACTGAACCTATTTGTAATGATGGAAATGCCAGACAGGGATGCTGTCTCAGTAAAGCCATAGCTGGACAAAAACTTTGTCCATTTGGCTGGAAGAGAGAACAGGGATGCTGTTTCTCTTGAGTTGGAGCAGGGCAGGGATGCTGTCCTATGAGCTCCACACTAGGGCAGGGATGCTGTCCTAAGTGTTGTGAGGTAGTGCAGGGTTTCTGCACTAAAGTTTCTCTGGGAGGGTTGGAGGGATGCTCCATGTTAACTAAAATGGTGCTGTTTTTCTCACCAATGTTAGTTATCCCACAGAGAGGTACTTCCACCTCAGGGAGTCCAGCTTTGCCAGCTGATGATTCCCTTGGAACAGATGCCACCCCAGGAGAGGTTTCTCCCACCACAGGAATAGTATCCTGAATGGTAGGGTGGTTAGGGGATACTGTGATACCCTTTTTACCTGTTGATGGAGAGGGATCCTGAGTTTTCAGGCCTTCTCTCCTTTGCTTTTTCATTTCACTTGAAATGAGAGGGAACAATTCCTCAGGGATGCCCAGCATGGCTGCATGGGCATAAAACTCTACATCAGCCCAACCTGAGGCCTCTAGGTCATTACCTAAGAGACAGTCTACAGGTAAGCTAGGTGATACCACCACCTGCTTAGGGCCAGTAACTCCACCCCAACTAAACTGAATTATAGCTAAGGGAAGAAACTTAGTGGAGTTATGGACATCAATAATCTTATACTGTTGTCCAATGATGTGTTGTTCAGGAGGCACTAGGTTTTCAGTCACCAAAGTGAAACTGGCACCTGTGTCCCTGTAGGCCAAGGCCTCAACACCATTTATTGAAACTGTCTGCCTGTACTTATCCATTGTAAGGGGACAAGCAGCCAGTGTGGCAAGGCCAATGCCACTAGGTGTGACAGAAACTGTCTTGGGACTGATTACATCAGTTTCCACTATGGACCCATAAGTGAACCCAACTACACCCTTTGCTTGACTGTTGCCAGCAGTCCCACCACTAGTACCACTACTGCTAGGGGCACTAGAGCTTGATATATTAGTGGTGGTAGGCTCAGGGGGTTTACCTGGACAGGACTTATCCCCTGGCCTATGGCCTCTATTTTTACACACAAAGCACCAAGGCTTTTTAATGTGTGCAGGTTGGGAAGAAGAGGAATAATTTGTTTTATCCCCACCCTCTGAAGAGTGTTTAAGATTTGAAGTGGGATCTTTGGTTTTACCCTTATCCCCATGCTTATCTTGAGATTTTTCACCATCTTTCTTCTTATTGCCATCTTTGTCACCCCCTGTATGAACTTTTCTGTTCACCCTTGTTCTGACCCATTTGTCTGCCTTCTTTCCCAATTCTTGGGGAGAGGTCAGATCAGAGTCTACCAGGTACTGGTGCAACAAATCAGACACACAATTATTAAGTATATGCTCTCTCAGGATTGTGTTATACAGGCTTTCATAATCAGTAACTTTACTGCCATGTAACCACCCCTCCAAGGCCTTCACTGAATGGTCAATGAAATCAACCCAGTCTTGTGAAGACTCCTTTTTGGTCTCTCTGAACTTTATCCTGTACTGTTCAGTGGTTAAGCCATAACCATCCAGGAGTGCATTCTTAAGAACTGTAAAATTATTGGCATCACTTTCTTTCACAGTAAGGAGTCTATCCCTACCCTTTCCACTAAATGATAGCCATAGGATAGCAGCCCACTGCCTTTGAGGGACATCCTGTACAGCACAGGCCCTCTCAAGTGCAGCAAACCACTTGTTAATGTCATCCCCCTCCTTATAAGGGGGAACTATCTTGTGCAGATTCCTGGAATCATGCTCTTTTGCAGGATGACTATGGGGAATACTGCTGCTGCCACCATGGGTATCTAAACCCAACTTCTGTCTTTCCCTCTCTATTTCTAAAGACTGTCTATCCAAATCCAGCTGTTGCTTCTTGAGCTTCAGTCTGGTTTGTTCCACTCTCAATCTATTGAGCTCCCTTTCTAACAATCTGTCATCAGGGTGGGTGGGAGGGACATTTCTAGATACAGAGGTATGATGGGAATGAACAGAAGGAGACCTGTCCCTTACAAGGGGCACCCTAACAGCTTGGCTACCAGCATAATGTGAGAGCACATCATCAGTATGATGTGATTCAACCTCTGTACCAACTATGCTAGACTGTCTAGTAATGGGCAGGCTGAGAAGTTTCTTTCCTGAACCTTTTCCTGGGGGAGTCCCTGGATCAGATTGAGAACCATTAGCTACTTTTTCTACAGATTGGGCACTTATGGCCTTATCCTGTACTCTAAGCATATTAATTAACAGTTCTAAGGAAGGATTCTTCCCTACACTCAAACCTCTCTCTATGCAGAGACTCCTTGCTCCTTTCCAGCTAAGGTGATCATATGCAAGTTTGGACAGTTTAACATTTTGGCCTGTGCCAGACATTTTTAGAGAGAGTTGAAGTGATAGAAAAAGAGAAAAAAGTTTTCAGAACTTTTTGGAAAGACAGAAAAAACTTTTTAAACTTTTAAGAACTTTTTGAAAGTTTAGAAGTACTTTTCAGCACTTAGAAAAGAGTGAAAAGAGGAAATGCAAAACTTTTTGGCTATGTGTATATACACTGACCTTGTTTTGTATATTTTTCTCTTATGAAAAGTACAATGACAAGAGTGGTAAGTAGTCTCAAAGCACTTATCCCACCACTGCACAACCAATGTAGGAGGCTGGACTGGCTTGTAGTGAGTACCAAGGGGTACTTGCACCTTGCACCAGGCCCAGTTATCCCTTATTAGTGTATAGGGTGTCTAGCAGCTTAGGCTGATAGATAATGGTAGCTTAGCAGAGCAGCTTAGGCTGAACTAGGAGACGTGTGAAGCTACTACAGTACCACTTAGTGTCATATGCACAATATCATAAGAAAACACAATACACAGTTATACTAAAAATAAAGGTACTTTATTTTTATGACAATATGCCAAAGTATCTTAGAGTGTACCCTCAGTGAGAGGATAGGAAATATACACAAGATATATATACACAATAGCAAAAATATGCAGTATAGTCTTAGAAAACAGTGCAAACAATGTATAGTTACAATAGGATGCAATGGGGAAACATAGGGATAGGGGCAACACAAACCATATACTCCAAAAGTGGAATGCGAACCACGAATGGACCCCAAACCTATGTGACCTTGTAGAGGGTCGCTGGGACTATTAGAAAATAGTGAGAGTTAGCAAAATAACCCTCCCCAAGACCCTGAAAAGTGAGTGCAAAGTGCACTAAAGTTCCCCTAAGGACAAAATAGTCGTGTTAGAGGGAAAATGCAAGGAAAACACAAATCAGCAATGCAACAACGATGGATTCCTGACTGAGGGTACCTGTGGAACAAGGGGACCAAGTCCAAAAGTCACAAGCAGCTCGGAGATGGGCAGATGCCCAAGAAATGCCAGCGGTTGGTGCAAAGAAGCTCTTACTGGGCTGAAGAACTGTGAATACTGCAGGAACGACAAGGGCTAGAGACTTCCCCTTTGGAGGATGGATCCCGCACGCCTTGGAGAGTCGTGCAGAAGTGTTTTCCCGCCGGATGGACGCCAACAAGCCTTGCTACACGCAAATCGTGCGTTTGGCGTTTTTGGACGCTGCTGGGGCCCAGGAGGGACCAGGAGGTCGCAAATTGGACCTGCAGAGAGAGGGGACGTCGAGCAAGACAAAGAGCCCTCACTGAAGCAGGTAGCACCCGGAGAAGTGCCAGAAACAGGCACTACGAGGATGCGTGAAACAGTGCTCGCCGAAGTTGCACAAAGGAGTCCCACGTCGCCGGAGACCAACTTAGAAAGTCGTGCAATACAGGTTAGAGTGCCGTGGACCCAGGCTTGGCTGTGCACAGAGGATTTCCGCCGGAAGTGCACAGGGGCCGGAGAAGCTTGCAAAGTCGCGGTTCCCAGCAATGCAGCCCAGCGAGGTGAGGCAAGGACTTACCTCCACCAAACTTGGGCTGAAGAGTCACTGGACTGTGGGGGTCACTTGGACGGTGTCGCTGGATTCGAGGGACCTCGCTCGTCGTGCTGAGAGGAGACCCAAGGGACCGGAGATGCAGCTTTTTGGTGCCTGCAGTTGCAGGGGGAAGATTCCGTCGACCCACGGGAGATTTCTTCGGAGCTTCTGGTGCAGAGAGGAGGCAGGCTACCCCCACAGCATGCACAAGCAGGAAAACAGTCGAGAAGGCGGCAGGATCAGCGTTACAGAGTTGCCGTAGTCGTCTTTGCTACTATGTTGCAGGTTTGCAGGCTTCCAGCGCGGTCAGCGGTCGATTCCTTATCAGAAGGTGAAGAGGGAGATGCAGAGGAACTCGGCTGAGCTCATGCATTCGTTATCTAAAGTTTCCCCAGAGACAGAGACCCTAAATAGCCAGAAAAGAGGGTTTGGCTACCTAGGAGAGAGGAAAGGCTACTAACACCTGAAGGAGCCTATCAGCAGGAGTCTCTGACGTCACCTGGTGGCACTGGCCACTCAGAGCAGTCCAGTGTGCCAGCAGCACCTCTGTTTCCAAGATGGCAGAGGTCTGGAGCACACTGGAGGAGCTCTGGACACCTCCCAGGGGAGGTGCAGGTCAGGGGAGTGGTCACTCCCCTTTCCTTTGTCCAGTTTCGCGCCAGAGCAGGGGCTAAGGGGTCCCTGAACCGGTGTAGACTGGCTTATGCAGAATTGGGCACATCTGTGCCCAACAAAGCATTTCCAGAGGCTGGGGGAGGCTACTCCTCCCCTGCCTTCACACCATTTTCCAAAGGGAGAGGGTGTCACACCCTCTCTCAGAGGAAGTTCTTTGTTCTGCCATCCTGGGCCAGGCCTGGCTGGACCCCAGGAGGGCAGCTGCCTGTCTGAGGGGTTGGCAGCAGCAGCAGCTGCAGTGAAACCCCAGGAAGGGCAGTCTGGCAGTACCAGGGTCTGTGCTACAGACCACTGGGATCATGGAATTGTACCAACAATGCCAGGATGGCATAGAGGGGGCAATTCCATGATCATAGACATGTTACATGGCCATATTCGGAGTTACCATGGTGAAGCTACATATAGGTAGTGACCTATATGTAGTGCACACGTGTAATGGTGTCCCCGCACTCACAAAGTTCAGTGAATTGGCTCTGAACAATGTGGGGGCACCTTGGCTAGTGCCAGGGTGCCCTCACACTAAGTAACTTTGCACCTAACCTTTACCAGGTAAAGGTTAGACATATAGGTGACTTATAAGTTACTTAAGTGCAGTGTAAAATGGCTGTGAAATAACGTGGACGTTATTTCACTCAGGCTGCAGTGGCAGGCCTGTGTAAGAATTGTCAGAGCTCCCTATGGGTGGCAAAAGAAATGCTGCAGCCCATAGGGATCTCCTGGAACCCCAATACCCTGGGTACCTCAGTACCATATACTAGGGAATTATAAGGGTGTTCCAGTAAGCCAATGTAAATTGGTTAAAATGGTCACTAGCCTGTTAGTGACAATTTGAAAGTAATGAGAGAGCATAACCACTGAGGTTCTGGTTAGCAGAGCCTCAGTGAGACAGTTAGGCACCACACAGGGAACATGTACATGCACACCTATGAGCACTGGGGCCCTGTGTGACAGGGTCCCAGTGACACATACATATAGGCCACAACCTTATGAGCACTGGGGTCCTGACTAGCAGGATCCCAGTGACACATAACAAACATACTGAAAACATAGTGTTTTCACTATGAGCACTGAGGCCTGGCTATCAGGATCCCAGTGAGACAGTGAAAACAGTGACAAACACCCTGACATACACTCACAAACAGGCCAAAAGTGGGGGTAACAAGGCTAGAAAGAGGCTACCTTCTCACACAACCCCCCCCCAAACGAAGGACAATAAGGCTAACCTTGGCCAGTTGATACTTTATTGTCTAAGTGGTGATAAGTAGAGAGTAGCTCTGCAATAGACTGGTTACTCCCTTTATCATCCACTATATGGTTACTTCCCTGTGGGGATGTAAACCACCCTGTTTGAAGTTTTTTAGCTAACCAACAATGTGAAGATGTATTTTCAGAGTTTCTATCAGTAAGTTTTAGTTTAGAGCAGTGGGAATTATCCACTGAACCTATTTGTAATGATGGAAATGCCAGACAGGGATGCTGTCTCAGTAAAGCCATAGCTGGACAAAAACTTTGTCCATTTGGCTGGAAGAGAGAACAGGGATGCTGTTTCTCTTGAGTTGGAGCAGGGCAGGGATGCTGTCCTATGAGCTCCACACTAGGGCAGGGATGCTGTCCTAAGTGTTGTGAGGTAGTGCAGGGTTTCTGCACTAAAGTTTCTCTGGGAGGGTTGGAGGGATGCTCCATGTTAACTAAAATGGTGCTGTTTTTCTCACCAATGTTAGTTATCCCACAGAGAGGTACTTCCACCTCAGGGAGTCCAGCTTTGCCAGCTGATGATTCCCTTGGAACAGATGCCACCCCAGGAGAGGTTTCTCCCACCACAGGAATAGTATCCTGAATGGTAGGGTGGTTAGGGGATACTGTGATACCCTTTTTACCTGTTGATGGAGAGGGATCCTGAGTTTTCAGGCCTTCTCTCCTTTGCTTTTTCATTTCACTTGAAATGAGAGGGAACAATTCCTCAGGGATGCCCAGCATGGCTGCATGGGCATAAAACTCTACATCAGCCCAACCTGAGGCCTCTAGGTCATTACCTAAGAGACAGTCTACAGGTAAGCTAGGTGATACCACCACCTGCTTAGGGCCAGTAACTCCACCCCAACTAAACTGAATTATAGCTAAGGGAAGAAACTTAGTGGAGTTATGGACATCAATAATCTTATACTGTTGTCCAATGATGTGTTGTTCAGGAGGCACTAGGTTTTCAGTCACCAAAGTGAAACTGGCACCTGTGTCCCTGTAGGCCAAGGCCTCAACACCATTTATTGAAACTGTCTGCCTGTACTTATCCATTGTAAGGGGACAAGCAGCCAGTGTGGCAAGGCCAATGCCACTAGGTGTGACAGAAACTGTCTTGGGACTGATTACATCAGTTTCCACTATGGACCCATAAGTGAACCCAACTACACCCTTTGCTTGACTGTTGCCAGCAGTCCCACCACTAGTACCACTACTGCTAGGGGCACTAGAGCTTGATATATTAGTGGTGGTAGGCTCAGGGGGTTTACCTGGACAGGACTTATCCCCTGGCCTATGGCCTCTATTTTTACACACAAAGCACCAAGGCTTTTTAATGTGTGCAGGTTGGGAAGAAGAGGAATAATTTGTTTTATCCCCACCCTCTGAAGAGTGTTTAAGATTTGAAGTGGGATCTTTGGTTTTACCCTTATCCCCATGCTTATCTTGAGATTTTTCACCATCTTTCTTCTTATTGCCATCTTTGTCACCCCCTGTATGAACTTTTCTGTTCACCCTTGTTCTGACCCATTTGTCTGCCTTCTTTCCCAATTCTTGGGGAGAGGTCAGATCAGAGTCTACCAGGTACTGGTGCAACAAATCAGACACACAATTATTAAGTATATGCTCTCTCAGGATTGTGTTATACAGGCTTTCATAATCAGTAACTTTACTGCCATGTAACCACCCCTCCAAGGCCTTCACTGAATGGTCAATGAAATCAACCCAGTCTTGTGAAGACTCCTTTTTGGTCTCTCTGAACTTTATCCTGTACTGTTCAGTGGTTAAGCCATAACCATCCAGGAGTGCATTCTTAAGAACTGTAAAATTATTGGCATCACTTTCTTTCACAGTAAGGAGTCTATCCCTACCCTTTCCACTAAATGATAGCCATAGGATAGCAGCCCACTGCCTTTGAGGGACATCCTGTACAGCACAGGCCCTCTCAAGTGCAGCAAACCACTTGTTAATGTCATCCCCCTCCTTATAAGGGGGAACTATCTTGTGCAGATTCCTGGAATCATGCTCTTTTGCAGGATGACTATGGGGAATACTGCTGCTGCCACCATGGGTATCTAAACCCAACTTCTGTCTTTCCCTCTCTATTTCTAAAGACTGTCTATCCAAATCCAGCTGTTGCTTCTTGAGCTTCAGTCTGGTTTGTTCCACTCTCAATCTATTGAGCTCCCTTTCTAACAATCTGTCATCAGGGTGGGTGGGAGGGACATTTCTAGATACAGAGGTATGATGGGAATGAACAGAAGGAGACCTGTCCCTTACAAGGGGCACCCTAACAGCTTGGCTACCAGCATAATGTGAGAGCACATCATCAGTATGATGTGATTCAACCTCTGTACCAACTATGCTAGACTGTCTAGTAATGGGCAGGCTGAGAAGTTTCTTTCCTGAACCTTTTCCTGGGGGAGTCCCTGGATCAGATTGAGAACCATTAGCTACTTTTTCTACAGATTGGGCACTTATGGCCTTATCCTGTACTCTAAGCATATTAATTAACAGTTCTAAGGAAGGATTCTTCCCTACACTCAAACCTCTCTCTATGCAGAGACTCCTTGCTCCTTTCCAGCTAAGGTGATCATATGCAAGTTTGGACAGTTTAACATTTTGGCCTGTGCCAGACATTTTTAGAGAGAGTTGAAGTGATAGAAAAAGAGAAAAAAGTTTTCAGAACTTTTTGGAAAGACAGAAAAAACTTTTTAAACTTTTAAGAACTTTTTGAAAGTTTAGAAGTACTTTTCAGCACTTAGAAAAGAGTGAAAAGAGGAAATGCAAAACTTTTTGGCTATGTGTATATACACTGACCTTGTTTTGTATATTTTTCTCTTATGAAAAGTACAATGACAAGAGTGGTAAGTAGTCTCAAAGCACTTATCCCACCACTGCACAACCAATGTAGGAGGCTGGACTGGCTTGTAGTGAGTACCAAGGGGTACTTGCACCTTGCACCAGGCCCAGTTATCCCTTATTAGTGTATAGGGTGTCTAGCAGCTTAGGCTGATAGATAATGGTAGCTTAGCAGAGCAGCTTAGGCTGAACTAGGAGACGTGTGAAGCTACTACAGTACCACTTAGTGTCATATGCACAATATCATAAGAAAACACAATACACAGTTATACTAAAAATAAAGGTACTTTATTTTTATGACAATATGCCAAAGTATCTTAGAGTGTACCCTCAGTGAGAGGATAGGAAATATACACAAGATATATATACACAATAGCAAAAATATGCAGTATAGTCTTAGAAAACAGTGCAAACAATGTATAGTTACAATAGGATGCAATGGGGAAACATAGGGATAGGGGCAACACAAACCATATACTCCAAAAGTGGAATGCGAACCACGAATGGACCCCAAACCTATGTGACCTTGTAGAGGGTCGCTGGGACTATTAGAAAATAGTGAGAGTTAGCAAAATAACCCTCCCCAAGACCCTGAAAAGTGAGTGCAAAGTGCACTAAAGTTCCCCTAAGGACAAAATAGTCGTGTTAGAGGGAAAATGCAAGGAAAACACAAATCAGCAATGCAACAACGATGGATTCCTGACTGAGGGTACCTGTGGAACAAGGGGACCAAGTCCAAAAGTCACAAGCAGCTCGGAGATGGGCAGATGCCCAAGAAATGCCAGCGGTTGGTGCAAAGAAGCTCTTACTGGGCTGAAGAACTGTGAATACTGCAGGAACGACAAGGGCTAGAGACTTCCCCTTTGGAGGATGGATCCCGCACGCCTTGGAGAGTCGTGCAGAAGTGTTTTCCCGCCGGATGGACGCCAACAAGCCTTGCTACACGCAAATCGTGCGTTTGGCGTTTTTGGACGCTGCTGGGGCCCAGGAGGGACCAGGAGGTCGCAAATTGGACCTGCAGAGAGAGGGGACGTCGAGCAAGACAAAGAGCCCTCACTGAAGCAGGTAGCACCCGGAGAAGTGCCAGAAACAGGCACTACGAGGATGCGTGAAACAGTGCTCGCCGAAGTTGCACAAAGGAGTCCCACGTCGCCGGAGACCAACTTAGAAAGTCGTGCAATGCAGGTTAGAGTGCCGTGGACCCAGGCTTGGCTGTGCACAGAGGATTTCCGCCGGAAGTGCACAGGGGCCGGAGAAGCTTGCAAAGTCGCGGTTCCCAGCAATGCAGCCCAGCGAGGTGAGGCAAGGACTTACCTCCACCAAACTTGGGCTGAAGAGTCACTGGACTGTGGGGGTCACTTGGACGGTGTCGCTGGATTCGAGGGACCTCGCTCGTCGTGCTGAGAGGAGACCCAAGGGACCGGAGATGCAGCTTTTTGGTGCCTGCGGTTGCAGGGGGAAGATTCCGTCGACCCACGGGAGATTTCTTCGGAGCTTCTGGTGCAGAGAGGAGGCAGGCTACCCCCACAGCATGCACAAGCAGGAAAACAGTTGAGAAGGCGGCAGGATCAGCGTTACAGAGTTGCCGTAGTCGTCTTTGCTACTATGTTGCAGGTTTGCAGGCTTCCAGCGCGGTCAGCGGTCGATTCCTTATCAGAAGGTGAAGAGGGAGATGCAGAGGAACTCGGCTGAGCTCATGCATTCGTTATCTAAAGTTTCCCCAGAGACAGAGACCCTAAATAGCCAGAAAAGAGGGTTTGGCTACCTAGGAGAGAGGAAAGGCTACTAACACCTGAAGGAGCCTATCAGCAGGAGTCTCTGACGTCACCTGGTGGCACTGGCCACTCAGAGCAGTCCAGTGTGCCAGCAGCACCTCTGTTTCCAAGATGGCAGAGGTCTGGAGCACACTGGAGGAGCTCTGGACACCTCCCAGGGGAGGTGCAGGTCAGGGGAGTGGTCACTCCCCTTTCCTTTGTCCAGTTTCGCGCCAGAGCAGGGGCTAAGGGGTCCCTGAACCGGTGTAGACTGGCTTATGCAGAATTGGGCACATCTGTGCCCAACAAAGCATTTCCAGAGGCTGGGGGAGGCTACTCCTCCCCTGCCTTCACACCATTTTCCAAAGGGAGAGGGTGTCACACCCTCTCTCAGAGGAAGTTCTTTGTTCTGCCATCCTGGGCCAGGCCTGGCTGGACCCCAGGAGGGCAGCTGCCTGTCTGAGGGGTTGGCAGCAGCAGCAGCTGCAGTGAAACCCCAGGAAGGGCAGTCTGGCAGTACCAGGGTCTGTGCTACAGACCACTGGGATCATGGAATTGTACCAACAATGCCAGGATGGCATAGAGGGGGCAATTCCATGATCATAGACATGTTACATGGCCATATTCGGAGTTACCATGGTGAAGCTACATATAGGTAGTGACCTATATGTAGTGCACACGTGTAATGGTGTCCCCGCACTCACAAAGTTCAGTGAATTGGCTCTGAACAATGTGGGGGCACCTTGGCTAGTGCCAGGGTGCCCTCACACTAAGTAACTTTGCACCTAACCTTTACCAGGTAAAGGTTAGACATATAGGTGACTTATAAGTTACTTAAGTGCAGTGTAAAATGGCTGTGAAATAACGTGGACGTTATTTCACTCAGGCTGCAGTGGCAGGCCTGTGTAAGAATTGTCAGAGCTCCCTATGGGTGGCAAAAGAAATGCTGCAGCCCATAGGGATCTCCTGGAACCCCAATACCCTGGGTACCTCAGTACCATATACTAGGGAATTATAAGGGTGTTCCAGTAAGCCAATGTAAATTGGTTAAAATGGTCACTAGCCTGTTAGTGACAATTTGAAAGTAATGAGAGAGCATAACCACTGAGGTTCTGGTTAGCAGAGCCTCAGTGAGACAGTTAGGCACCACACAGGGAACATGTACATGCACACCTATGAGCACTGGGGCCCTGTGTGACAGGGTCCCAGTGACACATACATATAGGCCACAACCTTATGAGCACTGGGGTCCTGACTAGCAGGATCCCAGTGACACATAACAAACATACTGAAAACATAGTGTTTTCACTATGAGCACTGAGGCCTGGCTATCAGGATCCCAGTGAGACAGTGAAAACAGTGACAAACACCCTGACATACACCCACAAACAGGCCAAAAGTGGGGGTAACAAGGCTAGAAAGAGGCTACCTTCTCACATAGAGGAACTCTGATGAGCTCTTGCATTTGTTATCTAAAGAATTCCCCAAAGCAGAGACCCTAAATAGCCAGAAAAGGAGGTTTGGCTACTTAGGAAGGAGGATAGGCTAGCAACACAGGTAAGAGCCTATCAGAAGGAGTCTCTGACGTCATCTGCTGGAACTGGCCACTTAGAGCAGTCCAGTGTGCCAGCAGCACCTCTGTTTCCAAGATGGCAGAGGTCTGGAGCACACTGGAGGAGCTCTGGGCACCTCCCAGGGGAGGTGCAGGTCAGGGGAGTGGTCACTCCCCTTTCCTTTGTCCAGTTTCGCGCCAGAGCAGGGCTGGGGGATCCCTGAACCGGTGTAGACTGGCTTATGCAGAGATGGACACCATCTGTGCCCATCAAAGCATTTCCAGAGGCTGAGGGAGGCTACTCCTCCCCAGCCCTGACACCTTTTTCCAAAGGGAGAGGGTGTAACACCCTCTCTCTGAGGAAGTCCTTTGTTCTGCCTTCCTGGCCCAAGCCTGGCTGGACCCCAGGAGGGCAGAAACCTGTCTGAGGGGTTGGCAGCAGCAGCAGCTGCAGTGAAACCCCGGGAAAGGCAGTTTGGCAGTACCCGGTTCTGAGCTAGAGACTCAGGGGATCATGGAATTGTCTCCCCAATGCCAGAATGGCATTGGGGTGACAATTCCATGATCTTAGACATGTTACATGGCCATGTTCGGAGTTACCATTGTGACGCTATACATATGAAAGAGACATATGTATAGTGCACGCGTGTAATGGTGTCCCCGCACTCACAAAGTCCGGGGAATTTGCCCTGAACGATGTGGGGGCACCTTGGCTAGTGCCAGGGTGCTCACACACTAAGTAACTTAGCACCCAACCTTTACCAGGTAAAGGTTAGACATATAGGTGACTTATAAGTTACTTAAGTGTAGTGGTAAATGGCTGTGAAATAACGTGGACGTTATTTCACTCAGGCTGCAATGGCAGGCCTGTGTAAGAATTGTCAAAGCTCCCTATGGGTGGCAAAAGAAATGCTGCAGCCCATAGGGATCTCCTGGAACCCTAATACCCTGCGTACCTCAGTACCATATACTAAGGAATTATAAGGGTGTTCCAGTATGTAGGAGGCTGGACTGGCTTGTAGTGAGTACCAAGGGGTACTTACACCTTGCACCAGGCCCAGTTATCCCTTATTAGTGTATAGGGTGTCTAGCAGCTTAGGCTGATAGATAATGGTAGCTTAGCAGAGCAGCTTAGGCTGAACTAGGAGACGAGTGAAGCTCCTACCGTACCACTAGTGTCACTTGCACATTATCATAAGAAAACAATACACAGATATACTAAAAATAAAGGTACTTTATTTTTATGACAATATGCCAAAGTATCTCAGAGTGTACCCTCAGTATGAGGATAGCAAATATATACAAGATATATGTACACAATACCAAAAATATGCAGTATAGTCTTAGAAAACAGTGCAAACAATGTATGGTTACAATAGGATGCAATGGGGACACATAGGGATAGGGGCAACACAAACCATATACTCCAAAAGTGGAATGCGAACCACGAATGGACCCCAAACCTATGTGACCTTGTAGAGGGTCGCTGGGACTATTAGAAAATAGTAAGGGTTAGAAAAATAGCCCACCCCCAGACCCTGAAAAGTGAGTGCAAAGTGCACTAAAGTTCCCCAAAGGACATAGAAGTCATGATAGGGGAATTCTGCAGGAAAGACACAAACCAGCAATGCAACAACGATGGATTTCCAGTCGAGGGTACCTGTGGAACAAGGGGACCAAGTCCAAAAGTCACAAGCAAGTCGGAGATGGGCAGATGCCCAGGAAATGCCAGCTGTGGGTGCAAAGAAGCTGCTACTGGGCAGTAGAAGCTGAGGATTCTGCAGGAACGACAAGGGCTAGAGACTTCCCCTTTAAAGGATGGATCCACCACGCCGTGGAGAGTCGTGCAGAAGTGTTTTCCCGCCAAAAGACTGCCAACAAGCCTTGATAGCTGCAAATCATGCGGTTAGGGTTTTTGGATGCTGCTGTGGCCCAGGAGGGACCAGGATGTCGTCAATTGTGTCTGGGGACAGAGGGGGCGTCGAGCAAGACAAACAGCCCTCTCAGAAGCAGGCAGCACCCGCAGAAGTGCCAGAACAGGCACTACAAAGAAGAGTGAAATGGTGCTCACCCGAAGTTGCACAAAGGAGTCCCACGCCGTCGGAGGACAACTTAGAAAGTCGTGCAATGCAGGTTAGAGTGCCGTGGACCCAGGCTTGGCTGTGCACAAAGGATTTCCACCGGAAGTGCACAGAGGCCGGAGTAGCTGCAAAAGTTGCGGTTCCCAGCAATGCAGTCTGGAGTGGGGAGGCAAGGACTTACCTCCACCAAACTTGGACTGAAGAGTCACTGGACTGTGGGAGTCACTTGGACACAGTTGCTGGATTCAAGGGACCTTGCTCGTCGTGCTGAGAGGAGACCCAGGGGACCGGTGATGCAGTTCTTTGGTGCCTGCGGTTGCAGGGGGAAGATTCCGTCGACCCACGGGAGATTTCTTCGGAGCTTCTAGTGCAGAGAGGAGGCAGACTACCCCCACAGCATGCACCACCTGGAAAACAGTCGAGAAGGCGGCAGGATCAGCGTTACAGAGTTGCAGTAGTCGTCTTTGCTACTTTGTTGCAGTTTTGCAGGCTTCCAGCGCGGTCAGCAGTCGATTCCTTGGCAGAAGGTGAAGAGAGAGATGCAGAGGAACTCGGATGAGCTCTTGCATTCGTTATCTAAGGAAATCCCCAAAGCAGAGACCCTAAATAGCCAGAAAAGAGGGTTTGGCTACTTAGGAGAGAGGATAGGCTAGCAACACCTGAAGGAGCCTATCAGAAGGAGTCTCTGACGTCACCTGCTGGCCCTGGCCACTCAGAGCAGTCCAGTGTGCCAGCAGCACCTCTGTTTCCAAGATGGCAGAGGTCTGGAGCACCCTGGAGGAGCTCTGGGCACCTCCCAGGGGAGGTGCAGGTCAGGGGAGTGGTCACTCCCCTTTCCTTTGTCCAGTTTTGCGCCAGAGCAGGGCTGAGGGGTCCCTGAACCGGTGTAGACTGGCTTATGCAGAAATGGGCACCATCGGTGCCCATGAAAGCATTTCCAGAGGCTGGGGGAGGCTACTCCTCCCCTGCCTTCACACCATTTTCCAAAGGGAGAGGGTGTAACACCCTCTCTCTGAGGGAGACTTTTGTTCTGCCATCCTGGGCCAGGCCTGGCTGGACCCCAGGAGGGCAGAAACCTGTCTGAGGGGTTGGCAGCAGCAGCAGCTGCACTGAAACCCCTGAAAAGGCAGTTTGGCAGTACCAGGGTCTGTGCTACAGACCACTGGGATCATGGGATTGTGCAAACTATGACAGGATGGCATAGAGGGGGCAATTCTATGATCATAGACATGTTACATGGCAATGTTCGGAGTTACCGTTTGTGAAGTTACACATAGGTAGTGACCTATGTGTAGTGCACGCGTGTAATGGTGTCCCCGCACTCACAAAGTCCGGGGAATTTGCCCTGAACAATGTGGGGGCACCTTGGCTAGTGCCAGGGTGCCCTCACACTAAGTAACTTTGCACCTAACCTTTACCAGGTAAAGGTTAGACATATAGGTGACTTATAAGTTACTTAAGTGCAGTGGTAAATGGCTGTGAAATAACGTGGACGTTATTTCACTCAGGCTGCAGTGGCAGGCCTGTGTAGTATTTGTCAGAGCTCCCTATGGGTGGCAAAAGAAATGCAGCAGCCCATAGGGATCTCCTGGAACCGCAATACCCTGGGTACCTCAGTACCATATACTAGGGAATTATAAGGGTGTTCCAGTATGCCAATGTGAATTGGTGAAATTGGTCACTAGCCTGTTAGTGACAATTTGGAAAGAAATGAGAGAGCATAACCACCGAGGTTCTGGATAGCAGAGCCTCAGTGAGACAGTTAGTCATATCACAGGTAACACAGTCAGGCACACTTATGAGCACTGGGGCCCTGGCTGGCAGGGTCCCAGTGACACATACAACTAAAACAACATATGTACAGTGAAAAAATGGGGGTAACATGCCAGGCAAGATGGTACTTTCCTACACAACCCCCCCCCCAAACGAAGGACAATAAGACTAGTCATTACCTGATGGGTCTTCATTGTCTAAGTGGAAATATCTGGAGAGTCCATCTGCAATGGAATGGGTACTCCCAGGTCTATGTTCCACTGTATAGTCCATTCCCTGTAGGGATATGGACCACCTCAACAATTTAGGATTTTCACCTTTCATTTGTTTTAGCCAGAGTAGAGGTTTGTGGTCTGTCTGAACAATGAAGTGAGTGCCAAACAGGTATGGCCTCAACTTTTTCAGTGCCCAGACCACAGCAAAGGCCTCCCTCTCAATGGCAGACCAACGCTTTTCTCTAGGGATCAACCGCCTACTAATAAAAGCAACAGGTTGATCCTGGCCCTCAGAATTAAGTTGTGATAGGACTGCCCCTACTCCTAATTCAGATGCATCAGTTTGGACATATAATTTTTTAGAGTAACAAGGGCTTTTCAGGACAGGTGCAGAGCACATGGCCTGCTTCAGCTCCTCAAAAGCTTTCTGACAGTTTGCTGTCCATAATACCTTTTTAGGCATTTTCTTGGATGTGAGGTCATTAAGAGGGGCTGCAATGGAGCCATAGTTCTTTATGAACCTCCTGTAGTACCCAGTGAGGCCTAAGAAGGCTCTCACTTGAGTCTGAGTAGTAGGGGGAACCCAATCAATAATTGTTTGGATTTTCCCCTGAAGTGGTGCAATCTGTTCCCCCCAACCAGGTGTCCCAGATAAACCACCTCTCCCTGCCCTATCTGGCACTTTGAAGCCTTGATAGTGAGGCCTGCCTTTTGCAGGGCCTCCAAAACTTTCCATAGGTGGACCAGGTGATCATCCCAGCTGGAGCTAAAGACAGCTATATCGTCCAAATATGCTGCACTGAAAGCTTCCAGCCCTTGCAGGACTGTGTTCACCAACCTTTGAAAAGTGGCAGGTGCATTTTTCAATCCAAAAGGCATTACTGTGAACTGGTAATGGCCTCCAATGGTTGAAAATGCAGTTTTAGCTTTAGCATCTTCTGATAATTTGATCTGCCAATACCCTGCAGTCAAATCAAAAGTGCTTAGATACTTGGCAGATGCCACTGTATCTATGAGCTCATCTGCCCTGGTTATAGGGTGAGCATCAGTTTAAGTTACCTGGTTGAGACCTCTGTAGTCTACACAAAACCGCATTTCCTTCTTTCCATCCTTGGAATGAGGTTTTGGTACAAGTACCACAGGGGAGGACCATGGACTTTCAGAGTGCTCAAACACTCCCAGTTCTAACATTTTCTGCACCTCTTGCTTTATGCAGTCTCTGACATGGTCAGGCTGCCTATAGATCTTACTTTTGACAGGCAAGCTGTCTCCAGTATCTATAGTGTGCTCACACCAAGAAGTGGTACCTGGCACAGTAGAGAAGAGTTCAGAAAACTGACCCAGGAGATTTATGCAGTGGTCTTTCTGCTCAGCAGTAAAAAAAGCTGCTAGTACAACACCTTCCACTAGAGCATCTTGTTCTGTGGAAGAAAAGAGATCAGGTAGAGGATCACTGTCTTCTTCCTGTCCCTCATCAGTTGCCATGAGCAGGGTGAGATCAGCCCTGTCATAGTAGGGTTTCAGGCGATTGACATGGACCACCCTAAGGGGACTCCTGGCAGTGCCTAAGTCAACTAAATAGGTGACTTCACCCTTCTTTTCAACAATTGTGTGGGGTCCACTCCATTTATTTTGGAGTGCTCTTGGGGCCACAGGCTCCAAGACCTACACTTTCTGCCCTGGTTGGTACTGAACCAAAACAGCCTTCTGGTCATGCCATTGCTTCTGGAGCTCTTGGCTGGCCTGAAGGTTTTTACTGGCCTTTTTCATGTACTCAGCCATACTTGATCTGAGGCCAAGTACATAATACACAATATCTTGCTTTGGAGCTTTTAAAGGTTGTTCCCAACCCTCCTTGACAAGTGTTAGTGGACCCCTAACAGGGTGTCCAAAGAGGAGTTCAAAGGGGCTGAAGCCCACTCCTTTCTGGGGTACCTCCCTGTAGGCAAAAAGGAGGCATGGTAAAAGGATATCCCATCTCCTGCGGAGTTTTTCAGGGAGTCCCATAATCATGCCTTTGAGAGTTTTGTTGAATCTCTCCACCAGTCCATTTGTTTGTGGATGATAGGGTGTGGTGAACTTGTATGTCACCCCACACTCCTTCCACATGGCCTTTAAGTAAGCAGACATGAAATTGCTCCCCCTGTCTGATACCACCTCTTTTGGGAAGCCCACCCTGGAAAATATTCCCAGGAGGGCCTTTGCCACTGCAGGAGCTGTAGTGGTCCTTAGAGGAATTGCTTCAGGATATCTGGTGGCATGGTCCACTACCACCAAGATAAACCTATTGCCTGAAGCAGTTGGAGGGTCAAGGGGGCCAACTATGTCAACCCCTACCCTTTCAAAGTGAACCCCAACCACAGGTAGTGGAATAAGGGGTCCCTTTGGGGTGCCACCTGTCTTGCCACTGGCTTGACAGGTTTCACAGGACTTACAAAAATCTTTTGTGTCCTCAGACATTCTAGGCCAATGAAACAAGGGAACAAGCCTGTCCCAAGTTTTCATTTGCCCCAAATGTCCAGCAAGGGGAATGTCGTGAGCAAGAGTTAGGAGGAACTTTCTGTACTCCTGAGGAATCACCAATCTCCTGGCAGCTCCAGGTTTTGGATCCCTTGCTTCAGTGTACAAGAGGTTGTCCTCCCAGTAAACTCTGTGAGAGTCACTGACATCCCCATTTGCTTGTTTGACAGCTTGCTGCCTTAGACCCTCTAGTGTGGGACAGGTCTGCTGTGCCACACTCAGCTCCTCCCTGGCAGGCCCCCCTTCACCCAAAAGCTCAGCAGTGTCTGCTTCCAGCTCCTCTGGTGTAGGTTCTGCACAGGGTGGGAATTCTTCTTCTTCAGAAGTAGAATCCACTGTAGAGGGAGGGATAGTAGGTAGTGCTTTACTTCTACTAGCCCTAGCTTTAGGGAGCACTTGGTCCATTGTTCCAGGATCCAAGTCACCCTGTCCTTTTTGCTTTTTGGCCTGAGCCCTGGTCAGAGCAAAAATATGCCCTGGAATGCCCAGCATTGCTACATGATCCTCTAACTCCACTTCTGCCCACGCTGATGTCTCTAAATCATTCCCTAATAGACAGTCTACAGGTAAATCTGAGGCAACCACAACTTTCTTTGGGCCAGTAACCCCCCCCAGTTGAGATTTACAACAGCCATGGGGTGGCTAAGGGTGTTGTTGTGAGCATCGGTTACTTGGTACTGGTGACAAAGTAGGTGTTGTTCAGAGTGGACCAGTTTCTCTATCACTATTGTGACTCTGGCACCTGTGTCCCTGTAGGCCTGAACCTCAACACCATTTATTAGGGGTATTTGCTTGTACTTATCCATGTTAAGGGCACAAGCAACCAAGGTGGCTAAATCAATAGCCCCCTCAGAGACTAACACAGCCTCTGTGGTCTCCCTAATCAGACCAACCCCAACTAAGTTACCAATAGTGAGCCCAGCTACTCCCTTGGATTGGCTATTAGTAGGTTTGCTCCCACCACCACTGCTATTAGTAGGGACACTAGGTGTAGCAGTAGGGGTTGTAGTAGTAGGAGGCTTGGTGCTTTTCTTTGCACAACTGGGATCTGTTGTCCAATGGCCTTTTATTTTACATAAATAGCACCATGGTTTCTTTTCTTTGTTTTGATTAGAAGAGGATTTGGGCCCACCACCCCCACCAGAGTGTTTTTGTGGGCCTGATGAAGACTCATTTTTAGATTTGTCCCCACCCTTGTCAGAAGACTTACCATCCTTCTTTTTGTTGCCATCTTTGTCACCCCCTGTATGAACTTTTCTGTTTACCCTTGTTCTGACCCATTTGTCTGCCTTCTTTCCCAATTCTTGGGGAGAGGTCAGATCAGAGTCCACCAAGTACTGGTGCAACAAATCAGACACACAATTATTAAGAATATGCTCTCTCAGGATCAAGTTATACAGGCTTTCATAATCAGTAACTTTACTGCCATGTAACCACCCCTCCAAGGCCTTCACTGAATGGTCAACAAAATCAAACCAGTCTTGTGAAGGCTCCTTTTTGGTCTCTCTGAACTTCATCCTGTACTGTTCAGTGGTTAAGCCATAACCATCCAGGAGTGCATTTTTAAGAACTGTAAAATTATTGGCATCACTTTCTTTCACAGTAAGGAGCCTATCCCTACCCTTTCCACTAAATGATAGCCATAGGATAGCAGCCCACTGCCTTTGAGGGACATCCTGTACAACACAGGCCCTCTCAAGTGCAGCAAACCACTTGTTAATGTCATCCACCTCCTTATAAGGGGGAACTATCTTGTGCAGATTCCTGGAATCATGCTCTTTTGCAGGATGACTTTGGGGAATACTGCTGCTGCCACCAAGGGTTTCTAAACCCAGTTTCTGTCTTTCTCTCTCCACTTCTAAGCACTGTCTCTCCAAATCCAGCTGTTCCTTCTTGAGCTTCAGTCTGGTTTGTTCCACTCTCAATCTATTGAGCTCCCTTTCTAACAATCTGTCATCAGGGTGGGTGGGAGGGACATGCCTTGAAACAGAGGTATGGTGAGAATTAACAGAAGGAGACCCATCCCTTACAGAAGGCATCCTAACAGCTTGGTTAACAGAAACATCACTTCTACTGTGGTGAGAAGGAATACTCTTGCTATGATGTGAGACAACACTATCAGTAAGGTGTGACTCTACATCAGTACCAACTATGCTAGGCTGTCTAGTAATGGGCAGGCTAGGAAGTTTCTTTCCTGAATCTTTTTCTAGGGGAGTCCCTGGATCAGATTGTGAACCATTAGCTACTTTTTCAACAGAGTGGGCCCCTTTGGCCTTATCCTGTTCTATAAGCATGTTAACCAACAATTCTCTGGCGGGATTCTTCCCTACATTCAAACCTCTCTCTATGCAGAGACTCCTTGCTCCTTTCCAGCTAAGGTGATCATATGCAAGTTTGGACAGATCAACAGTTTGGCCTGTGCCAGACATTTTAGACAGTGTTCAAGTGATAGAAAAAGAGAGACAAAGTTTTTCAGAACTTTTAGAAAGACAGAAAAAAAACTTTTAAAGAACTTTTAGAAAGTTTAGAGGTACTTTTCAGCACTTAGAAAAGAGTGAAAAGAGGAAATGCAAAACTTTTTGGTTAGGTGTACATACACTGAACTTGTTTTGTATATTTTTCTCTTATGAAAAGTACAATGACAAAAGTGGTAAGTGGTTACAAAGCACTTATCCAACCGCTGCACAACCAATGTAGGAGGCTGGACTGGCTTGTAGTGAGTACCAAGGGGTACTTACACCTTGCACCAGGCCCAGTTATCCCTTATTAGTGTATACGGTGTCTAGCAGCATAGGCTGATAGATAATGGTAGCTTAGCAGAGCAGCTTAGGCTGAACTAGGAGACGAGTGAAGCTCCTACAGTACCACTAGTGTCACTTGCACAATATCATAAGAAAACACAATACACAGATATACTAAAAATAAAGGTATTTTATTTTTATGACAATATGCCAAAGTATCTCAGAGTGTACCCTCAGTATGAGGATAGCAAATATACACAAGATATATGTACACAATACCAAAAATATGCAGTATAGTCTTAGAAAACAGTGCAAAAAATGTATAGTTACAATAGGATGCAATGGGGACACATAGGGATAGGGGCAACACAAACCATATACTCCAAAAGTGGAATGAGAACCACGAATGGACCCCAACCCTATGTGACCTTGTAGAGGGTCGCTGGGACTATTAGAAAATAGTAAGGGTTAGAAAAATAGCCCACCCCCAGACCCTGAAAAGTGAGTGCAAAGTGCACTAAAGTTCCCCAAAGGACATAGAAGTCGTGATAGGGGAATTCTGCAGGAAAGACACAAACCAGCAACGCAACAACAATGGATTTCCAGTCGAGGGTACCTGTGGAACAAGGGGACCAAGTCCAAAAGTCACAAGCAAGTCGGAGATGGGCAGATGCCCATGAAATGCCAGCTGTGGGTGCAAAGAAGCTGCTACTGGGCAGTAGAAGCTGAGGATTCTGCAGGAATGACAAGTGCTAGAGACTTCCCCTTTGGAGGATGGATTGCCCACGCCATGGAGAGTCGTGCAAAAGTGTTTTCCTGCCAAAAGACCGCCAACAAGCCTTGCTAGCTGCAAATCATGCAGTTAAGGTTTTTGGATGCTGCTGTGGCCCAGGAGGGACCAGGATGTCGCCAATTGCGTCTGGGGACAGAGGGGGCATAGAGCAAGACAAGGAGCCCTCTCAGAAGCAGGCAGCACCCGCAGAAGTGCCGGAACAGGCACTACGAAGAAGAGTAAAACGGTGCTCACCCGAAGTTGCACAAAGGAGTCCCACGCCATCGGAGGACAACTTAGAAAGTCGTGCAATGCAGGTTAGAGTGCCGTGGACCCAGGCTTGGCTGTGCACAAAGGATTTCCGCCGGAAGTGCACAGAGGCCGGAGTAGCTGCAAAAGTTGCGGTTCCCAGCAATGCAGTCTGGCGTGGGGAGGCAAGGACTTACCTCCACCAAACTTGGACTGAAGAGTCACTGGACTGTGGGAGTCACTTGGACACAGTTGCTGGATTCAAGGGACCTCGCTCGTCGTGCTGAGAGGAGACCCAGGGGACTCCCCTTTCCTTTGTCCAGTTTTGCGCCAGAGCAGGGCTGAGGGGTCCCTGGACCGGTGTAGACTGGCTTATGCAGAAATGGGCACCATCTGTGCCCATGAAAGCATTTCCAGAGGCTGGGGCAGGCTACTCCTCCCCTGCCTTCACACCATTTTCCAAAGGGAGAGGGTGTAACACCCTCTCTCTGAGGAAGTCCTTTGTTCTGCCATCCTGGGCCAGGCCTGGCTGGACCCCAGGAGGGCAGAAACCTGTCTGAGGGGTTGGCAGCAGCAGCAGCTGCAGTGAAACCCCTGAAAAGGCAGTTTGGCAGTACCAGGGTCTGTGCTACAGACCACTGGGATCATGGGATTGTGCCAACTATGCCAGGATGGCATAGAGGGGGCAATTCCATGATCATAGACATGTTACATGGCCATATTCGGAGTTACCATTGTGAAGTTACACATAGGTAGTGACCTATGTGTAGTGCACACGTGTAATGGTGTCCCCGCACTCACAAAGTCCGGGGAATTTGCCTCTGAACAATGTGGGGGCACCTTGGCTAGTGCCAGGGTGCCCTCACACTAAGTAACTTTGCACCTAACCTTTACCAGGTAAAGGTTAGACATATAGGTGACTTATAAGTTACTTAAGTGCAGTGGTAAATGGCTGTGAAATAACGTGGACGTTATTTCACTCAGGCTGCAGTGGCAGGACTGTGTAGTATTTGTCAGAGCTCCCTATGAGTGGCAAAAGAAATGCTGCAGCCCATAGGGATCTCCTGGAACCCCAATACCCTGGGTACCTCAGTACCAAATACTAGGGAATTATAAGGGCGTTTCACTATGCCAATGTGAATTGGTGAAATTGGTCACTAGCCTGTTAGTGACAATTTGGAAATAAATGAGAGAGCATAACCACTGAGGTTCTGGATAGCAGAGCCTCAGTGAGACAGTTAGTCATAACACAGGTAACACAGTCAGGCACACTTATGAGCACTGGGGCACTGGCTGGCAGGGTCCCAGTGACACATACAACTAAAACAACATATGTACAGTGAAGAAATTGGGGTAACATGCCAGGCAAGATGGTACTTTCCTACACAGTATGCCAATGTAAATTGGTGAAATTGGTCACTAGCCTGTTAGTGACAATTTGGAAAGAAATGAGAGAGCATAACCACTGAGGTTCTGGTTAGCAGAGCCTCAGTGAGACAGTTAGTGATCACACAGGTAACACATACATATAGGTCACAAACTTATGAGCACTGGGGTCCTGGATAGCAGGGTCCCAGTGACACATAACAAACAAACTGAAAACATAGGGTTTTCACTATGAGCACTGGGCACTGGCTAGCAGGATCCCAGTGATATAGTGAAAACACCCTGACATATACTCACAAACAGGCCAAAAGTGGGGGTAACAAGGCTAGAAAGAGGCTACTTTCTCACACAACCCCCCCCCCCCCCGAACGAAGGACAAAAAGGCTAACCTTGGCCAGTTGAGACTTTATTGTCTAAGTGGTGATGAGTAGAGAGTAGCTCTGCCATAGAATGGTTACTCCCTTTATCATCCACTATATGGTTACTTTCCTGTGGGGATGTAAACCACCCTGTTTGAAGTTTTTTTAGCTATGCAACAATGTGAAGATATATTTTCAGAGTGTCTATCAGTAAGTTTTAGTTTAGAGCAGTGGGAATTATCCACTGAACCTATTTCTAGTGATTCGAATGCCAGACAGGGATGCTGTCTCAGAAAAGCCATAGCTGGGCAAAAACTTTGTCCATATGGCTGGAAGAGAGAACAGGGATGCTGTTTCTCTTGATTTGGAGCAGGGCAGGGATGCTGTCCTATGAGCTCCACACTAGGGCAGGGATGTTGTCCTAAGTGTTGTGAGGCAGTGCAGGGTTTCTGCAGTAAAGTTTCTCTGGGAGGGTTGGAGGGATGCTCCATGTTAATTAAAATGGTGCTCTTTTTCTCACCAATATTAGTTATCCCAAAGAGAGGTATTTCCACCTCAGGGAGTACAGCTATGCTAGCTGATGATTCCCTTGGAACAGGTGCCACCCCAGGAGAGGTTTCTCCCACCACAGGAATGGTATCCTGAATGGCAGGGTGGTTAGGGGATACTGTGATACCCTTTCTACCTGTTGTTGGAGAGGGATCCTGAGTTTTCAGGTTTTCTTCTCTCCTTTGCTTTTTCATTTCAGTAGAAATGAGAGGGAACAATTCCTCAGGGATACCCAGCATGGCTGCATGGGTACAAAACTCTACATCAGCCCAACCCGAGGCCTCTAGGTCATTACCTAAGAGACAGTCTACAGGTAAGCTAGGTGATACTACCACCTGCTTAGGGCCAGTAACTCCACCCCAACTAAGCTGAACTATGGCTAAGGGAAGAAACTTAGTGGAGTTATGGACATCAATAATCTTGTACTGTTGTCCAATGATGTGTTGTTCAGGATACACTAGGTTTTCAGTCACCAAAGTGATACTGGCACCTGTGTCCCTGTAGGCCTGAGCCTCAACACCATTTATTGAAACTGTCTGCCTGTACCTATCCATTGTAAGGGGACAAGCAGCCAGTGTGGCAAGGCCAATGCCACCAGGTGTGACAGAAACTGTCTTGGGACTGACTACCCCAGTTTCTATGATGGACCCATAAGTGAACCCAACTACACCCTTAACTTGACTGTTGCCAGCAGTCCCACAACTATTACCACTACTGCTAGGGGCACTAGAGTTTGATATATTAGTGGTGGTAGGCTCTGGGGGTTTACCTGGGCAGGACTTATCCCCTGGCCTATGGCCTTTATTTTTACACACATAGCACCAAGGCTTTTTAATGTGTGTCGGTTGTGAAGAAGAGGAAGAAGATGATTTATCCCCACCCGCTGAAGATTTGAAGAAGGATCTTTAATTTTATCTTTATTCCCATGCTTATCCTGAGATTTCTCCCTATCTTTCTTCTTGCCATCATTGTCACCTCCTGTATGAGCATTTCTGTTTACTCTTGTTCTGACCCATTTGTCTGCCTTCTTTCCCAATTCTTGGGGAGAGGTCAGATCTGAGTCTACCAAGTACTGGTGCAACAAATCAGACACACAATTGTTAAGAAGATGCTCTCTCAGGATCAGATTATACAGGCTTTCATAGTCAGATACTTTACTGCCATGCAACCAACCCTCGAAGGCCTTCACTGAACAGTCAACAAAATCTGTCGAGTCTTGAGAGGGCTCTTTTCTGGTGTCTCTGAAGTTAATACTGTATTGTTCAGTGGTTAAGCCAAATCCATCCAAGAGTGCATCCTTCAAAAGTTTGTAATTATTGGCATCACTTTCTCTGACAGTAAGGAGCCTATCCCTACCCTTTCCAGTGAAAGATAGCCACAAGATAGAAGCCCACTGCCTTTTAGGGACCAACTGTACCATACAGGCCCTCTCAAGTGCAGAAAACCGCTTGTTAATGTCATCCCCCTCCTTGTAAGGGGGGACTATCTTATGCAGGTTTCTGGAATTTTGCTCTCTAACAGGATTACTTTCTGAAACACTGCTGCTGCCACCCTGGAGAACTAACCCCAATCTCTGTCTTTCCCTCTCTATGTCTAGGGATTCCCTGTCTAAGGCCAGATGCTGCTGTTTAAGCTTCAGTCTGGTCTCTTCCAACCTCAGCTTTCTGAGTTCCTTTTCCATTAAGTTATCCTCAGGGTGGGAGGTTGGGAATGTTTGGACACAGAGGAGATTTGGGAATTGGCAGAGAGAGACCTGTCCCTAACTGTCTGGACTCTAGTAACCTGACCTCTAGGAGTGAAAGATGCCCTACTGATGTGAGACCCTCTAACACTAGCAGTGTCACTAGGTGGCCTGCTTGGTGGCAGGACTTTGTAAGAACCCTCACCAGCATCTTCAGGGAACTCCTCTGAGTCTGACTGGGAAGACTTCCCTTTTTCTACCCTCTCTTGAGATGGGCCAGACTGGTTCTGTTCATCCTGTAAGAGCAGATTAAAGAGAAACTCTTTTGTTGGATTCTTACCTATGCTTAAACCTCTATCCAGGCAGAGACCCCTCAAACTCTTGTAGTTTAAACTTTCATAAGTTGCCGGAACAACTTTGGAAGTAGCCTCTATTGTAGACATGATAGGAAAAGGTTTAAGACAGAGAGAGAAAAAGTTTTAGAACTTTTGAAAGTACAGAGAAAAAACTTTTTCAAACTTTGGTTCCAGGGACCAAGCTCTTCAGGATGAGAGGGACCCAGAGGACCGGTGATGCAGAAGTTTGGTGCCTGCGTTAGCAGGGGGAAGATTCCGTCGACCCACGGGAGATTTCTTCTTGGCTTCCAGTCCAGGGTGAAGGGAGACAGCCCTCAGAGCATGCACCACCAGGAAACAGTCGAGAAAGCCGGCAGGATGAGGCATTACAATGTTGCTGGCAGTCTTATTGCTACTTTGTTGCGGTTATGCAGGCGTCCTGGAGCAGTCAGCGCTCGATCCTTGTCAGAAGTCGAAGAGGGAAGTGCAGAGGAACTCTGGTGAGCTATTGCATTCATTATCTGACGAGATACCGACATGAGAGACCCTAAATAGCCCTCAGAGGAGGATTGGCCACAGAGAAAGGTAAGCACCTATCAGGAGGGGTCTCTGACGTCACCTGCTGGCACTGGCCACTCAGAGCTGCCCATTGTGCTCTCACATCTCTGCATCCAAGATGGCAGAGGTATGGGACACACTGGAGGAGCTCTGGGCACCTCTCCTGGGAGGTGCTTGTCAGGGGAGTGGTCACTCCCCTTTCCTTTGTCCAGTTTCGCGCCAGAGCAGGGCTGGGGGGATCCCTGAACCGGTGTAGACTGGCTTATGCAAGGAGGGCACCATCTGTTCCCTTCAAAGCATTTCCAGAGGCCAGGAGAGGCTCCTCTTCCCAGGCCCTTCACACCTATTTCCAAAGGGAGAGGGTGTAACACCCTCTCTCAGAGGAAATCCTTTGTTCTGCCTTCCTGGGACCAGGCTGCCCAGGCACCAGGGGGGCAGAAACCTGTCTGAGGGTTTGGCAGCAGCAGTAGCTGCAGAGGAGACCCAGGAAAGTTAGTTTGGCAGTACCCGGGCTCTATGCTGGAGACCCGGGGATGCATGGAATTGTCCCCCCAATACCAGAATGTAATTGGGGTGACAATTCCACGATCCTAGACATGTTACATGGCCATGTTCGGAGTTACCATTGTGACGCTGCATACAGGTATTGACCTATATGTAGTGCACGCGTGTAACGGTGTCCCCGCACTCACAAAGTCCGGGGAATTTGCCCTGAACAATATGGGGGCACTTTGGCTAGTGCCAGGATGCCCACAAACTGAGTAACTTTGCGCCTAACCTTCACTAAGTGAGGGTTAGACAGATAGGTGACTTATAAGTTACTTAAGTGCAGTGTAAAATGGCTGTGAAATAACGTGAATGTTATTTCACTCAGGCTGCAGTGGCAGTCCTGTGTAAGAATTGTCTGAGCTCCCCATGGGTGGCAAAAGAAATGCTGCAGCCCATAGGGATCTCCTGGAACCCCAATACCCTGGGTAACTAGGTACCATGTACTAGGAAATTATAAGGGTGTTCCAGTGTGCCAATGAGAATTGGTAAAATTAGTCACTAGCCTGTAGTGACAATTTTAAAAGCAGATTGACCATAAACACTGAGGTTCTGGTTAGCAGGGCCTCAGTGGTACAGTTAGGCACCACACAGGGAACACATATAGGCCACAAACGTATGAGCACTGGGGTCCTGGCTAGCAGGATCCCAGTGACACATATCAAACACACTGACAACATAGGGTTTTCACTATGAACACTGGGCCCTGCCAAGCAGGATCCCAGTGAGACAGTAAAAACACCCTTACATATACTCACAAACAGGCCAAAAAGTGAGGGTAACAAGGATGGAAAGAGGCTACCTTCCTACACGCTCAAACCACCGCATTGGCAGTGGTCAGGTCACCACTGCGACCTCTAATGACTACGAAGGTCGTAATCAGGCCCATACTCTTCAACAGATTCCAATTTAGCCAGTCTTTTTTGAAAGAATTTAAACCTGTCTTTGGCGACACATAGTGAATGATAACTATCCACTGGCAAATAATACCTATCCAAATCAGATAATGCATTCACAAAAATGCTTCTTTCTTCAGGAAGTCTCTTTTTTTTCTAGGCTGGTATACACCCTTAAGCCTTGTGGACCTAGCAAATGAAGCAGAATTTTCTTCTTCTCTAGAGTCAATTTCTTGTCCTCTATTGTGTTTACATCATTTTAAAAGTATTCCTTCCATCCTTTCTACTTTAATGGTGGTTCTCCCAGTAACGCTAAGAACGGTTATGAAGGTGTTAGTGTGAAGGTTTGTGACACACTCATCTTGTAGCACTAACACCAGCTGTTATTGCCTCTGATCTGCCTCCCGATAAAATGATCAATACGTGTATGAGGTAAGTTTTGGGCACTAGAGATGTTTGTCTACTAAATGTACATTTCCATAAGATGGTGCCTAGGTTCCTACGTAAAGTGCCCTTATAAATGTTACATAGAACTTAAAAACCAAGGTAAGTCCTTAAATGTAAACATAATTTCACCTAATAATAGTGATTAGGGGCCAGATGCACAAAGCATTTTTCAAGTCGTAAATGGCGAATTGGGCCGTTTGCGACTTGAAAAATGCTATTTGGGAGGTTCAGACCCATTTTTGCGATTCGGTAATCTATTTACTGAATCGCAAAAAGGGTTTGTGAGTCACAGTTAGGAAGGGGTGTTCCCTTCCTTATTGCGAGTCGCAGTCCCATGTATGATTGTTTTGTGACCGCGAATGCAGTCGCAAAACAATTGCAGTTAGCACCAGTATCAAACTGGTGCTCACCCATTCGCAAACGGGAAGGGGTCCTTATGGGACCCCTTCCCCTTTGTGAATGGCAGCAAAAATATTTTTTCAGAGCGGGCAGCGGTTCTACGGACGACTGCCTGTTCTGAAAAAATGAAATGAAAACTTTTCATTTTTTGTATTTGAAATGTTTCTCGTTTTCCTTTAAGGAACACCGGCTGCATTTTAAAAAAACTACTTTATTTAAAAGCAGTCACAGACATGGTGGTCTGCTGTCTCCAGCAGGCCACCATCCCTGTGAGAGTGGCCATTCCCAATGGGGTCGCTAATTGTGATATACCTCATGAATATTCATGAGGTAGGTCATTTGCGACCCCATTGGGAATCCCAAACAGTGTCATTGACACTGTTGTACATCAGGTTTTGCGTCTCACAAATTGCGAGTCGCTCAGACTTGCAATTTGCGAGTCGCAACACCTGAATTTCGTACTTGTGGCCCTGGGTGTCCAGGGTTCACAGTGCAGAGAAAACGTGCCCCCTTATCAGTTATACCATATGAACTCTACCAAGCGCTGCTACTGACTCACTGTGTAGGAGACCACCCCACCCCTGCTGCTACTGTGCTCGTGCCCGCCGCTTGCATCCTCGCACCTCTGTGCACTCTTGTTTTGTGTTCCTGGACTCTGAGGGTCTGTGTCCCTGCAGGAGCCGCAGAAGCCAAAGAAGTTGCAGGAGCAGGAGTTGGAACCATGTTGGAGCTGTGTCTCAGTGCTCGACCAAGGAGTTTCTGCCACAGAGTTTTTGCCTGGTGAGTTAGCATGTTGGGACCGGGGTTGCTATACAGGCCTGATTTGACTTGATTTTATTCATTGGCGCTGTATAGATGGACATCAGGAGCAGTATGACAGTACTGTATTGTGGTATTCGGCACAAGGAACCGCGGTCTCGTGGGTAGGACTGCCTGGGACTGTTTAGCCTGAGTGGCCTCCTGTGAACTGGTGTATTGTCTATCTTTAGCCTGAGGGGTCCCCAGCGAACAAGTGGATTGTATGTATCTGCATCTAGCCTGTAGGAGGCTGGACTGGCTTGTAGTGAGTACCAAGGGGTACTTGCACCTTGCACCAGGCCCAGTTATCCCTTATTAGTGTATAGGGTGTCTAGCAGCATAGGCTGATAGATAATGGTAGCTTAGCAGAGCAGCTTAGGCTGAACTAGGAGACGAGTGAAGCTCCTACAGTACCACTAGTATCACTTGCACAATATCATAAGAAAACACAATACACAGATATACTAAAAATAAAGGTACTTTCATTTTTATGACAATATGCCAAAGTATCTCAGAGTGTACCCTCAGTATGAGGATAGCAAATATACACAAGATATATGTACACAATACCAAAATATGCAGTAATAGTATTAGAAAACAGTGCAAACAATGTATAGTTACAATAGGATGCAATGGAGAAACATAGGGATAGGGGCAACACAAACCATATACTCCAAAAGTGGAATGCGAACCACGAATGGACCCCAAACCTATGTGACCTTGTAGAGGGCTATTAGAAAATAGTAAGGGTTAGAAAAATAGCCCACCCCAAGACCCTGAAAAGTGAGTGCAAAGTGCACTAAAGTTCCACAAAGGACATAGGAGTCGTGATAGGGGAATTCTGCAGGAAAGACACAAACCAGCAATGCAACAACGATGGATTTCCAGTCGAGGGTACCTGTGGAACAAGGGGACCAAGTCCAAAAGTCACAAGCAAGTCGGAGATGGGCAGATGCCCAGGAAATGCCAGCTGTGGGTGCAAAGAAGCTGCTACTGGACAGTAGAAGCTGAGGTTTCTGCAGGAACGACAAGGGCTAGAGACTTCCCCTTAGGAGGAAGGATCTATCACGCCGTGGAGAGTCGTGCAGAAGTATTTTCCCACCGAAAGACCGCCAACAAGCCTTGCTAGCTGCAAATCGTGCGGTAAAGGTTTTTGGATGCTGCTGTGGCCCAGGAGGGACCAGGATGTCGCCAATTGCGTCAGAGGACAGAGGGGGCGTCGAGCAAGACAAGGAGCTCTCTCAGCAGCAGGTAGCACCCGCAGAAGTGCCAGAAACAGGCACTACAAAGATGCGTGAAACAGTGCTCACCCGAAGTCGCACAAAGGAGTCCCACGTCGCCGGAGGACAACTTAGGAAGTCGTGCAATGCAGGTTAGAGTGCCGTGGACTCAGGCTGGACTGTGCACAAAGGGTTTCCGCCGGAAGTGCACGGAGGCCGGAGTAGCTGCAAAAGTCGCGGTTCCCTGCAATGCAGTCTGGCGTGGGGAGGCAAGGACTTATCTCCACCAAACTTGGACTGAAGAGTCCCTGGACTGTGGGAGTCACTTGGACAGAGTTGCTGGATTCAAGGGACCTCGATCGTCGTGCTGAGAGGAGACCCAGGGGACCGGTGATGTATTTCTTTGGTGCCTGCGGTTGCAACAGGACGATTCCGTCGACCCACGGGAGATTTCTTTGGAGCTTCTAGTGCAGAGAGGAGGCAGACTACCCCCACAGCATGCACCACCAGGAAAACAGTCGAGAAGGCGGCAGGATCAGCGTTACAGAGTTGCAGTAGTCGTCTTAGCTACTTTGTTGCAGTTTTGCAGGCTTCCAGCGCGGTCAGCAGTCGATTCCTTGGCAGAAGGTGAAGAGAGAGATGCAGAGGAACTCTGATGAGCTCTTGCATTCGTTATCTAAGGAAATCCCCAAAGCAGAGACCCTAAATAGCCAGAAAAGAGGGTTTGGCTACTTAGGAGAGAAGATAGGCTAGCAACACCTGAAGGAGCCTATCAGAAGGAGTCTCTGACGTCACCTGCTGGCCCTGGCCACTCAGAGCAGTCCAGTGTGCCAGCAGCACCTCTGTTTCCAAGATGGCAGTGGTCTGGAGCACACTGGAGAAGCTCTGGACACCTCCCAGGGGAGGTGCAGGTCAGGGGAGTGGTCACTCCCCTTTCCTTTGTCCAGTTTCGCGCCAGAGCAGGGCTAAGGGGTCCCTGAACCGGTGTAGACTGGCTTATGCAGAAATGGGCACCATGTGTGCCCTTGAAAGCATTTCCAGAGGCTGGGGGAGGCTACTCCTCCCCTGCCTTCACACCATTTTCCAAAGGGAGAGGGTGTAACACCCTCTCTCAGAGGAAGTCCTTTGTTCTGCCTTCCTGGGCCAGGCCTGGCTGGACCCCAGGAGGGCAGAAACCTGTCTGAGGGGTTGGCAGCAGCAGCAGCTGCAGTGAAACCCCGGGAAAGGTAGTTTGGCAGTACCCGGGTCTGAGCTAGAGACTCGGGGGATCATGGAATTGTCTCCCCAATGCCAGAATGGCATTGGGGTGACAATTCCATGATTTTAGACATGTAACATGGTCATGTTCGGAGTTACCATTGTGACGCTATACATATGTCAGTCCCAGCGACCCTCTACAAGGTCACATAGGTTTGGGGTCCATTCGTGGTTCGCATTCCACTTCTAGAGTATATGGTTTGTGTTGCCCCTATCCCTATGTGCCCCCATTGCATTCTATTGTGACTATACATTGTTTGCACTGTTTTCTATTGCTATTACTGCATATTTTGGTATTGTGTATATATATCTTGTGTATATTTGCTATCCTCATACTGAGGGTACTCACTGGGATACTTTGGCATATTGTCATAAAAATAAAGTACCTTTATTTTTAGTATATCTGTGTATTGTGTTTTCTTATGCTATTGTGCATATGACACTAGTGGTACTGTAGGAGCTTCACTCGTCTCCTAGTTCAGCCTAAGCTGCTCTGCTAAACTACCTTTTCTATCAGCCTAAGCTGCTAGACAAGGTGTAAGTACCCCTTGGTACTCACTACAAGCCAGTACAGCCTGCTACATTGGTTGTGCAGCGGTGGGATAAGTACTTTGCAACTACGTACCACTTTGTCATATTGTACTTTTCATAAGAGAAAAATAAACAAAACAAGTTCAGTGTATGTACCCCTTACCAAAAAGTTTTGCTTTTCTTCTCTCACTTCTTTGCTAAGTGCTGAAAAGTCCTTTAAAAAGTTCTGAAAAACATTTTCTTTCTTTTTCTGTCCCTTAAACACTTTCTAAAATGTCTGGTACAGGCCAAACTGTTGATCTGTCCAAACTTGCTTATGATCACCTTAGCTGGAAAGGAGCAAGGAGTCTCTGCATTGAAAGAGGTTTAGGGGTAGGGAAGAATCCCTCTAGAGAACTGTTGGTTAATATGCTCATTGAACAAGATAAGCATAGCTGGTACTGATGTGAATTCACATCACAGTAAGAGCGTTCCTTCTCATCATAGTAGGAGTGTTACTTCTGTTAGCCAGGTTGTTAGAGTGCCATCTGTTAGGGCCAGGTCTCCCTCTTTTCATTCTCACCATACTTCTGTTTCAAGGCATGCCCCACCCACCCACCCTGATGACAGAGTGTTAGAATGGGAGCTTAATAGATTGAGAGTGGAAGAATCCAGGCTGAAGCTCAAGAAGCAACAGCTGGATTTAGATAGGCAGTCCTTTGATTTAGAAAGAGAAAGACAGAAATTGTGGTTAGGACCCCATGGGAGCAGGGTGAGATCAGCCCTGTCATAGTAGGGATTCAGGCGATTGACATGGAGCACCCTAAGGGTACTCCTGGCGGTGCCTAAGTCAATTAAGTAGGTGACTTCACCCTTTTTCTCAACAATTATGTGGGGTCCACTCCATTTTTCTTGGAGTGCTCTTGGGGCCACAGGCTCCAAGACCCACACTTTCTGCCCTGGTTGGTACTGAACCAAAACAGCCTTCTGGTCATGCCATTGCTTTTGGAGCTCTTGGCTGGCCTGTAGGTTTTTACTGGCCTTTTTCATGTACTCAGCCATCCTAGATCTTAGGCCAAGTACATAGTCCACTATGTCTTGCTTAGGAGCTTTTGAAGGTTGTTCCCAAACCTCCTTAACAAGTGTTAGAGGACCTCTCACAGGGTGACCAAATAGGAGTCCAAAGGGGCTGAAGCCCACTCCTTTTTGGGGTACTTCCCTGTAAGCAAAAAGGAGGCAAGGTAACTGGACATCCCATCTCCTGCGGAGTTTGTCAGGGAGTCCCATTATCATTCCTTTGAGAGTTTTATTAAACCTCTCAACCAGTCCATTTGTTTGTGGATGATAGGGTGTGGTGAACTTGTATGTAACACCACATTCCTTCTACATGGCCTTCAAGTAAGCAGACATGAAATTGCTTCCCCTGTCTGATACCACCTCTTTTGGGAAGCCCACCCTGGAAAAGATTCCCAGGAGGGCCTTTGCCGCTGCAGGAGCTGTAGTGGTCCTTAGAGGAATTGCTTCAGGATATCTGGTGGCATGGTCCACTACTACCAAGATAAACCTATTGCCTGAAGCAGTAGGAGGGTCAAGGGGGCCAACTATGTCAACCCCTACCCTTTCAAAGGGAACCCCAACCACAGACAGTGGAATAAGGGGTGCCTTTGGGGTGCCACCTGTCTTGCCACTGGCTTGACAGGTTTCACAGGACTTACAAAATTCCTTTGTGTCCTCTGACATTCTAGGCCAATGAAACAAGGGGACAAGCCTGTCCAAAGTTTTCATTTGCCCCAAATGTCAAACTAAGGGAATGTCGTGGGCTAGAGTTAGGAGGAACTTTCTGTACTCCTGAGGAATCACCAATCTCCTGGCAGCTCCAGGTTTTGGATCCCTTGCTTCAGTGTGTGAGAAAGTAGCCTCTTTCTAGCCTTGTTACCCCCACTTTTGGCCTGTTTGTGAGTGTATGTCAGGATGTTTGTCACTGTTTTCACTGTCTCACTGGGATCCTGATGGCTAGGCCCCAGTGCTCATGGTGAAAACACTATGTTTTCAGTATGTTTGTTATGTGTCACTGGGACCCTGCTGGTCAGGACCCCAGTGCTCATAAGGTTGTGGCCTATATGTATGTGTCACTGGGACCCTGTCACACAGGGCCCCAGTGCTCATAGGTGTGCATGTATATGTTCCCTGTGTGGTGCCTAACTGTCTCACTGAGGCTCTGCTAACCAGAACCTCAGTGGTTATGCTCTCTCATTTATTTCAAATTGTCACTAACAGGCTAGTGACCAATTTTACCAATTTACATTGGCTTACTGGAACACCCTTATAATTCCCTAGTATATGGTACTGAGGTACCCAGGGTATTGGGGTTCCAGGAGATCCCTATGGGCTGCAGCATTTCTTTTGCCACCCATAGGGAGCTCTGACAATTCTTACACAGGCCTGCCACTGCAGCCTGAGTGAAATAACGTCCACGTTATTTCACAGCCATTTTACACTGCACTTAAGTAACTTATAAGTCACCTATATGTCTAACCTTTACCTGGTAAAGGTTAGGTGCAAAGTTACTTAGTGTGAGGGCACCCTGGCACTAGCCAAGGTGCCCCCACATTGTTCAGAGCCAATTCCCTGAACTTTGTGAGTGCGGGGACACCATTACACGCGTGCACTACATATAGGTCACTACTTATATGTAGCTTCACAATGGTAACTCCGAATATGGCCATGTAACATGTCTATGATCATGAAATTGCCCCCTCTATGCCATCCTGGCATAGTTGGCACAATCCCATGATCCCAGTGGTCTGTAGCACAGACCCTGGTACTGCCAAACTGCCCTTCCTGGGGTTTCACTGCAGCTGCTGCTGCTGCTGCTGCCAACCCCTCAGACAGGCATCTGCCCTCCTGGGGTCCAGCCAGGCCTGGCCCAGGATGGCAGAACAAAGAACTTCCTCTGAGAGAGGGTGTGACACCCTCTCCCTTTGGAAAATGGTGTGAAGGCAGGGGAGGAGTAGCCTCCCCCAGCCTCTGGAAATGCTTTGTTGGGCACAGATGTACCCAATTCTGCATAAGCCAGTCTACACCGGTTCAGGGGACCCCTTAGCCCTGCTCTGGCGCGAAACTGGACAAAGGAAAGGGGAGTGACCACTCCCCTGACCTGCACCTCCCCTGGGAGGTGTCCAGAGCTCCTCCAGTGTGCTCCAGACCTCTGCCATCTTGGAAACAGAGGTGCTGCTGGCACACTGGACTGCTCTGAGTGGCCAGTGCCACCAGGTGACGTCAGAGACTCCTGCTGATAGGCTCCTTCAGGTGTTAGTAGCCTATCCTCTCTCCTAGGTAGCCAAACCCTCTTTTCTGGCTATTTAGGGTCTCTGTCTCTGGGGAAACTTCAGATAACGAATGCAACAGCTCATCCGAGTTCCTCTGCATCTCTCTCTTCACCTTCTGATAAGGAATCGACTGCTGACCGCGCTGGAAGCCTGCAAACCTGCAACATAGTAGCAAAGACGACTACTGCAACTCTGTAACGCTGATCCTGCCGCCTTCTCGACTGTTTTCCTGCTTGTGCATGCTGTGGGGGTAGCCTGCCTCCTCTCTGCACCAGAAGCTCCGAAGAAATCTCCCGTGGGTCGACGGAATCTTCCCCCTGCAACCGCAGGCACCAAAAAGCTGCATTACCGGTCCCTTGGGTCTCCTCTCAGCACGACGAGCGAGGTCCCTCGAATCCAGCGACTCTGTCCAAGTGACCCCCACAGTCCAGTGACTCTTCAGCCCAAGTTTGGTGGAGGTAAGTCCTTGCCTCACCTCGCTGGGCTGCATTGCTGGGAACCGCGACTTTGCAGCTACTCCGGCCCCTGTGCACTTCCGGCGGAAATCCTTTGTGCACAGCCAAGCCTGGGTCCACGGCACTCTAACCTGCATTGCACGACTTTCTAAGTTGGTCCCCGGCGACGTGGGACTCCTTTGTGCAACTTCGGCAAGCACCGTTTCACGCATCCTCGTAGTGCCTGTTTCTGGCACTTCTCCGGGTGCTACCTGCTTCAGTGAGGGCTCTTTGTCTTGCTCGACGTACCCTCTCTCTTCAGGTCCAATTTGCGACCTCCTGATCCCTCCTGGGCCCCAGCAGCGTCCAAAAACGCCAAAGGCACGATTTGCAGCTAGCAAGGCTTGTTGGCGTTTTTTCGGCGGGAAAACACTTCTGCACGACTCTCCACGGCAAGAGGGATCCGTCCACCAAAGGGGAAGTCTCTAGCCCTTTTCGTTCCTGCAGAAACCTCAGCTTATTCTGTCCAGTCGAAGCTTCTTTGCACCCGCAGCTGGCATTTCCTGGGCATCTGCCCATCTCCGACTTGCTTGTGACTTTTGGACTTGGTCCCCTTGTTCCACAGGTACCCTAGATTGGAAATCCACAGTTGTTGCAATGCTCGTTTGTGTCTTTCCTGCATTATTCCTCTAACACAACTACTTTGTCCTTAGGGAAACTTTAGTGCACTTTGCACTCACTTTTCAGGGTCTTGGGGAGGGTTATTTTTCTAACTCTCACTATTTTCTAATAGTCCCAGCGACCCTCTACAAGGTCACATAGGTTTGGGGTCCATCCGTGGTTCGCATTCCACTTTTGGAGTATATGGTTTGTGTTGCCCCTATCCCTATGTTTCCCCATTGCATCCTATTGTAACTATACATTGTTTGCACTGTTTTCTAAGACTATACTGCATATTTTTGCTATTGTGTATATATATCTTGTGTATATTTCCTATCCTCTCACTGAGGGTACACTCTAAGATACTTTGGCATATTGTCATAAAAATAAAGTACCTTTATTTTTAGTATAACTGTGTATTGTGTTTTCTTATGATATTGTGCATATGACACTAAGTGGTACTGTAGTAGCTTCACACGTCTCCTAGTTCAGCCTAAGCTGCTCTGCTAAGCTACCATTATCTATCAGCCTAAGCTGCTAGACACCCTATACACTAATAAGGGATAACTGGGCCTGGTGCAAGGTGCAAGTACCCCTTGGTACTCACTACAAACCAGTCCAGCCTCCTACATTGGTTGTGCAGTGGTGGGATAAGTGCTTGAGACTACTTACCACTCTTGTCATTGTACTTTTCATAAGAGAAAAATATACAAAACAAGGTCAGTGTATATACACATAGCCAAAAAGTTTTGCATTTCCTCTTTTCACTCTTTTCTAAGTGCTGAAAAGTACTTCTAACTTTCTAAAAAGTTCTAAAAAGTTTTTAAAGTTTTTTTTCTCTGTCTTTCTAAAAGCTCTGACAAACTTTTTATCTTTTACTATCACTTTAACTCTCTCTAAAAATGTCTGGCACAGGCCAAAATGTTGATCTGTCCAAACTTGCATATGACAACCTTAGCTGGAAAAGAGCAAGGAGTCTCTGTATAGAGAGAGGTTTGAGTGTAGGGAAAAATCCTTCCTTGGAACTGTTACTTAACATGCTTAGAGAACAGGATAAGGCCATAGGTGCCTCATCTGTTGAAAAAGTACCTAATAGTTCCCAATCTGATTCAGGGACTCCCCCAGGAAAAGATTCAGGAAAGAAACTCCCTAGCCTGCCCATTACTAGACAGTCTAGCATAGTTGGGAATGATGATGAGCCACACCATACAAATAGTGTTGTCTCACATCATAGCAAAAGCATTTATTCTCACCATACTGGTAGTAATGTTTCTGTTAACCAAGCTGTTAGGGTGGCTTCTGTAAGGGACAGGTCTCCTTCTGTTCATTCCCATCATAGCTCTGTTTCTAGGAATGTCCCTCCCACCAACCCTGATGACAGAATGTTAGAGAGGAAACTCAATAAGTTGAGGGTGGAACAAACCAGACTGAAGCTTAAAAAGCAACAGCTGGATTTGGATAGACAGTCTTTTGAATTAGAGAAGGAAAGACAGAAGTTGGGTTTAGATACCCATGGTGGCAGCAGCAGTATTCCCCATAGTCATCTTGCAAAAGAGCATGATTCCAGGAATCTGCACAAGATAGTTCCCCCTTATAAGGAGGGGGATGACATTAACAAGTGGTTTGCTGCACTTGAGAGGGCCTGTGTTGTACAGGATGTCCCTCAAAGGCAGTGGGCTGCTATCCTATGGCTATCATTTAGTGGAAAAGGTAGGGATAGGCTCCTTACTGTGAAAGAAAATGATGCCAATAATTTTACAGTTCTTAAGAATGCACTCCTGGATGGTTATGGCTTAACCACTGAACAGTACAGGATAAAGTTCAGAGAGACCAAAAAGGAGTCTTCACAAGACTGGGTTGATTTCATTGACCATTCAGTGAAGGCCTTGGAGGGGTGGTTACATGGCAGTAAAGTTACTGATTATGAAAGCCTGTATAACACAATCCTGAGAGAGCATATACTTAATAATTGTGTGTCTGATTTGTTGCACCAGTACCTGGTAGACTCTGATCTGACCTCTCCCCAAGAATTGGGAAAGAAGGCAGACAAATGGGTCAGAACAAGGGTGAACAGAAAAGTTCATACAGGGGGTGACAAAGATGGCAATAAGAAGAAAGATGGTGAAAAATCTCAAGATAAGCATGGGGATAAGGGTAAAACCAAAGATCCCACTTCAAATCTTAAACACTCTTCAGAGGGTGGGGATAAAACTAATTCTTCCTCTTCTTCTCAACCCACACACATTAAAAAGCCTTGGTGCTTTGTGTGTAAAAATAGAGGCCATAGGCCAGGGGATAAGTCCTGTCCAGGTAAACCCCCTGAGCCTACCACCACTAATACATCAAGCTCTAGTGCCCCTAGCAGTAGTGGTACTAGTGGTGGGACTGCTGGCAACAGTCAAGTTAAGGGTGTAGTTGGGTTCACTTTTGGGTCCATAGTAGAAACTGGGGTAGTCAGTCCCAAGACAGTTTCTGTCACACCTGGTGGCATTGGCCTTGCCACACTGGCTGCTTGTCCCCTTACAATGGATAGGTACAGGCAGACAGTTTCAATAAATGGTGATGAGGCCTTGGCCTACAGGGACACAGGTGCCAGTTTCACTTTGGTGACTGAAAACCTAGTGCACCCTGATCAATACATCATTGGACAACAGTATAAGATTATTGATGTCCATAACTCCACTAAGTTTCTTCCCTTAGCTATAATTCAGTTTAGTTGGGGTGGAGTTACTGGCCCTAAGCAGGTGGTGGTATCACCTAGCTTACCTGTAGACTGTCTCTTAGGTAATGACCTAGAGGCCTCAGGTTGGGCTGATGTAGAGTTTTATGCCCATGCAGCCATGCTGGGCATCCCAGAGGAATTGTTCCCTCTCATTTCTACAGAAATGAAAAAGCAAAGGAGAGAAGGCCTGAAAACTCAGGATCCCTCTCCATCAACAGGTAAAAAGGGTATCACAGTATCCCCTAACCACCTTACCATTCAGGATACCATTCCTGTGGTGGGAGAAACCTCTCCTGGGGTGGCACCTGTTCCAATGGAAACATCAGCTGGCAAAGCTGTACTCCCTGAGGTAGAAGTACCTCTCTGTGGGATAACTAACATTGGTGAGAAAAAGAGCACAATTTTAGTTAACATGGAGCATCCCTCCAACCCTCCCAGAGAAACTTTAGTGCAGAAACCCTGCACTGCCTCACAACACTTAGGACAGCACCCCTGCCCTAGTGTGGAGCTGATAGGACAGCACCCCTGCCCTGCTCCAACCCAAGAGAAACAGCATCCCTGTTCTCTCTTCCAGCCATATGGACAACGTTTTTGCCCAGCTATGGCTTTTCTGAGACAGCATCCCTGTCTGGCATTTCCATCACTACAAATAGGTTCAGTGGACAATTCCCACTGTTCTAACCTAAAACTTACTGATAGAAACTCTGAAAATACATCTTCACATTGTTGCTTAGCTAAAAAACTTCAAACAGGGTGGTTTACATCCCCACAGGGAAGTAACCATATAGTGGATGATAAAGGGAGTAACCAGTCTATTGCAGAGCTACTCTCTACTTATCACCACTTAGACAATAAAGTCTCAACTGGCCAAGGTTAGCCTTATTGTCCTTCGTTTGGGGGGGGGTTGTGTGAGAAAGTAGCCTCTTTCTAGCCTTGTTACCCCCACTTTTGGCCTGTTTGTGAGTGTATGTCAGGATGTTTGTCACTGTTTTCACTGTCTCACTGGGATCCTGATGGCTAGGCCCCAGTGCTCATGGTGAAAACACTATGTTTTCAGTATGTTTGTTATGTGTCACTGGGACCCTGCTGGTCAGGACCCCAGTGCTCATAAGGTTGTGGCCTATATGTATGTGTCACTGGGACCCTGTCACACAGGGCCCCAGTGCTCATAGGTGTGCATGTATATGTTCCCTGTGTGGTGCCTAACTGTCTCACTGAGGCTCTGCTAACCAGAACCTCAGTGGTTATGCTCTCTGATTTATTTCAAATTGTCACTAACAGGCTAGTGACCAATTTTACCAATTTACATTGGCTTACTGGAACACCCTTATAATTCCCTAGTATATGGTACTGAGGTACCCAGGGTATTGGGGTTCCAGGAGATCCCTATGGGCTGCAGCATTTCTTTTGCCACCCATAGGGAGCTCTGACAATTCTTACACAGGCCTGCCACTGCAGCCTGAGTGAAATAACATCCACGTTATTTCACAGCCATTTTACACTGCACTTAAGTAACTTATAAGTCACCTATATGTCTAACCTTTACCTGGTAAAGGTTAGGTGCAAAGTTACTTAGTGTGAGGGCACCCTGGCACTAGCCAAGGTGCCCCCACATTGTTCAGAGCCAATTCCCTGAACTTTGTGAGTGCGGGGACACCATTACACGCGTGCACTACATATAGGTCACTACTTATATGTAGCTTCACAATGGTAACTCCGAATATGGCCATGTAACATGTCTATGATCATGGAATTGCCCCCTCTATGCCATCCTGGCATAGTTGGCACAATCCCATGATCCCAGTGGTCTGTAGCACAGACCCTGGTACTGCCAAACTGCCCTTCCTGGGGTTTCACTGCAGCTGCTGCTGCTGCCAACCCCTCAGACAGGCATCTGCACTCCTGGGGTCCAGCCAGGCCTGGCCCAGGATGGCAGAACAAAGAACTTCCTCTGAGAGAGGGTGTGACACCCTCTCCCTTTGGAAAATGGTGTGAAGGCAGGGGAGGAGTAGCCTCCCCCAGCCTCTGGAAATGCTTTGTTGGGCACAGATGTGCCCAATTCTGCATAAGCCAGTCTACACCGGTTCAGGGGGCCCCTTAGCCCTGCTCTGGCGCGAAACTGGACAAAGGAAAGGGGAGTGACCACTCCCCTGACCTGCACCTCCCCTGGGAGGTGTCCAGAGCTCCTCCAGTGTGCTCCAGACCTCTGCCATCTTGGAGACAGAGGTGCTGCTGGCACACTGGACTGCTCTGAGTGGCCAGTGCCACCAGGTGACGTCAGAGACTCCTGCTGATAGGCTCCTTCAGGTGTTAGTAGCCTATCCTCTCTCCTAGGTAGCCAAACCCTCTTTTCTAGCTATTTAGGGTCTCTGTCTCTGGGGAAACTTCAGATAACGAATGCAAGAGCTCATCCGAATTCCTCTGCATCTCTCTCTTCACCTTCTGATAAGGAATCGACTGCTGACCGCGCTGGAAGCCTGCAAACCTGCAACATAGTAGCAAAGACGACTACTGCAACTCTGTAACGCTGATCCTGCCGCCTTCTCGACTGTTTTCCTGCTTGTGCATGCTGTGGGGGTAGCCTGCCTCCTCTCTGCACCAGAAGCTCCGAAGAAATCTCCAGTGGGTCGACGGAATCTTCCCCCTGCAACCGCAGGCACCAAAAAGCTGCATTACCGGTCCCTTGGGTCTCCTCTCAGCACGACGAGCGAGGTCCCTCGAATCCAGCGACTCTGTCCAAGTGACCCCCACAGTCCAGTGACTCTTCAGCCCAAGTTTGGTGGAGGTAAGTCCTTGCCTCACCTCGCTGGGCTGCATTGCTGGGAACCGCGACTTTGCAGCTACTCCGGCCCCTGTGCACTTCCGGCGGAAATCCTTTGTGCACAGCCAAGCCTGGGTCCACGGCACTCTAACCTGCATTGCACGACTTTCTAAGTTGGTCTCCGGCGACGTGGGACTCCTTTGTGCAATTTCGGCGAGCACCGTTTCACGCATCCTCGTAGTGCCTGTTTCTGGCACTTTTCCGGGTGCTACCTGCTTCAGTGAGGGCTGTTTGTCTTGCACGATGTCCCCTCTCTCTTCAGTTCCAATTTGCGACCTCCTGGTCCCTCCTGGGCCCCAGCAGCGTCCAAAAACGCCAAAACCACGATTTGCAGCTAGCAAGGCTTGTCGGCGTTCTTTCGGCGGGAAAACACTTCTGCACGACTCTCCACGGCGAGAGGGATCCGTCCACCAAAGGGGAAGTCTCTAGCCCTTTTCGTTCCTGTAGAAACCTCAGCTTCTTCTGTCCAGTCGAAGCTTCTTTGCACCCGCAGCTGGCATTTCCTGGGCATCTGCCCATCTCCGACTTGCTTGTGACTTTTGGACTTGGTCCCCTTGTTCCACAGGTACCCTAGATTGGAAATCCACAGTTGTTGCATTGCTGGTTTGTGTCTTTCCTGCATTATTCCTCTAACACGACTACTTTGTCCTTCGGGGAACTTTAGTGCACTTTGCACTCACTTTTCAGGGTCTTGGGGAGGGTTATTTTTCTAACTCTCACTATTTTCTAATAGTCCCAGCGACCCTCTACAAGGTCACATAGGTTTGGGGTCCATCCGTGGTTCGCATTCCACTTTTGGAGTATATGGTTTGTGTTGCCCCTATCCCTATGTTTCCCCATTGCATCCTATTGTAACTATACATTGTTTGCACTGTTTTCTAAGACTATACTGCATATTTTTGCTATTGTGTATATATATCTTGTGTATATTTCCTATCCTCTCACTGAGGGTACACTCTAAGATACTTTGGCATATTGTCATAAAAATAAAGTACCTTTATTTTTAGTATAACTGTGTATTGTGTTTTCTTATGATATTGTGCATATGACACTAAGTGGTACTGTAGTAGCTTCACACGTCTCCTAGTTCAGCCTAAGCTGCTCTGCTAAGCTACCATTATCTATCAGCCTAAGCTGCTAGACACCCTATACACTAATAAGGGATAACTGGGCCTGGTGCAAGGTGCAAGTACCCCTTGGTACTCACTACAAACCAGTCCAGCCTCCTACACAGTGTACAAAAGGTTATCCTCCCAGTAAACTCTGTGAGAGTCACTGGCATCCCCATTTGCTTGGTTGACAGCTTGCTGCCTTAGACCCTCTAGTGTGGGACAGGTATACTGTGCCACACTCAGCTCCTCCTTCATCCAAAAGCTCAGCAGTGTCTGCTTCCAGCTCCTCTGGTGTAAGTTCTGCACAGGGTGGAAATTCTTCTTCCTCAGAAGTAGAATCCACTGTAGAGGGAGGGATAGTAGGTAGTGTTTTACATTTACTAACCCTAGCTTTAGGGAGCACTTGGTCCATTCTTCCAGGATCCAAGTCACCCTGTCCTTTTTGCTTTTTGGCCTGAGCCCTGGTTAAAGCAAACATATGCCCTGGAATGCCCAGCATTGCTGCATGAGCCTCCAACTCCACTTCTGCCCAAGCTGATGTCTCTAAATCATTCCCTAATAGACAGTCAACAGGTAAATCTGAGGCAACCACAACTTTCTTTGGACCAGTAACCACCCCCAGTTGAGATTCACAACAGCCATGGGGTGGCTAAGAGTGTTGTTATGAGCATCGGTTACTTGGTACTGGTGACCTAGTAGGTGTTGTTCAGGGTGGACCAGTATCTCTATTACCATTGTAACGCTGGCACCTGTGTCCCTGTAGGCCTGAACCTCAACACCATTTATTAGGGGTAGTTGCTTATATTTATCCATGTTAAGGGGACAAGCAACCAAGGTGGCTAAATCAATAGCGCCTTCAGAGACTAACACAGCCTCTGTGGTCTCCCTAATCAGACCAACCCCAACTAAGTTACCAAAAGTGAGCCCAGCTACTCCCTTGGATTGGCTATTAGTAGGTTTGCTCCCACCACCACTGCTATTACTAGGGGCACTAGGTGTAGCAGCAGGGGTTGTAGTGGTAAGAGGCTTGGTGCTTTTCTTTGGACAACTGGGATCTGTTGTCCAATGGCCTTTTATTTTACATAAATAGCACCATGGTTTATTTTCTTTGTTTTGATTTGAAGAGGATTTGGGCCCACCACCCCCACCAGAGTGTTTTTGTGGGCCTGATGAAGACTCATTTTTAGATTTGTCCCCCCCCTTGTCAGAAGACTTACCATCCTTCTTCTTGCCATCCTTGTCACCCCCTGTATGAACTTCTCTGTTCACCCTTGTTCTGACCCATTTGTCTGCCTTCTTTCCCAATTCTGGGGTAGAGGTCAGATCAGAGTCTACCAGGTACTGGTGTTACAAATCAGACACACAATTATTAAGAATATGCTCTCTCAGGATTAAGTTATACAGGCTTTCATAGTCAGAAACGTTACTGCCATGTAACCACCCCTCCAAGGCCTTCACTAAATGGTCAACAAAGTCTACCCAGTCTTGTAAAGACTCCTTTTTGGTTTCTCTGAACTTCATCCTGTACTGTTCAGTGGTTAAGCCATAACCATCAAGGAGTGCATTCTTAAGAACTGTAAAATTATTGGCATCACTTTCTTTAACAGTAAGGAGCCTATCCCTACCCTTTCCACTGAAAGATAGCCATATGATAGCAGCCCACTGCCTTTGAGGGACCTCCTGTACAACACAGGCCCTCTCAAGTGCAGCAAACCACTTGTTAATGTCATCCCCCTCCTTGTAAGGGGAAACTATCTTGTGCAGATTCCTAGAATCATGCTCTTTTGCAGGATGACTATTTGGAATACTGCTGCTGCCACCATAGGGTCCTAACCCCAATTTCCGTCTTTCTCTTTCTAAATCAAAGGACTGCCTATCTAAATCCAGCTGTTGCTTCTTGAGCTTCAGCCTGGATACTTCCACTCTCAATCTATTGAGCTCCCTTTCTAACACTCTGTCATCAGGGTGGGTGGGTGGGGCATGCCTTGAAACAGAAGTATGGTGAGAATGAACAGAGGGAGACCTGGCCCTAACAGATGGCACTCTAACAACCTGGCTAACAGAAGTAGCACTCCTACTATGATGAGAACGGACACTCTTACTGTGATGTGAATTCAATCAGTACCAGCTATGCTAGGTGGTCTGCTAATGGGCAGGTTGGGAAGGTTCCCTTCTAAATCCTTTGCTAGGGGTGCCCCAGGGTCAGATTGGGAACCATCAGCTAATTTCTCAACAGAAGTGCCAACTCTGGTCTTATCTTGTTCAATGAGCATATTAACCAACAGTTCTCTAGAGGGATTCTTCCCTACCCCTAAACCTCTTTCAATGCAACAGATGAGGGACAGGAAGAAGAGAGTGACCCTCTCCCTGATCTCTTCTCTTCCACAGAACAAGATGCTCTAGTGGAAGGTGTAGTACTGGCAGATTGTCTTACTGCTGAGCAGAAATACCACTGCATAAATCTCCTGGGTCAGTTTTCGGTACTCTTCTCTACTGTAGCAGGCACCACTTCTTAGTGTGAGCACACTATAGATACTGGAGACAGCTTGCCTGTCAAAAGTAAGATCTATAGGCAGCCTGACCATGTCAGAGACTGCATAAAGCAAGAGGTACAGAAAATGCTTGAACTGGTAGTGGTTGAGCACTCTGAAAGTCCATGGGCCTCTCCGGTGGTACTTGTACCAAAACGTCATTCCAAAGATGGTAAAAGGGAAATTAGATTTTGTGTTGACTACAGAGGTCTCAACCACGTAACTAAAACTGATGCTCACCCTATACCCAGGGCAGATGAGCTAATAGATACACTGGCATCTGCCAAGTATCTAAGCACCTTTGATTTGACTGCAGGGTATTGGCAGATCAAGTTATCAGAGGATGCAAAAGCAAAAACGGCATTTTCAACCATTGGAGGGCACTACCAATTCACAGTAATACCTTTTGGATTGAAAAAGCACCTGCCACTTTTCAAAGGTTAGTGAACACAGTCCTGCAAGGGCTTGAAGCTTTTAGTGCAGCATATCTAGATGATATAGCTGTCTTTAGCTCCAGCTGGGATGATCACCTGCTCCACCTATGAAAAGTTTTGGAGGCCCTGCAAAAGGCAGGCCTCACTATCAAGGCTTCAAAGTGCCAGATAGGGCAGTGGAAAGTGGTTTATCTGGGACACCTGGTAGGTGGAGAACAGATTGCACCACTTCAGGGGAAAATCCAAACTATTATAGATTGGGTTCCCCCTACAACTCAAACTCAGGTGAGAGCCTTTTTAGGCCTCACTGGGTATTACAGGAGGTTCATAAAGAACTATGGCTCCATTGTAGCCCCTCTTAATGACCTCACATCTAAAAAAAATGCCTAAGAAGGTATTATGGACAGCAAACTGTCAGAAAGATTTTGAGGAGCTGAAGCAGGCCATGTGCTCTGCACCTCTCCTGAAAAGCCCCTGTTACTCCAAAAAATTCATTGTCCAAATTGATGCATCTGAATTAGGGGTAGGGGCAGTCTTATCACAACTTAATTCTGAGTGTAGGAGGCTGGACTGGCTTGTAGTGAGTACCAAGGGGTACTTGCACCTTGCACCAGGCCCAGTTATCCCTTATTAGTGTATAGGGTGTCTAGCAGCATAGGCTGATAGATAATGGTAGCTTAGCAGAGCAGCTTAGGCTGAACTAGGAGACGTGTGAAGCTACTACAGTACCACTTAGTGTCATATGCACAATATCATAAGAAAACACAATACACAGTTATACTAAAAATAAAGGTACTTATTTTTATGACAATATGCCAAAGTATCTTAGAGTGTACCCTCAGTGAGAGGATAGGAAATATACACAAGATATATATACACAATAGCAAAAATATGCAGTATAGTCTTAGAAAACAGTGCAAACAATGTATAGTTACAATAGGATGCAATGGGGACCCATAGGGATAGGGGCAACACAAACCATATACTCCAAAAGTGGAATGCGAACCACGAATGGACCCCAAACCTATGTGACCTTGTAGAGGGTCGCTGGGACTATTAGAAAATAGTGAGAGTTAGAAAAATAACCCTCCCCAAGACCCTGAAAAGTGAGTGCAAAGTGCACTAAAGTTCCCCTAAGGATAAAGAAGTCGTGTTAGAGGAATAATGCAGGAAAGACACAAACCAACAATACAACAACGATGGATTTCCAATCTAGGGTACCTGTGGAACAAGGGGACCAAGTCCAAAAGTCACAAGCAAGTCGGAGATGGGCAGATGCCCAGGAAATGCCAGCTGTGGGTGCAAAGAAGCTTCTACTGGACAGAAGAAGCTGAGGTTTCTGCAGGAACGAAAAGGGCTAGAGACTTCCCCTTTGGTGGACGGATCCAACTCGCCGTGGAGAGTCGTGCAGAAGTGTTTTCCCGCCGACAGAACACCAACAAGCCTTGCTAGCTGCAAATCATGCAGTTTGCGTTTTTGGACGCTGCTGTGGCCCAGGAGGGACCAGGAGGTCGCAAATTGGACCAGGAGGTAGAGGAGACATCGAGCAAGACAAGGAGCCCTCTTAGCAGCAGGTAGCACGCTGAGAAGTGCCAAAAACAGGCACTACAAGGATGCGTGAAACGGTGCTCACCCGAAGTTACACAAAGGAGTCCCACGTCGCCGGAGACCAACTTAGAAAGTCGTGCAATGCAGGTTAGAGTGCCGTCGACCCAGGCTGGACTGTGCACAAAGGATTTCTGCCGGAAGTGCACGGAGGCCGGAGTAGCAGCAAAAGTCGCAGTTCCCAGCAATGCAGTCTAGCGAGGTGAGGCAAGGACTTACCTCCACCAAACTTGGACTGAAGAGTCACTGGACTGTGGGGGTCACTTGGACAGAGTTGCTGGATTCGAGGGACCTCGCTCGTCGTGCTGAGAGGAGACCCAAGGGACCGGTAATGCAGCTTTTTGGTGCCTGCGGTTGCAGGGGGAAGATTCCGTCAACCCACGGGAGATTTCTTCGGAGCTTCTAGTGCAGAGAGGAGGCAGACTACCCCCACAGCATGCACCACCAGGAAAATAGTCGAGAAGGCGGCAGGATCAGCGTTACAGAGTTGCAGTAGTCGTCTTTGCTACTATGTTGCAGTTTTGCAGGCTTCCAGCGCGGTCAGCAGTCGATTCCTTGGCAGAAGGTGAAGAGAGAGATGCAGAGGAACTCGGATGAGCTCTTGCATTCGTTATCTGAAGTTTCCCCAGAGACAGAGACCCTAAATAGCCAGAAAAGAGGGTTTGGCTACTTAGGAGAGAGGATAGGCTAGCAACACCTGAAGGAGCCTATCACAAGGAGTCTCTGACGTCACCTGGTGGCACTGGCCACTCAGAGCAGTCCAGTGTGCCAGCAGCACCTGTTTCCAAGATGGCAGAGGTCTGGAGCACACTGGAGGAGCTCTGGACACCTCCCAGGGGAGGTGCAGGTCAGGGGAGTGGTCACTCCCCTTTCCTTTGTCCAGTTTCGCGCCAGAGCAGGGCTAAGGGGTCCCTGAACCGGTGTAGACTGGCTTATGCAGAAATGGGCACCAAAACTGCCCATGAAAGCATTTCCAGAGGCTGGGGGAGGCTACTCCTCCCCTGCCTTCACACCATTTTACAAAGGGAGAGGGTGTAACATCCTCTCTCAGAGGAAGTCCTTTGTTCTGCCATCCTTGGACAAGCCTGGCTTGACCCCAGGGGGGCAGAAACCTGTCTGAGGGGTTGGCAGCAGCAGAAGCTGCAGTGAAACCCCAGGAAAGGCAGTTTGGCAGTACCAGGGTCTGTGCTACAGACCACTGGGATCATGGGATTGTGCCAACTATGCCAGGATGGCATAGAGGGGGCAATTCCATGATCTTAGACATGTTACATGGCCATATTCGGAGTTACCATTGTGAAGCTACATATAGGTAGTGACCTATATGTAGTGCACGCGTGTAATGGTGTCCCGGCACTCACAAAGTTCAGGGAATTGGCCCTGAACAATGTGGGGGCACCTTGGCTAGTGCCAGGGTGCCCTCACACTAAGTAATTTTGCACCTAACCTTTACCAGGTAAAGGTTAGACATATAGGTGACTTATAAGTTACTTAAGTGCAGTGTAAAATGGCTGTGAAATAACGTGGACGTTATTTCACTCAGGCTGCAGTGGCAGGCCTATGTAAGAATTGTCAGAGCTCCCTATGGGTGGCAAAAGAAATGCTGCAGCCCATAGGGATCTCCTGGAACCCCAATACCCTGGGTACCTCAGTACCATATACTAGGGAATTATAAGGGTGTTCCAGTAAGCCAATGTAAATTGGTAAAATTGGTCACTAGCCTGTTAGTGACAATTTGAAAGAAATGAGAGAGCATAACCACTGAGGTTCTGGTTAGCAGAGCCTCAGTGAGACAGTTAGGCACCACACAGGGAACACATACATATAGGCCACAACCTTATGAGCAATGGGGCCCTGACTAGCAGGGTCCCAGTGACACATAACAAACATACTGAAAACATAGGGTTTTCACTATGAGCACTGGGACCTGGCTGGCAGGATCCCAGTGAGACAGTGAAAACACCCTGACATACACTCACAAACAGGCCTAAAGTGGGGGTAACAAGGCTAGAAAGAGGCTACTTTCTCACACAACCCCCCCCCAAACGAAGGACAATAAGGCTAACCTTGGCCAGTTGAGACTTTATTGTCTAAGTGGTGATAAGTAGAGAGTAGCTCTGCAATAGACTGGTTACTCCCTTTATCATCCACTATATGGTTACTTCCCTGTGGGGATGTAAACCACCCTGTTTGAAGTTTTTTAGCTAAGTAACAATGTGAAGATTTATTTTCAGAGTTTCTATCAGTAAGTTTTAGTTTAGAGCAGTGGGAATTGTCCACTGAACCTATTTGTAGTGATGGAAATGCCAGACAGGGATGCTGTCTCAGAAAAGCCATAGCTGGGCAAAAACTTTGTCCATATGGCTGGAAGAGAGAACAGGGATGCTGTTTCTCTTGAGTTGGAGCAGGGCAGGGATGCTGTCCTATGAGCTCCACACTAGGGCAGGGATGCTGTCCTAAGTGTTGCGAGGCAGTGCAGGGTTTCTGCACAAAAGTTTCTCTGGGAGGGTTGGAGGGATGCTCCATGTTAACTAAAATGGTGCTCTTTTTCTCACCAATGTTAGTTATCCCACAGAGAGGTACTTCCACCTCAGGGAGTACAGTTTTGCCAACTGATGATTCCCTTGGAACAGGTGCCACCCCAGGAGAGGTTTCTCCCACCACAGGAATGTTATCCTGAATGGTAGGGTGGTTAGGGGATACTGTGATACCCTTTTTACCTGTTGATGGAGAGGGATCCTGAGTTTTCAGGCCTTCTCTCCTTTGCTTTTTCATTTCAGTAGAAATGAGAGGGAACAATTCCTCTGGGATGCCCAGCATGGCTGCATGGGCATAAAACTCTACATCAGCCCAACCTGAGGCCTCTAGGTCATTACCTAAGAGACAGTCTACAGGTAAGCTAGGTGATACCACCACCTGCTTAGGGCCAGTAACTCCACCCCAACTAAACTGAATTATAGCTAAGGGAAGAAACTTAGTGGAGTTATGGACATCAATAATCTTATACTGTTGTCCAATGATGTGTTGATCAGGGTGCACTAGGTTTTCAGTCACCAAAGTGATACTGGCACCTGTGTCCCTGTAGGCCAAGGCCTCAACACCATTTATTGAAACTGTCTGCCTGTACTTATCCATTGTAAGGGGACAAGCAGCCAGTGTGGCAAGGCCAATGCCACCAGGTGTGACAGAAACTGTCTTGGGACTGACTACCCCAGTTTCTACTATGGACCCATAAGTGAACCCAACTACACCCTTAACTTGACTGTTGCCAACAGTCCCACCACTAGTACCACTACTGCTAGGGGCACTAGAGCTTGATGTATTAGTGGTGGTAGGCTCAGGGGGTTTACCTGGACAGGACTTATCCCCTGGCCTATGGCCTCTATTTTTACACACAAAGCACCAAGGCTTTTTAAATTGTGTAGGTTGAGAAGAAGAGGAAGAATTTGTTTTATCCCCACCCCCTGAAGAGTGTTTAAGATTTGAAGTGGGATCTTTGGTTTTACCCTTATCCCCATGCTTATCTTGAGATTTTTCACCATCTTTCTTCTTAGTGTTCTCTTTGTCACCCCCTGTATGAACTTTTCTGTTCACCCTTGTTCTGACCCATTTGTCTGCCTTCTTTCCCAATTCTTGGGGAGAGGTCAGATCAGAGTCCACCAAGTACTGGTGCAACAAATCAGACACACAATTATTAAGAATATGCTCTCTCAGGATCACGTTATACAGGCTGTCAATCAGTAACTTTACTGCCATGTAACCACCCCTCCAAGGCCTTCACTGAATGGTCAATGAAATCAACCCAGTCTTGTGAAGACTCCTTTTTGGTCTCTCTGAACTTTATCCTGTATTGTTCAGTGGTTAAGCCATAACCATCCAGGAGTGCATTCTTAAGTACTGTAAAATTATTGGCATCACTTTCTTTCACAGTAAGGAGCCTATCCCTACCTTTTCCACTAAATGATAGCCATAGGATAGCAGCCCACTGCCTTTGAGGGACATCCTGTACAACACAGGCCCTCTCAAGTGCAGCAAACCACTTGTTAATGTCATCCCCCTCATTATAAGGGGGAACTATCTTGTGCAGATTCCTGGAATCATGCTCTTTTGCAGGATGACTATGGGGAATACTGCTGCTGCCACCATGGGTTTCTAAACCCAACTTCTGTCTTTCCTTCTCTAATTCTAAAGACTGTCTATCCAAATCCAGCTGTTGCTTTTTAAGCTTCAGTTTGGTTTGTTCCACCCTCAACTTATTGAGTTCCCTTTCTAACAATCTGTCATCAGGGTTGGTGGGAGGGACATTTCTAGATACATAGGTATGATGGGAATGAACAGAAGGAGACCTGTCCCTTACAGACGGCACCCTAACAGCTTGGCTGACAGTGTAATGTGAGAGCACATCATCTGCATGATGTGACTCCACCTCAGTACCAACTATGCTAGACTGTCTTGTAATGGGAAGGCTAAGAAGTTTCTTTCCTGAACCTTTACCTGGGGGAGTCCCTGGATCAGATTGAGAACCATTAGCTACTTTTTCAACAGATGGGGCACTTTTAGCCTTATCCTGTTCTCTAAGCATATTAAGTAACAGTTCCAAGGAAGGATTCTTCCCTACACTCAAACCTCTCTCTATGCAGAGACTCCTTACTCCTTTCCAGCTAAGGTGATCATATGCAATCTTAGACAGGTCAACATTTTGGCCTGTGCCAGACATTTTTAGAGAGAGTTAAAGTGATAGAAAAAGAGAAAAAAGATTGTCAGAGCTTTTAGAAAGACAGAGAAAAAAACTTTTAAAACTTTTTAGAACTTTTTAGAAAGTTTAGAAGTACTTTTCAGCACTTACAAAAGAGTGAAAAGAGGAAATGCAAAACTTTTTGGCTATGTGTATATACACTGACCTTGTTTTGTATATTTTTCTCTTATGAAAAGTACAATGACAAGAGTGGTAAGTAGTCTCAAAGCACTTATCCCACCACTGCACAACCAATGTAGGAGGCTGGACTGGCTTGTAGTGAGTACCAAGGGGTACTTGCACCTTGCACCAGGCCCAGTTATCCCTTATTAGTGTATAGGGTGTCTAGCAGCATAGGCTGATAGATAATGGTAGCTTAGCAGAGCAGCTTAGGCTGAACTAGGAGACGTGTGAAGCTACTACAGTACCACTTAGTGTCATATGCACAATATCATAAGAAAACACAATACACAGTTATACTAAAAATAAAGGTACTTTATTTTTATGACAATATGCCAAAGTATCTTAGAGTGTACCCTCAGTGAGAGGATAGGAAATATACACAAGATATATATACACAATAGCAAAAATATGCAGTATAGTCTTAGAAAACAGTGCAAACAATGTATAGTTACAATAGGATGAAATGGGGACCCATAGGGATAGGGGCAACACAAACCATATACTCCAAAAGTGGAATGCGAACCACGAATGGACCCCAAACCTATGTGACCTTGTAGAGGGTCGCTGGGACTATTAGAAAATAGTGAGAATTAGAAAAATAACCCTCCCCAAGACCCTGAAAAGTGAGTGCAAAGTGCACTAAAGTTCCCCTAAGGATAAAGAAGTCGTGTTAGAGGAATAATGCAGGAAAGACACAAACCAACAATGCAACAACGATGGATTTCCAATCTAGGGTACCTGTGGAACAAGGGGACCAAGTCCAAAAGTCACAAGCAAGTCGGAGATGGGCAGATGCCCAGGAAATGCCAGCTGTGGGTGCAAAGAAGCTTCTACTGGACAGAAGAAGCTGAGGTTTCTGCAGGAACGAAAAGGGCTAGAGACTTCCCCTTTGGTGGACCGATCTCACTCGCCATGGAGAGTCGTGCAGAAGTGTTTTCCCGCCGACAGAACGCCAACAAGCCTTGCTAGCTGCAAATCATGCGGTTTGCGTTTTTGGACACTGCTGTGGCCCAGGAGGGACCAGGAGGTCGCAAATTGGACCAGGAGGTAGAGGGGACATCAGGCAAGACAAGGAGCCCTCTTAGCAGCAGATAGCACCCGGAAAAGTGCCAAAAACAGGCACTACAAGGATGCGTGAAACGGTGCTCACCCGAAGTTACACAAAGGAGTCCCACGTCGCCGGAGACCAACTTAGAAAGTCGTGCAATGCAGGTTAGAGTGCCGTGGACCCAGGCTGGACTGTGCACAAAGGATTTCTGCCGGAAGGGCACGGAGGCCGGAGTAGCTGCAAAAGTCGCAGTTCCCAGCAATGCAGTCTAGCGAGGTGAGGCAAGGACTTACCTCCACCAAACTTGGACTGAAGAGTCACTGGACTGTGGGGGTCACTAGGACAGAGTTGCTGGATTCGAGGGACCTCGCTCATCGTGCTGAGAGGAGACCCAAGGGACCGGTAAGGCAGCTTTTTGGTGCCTGCGGTTGCAGGGGGAAGATTCCGTCGACCCACAGGAGATTTCTTCGGAGCTTCTAGTGCAGAGAGGAGGCAGACTACCCCCACAGCATGCACCACCAGGAAAACAGTCGAGAAGGCGGCAGGATCAGCGTTACAGAGTTGCAGTAGTCGTCTTTGCTACTATGTTGCAGTTTTGCAGGCTTCCAGCGCGGTCAGCAGTCGATTCCTTGGCAGAAGGTGGAGAGAGAGATGCAGAGGAACTCGGATGAGCTCTTGCATTCGTTATCTAAAGTTTCCCCAGAGACAGAGACCCTAAATAGCCAGAAAAGAGGGTTTGGCTACTTAGGAAAGAGGATAGGCTAGCAACACCTGAAGGAGCCTATCACAAGGAGTCTCTGACGTCACCTGGTGGCACTGGCCACTCAGAGCAGTCCAGTGTGCCAGCAGCACCTGTTTCCAAGATGGCAGAGGTCTGGAGCACACTGGAGGAGCTCTGGACACCTCCCAGGGGAGGTGCAGGTCAGGGGAGTGGTCACTCCCCTTTCCTTTGTCCAGTTTCGCGCCAGAGCAGGGCTAAGGGGTCCCTGAACCGGTGTAGACTGGCTTATGCAGAAATGGGCACCAAAAGTGCCCATGAAAGCATTTCCAGAGGCTGGGGGAGGCTACTCCTCCCCTGCCTTCACACCATTTTCCAAAGGGAGAGGGTGTAACACCCTCTCTCAGAGGAAGTCCTTTGTTCTGCCATCCTGGGACAAGCCTGGCTTGACCCCAGGGGGGCAGAAACCTGTCTGAGGGGTTGGCAGCACCAGAAGCTGCAGTGAAACCCCAGGAAAGGCAGTTTGGCAGTACCAGGGTCTGTGCTACAGACCACTGGGATCATGGGATTGTGCCAACTATGCCAGGATGGCATAGAGGGGGCAATTCCATGATCTTAAACATGTTACATGGCCATATTCGGAGTTACCATTGTGAAGCTACATATAGGTAGTGACCTATATGTAGTGCACGCGTGTAATGGTGTCCCCGCACTCACAAAGTTCAGGGAATTGGCCCTGAACAATGTGGGGGCACCTTGGCTAGTGCCAGGGTGCCCTCACACTAAGTAATTTTGCACCTAACCTTTACCATGTAAAGGTTAGACATATAGGTGACTTATAAGTTACTTAAGTGCAGTGTAAAATGGCTGTGAAATAACGTGGACGTTATTTCACTCAGGCTGCAGTGGCAGGCCTGTGTAAGAATTGTCAGAGCTCCCTATGGGTGGCAAAAGAAATGCTGCAGCCCATAGGGATCTCCTGGAACCCCAATACCCTGGGTACCTCAGTACCATATACTAGGGAATTATAAGGGTGTTCCAGTAAGCCAATGTAAATTGGTAAAATTGGTCACTAGCCTGTTAGTGACAATTTGAAAGAAATGAGAGAGCATAACCACTGAGGTTCTGGTTAGCAGAGCCTCAGTGAGACAGTTAGGCACCACACAGGGAACACATACATATAGGCCACAACCTTATGAGCACTGGGGCCCTGACTAGCAGGGTCCCAGTGACACATAACAAACATACTGAAAACATAGGGTTTTCACTATGAGCACTGGGCCCTGGCTGGCAGGATCCCAGTGAGACAGTGAAAACACCCTGACATACACTCACAAACAGGCCTAAAGTGGGGGTAACAAGGCTAGAAAGAGGCTACTTTCTCACACTGAGGGCCAGGATCAACCTGTTGCTTTTATCAGCAGGAGGTTGACCCCTAGAGAAAAGCGTTGGTCTGCCATAGAGAGGGAGGCCTTTGCTGTGGTCTGGGCACTGAAGAAGTTGAGGCCATACCTGTTTGGCACTCACTTCATTGTTCAGACAGACCACAAACCTCTACTTTGGCTAAAACAAATGAAAGGTGAAAATCCTAAATTGTTGAGGTGGTCCATATCCCTACAGGGAATGGACTATACAGTGGAACATAGACCTGGGAGTACCCACTCCAATGCAGATGGACTCTCCAGATATTTCCACTTAGACAATGAAGACTCATCAGGTCATGGCTAGTCTTATTGTCCTTCGTTTGGGGGGGGGGGGTTGTGTAGGAAAGTACCATCTTGTCTGGCATGTTACCCCCATATTTCACTGTATATATGTTGTTTTAGTTGTATGTGTCACTGGGACCCTGCCAGCCAGGGCCCCAGTGCTCATAAGTGTGCCCTGTATGTGTTACCTGTGTTATGACTAACTGTCTCACTGAGGCTCTGCTATTCAGAACCTCAGTGGTTATGCTCTCTCATTTCTTTCAAAATTGTCACTAACAGGCTAGTGACCAATTTCACCAATTTACATTGGCATTCTGGAACACCCTTATAATTCCCTAGTATATGGTACTGAGGTACCCAGGGTATTGGGGTTCCAGGAGATCCCTATGGGCTGCAGCATTTCTTGTGCCACCCATAGGGAGATCTGACAATTCTTACACAGGCCTGCCAGTGCAGCCTGAGGGAAATAACGTCCATGTTATTTCACAGCCATTTACCACTGCACTTAAGTAACTTATAAGTCACCTATATGTCTAACCTTTACCTGGTAAAGGTTGGGTGCTATGTTACTTAGTGTGTGGGCGCCCTGGCACTAGCCAAGGTGCTCCCACATTGTTCAGGGCAAATTCCCCGGACTTTGTGAGTGCGGGGACACCATTACACGTGTGCACTATACATATGTCACGACATATGTATAGCGTCACAATGGTAACTCTGAACATGGCCATGTAACATGTCTAAGATCATGGAATTGTCACCCCAATGCCATTCTGGCATTGGGGAGACAATTCCATGATCCCCCGAGTCTCTAGCTCAGACCCGGGTACTGCCAAACTACCTTTCCCGGGGTTTCACCTCAGCTGCTGCTGCTGCCAACCCCTCAGATAGGTTTCTGCCCTCCTGGGGTCCAGCCAGGCCTGGCCCAGGAACGCAGAACAAAGGACTTCCTCAGAGAGAGGGTGTTACACCCTCTCCCTTTGGAAAAAGGTGTCAGGGCTGGGGAGGAGTAGCCTCCCCCAGCCTCTGGAAATGCTTTGATGGGCACAGATGGTGCCCATCTCTGCATAAGCCAGTCTGCACCGGTTCAGGGATCCCTCAGCCCTGCCCTGGCGCGAAACTGGACAAAGGAAAGGGGAGTGACCACTCCCCTGACCTGCACCTCCCCTCGGAGGTGTCCAGAGCTCCTCCAGTGTGCTCCAGACCTCTGCCATCTTGGAAACAGAGGTGCTGCTGGCACACTGGACTGCTCTGAGTGGCCATTGCCAGCAGGTGACATCAGAGACTCCTGATAGGCTCCTTCAGGTGTTGCTAGCCTATCCTCTCTCCTAAATAGCCAAACCTCCTTTTCTGGCTATTTAGGGTCTCTGCTTTGGGGAATTCCTTAGATAACGAATGCAAGAGCTCATCAGAGTTCCTCTGCATCTCTCTCTTCACCTTCTGCCAAGGAATCGACTGCTGACCGCGCTGGAAGCCTGCAAAACTGCAACAAAATAGCAAAGACGACTACTGCGACCTTGTAACGCTGATCCTGCCGCCTTCTCGACTGTTTTCCTGGTGGTGCATGCTGTGGGGGTAGTCTGCCTCCTCTCTGCACTAGAAGCTCAGAAGAAATCTCCTGTGGGTCGACGGAATCTTCCCCCTGCAACCGCAGCACCAAAGAACTGCATCACCGGTCCTCTGGGTCTCCTCTGAGCACGACGAGCGAGGTCCCTTGAACTCAGCAACTCTGTTCAAGTGACTCCCACAGTCCAGTGACTCTTCAGTCCAAGTTTGGTGGAGGTAAGTCCTTGCCTCCCCACGCTAGACTGCATTGCTGGGAACCGCGTGATTTGCAGCTACTCCGGCTCCTGTGCACTCTTCCAGGATTTCCTTTGTGCACAGCCAAGCCTGGGTCCCCGGCACTCTAACCTGCATTGCACAACCTCCTGAGTTGTCCTCCGGCGTCATGGGACCCTCTTGTGCAACTTCGGGTGAGCTCCGGTTCACTCCACTTTGTAGTGCCTGTTCCGGCACTTCTGCGGGTGCTGCTTGCTTCTGAGTGGGCTCTTTATCTTGCTGGACGCCCCCTCTGTCTCCTCACGCAATTGGTGACATCCTGGTCCCTCCTGGGCCACAGCAGCATCCACAAACCCTAACCACAACCCTTGCAGCTAGCAAGGCTTGTTTGCGGTTTTTCTGCAGGAAAATACTCCTGCACGACTCTTCACGACGTGGGACATCCGTCCTCCAAAGGGGAAGTTTCTAGCCCTTGTCGTTCTTGCAGAATCCTCAGCTTCTACCATCCGGTGAAAGCTTCTTTGCACCCACAGCTGGCATTTCCTGGGCATCTGCCCACTCTCGACTTGATCGTGACTTTTGGACTTGGTCCCCTTGTTCCACAGGTACCCTCGTCTGGAAATCCATCATTGTTGCATTGCTGGGGTTGGTCTTTCCTGCATAATTCCCCTATCACGACTTCTGTGCTCTTTGGGGAACTTAGGTGCACTTTGCACCCACTTTTCAGGGTCTTGGGGTGGGCTATTTTTCTAACCCTCACTGTTTCCTTACAGTCTCAGCGACCCTCTACAAGGTCACATAGTTTTGGGGTCCATTCGTGGTTCGCATTCCACTTCTAGAGTATATGGTTTGTGTTGCCCCTATCCCTATGTGCCCCCATTGCATTCTATTGTGACTATACATTGTTTGCACTGTTTTCTATTGCTATTACTGCATATTTTGGTATTGTGTACATATATCTTGTGTCTATTTGCTATCCTCATACTGAGGGTACTCACTGAGATACTTTGGCATATTGTCATAAAAATAAAGTACCTTTATTTTTAGTATATCTGTGTATTGTGTTTTCTTATGATATTGTGCATATGACACTAGTGGTACTGTAGGAGCTTCACTCGTCTCCTAGTTCAGCCTAAGCTGCTCTGCTAAGCTACCTTTTCTATCAGCCTAAGCTGCTAGACACCCCTCTACACTAATAAGGGATACCTGGGCCTGGTGCAAGGTGTAAGTACCCCTTGGGACTCACTACAAGCCAGTCCAGCCTTCTACACTTGCTGTAGTACGCTACAAAGCTCATCCCACCTGGGGAGCTTAAGGAGTTAGGGCGTACGGTGGAGTGGTACAGCAGCATGAGAGTGTAAGAGTTATGGGGCGGGTAAAAGTTGCGCTAAGAAGAAGGATTAAGAAGCTCTAAGTGGTGCTAAGAGACACGATATGAGAATAGAAAAAAAATGACAAGGAGATAAAAGGACAGCAGGATAGTTGGAAACAAGGAGTGGAAAAACCGACTTGGCCTTTGAACGTGGACAAGTGATGCAGCGTGTGGAGGTTGCGGTAGTGGCAAATTAGAGGTGGAGGTAAACTCTACCCATTCACACAGCCTCATCATCTCCTAGGAAAATACAAACATATAATGTCCTGAGCAACGCATGGGCATGTGGGGGGTGTGGCCTGAAGAACAGATGTAAAGACAGCCCTGGAAAAAAGGGTAACTCTAAGGAGTACCAATCCTTTGGAGATATTTCTATTAGCCCTGAAGAAGGGAACATGCCTCCAATTTTGCAATATGAGGATGTATTGACTGGCACCAGGGTAGAAGCAGGTGTAACATCTTTAGGTCAATCAATTAAAGAATTCATGGGGAAGTATATCAAAAGAAAAGCCAATGTCCCTCAGCATATTGCTATGGAAAAGCCCTCGAATGTTGGTCGGAGGGAGGAAGAAAGGACTGTAACAAGTGGCTCTATTATCCTGGATGCTTTACAAAATGGGGACTTATCTTCAGGGGAAGGGATGGGTAGGAGCATAGGGGGCTGCTGTTACCATCGCCAAGGTTATCTTCATCTCCTCGCCTCACCCCCTTTGTGGCGAATAATTACATAATGGGTGAAAGTTCCCTGTCTTATGCTACAATCGAGAAGGAGGGGGTAGAAGAAGAAGGTAGGGATGCCCCTGGAGTAAATACCTCCCCTCCTGTTACTCTCCAGTCTGCATTAGGTATAGATGTTACTACAGCCCCAGCAGCATCTCTATTAGAGTTAATGTTCCTAATGCAGAAAACTCTACAGGCTATTTTAAAAGTAGTGACGGTGAATAACTGGCTTGGTAAGTCCCATGAAAATATCTACAGCAAATTATGGAAGAGCTAAAACAAATCAACAGCTGTATGCCGGCCTTAGTGCGCCCAGTACCAGCGAAAAGGGACCAGGAGGTGCACATGCCTATAGAAAGTAGTTAAGAAGGGTCTATACAAATACAGAATCTACCATTAGAGTATATTTAAATGCAACCTATGCTGGTGATAAATAACGGTCGGGTTGGGGAGTCAGAGGCTATATACCCTATTCTAATACACTAGTGGGAACACAGAGGAACACCAAAAAGAAAAGGCTCATGAAAAGTGGGGGAAGGCTAGATCAGCATAAGATCTCTGGAGCAGCCCCACAACAGAGGCATGAAATTGGCATGTGCAAGTGGGGGTTGGGGTGTGACGCAAAGTGTTCCTAGAGTATTAGACACAGAAGACATGCTGTTAGTAAAGGAGAGTAGGTACATCAAGTGACCGTAACAGAGGAAAGTAAGGAAGTTGCTATTACTAAAAGAAAGGCAATTGGTGCAAAAAAGGGCAAATGTAAGTACAGAACAACTGGGGAAGGGTGATCCCTCGTCAATAGTTTGTGGTCATGGGAACATAAGGACTATCGATGTCCATAATGGAAGAGAGAGCCTGTGGGTATAGCTGGAACCTTGGGGAAGGGAGATTGATAGGAAGCGCTGAAAGAAGATTAAACCCTTTAATCACTCACGGCTACTAGAAGTTATGGGTAAATGTCCAAGTTTCTGTGTGATCAGCTCAGAGGATATAAGGCAAATTGGGTTCAAAACAAACCCTGTTGGGAATGCGGTAACAAGAGCCCTTTTTTACTCAGGATGCGTCAGACAAATGGTATTGATGGCTGAGAAGGAATTAGAGAAGGAGGGTATAAGATTGATACAGATGAAGGAGTTGGAGAATGGAGAGAGAAGTTACAGAGTCCTCAATTGTCATGCAGGGCTGCTCCCAGATCAAATGCAATATAGTTTAGTAGGTACCCAAAGAACATGTGTGGATAGAAGCAAGGGTAGGCTAAGTGTAACCATTGTAGCCGACCCTAAGATCCCAATGTTGAGGAATCGCTTTGAGCCCCTCTTAAACTCCTCTGAGGAATATAGTTGGGGGGAGCTGAGTGACTTGGACTAGGGATTAGATGTCTTGCATAACCGTTTGGTTCTTTTCTGGAATTTAGGAGGACATAAGAAGCATTGAAGCCAAGACACATTGAAAGAGATGCTGGAAAAATATGATATTGTGTGTTTTCAGAAACTTGGCTGTGCGAAGAACCAGAGCCAGTAAATGGCTTCCTAAGACTTTTCAAGGACGATATGCCTCTTGGCCCAGGGAGACCTTCAGGTGGCCTAATCACCTTGATCTTAACTATAATAGCTAACAGATTTACAAAGATAAAAACAAAAAGTCGTTGGCCATTAGCTGGTCTGGTAGACCCCTATAACCCCTTCGCTGCCAGGACTTTTCCCCCTCCTGTGACGGGCCTTTTTTTTGGCTATTTGGGGCAGTTTGCGCTTAGGCCCTCATAACTTTTTGTTCACATAAGCTACCCACGCCAAATTGGCATCCTTTTTTTCCAATATCCTAGGGATTCTAGAGGTACCCAGACTTTGTGGGTTCCCCTGAAGGAGACCAAGAAATTAGCCAAAATACAGTGATTTTTCTTTTATTTTTTTTATTGGAAAAAAGGGCTGCAGAAGGCAGCTCGTGTTTTTTCCCCTGAAAATAGCACCAACAAAGGGTTTGTGGTGGCAAGATCACCATCTTCCCAGCTTTCAGGAACAGGCAGACTTGAATTGGATTACCCAATTTTTCAATACAATTTTGACATTTTACTGGGGCATACCCCATTTTTACTATTTTTTGTGCTTTCAGCCTCCTTCCAGTTAGTGACCAAAATGGGTGAGAAACCAAAACTGGGTCCCAGTAAGCTAAACATTTCTGAAAAGTACACACAATTCTGAAGTCAGCAAGGGGTCATTTGTGTAGATCCTACAAGTGTTTCCTACAGAAAATAACAGCTGAAATAAAAACATATTGAAATTGAGGTGAAAAAAACAGCCATTTTTCTCCACGTTTTACTCTAACTTTTTCCTGCGATGTCAGATTTTTTAAAGCAATATACCGTTACGTCAGCTGGACTCTTCTGAATGAGGAAATATATAGGGCTTGTAGGTTCATCAAGAACTCTAGGTACCCAGAGCCAATAAATGAGCTGCACCTTGCAATGGGTTTTTATTCTATTCCGGGTATACAGCAATTCATTTGCTGAAATATAAAAAGTGAAAAATAGGTATCAAGAAAACCTTTGTATTTCCAAAATGGCCACAAGATGAGGTGTTGAGAAGCAGTGGTTATTTGCACATCTATGAATTCCGGGGTGCCCATACTAGCATGTGAATTACAGGGCATTTCTCAAATAGACGTCTTTTTTACACATTGCCTTACATTTGGAAGGAAAAAATGTAGAGAAAGACAAGGGGCAATAACAATTGTTTTGCTATTCTGTGTTCCCTCAAGTCTCCCAATAAAAATGGTACCTCACTTGTGTGGGAAGGCCTAGCGCCCACGTAAGGAAATGGCTCAAAACACAACGTGGACACATCACATTTTTTCACAGAAAACATAGGTGTTTTTTGCAAAGTGCCTACATGTGGATTTTGGCCTCTAGCTCAGTCGGCACCTGGGGAAACCTAGCAAACCAGCACATTTTTGAAAACTAGACACCTAGGGGAATCCAAGATGGGGTGACTTGTGGGGCTCTGACCAGGTTCTGTTACCCAGAATCCTTTGCAAACCTCACAATTTGACAAAAAAAACACTTTTTCCTCTCATTTCAGTGACAGAAAGTTCTGGAATCTGACAGGAGCCACAAGTTTCCTTCCACCCAGCGTTCCCCCAAGTCTCCCGATAAAAATGGTACCTCACTTGTGTGGGTAGGCCTAGCTCCCAGAAAAGGAAATGGCCCAAAACACAACGTGGACACATCACACTTTTTCACAGAAAAAAGTACCTACCTGTGGATTTTGGCCTCTAGCTCAGCCGGCACCTGGGGAAACCTAGCAAACTAGCTCATTTTTGAAAACTAGACACCAAGGGGAATCCGAGATGGGGTGACTTGTGGGGTTCTGACCAGGTTCTGTTACCCAGAATCCTTTGCAAACCTCCCCTTGCCTACGGGGTCACTCCCCTTGCGTGACGGTGCAAAAAAAAAAGATCCCTGGTGCCTAGTGGTTTCTGCCCCCCTTGGGGGCAGATTGACCTAAAATCGTCCGATCTGCCCCCAAAGTGGGCAGAAATGTCCTAAATACAATTTGCCCCTCCAGGGGAGCGACCCATGCCTACGTGAAATGCACAAAAAACAAAAAAAAACTCCCTGGTGTCTAGTGGTTTCTGTCCCCCTGGGGGTAGATTGGCCTCATAAAAATAGGACAATCTGCCACCAAGGGGGGCAGAAATGGCCTAAATATAATTTGCCCCCTATGGGAGCGACCCTTGCCTGAGGGGTCGCTCCCCACCTCTAAAATAAAAAACAAAGCAAAAATAAAAAAAAATATCCCTGGTGCCTAGAGGTTTCTGCCCCCCCTGGAGGCAGATCAGCCTAATAATAGGCCGATCTGCCCCCGGGGGGGCAGAAAAGGCCTTAAAAAAAAAGCCCCCCTGGGAGCAACCCTTGCCCAAGGGGTCGCTCCCTCATGCCAGTTTCATTTTTAAAAAACATCCCTGGTGTCTAGTGGGTGTTTCAAAAGCCGGATTGCTTTGCAATCCGGTTTTTGAAACCCTCAGAGAGACTTCAAAGGGAAGGAAATTCCTTTCCTTCCATTTGAAGCCTGCCTGGGCCTCCCCCACGTGATCGGAAGAGAAATGCATTGCATTTCTCTTCCGATCACGCTGGAAGCTGAGCTTCCAGCTCGATGGGAGGAGGCCCTGTGAGAATCAGCGTGCTGACATCACAGGGGGGGTGGGGGGGTCGGGGTGGAAGGGGAAGGGCTTACCCTTCCATCCCTGCCTTGGGGGGGTTGGGGGGAAGGACAGGGGAGTCCTGGGCTCTGTGCCCGGGACGTAATGGTTACGTCCTGGGCACAGGAGCACTGTGTCTCAGGACGTAACCATTACGTCCTGGGCACAGAAGGGGTTAATGATGTTGGTGGAGCGAGGCAGTTCACTATAATTAACGTATATATCCATCCATGAAGACAGCAGATTATGACACCAAACTTGGGGCCATATTTATACTTTTTGACGCAAAACTGCACAGGTATAGTTTTGCGTCAAAAATAATACCACCGGTTAACGCCATTTTGGTGCGCCGTGCGGGCGTCAAATTTATACTTTGACGCACGGCGGCTCAAATCACAGGTGTGAGTCCTTTTTTTTTACGCACACCGCAGTGTCAAGTCGTAAAGCAAAACGACGTTAACACGGCGGAAATGACTGTGGGTCGATTTACGACCCAGCAAACCGGATATGCAGCGTTTTTTGATGCAATAGCGTCAAAAATCCCTGCGAACACTGCCATTTCAGCAGAGGAGAGACAAAATGGATCCCAGATGCCTCTACAGACCCCAGGAAGATGACAACAGACCAGGAACCAGCCAGGAGGACCCACACAAGGACCAGGACACTTTTAAGAAGAAAAGAAAGTGTTGCTTCAGTACAGAGGAGCAGGAAATTCTGGTTAAAGGGTTGACGGAACACCAGCACCAATTGTTTGTCACCTCAAAATTGCCAATTAGTAGGGGAGAGGCTATATGGCAACAAATTGTCGACAAGATCAACAGTGTGACAGAAGTACGTAGAAAAGTCATTGAGTGCAAGAAACGCTGGCATGACTGCAAGCGCAGGACCAAGGAAAAGATGGCCAGGAACAGGAAGGCAGCACTGCATACTGGAGGTGGGAGTCCAGCACACCAGGATGCCCTGGACCACATGGAGGAGATGGTCGCAGCCGTCATCCCTGAGGAGATCGTCACAGGGATTCAAGGACAGGACAGCGCAGACTACCAGGAGACAACGCTCATGCAGGGTAAGTCGCATGGGGAATTAAAATGCACTAATGTCAACTACAACTGGGGGGGGGCGATACTGACCACAAAATGCATGGAAGTCATCATATACATGGAGTGGCATGGGTAAAGGGGGATGGCATGGCGGCATGGCCTGCACAGACAGAAGCTGGGGCACACCATTACACTAAACCAACAACAGTCCCATGGGGGCATGCTGCCATGCCAACAATGGAGCACAGGGAAAGCCACGCCAGGAGGGAAGGGTACAACGTCAAACTGACATCCCGGCACACATCAGCCACCATACCCCCTACATTAACTAGGGCCCTATTAACAACCTCTAGCCATACCGACAACTGGCATGTAACTGCGACAACAGTTGCCACTACCACCTCCGCTCTGTGTGCAGCTCAAGTAGCCAATGGCAGTAACTTCCCCATGGATCATACACACCTAAATTAGAGGGTTGAGGATACAGCTCCAGTAATCCCCTGAAAAAAGCAAAGGCCCCAGTTCTGTCAAATATCAATGCCCATAGTTGTCGCAAACATCGGCCAATGTCAACAACAATAGGAGCTACACAGCACTAAGGACATACCCATACTGCATAGGTCAGGGTCCATCCTGCTCCTGGGTCACAATGTAACATCCCAAATGTCATACTGCTCAGACAACAGCATTGAGGGGGAGGACACATGTAACTGGTCACTGAAATACACCTGCACAGTCAGAGGAGGAAATAGGACACTGCTACGATTATCAGGGCAATCCAATGTACCACACATTCCCAACATCAGCTGTACACATTACCAATGCCAACATCCATATCGTGCCATAACAATGCTATGCATAGGATATGCTACATGTCAACTACATTTAAGTGGATGTGAAAGATCAGAGACTGGGGCAGGTCCAGATTGTTAAGTGTGCCGCCAGTGCCATCAGAACACCCACAGCCAGTTAAAGGCCTCACCATGAGAATGGATGTAGACGGAGGGTTGAGTAGGACAAGAAGGTGGCAATTCACTATTTGGCCTAAAATAATACTAGAGGAGATGATGCAGAGAAGTCCAATAACTTAATACTATACATGTGACATGCAGGTGGGCCATAGGCCTGGAAGAATGACCATCTGAAAGACTGGAGCAATGAACACGAAACAAGATCACAATGTGAATTCATCACAAGGCAGGCATGTCACATCACTAATGCCACAATACAGACCCACTGATTGTACCCCGTTTCATTGCAGAGGAAGATGGATCTCCTGCGGATATGCCTGTCCGAGAATACCCTGATGACATGGATGACGAGCTGACAAACATTCCCCAGGAGACCATCCAAGAGGTCCTTGGAACCCTCCAGACCCCACCTTCAGTCACAAGGAGGAGCACAGAACAAGCAGCCATCACAGAGGACCCACCCACCACCCCAATTGTAAGACCTGCCAGCTCCAATACAGCTGAGGACTCAGACGACACAGGCACCAGCTTTGACAGAACTGTAGTCGGAGTACAGCGGGAGCTGGCCAAGGAGATGCGGGTAGGGATGGAAACTATGGCAGCCAGCATTGAGAGGGTGCGCTCGTGCATGATGTCATCTGCAGATCAGGCAGCAGCTATGCAAGCACTAACATCTATCTTGCAGGAACAGCAAAAAAGCCTGAAGGAAATCAGCACAGCTGTAATACAGTTGACCCAACACCTACAACAGCAATCCTGTCAACGCATGCACGAATGCAACATCGAACCCCTCAGGGCAGACCTGGCTGCCCACCATTGTGATGTTGCTGCTATTCTTAAGAATCAGCAGATCCTCCTTGCAGCAGTACTGCGCTTAAGACCTTCACAGGTAGCAGCGACCGGGATGTCTGACTCCACGTCTTCTAACACGGAGGTGTGTGTTGCCCCTTCACAACCACCACAAACAAGGACAGAGGAGGCAACACACACATCAGAAGAAGAAGACATGGAACAGATCACATTCACATGGAAAAGTACCCGGAAGCACTAGTCCCTGCCACATGGCCATCTATTACCAAAGTCCTGAATTTTGTAACATGCCAGTCTTACATCAACTCTACTCAATGACTGTTCTGCTAACCACTGTATATCTTGTCAGCCTGCCCAGTGATTGTCTCTCTCTTACTCATTGGCAAACTCTGTCCCTCTGCACTGTCTGAAACATCACCCCAGCATGTCAAAAGCATTTCCTAAACCCCTTGTGTAGGATCACAATGTCGGATGTCATGATAATGGACTCATAATCATGAACAATGTACATATAGCACTACAGCACTTTTCAATAAATTGCACTTATACAACAAATCTGTCTCTGGGTAATGTGACACATCAGCTGTGCAGTAGATAACTGAAATGTGCCTACTGTCAAATTACGTAGCTTGTCAATACAACTGTCCTGATATTATGTAGTCAGATAAATCTGCACAGTGGCCATGATTGCATCATACTCTGCCCTTCCTGAGGGTAACATCTGATGAAGTGAGAAACCATACACCATCATTCTGTGTTGGACAGAATAATGCTTCCTCAGGGATATCTAAGTCATCAAATAGTGGCAGCAGGATGTTGTCACCATGCAATACTAACACATATAACAGTGCACACAAATCTAAGCAAACACTACAAAAACTGCATCAATGAAGCTGTCTGAGTTTACATCCAAATAGGTAATTGTAGGAAAGTACCATCTTGCCTGGCATGTTACCCCCATTTTTCACTGTATATATGTTGTTTTAGTTGTATGTGTCACTGGGACCCTGGTAACCCAGGGCCCCAGTGCTCATAAGTGTGCCTGAATGTGTTACCTGTGTAGTGACTAACTGTCTCACTGAGGCTCTGCTAATCAGAACCTCAGTGGTTATGCTCTCTCATTTCTTTCCAAATTGTCACTGACAGGCTAGTGACCATTTTTACCAATTTACATTGGCTTACTGGAACACCCTTATAATTCCCTAGTATATGGTACTGAGGTACCCAGGGTATTGGGGTTCCAGGAGATCCCTATGGGCTGCAGCATTTCTTTTGCCACCCATAGGGAGCTCTGACAATTCTTACACAGGCCTGCCACTGCAGCCTGAGTGAAATAACGTCCACGTTATTTCACAGCCATTTTACACTGCACTTAAGTAACTTATAAGTCACCTATATGTCTAACCTTTACCTGGTAAAGGTTAGGTGCAAAGTTACTTAGTGTGAGGGCACCCTGGCACTAGCCAAGGTGCCCCCACATTGTTCAGAGCCAATTCACTGAACTTTGTGAGTGCGGGGACACCATTACACGCGTGCACTACATATAGGTCACTACCTATATGTAGCTTCACCATGGTAACTCCGAATATGGCCATGTAACATGTCTAAGATCATGGAATTGCCCCCTCTATGCCATCCTGGCATTGTTGGTACAATTCCATGATCCCAGTGGTCTGTAGCACAGACCCTGGTACTGCCAGACTGCCCTTCCTGGGGTTTCTCTGCAGCTGCTGCTGCTGCCAACCCCTCAGACAGGCAGCTGCCCTCCTGGGGTCCAGCCAGGCCTGGCCCAGGATGGCAGAACAAAGAACTTCCTCTGAGAGAGGGTGTGACACCCTCTCCCTTTGGAAAATGGTGTGAAGGCAGGGGAGGAGTAGCCTCCCCCAGCCTCTGGAAATGCTTTCTTGGGCACAGATGTGCCCAATTCTGCATAAGCCAGTCTACACCGGTTCAGGGACCCCTTAGCCCCTGCTCTGGCGCGAAACTGGACAAAGGAAAGGGGAGTGACCACTCCCCTGACCTGCACCTCCCCTGGGAGGTGTCCAGAGCTCCTCCAGTGTGCTCCAGACCTCTGCCATCTTGGAAACAGAGGTGCTGCTGGCACACTGGACTGCTCTGAGTGGCCAGTGCCACCAGGTGACGTCAGAGACTCCTTGTGATAGGCTCCTTCAGGTGTTAGTAGCCTTTCCTCTCTCCTAGGTAGCCAAACCCTCTTTTCTGGCTATTTAGGGTCTCTGTCTCTGGGGAAACTGTAGATAACGAATGCATGAGCTCAGCCGAGTTCCTCTGCATCTCCCTCTTCACCTTCTGATAAGGAATCGACCGCTGACCGCGCTGGAAGCCTGCAAACCTGCAACATAGTAGCAAAGACGACTACTGCAACTCTGTAACGCTGATCCTGCCGCCTTCTCGACTGTTTTCCTGCTTGTGCATGCTGTGGGGGTAGTCTGCCTCCTCTCTGCACCAGAAGCTCCGAAGAAATCTCCCGTGGGTCGACGGAATCTTCCCCCTGCAACCGCAGGCACCAAAAAGCTGCATTACCGGTCCCTTGGGTCTCCTCTCAGCACGACGAGCGAGGTCCCTCGAATCCAGCGACACCGTCCAAGTGACCCCCACAGTCCAGTGACTCTTCAGCCCAAGTTTGGTGGAGGTAAGTCCTTGCCTCACCTCGCTGGGCTGCATTGCTGGGAACCGCGACTTTGCAAGCTACTCCGGCCCCTGTGCACTTCCGGCGGAAATCCTTCGTGCACAGCCAAGCCTGGGTCCACGGCACTCTAACCTGCATTGCACGACTTTCTAAGTTGGTCTCCGGCGACGTGGGACTCCTTTGTGCAACTTCGGCGAGCACCGTTTCACGCATCCTCGTAGTGCCTGTTTCTGGCACTTCTCCGGGTGCTACCTGCTTCAGTGAGGGCTCTTTGTCTTGCTCGACGTCCCCTCTCTCTGCAGGTCCAATTTGCGACCTCCTGGTCCCTCCTGGGCCCCAGCAGCGTCCAAAAACGCCAAACGCACGATTTGCGTGTAGCAAGGCTTGTTGGCGTCCATCCGGCGGGAAAACACTTCTGCACGACTCTCCAAGGCGTGGGGGATCCATCCTCCAAAGGGGAAGTCTCTAGCCCTTGTCGTTCCTGCAGTATTCACAGTTCTTTAGCCTAGTAAGAGCTTCTTTGCACCAACCGCTGGCATTTCTTGGGCATCTGCCCATCTCCGAGCTGCTTGTGACTTTTGGACTTGGTCCCCTTGTTCCACAGGTACCCTCAGTCAGGAATCCATCGTTGTTGCATTGCTGATTTGTGTTTTCCTTGCATTTTCCCTCTAACACGACTATTTTGTCCTTAGGGGAACTTTAGTGCACTTTGCACTCACTTTTCAGGGTCTTGGGGAGGGTTATTTTTCTAACTCTCACTATTTTCTAATAGTCCCAGCGACCCTCTACAAGGTCACATAGGTTTGGGGTCCATTCGTGGTTCGCATTCCACTTCTGGAGTATATGGTTTGTGTTGCCCCTATCCCTATGTTTCCCCATTGCATCCTATTGTAACTATACATTGTTTGCACTGTTTTCTAAGACTATACTGCATATTTTTGCTATTGTGTATATATATCTTGTGTATATTTCCTATCCTCTCACTGAGGGTACACTCTAAGATACTTTGGCATATTGTCATAAAAATAAAGTACCTTTATTTTTAGTATAACTGTGTATTGTGTTTTCTTATGATATTGTGCATATGACACTAAGTGGTACTGTAGTAGCTTCACACGTCTCCTAGTTCAGCCTAAGCTGCTCTGCTAAGCTACCATTATCTATCAGCCTAAGCTGCTAGACACCCTATACACTAATAAGGGATAACTGGGCCTGGTGCAAGGTGCAAGTACCCCTTGGTACTCACTACAAGCCAGTCCAGCCTCCTACATTGGTTGTGCAGCGGTGGGATAAGTGCTTTGAGACTACTTACCACTCTTGTCATTGTACTTTTCATAAGAGAAAAATATACAAAACAAGGTCAGTGTATATACACATAGCCAAAAAGTTTTGCATTTCCTCTTTTCACTCTTTTCTAAGTGCTGAAAAGTACTTCTAAAACTTTCAAAAAGTTCTTAAAAGTTTAAAAAGTTTTTTCTGTCTTTCCAAAAAGTTCTGAAAACTTTTTTCTCTTTGTCTATCACTTTAACTCTCTCTAAAAATGTCTGGCACAGGCCAAAAAGTTGAACTGTCCAAACTTGCATATGATCACCTTAGCTGGAAAGGAGCAAGGAGTCTCTGCATAGAGAGAGGTTTGAGTGTAGGGAAGAATCCTTCCTTAGAACTGTTAATTAATATGCTTAGAGTACAGGATAAGGCCATAAGTGCCCAATCTGTAGAAAAAGTAGCTAATGGTTCTCAATCTGATCCAGGGACTCCCCCAGGAAAAGGTTCAGGAAAGAAACTTCTCAGCCTGCCCATTACTAGACAGTCTAGCATAGTTGGTACAGAGGTTGAATCACATCATACTGATGATGTGCTCTCACATTATGCTGGTAGCCAAGCTGTTAGGGTGCCCTTGGTAAGGGACAGGTCTCCTTCTGTTCATTCCCATCATACCTCTGTATCTAGAAATGTCCCTCCCACCCACCCTGATGACAGATTGTTAGAAAGGGAGCTCAATAGATTGAGAGTGGAACAAACCAGACTGAAGCTCAAGAAGCAACAGCTGGATTTGGATAGACAGTCTTTAGAAATAGAGAGGGAAAGACAGAAAATGGGTTTAGATACCCATGGTGGCAGCAGCAGTATTCCCCATAGTCATCCTGCAAAAGAGCATGATTCCAGGAATCTGCATAAGATAGTTCCCCCTTACAAGGAGGGGGATGACATTAACAAGTGGTTTGCTGCACTTGAGAGGGCCTGTGCTGTACAGGATGTCCCTCAAAAGCAGTGGGCTGCTATCCTATGGCTATCATTTACTGGAAAAGGTAGGGATAGGCTCCTTACTGTAAAAGAAAATGATGCTAACAATTTCCAAGTTCTTAAGAATGCACTCCTGGATGGTTATGGCTTAACCAGTGAACAGTACAGGATAAAGTTCAGAGATACCAAAAAGGAGTCTTCACAAGACTGGGTTGATTTCATTGACCAGGCAGTGAAGGCCTTGGAGGGGTGGTTATATGGCAGTAAAGTTACTGATTATGACAGCCTGTATAACTTGATCCTGAGAGAGCATATTCTTAATAATTGTGTGTCTGATTTGTTGCACCAGTACTTGGTGGACTCTGATCTGACCTCTCCCCAAGAATTGGGAAAGAAGGCAGACAAATGGGTCAGAACAAGAGTGAACAGAAAAGTTCATACAGGGGGTGACAAAGATGGCAACAAAAAGAAGGATGGTAAGTCTTCTGACAAGGGTGGGGACAAATCTAAAAATGAGTCTTCATCAGGCCCACAAAAACACTCTGGTGGGGGTGGTGGGTCCAAATCCTCCTTTAATCAGAACAAGGAAAAGAAACCATGGTGCTATTTATGTAAAATAAAAGGCCATTGGACAACAGATCCCAGTTGTCCAAAGAAAGGCACCACAGCTCCTACCACTACAACCCCTACTGCTACACCTAGTGTCCCTACTAATAGCAGTGGTGGTGGGAGCAAACCTACTAATAGCCAATCCAAGGGAGTAGCTGGGCTCACTTTTGGTAATTTAGTTGGGGTTGGTCTGATTAGGGAGACCACAGAGGCTACTTTAGTCTCTGAAGGGGCTATTGACTTAGCCACTTTGGTTGCTTGCCCCCATAACTTGGAGAAGTACAAGCAACTAACCCTAATAAATGGTGTTGAGGTCCAGGCCTACAGGGACACAGGTGCCAGTGTCACAATGGTGATTGAGAAACTGGTGCACCCTGAACAACACATACTTGGACACCAGTACCAAGTAACCGATGCTCACAACATAACACAAAGCCACCCCATGGCTGTTGTAAATCTCAACTGGGGGGGGGGTATCTGGTCCAAAGAAAGTTGTGGTAGCTTCAGATTTACCTGTAGACTGTCTATTAGGGAACGATTTGGAGACATCAGCTTGGTCAGATGTGGAGTTGGAGGCCCATGCAGCAATGCTGGGCATCCCAGGGCATATTTTTGCTTTGACAAGGGCTCAGGCCAAAAAGCAAAAAGGACAGGGAAGCTTGGATCCTGGAACAATGGACCAAGTGCTCCCTAAAGCTAGGGCTAGTAGAAGCAAACCACTTCCTACTATCCCTCCCTCTACAGTGGATTCTACTTCTGAGGAAGAAGAATTCCCTCCCTGTGCAGAACCTACACCAGAGGAGCTGGAAGCAGACACTGCTGAGCTTTTGGGTGAAGGGGGGCCTGCCAGAGAGGAGCTGAGTGTGGCACAGCAAACCTGTCCCACATTAGAGGGTCTCAGACAGCAAGCTGTCAAACAGGCTAATGGGGATGTCAGTGACTCACACAGAGTTTACTGGGAGGACAACCTCTTGTACACTGAGCATAGGGATCCTAAACCTGGAGCTGCCAGGAGATTAGTGATTCCTCAGGAGTACAGAAAGTTCCTCCTAACACTGGCACATGACATTCCCTTAGCTGGGCACCTGGGTCAAATGAAAACTTGGGACAGATTGGTACCACTGTTTCATTGGCCTAGGATGTCTGAGGACACAAAAGAATTTTGTAAGTCCTGTGAAACCTGTCAAGCCAGTGGCAAGACAGGTGGCACTCCAAAGGCACCCCTTATCCCACTGCCTGTGGTTGGGGTTCCCTTTGAAAGGGTAGGGGTTGACATAGTTGGCCCCCTTGACCCTCCTACTGCTTCAGGCAATAGGTTTATCTTGGTGGTAGTGGACCATGCCACAAGATATCCTGAAGCTATTCCTTTAAGGACCACTACAGCTCCTGCAGTGGCAAAGGCCCTCCTGGGAATATTTTCCAGGGTGGGCTTCCCAAAGGAAGTAGTATCAGACAGAGGAAGCAATTTCATGTCTGCATACTTAAAGGCCATGTGGAAGGAGTGTGGTGTAACTTACAAGTTCACAACACCCTATCATCCACAAACAAATGGACTGGTGGAGAGATTTAATAAAACTCTCAAAGGCATGATTATGGGACTCCCTGAAAAACTCAGCAGGAGATGGGATATCCTTCTACCATGCCTCCTTTTTGCCTACAGGGAGGTACCCCAGAAAGGAGTGGGCTTCAGCCCCTTTGAACTTCTTTTTGGACACCCTGTTAGGGGTCCACTCACACTTGTAAAGGAGGGTTGGGAACAACCTTTAAAAGCTCCTAAGCAGGATATTGTGGATTATGTACTTGGCCTCAGATCAAGGATGGCTGAGTACATGAAAAAGGCCAGTAAAAACCTTCAGGCCAGCCAAGAGCTCCAGAAGCAATGGCATGATCAGAAGGCTGTTTTGGTTCAGTACCAACCAGGGCAGAAAGTGTGGGTCTTGGAGCCTGTGGCCCCCAGAGCACTCCAAGATAAATGGAGTGGTCCACACACAATTGTAGAAAAGAAGGGTGAAGTCACCTACTTGGTTGACTTAGGCACTGCCAGGAGTCCCCTTAGGGTGCTCCATGTCAACCGCCTGAAACCCTACTATGACAGGGCTGATCTCACCCTGCTCATGGCAACAGATGAGGGACAGGAAGAAGACAGTGATCCTCTACCTGATCTCTTCTCTTCCACAGAACAAGATGCTCTTGTGGAAGGTGTAGTTTTGGCTGATTGTCTTACTGCTGAGCAGAAAGATAATTGCATAAATCTCCTAGGACAATTTTCAGAACTCTTCTCCATTGTGCCAGGCACCACTTCTTGGTGTGAGCACACTATAGATACTGGAGACAGTTTACCTGTCAAAAGTAAGATCTATAGGCAGCCTGACCATGTCAGGGACTGCATAAAGCAAGAAGTTCAGAAGATGTTGGAACTAGGAGTGGTTGAGCACTCTGACAGTCCATGGGCTTCTCCTGTGGTACTGGTACCAAAACCCAATTCTAAAGATGGAAAGAAGGAAATGAGGTTTTGTGTCGACTATAGAGGTCTCAACTTGGTAACCAAAACTGATGCTCACCCTATACCCAGGGCAGATGAGCTCATAGATACACTGGCATCTGCCAAGTATCTAAGCACTTTTGATTTGACTGCAGGGTATTGGCAGATCAAATTGTCAGAAGATGCTAAATCTAAGACTGCATTTTCTACCATTGGAGGACATTACCAGTTTACTGTAATGCCTTTTGGTCTGAAAAATGCACCTGCCACTTTTCAGAGGTTGGTGAACACAGTCCTGCAAGGGCTGGAAGCTTTCAGTGCAGCATATTTGGATGATATAGCTGTCTTTAGCTCCAGCTGGGATGATCACCTGGTCCACCTTTGGAAAGTTTTGGAGGCCCTGCAAAAGGCAGGCCTCACTATCAAGGCTTCAAAGTGCCAGATAGGGCAGGGTAAGGTGGTTTATCTGGGACACCTTGTTGGTGGGGAACAGATTGCACCACTTCAGGGGAAAATCCAAACTATTATTGATTGGGTTCCCCCTACCACTCAGACTCAGGTGAGAGCCTTCCTAGGCCTCACTGGGTATTACAGGAGGTTCATTAAGAACTATGGCTCCATTGCAGCCCCTCTTAATGACCTCACATCCAAGAAAATGCCTAAAAAGGTATTATGGACAGCAAACTTTCAGAAAGCTTTTGAGGAGCTGAAGCAGGCCATGTGCTCTGCACCTGTCCTGAAAAGCCCTTGTTACTCTAAAAAATTCTATGTCCAAACTGATGCATCTGAATTAGGAGTAGGGGCAGTCCTATCACAACTTAATTCTGAGGGCCAGGATCAACCTGTTGCTTTTATTAGTAGGAGGTTGACCCCTAGAGAAACGCGTTGGTCTGCCATTGAGAGGGAGGCCTTTGCTGTGGTCTGGGCTCTGAAGAAGTTGAGGCCATACCTGTTTGGCACTCACTTCATTGTTCAGACAGACCACAAACCTCTACTTTGGCTAAAACAAATGAAAGGTGAAAATCCTAAATTGTTGAGGTGGTCCATATCCCTACAGGGAATGGACTATACAGTGGAACATAGACCTGGGAGTAGCCACTCCAATGCAGATGGACTCTCCAGATATTTCCACTTAGACAATGAAGACTCATCAGGTAATGGCTAGTCTTATTGTCCTTCGTTTGGGGGGGGGTTGTGTAGGAAAGTACCATCTTGCCTGGCATGTTACCCCCATTTTTCACTGTATATATGTTGTTTTAGTTGTATGTGTCACTGGGACCCTGGTAACCCAGGGCCCCAGTGCTCATAAGTGTACCTGAATGTGTTACCTGTGTAGTGACTAACTGTCTCACTGAGGCTCTGCTAATCAGAACCTCAGTGGTTATGCTCTCTCATTTCTTTCCAAATTGTCACTGACAGGCTAGTGACCATTTTTACCAATTTACATTGGCTTACTGGAACACCCTTATAATTCCCTAGTATATGGTACTGAGGTACCCAGGGTATTGGGGTTCCAGGAGATCCCTATGGGCTGCAGCATTTCTTTTGCCACCCATAGGGAGCTCTGACAATTCTTACACAGGCCTGCCACTGCAGCCTGAGTGAAATAACGTCCACGTTATTTCACAGCCATTTTACACTGCACTTAAGTAACTTATAAGTCACCTATATGTCTAACCTTTACCTGGTAAAGGTTAGGTGCAAAGTTACTTAGTGTGAGGGCACCCTGGCACTAGCCAAGGTGCCCCCACATTGTTCAGAGCCAATTCACTGAACTTTGTGAGTGCGGGGACACCATTACACGCGTGCACTACATATAGGTCACTACCTATATGTAGCTTCACCATGGTAACTCCGAATATGGCCATGTAACATGTCTAAGATCATGGAATTGCCCCCTCTATGCCATCCTGGCATTGTTGGTACAATTCCATGATCCCAGTGGTCTGTAGCACAGACCCTGGTACTGCCAGACTGCCCTTCCTGGGGTTTCTCTGCAGCTGCTGCTGCTGCCAACCCCTCAGACAGGCAGCTGCCCTCCTGGGGTCCAGCCAGGCCTGGCCCAGGATGGCAGAACAAAGAACTTCCTCTGAGAGAGGGTGTGACACCCTCTCCCTTTGGAAAATGGTGTGAAGGCAGGGGAGGAGTAGCCTCCCCCAGCCTCTGGAAATGCTTTGTTGGGCACAGATGTGCCCAATTCTGCATAAGCCAGTCTACACCGGTTCAGGGACCCCTTAGCCCCTGCTCTGGCGCGAAACTGGACAAAGGAAAGGGGAGTGACCACTCCCCTGACCTGCACCTCCCCTGGGAGGTGTCCAGAGCTCCTCCAGTGTGCTCCAGACCTCTGCCATCTTGGAAACAGAGGTGCTGCTGGCACACTGGACTGCTCTGAGTGGCCAGTGCCACCAGGTGACGTCAGAGACTCCTTGTGATAGGCTCCTTCAGGTGTTAGTAGCCTTTCCTCTCTCCTAGGTAGCCAAACCCTCTTTTCTGGCTATTTAGGGTCTCTGTCTCTGGGGAAACTGTAGATAACGAATGCATGAGCTCAGCCGAGTTCCTCTGCATCTCCCTCTTCACCTTCTGATAAGGAATCGACCGCTGACCGCGCTGGAAGCCTGCAAACCTGCAACATAGTAGCAAAGACGACTACTGCAACTCTGTAACGCTGATCCTGCCGCCTTCTCGACTGTTTTCCTGCTTGTGCATGCTGTGGGGATAGTCTGCCTCCTCTCTGCACCAGAAGCTCCGAAGAAATCTCCTGTGGGTCGACGGAATCTTCCCCCTGCAACCGCAGGCACCAAAAAGCTGCATTACCGGTCCCTTGGGTCTCCTCTCAGCACGACGAGCGAGGTCCCTCGAATCCAGCGACACCGTCCAAGTGACCCCCACAGTCCAGTGACTCTTCAGCCCAAGTTTGGTGGAGGTAAGTCCTTGCCTCACCTCGCTGGGCTGCATTGCTGGGAACCGCGACTTTGCAAGCTACTCCGGCCCCTTTGCACTTCCGGCGGAAATCCTTCGTGCACAGCCAAGCCTGGGTCCACGGCACTCTAACCTGCATTGCACGACTTTCTAAGTTGGTCTCCGGCGACGTGGGACTCCTTTGTGCAACTTCGGCGAGCACCGTTTCACGCATCCTCGTAGTGCCTGTTTCTGGCACTTCTCCGGGTGCTACCTGCTTCAGTGAGGGCTCTTTGTCTTGCTCGACGTCCCCTCTCTCTGCAGGTCCAATTTGCGACCTCCTGGTCCCTCCTGGGCCCCAGCAGCGTCCAAAAACGCCAAACGCACGATTTGCGTGTAGCAAGGCTTGTTGGTGTCCATCCGGCGGGAAAACACTTCTGCACGACTCTCCAAGGCGTGGGGGATCCATCCTCCAAAGGGGAAGTCTCTAGCCCTTGTCGTTCCTGCAGTATTCACAGTTCTTTAGCCTAGTAAGAGCTTCTTTGCACCAACCGCTGGCATTTCTTGGGCATCTGCCCATCTCCGAGCTGCTTGTGACTTTTGGACTTGGTCCCCTTGTTCCACAGGTACCCTCAGTCAGGAATCCATCGTTGTTGCATTGCTGATTTGTGTTTTCCTTGCATTTTCCCTCTAACACGACTATTTTGTCCTTAGGGGAACTTTAGTGCACTTTGCACTCACTTTTCAGGGTCTTGGGGAGGGTTATTTTTCTAACTCTCACTATTTTCTAATAGTCCCAGCGACCCTCTACAAGGTCACATAGGTTTGGGGTCCATTCGTGGTTCGCATTCCACTTCTGGAGTATATGGTTTGTGTTGCCCCTATCCCTATGTTTCCCCATTGCATCCTATTGTAACTATACATTGTTTGCACTGTTTTCTAAGACTATACTGCATATTTTTGCTATTGTGTATATATATCTTGTGTATATTTCCTATCCTCTCACTGAGGGTACACTCTAAGATACTTTGGCATATTGTCATAAAAATAAAGTACCTTTATTTTTAGTATAACTGTGTATTGTGTTTTCTTATGATATTGTTCATATGACACTAAGTGGTACTGTAGTAGCTTCACACGTCTCCTAGTTCAGCCTAAGCTGCTCTGCTAAGCTACCATTATCTATCAGCCTAAGCTGCTAGACACCCTATACACTAATAAGGGATAACTGGGCCTGGTGCAAGGTGCAAGTACCCCTTGGTACTCACTACAAGCCAGTCCAGCCTCCTACAGTAATCATGCTGAACAGTGTCACAAATGATCTATGTGAGTCATGAAGACAAGAATACAAGAGTGCTTACGAGAACTCATCTTATAAGGGTGTCCTTGAACATCACACTGCAGTCAGACCTAAAACTGTTCCCCCAATACCAAGTCTGGAAGCACTGTTTGTGACGTAGAAAACATACTTATCGACAAAAACACGTTGGGATCCATATTAACTGTGATTGGTGGTTGCAACGAATGGTGGAATCTTTGCAAGGTAGCTCTGGGGTAGCTGTCAATCTTACAGCTCAGTTTGCATTTGTTCGTAGCATAGGACACAAATGTAATAGAACAAAATTCATGTACACTAATGCCAAGGCCATGATCAAGTAGCATTTAACGCATACTGTAAAGGGTTAACTATATATTTATTAAATGGTAATCACAGAAGAGGAAACTGAGGGAAAAGTCTTACCTACCCTAATCTACCCTAACTACTCATTACCCACAACTGTCCCTAACTAAACTAAACTAAACTTACTTATCACATGTAACAAAACGTTCTAAACATCAACGCCCCCATCCTCCTTATGAGACGGGCCACATGGAGGACAACACATACTAACCTAAACACATACTATACTATCCTAAACAAATATATATATATATATTTTTTTATATTTTTTTATTAAACACACAAGATCCCCAACATAACCCACACACTTAATAAGTAAAAATAGAAAGAATCAGGACCCCCCACCCACTAACACTAACTAAACTAACAGACTATACTAACCTAACACTAAGCCCACTAAGTATGAGAACAAGGAAAGAGGAGGGAGGGGAGGGAATCATGTCCATTGTCACCAAAGTCTAGAGGTTGGCCCTCCGGAGGGTACGCTTTATGGGCTTCACACACCTGTGAATGTGGCGAACATCCCGGCTCAGATTGCTTATCTTCCTCAAGACACGGTCCATCTTCCGTTCCATTTCGTGGAATGCTGCAGGGTCAACTGTTGGAGCTGGGGCAGTCTGGGTACCGGTGGAGGAGGTTTGTGCGCGTGTGGAGCCAAGGCCAGTGGGCTGTCCTGCAGCTGTTGCAATGCTGGGGCCTGGAAGTACAGCACACGTAGGGACAACAGTCCCAGCTGTGGGTGGGGCCAACTGGGTAGAACTGGTGGTTGTGCTGGTGGTGGCTGTGGTGGGCAAAGTAGGGCCACCCTGTGGGAAGGCCTTCCCTGCTCCGGAGGCCCGTTCATGGCGGTATCGATGGGCCATCCTCCTGAACCCCGACTCTACCAGCAGGATATGCTAGTATTTCATGGCCCGCCGCTGGAACTCACGGACCTATTTGGGAGTCATGTTTGCAGCTGTGAAGACAAATGCAAATAATTTACATTAGGAACTGCATTCTGTGAAATGGCACAAGAAGTCAATCAGACAATACATCTACTGTACTTGTAACAGCTCATATCACCATACAGATCATTGAATGTCCCTGAGGAAGTACATGGCGGGCCAGCCTACAAAGGTCACATCAAACATAGCACATCCAAAACCTACGAGATGGGTAACAACTGGCATTGACTTGCCATCTGAGTTCTGCCAGTTCTCAGCTAACAGTCATGCTGCATATCCTCCGCCAATACCTGGGTTACAAATGTCCGTGTACGGAATGCAAAACTAAAGCCACATGGTCTGCAAGTTGTAACTGGACTTGCCAGTAAAGTACCCATGTGCCATACCTGAGTGTGTATACTAGGTTCTGACCAAACAGTCACTTATTCACATGTATGTGTAACATACTGGTAGCATCAGTCCTAGGTATTCTATTCACAAACCCATGCCTGTGTTTGAGGGGGAGTGGAGAAACAACTAACAATTCCAAACAACATGGACACCCAGGAGTGTATAGAAAACTCCACACATGTTTGTCTCTACACACACACCACAGGTAAGGTCTATCAACAATTAGGAGTCTGCAGACCCTTGACCAATCATAGCGCCACACATGTCAGGACATGCAGAGCTTGGTTCACAACATATACTTCCAGTAAGGCATGACTTACACCAGACACAGAGTTGCAAGAACACCCATGATCATGATTTGCATGCACACTTAGGCCATTGCAATCATGTTCCACATACATGTAGCACTACATGTGGAAGTACATGCTGCTAGGAAGTTATACCTACAGTTTAATAAGTACTTTGGTGAATAGGGAAGCAGAAGTCTGTTGGAAAGCAATTTGCAGTACCAATCTGGGAGAATGTGGGTCTGACAGGCTGACTAAATCTGAGCTGACTTCCAGTGCGACTCTTGTTGATACAAGTGTCATCCACATGACACACCCAGTACTCATTGTGGGGCCCACAGGAATGACCTACAATCCCTAGATAATACAATAGGATAAGCATTGGCCAACTCAAAACTTTTAAGAAACTGAAATCCCACTCATGGAACAAGACAAATGATTGGCCAGTACATCACACCTTGCTATGCATTAAACACCCACGAGTCCAAGTCCATCACACATCACCAGCAAACACAACACATAACAGACATATCAACACTTACTGGAGTGGTCGGGGTCCTCAAATGTAGCCACCTCTCCCAAAATGTAGGGTGCCGGTCCACCTGTAAGGCATGGAAGGAAGATTTGTGCTCTTAATCTGTGCACTGACCAACAATTTCAAAGACATATACAATGTGTAAGCTGAATAACGAAATGACAGCTATTCAGACATGATGATACTGCATCTGATATATCACGGGCAACATGTACATAGCATGGGTCTCCTGTGACAGTTACACACATATCTGAACACATGCATTGGTCCTAACTATCATGTGGTGGCAAACATGCCCCGTCATTAGTGATCAGAAAAAATAATGGAGTGTAATCGTCTCATCATGTGCATCCAAGAGAGACATCCAAAGCCTGGTTACTTGAGGACTGCATTACCAGTCAAAAAGCCTTTGTGGCCATGACACATTTCATACATATCGGTACAATGTACAGAGGGGCAAGGACTTTTGTAAGCCCTCCTGTTGTTACAGTTTCTTCATTTGATGTGGCCCTGCAATGGTGATTTGCACCAACCATGGAGATGTGAAGCCATGTGCATACCTTTGGACTGCCATCCCTAATTGGAATGTGGAACAACTAACTCCAAATACCAGTCTAAGATGTTAGCTGAGGGCACCTTACCACGATGTTTTCAAATCCTGACCTGACGTTGTAGGAAAGTACCATCTTGCCTGGCATGTTACCCCCATTTTTCACTGTATATATGTTGTTTTAGTTGTATGTGTCACTGGGACCCTGGTAACCCAGGGCCCCAGTGCTCATAAGTGTGCCTGAATGTGTTACCTGTGTAGTGACTAACTGTCTCACTGAGGCTCTGCTAATCAGAACCTCAGTGGTTATGCTCTCTCATTTCTTTCCAAATTGTCACTAACAGGCTAGTGACCATTTTTCCAATTTACATTGGCTTACTGGAACACCCTTATAATTCCCTAGTATATGGTACTGAGGTACCCAGGGTATTGGGGTTCCAGGAGATCCCTATGGGCTGCAGCATTTCTTTTGCCACCCATAGGGAGCTCTGACAATTCTTACACAGGCCTGCCACTGCAGCCTGAGTGAAATAACGTCCACGTTATTTCACAGCCATTTTACACTGCACTTAAGTAACTTATAAGTCACCTATATGTCTAAACCTTTACCTGGTAAAGGTTAGGTGCAAAGTTACTTAGTGTGAGGGCACCCTGGCACTAGCCAAGGTGCCCCCACATTGTTCAGAGCCAATTCCCTGAACTTTGTGAGTGCGGGGACACCATTACACGCGTGCACTACATATAGGTCACTACCTATATGTAGCTTCACAATGGTAACTCCGAATATGGCCATGTAACATGTCTATGATCATGGAATTGCCCCCTCTATGCCATCCTGGCATAGTTGGCACAATCCCATGATCCCAGTGGTCTGTAGCACAGACCCTGGTACTGCCAAACTGCCCTTCCTGGGGTTTCACTGCAGCTGCTGCCAACCCCTCAGACAGGCATCTGCCCTCCTTGGGTCCAGCCAGGCCTGGCCCAGGATGGCAGAACAAAGAACTTCCTCTGAGAGAGGGTGTGACACCCTCTCCCTCTGGAAAATGGTGTGAAGGCAGGGGAGGAGTAGCCTCCCCCAGCCTCTGGAAATGCTTTGTTGGGCACAGAGGTGCCCAATTCTGCATAAGCCAGTCTACACCGGTTCAGGGACCCCTTAGCCCCTGCTCTGGCGTGAAACTGGACAAAGGAAAGGGGAGTGACCACTCCCCTGACCTGCACCTCCCATGGGAGGTGTCCAGAGCTCCTCCAGTGTGCTCCAGACCTCTGCCATCTTCGAAACAGAGGTGCTGCTGGCACACTGGACTGCTCTGAGTGGCCAGTGCCACCTGGTGACGTCAGAGACTCCTTCTGATAGGCTCCTTCAGGTGTTAGTAGCCTATCCTCTCTCCTAGGTAGCCAAACCCTCTTTTCTGGCTATTTAGGGTGTCTGTCTCTGGGGAAACTTTAGATAACGAATGCAAGAGCTCATCCGAGTTCCTCTGCATCTCTCTCTTCACCTTCTGCCAAGGAATCGACTGCTGACCGCGCTGGAAGCCTGCAAACCTGCAACATAGTAGCAAAGACGACTACTGCAACTCTGTAACGCTGATCCTGCCGCCTTCTCGACTGTTTTCCTGCCTGTGCATGCTGTGGGGGTAGTCTGCCTCCTCTCTGCACCAGAAGCTCCGAAGAAATCTCCCGTGGGTCGACGGAATCTTCCCCCTGCAACCGCAGGCACCAAAAAGCTGCATTACCGGTCCCTTGGGTCTCCTCTCAGCACGACGAGCGAGGTCCCTCGAATCCAGCAACTCTGTCCAAGTGACCCCCACAGTCCAGTGACTCTTCAGTCCAAGTTTGGTGGAGGTAAGTCCTTGCCTCACCTCGCTGGGCTGCATTGCTGGGAACCGCGACTTTTGCAGGTACTCCGGCCCCTGTGCAATTCCGGCGGAAATCCTTTGTGCACAGCCAAGCCTGGGTCCACGGCACGCTAACCTGCATTGCACAACGTTCTAAGTTGGTCTCCGGCGACGTGGGACTCCTTTGTGCGACTTCGGGTAAGCACCGTTTCACGCATCCTCGTAGTGCCTGTTTCTGGCACTTCTCTGGGTGCTACCTGCTGCTGAGAGGGCTCCTTGTCTTGCTCGACGTCCCCTCTCCCTCCTGGTCCAATTTGCGATCTCCTGGTCCCTCCAGGGCCACAGCAGCGACCAAAAACGCTAACCGCATGATTTGCAGCTAGCAAGGCTTGTTGGCATTCTTTCGGCGGGAAAACACTTCTGCACGACTCTCCACGGCGAGAGGGATCCGTCCACCAAAGGGGAAGTCTCTAGACCTTTTCGTTCCTGCAGAAACCTCAGCTTCTTCTGTCCAGTAGAAGCTTCTTTGCACCCGCAGCTGGCATTTCCTGGGCATCTGCCCATCTCCGACTTGCTTGTGACTTTTGGACTTGGTCCCCTTGTTCCACAGGTACCCTAGATTGGAAATCCACAGTTGTTGCATTGTTGGTTTGTGTCTTTCCTGCATTATTCCTCTAACACGACTTCTTTGTCCTTAGGGGAACTTTAGTGCACTTTGCACTCACTTTTCAGGGTCTTGGGGAGGGTTATTTTTCTAAGTCTCATTATTTTCTAATAGTCCCAGCGACCCTCTACAAGGTCACATAGGTTTGGGGTCCATTCGTGGTTCGCATTCCACTTTTGGAGTATATGGTTTGTGTTGCCCCTATCCCTATGTTTCCCCATTGCATACTATTGTAACTATACATTGTTTGCACTGTTTTCTAAGACTATACTGCATATTTTTGCTATTGTGTATATATATCTTGTGTATATTTCCTATCCTCTCACTGAGGGTACACTCTAAGATACTTTGGCATATTGTCATAAAAATAAAGTACCTTTATTTTTAGTATAACTGTGTATTGTGTTTTCTTATGATATTGTGCATATGACACTAAGTGGTACTGTAGTAGCTTCACACGTCTCCTAGTTCAGCCTAAGCTGCTCTGCTAAGCTACCATTATCTATCAGCCTAAGCTGCTAGACACCCTATACACTAATAAGGGATAACTGGACCTAGTGCAAGGTGCCAGTACCTCTAGGTACTCACTACAAGCCAGTCCAGCCTCCTACAGACGTATATCCAAAAAGATGAAGGACCACAATAATCCCTAACATTCATAGAACTTCCATGAACACTTTCCTTCCACACTCACCAGACTCACATGAGACATATGTCTGGGCCACTTTGCTATCATCAATTGACGTGAAGCCAGCACTCATTTTCTGCATCATGTAGTGTTTCTAAAGTCAGTCTAGCTAATGCGTCAACAAAGTTAGCCAATATTTTAGTACATCTTTACTTCTCTGGCAAATGTGGCCTATATAGACATGATTGGCTCCTATTTTGTTTGGTTGTCTGACACAAAGGCAGCACCAATTTACTTAACGGAAAAGTATCCTGTAAGTTTGCAGAGCACGTGCTTCCTTACAGCTAGCAATTATGATCCTTCCCATAGTGCATCAAGTACCCTGTATGCTTCTACAGCATTACACACAGTCAGCAAGTTAGCTGGCAGATATTGTACAAATCATCTGATGTCACTACAGAGCATTTAATCTGCCACATTTCCATGATTAGTACTCACCAACAGGGCCACCAATCACGATTCCCAGGTGGTCTAAGGAGCCTGCTCCCTGGTGATGAGGCCAGCCCACCGGTGCTTCAGCTGGTGGTCCTTCCTCTAGATGGCATACACGTGCTGCAGGTGATGCAGCACCTTTCCCCACCGGATTCTGCGCGCCTCAGTGTGATACCCCTGTATCACCCTGCCTCGATCATCAGTGGTAAGAAATGGCACACAAGCCATATGAAGCCCCCCAACTCCTCTTCACCCATCCTGCCAAGACGTGGCCTACCAGACATCTTGCAAATGAGAAGGGGAATAGGGGGTTAAAGAAATAGAAAGGGGAAAAGGGGGAAAGTAGGGATACAAAAACAGATGAAAAGTAAACTTAACCACTAAAAGAGCCCAACTATGCCCAAGCTAGCACTACCCACAACAGACTCCCACAAACAACAAAAACACTAGAATACTGGACAAACGTAAACAAAACACAGTAGGACACTATACAACAACAATATTTATTTCACAAAATGACAATTGAAACAGCACACAGGACACAAAAGCACAAAATCACTGGACACCACTCAGTAAACAGCCACACAGTCTAGAAGATTCACAGACTGCAAAGTGAAAGTGAAAGTACACCCACTGTACATGATCTGTAAACAGGATATCCTGTTACATCACTTTCTGCATAAAATGGCCACCGTTTTTCGCGTTATGCATCATATTTTTTCACGCATACAGTTTTGTGTGTCATATTTTTCGAAGCACAGGAGTGTAAATTAGCCCGCATCCAAAAAAAAGTAAATGGTCTGTACAATTATTTGGATGCGGCCTATTTTTCACTCCTGTGCGTCAAAAAATATGACGGGCAAACAGTATTTGTGGAAAAAAATGACGCATAGCACTAGCAACGTCAACATTTCAGTGCATGAACTGGTTTTGGGCATTTTTTCTGCTTTTTTTATTTTACATTTGGGACACATCAGAGATAGGCTGATGGCACCCACTATGGTGTTGATGGTGTATGTTCACATCATACTGCAGCGGACCATTACCCGCTACTTCCTTAACAGGATTTTGACGCTTGGCTGACGCACTAGATGGCCATATGTGTGGCCTACATATATGTATTGCACAATTTGGGCATGTTTGGCATCAGGAGAGGATAGCAATGTGACGCACATATGTACAATACCTCAATGCCTATGGCTCAATGCGTGTGCAGTGGCAACTAATGTATTTGTTGACCAAGTGTGTGTGCATCACATGATGCATTATTGAACATATGCTTGTATGAATGTGAAGTCAATGTATCCAAACCATAGATGCAAGTCATTGTGGAACTGAGAGAGGACATGTGCTAGTCATGCATGTAGCAACATCCGTCATGTGCACTTCCAAGATTTTGGGTGACGTAGACACCACGTTGAGGTCATATAACTGAGCCACAACTCTCCAGTGGCTGTGGTGGACCAGCAGACGAGGCAGCACATGTTCACATGTTTCCATTGATCAATTGCACAGTGGTGTCTTGTTCATGTGTGTGGTCCAATGTTGAGCCTGTATATTTGTAGGGGTGTCATTTGTCACAGTTAGGTCCAGGTCTCATCATGAGTCAGTGGCAGGTATTCCTGTATCTACTGGGTATCCTTTTTGATCAATGTGAGTAAAGTGGATGTGGACATGAGAACCTACATGGGGATGGTCCCACCCTGTCACTGAAGACGTGTAATGAGACTGTCAAAAGGGCAACCTTGGTGTGCTGAGTGAGATAATGTCTCAGGCGTCATGTTCCGGCAGGTGTCATTACAACATTTGTACACAGGTTAGCCTCTGCAATTCCCACTGCATCTGGGAACATCATAGCCTATGTGCTGATTATTCTCGCAGCTATTCATCACACACGGTCCATCAAAATGTTGTGAGCAATGTAATTCTGTGTGTGAACTGTCAGGGTCCTGACGTGTGGATTTTTCATGGACTTTATCAGAGGTTGCTGGTTCTGCGGAAGGCCCCGTACCCAATCCCTGCATACGGCCCTGGGACACTGTCACACTTTGTCATTCATACATAAATGAGACCCAGACAAGGGATGGGCCATGAATTTTGGTATTCACAGGGGATTTAACTCATATGGTACAATTAAAAGGCAGATGATGCTATACAATGTATTTGGGTATGCATTGATGAAGCACATGCCCAAATACCCTCTGAGGAATGAGAGGTTTGCTAATGCAAGTGTGGTGCATATGTAGCCACAGGGAAACTTTAGGGTGACGCACAGACAGATGCCAGTCAGGCTGACAGGATGCAGGGTGAATCAGGATCCAGCAATTAAACAAGTTACATAGGGCCTGATTCAGACCTTGGCGGACGGCGGAGGCCGTCCGCCAAGGTTCCGCCGCCGAATGACCGCACCGCGGTCAAAAGACCGCAGCGGGCATTCAGACATTTCCGCTGGGCCGGCGGGCGCTCTCCAAAAGAGCGCCCGCCGGCCCAGCAGAAATGCCCCTGCAACGAGGACGCCGGCTCAGAATTGAGCCGGCGTAGTTGCAGGGGTGCAACGGGTGCAGTTGCACCCGTCGCGTATTTCAGTGTCTGCAAAGCAGACACTGAAATACTTTGCGGGGCCCTCTTACGGGGGCCCCTGCAGTGCCCATGCCATTGGCATGGGCACTGCAGGGGCCCCCAGGGGCCCCGCGGCACCCCCTACCGCCATCCTGTTCATGGCGGGTTTCCCGCCATGAACAGGATGGCGGTAGGGGGTGTCTGAATCCCCATGGCGGCGGAGCACGCTCCGCCGCCATGGAGGATTCATTGGGGCAGCAGTAAACCGCCGGGAGACCGCCGGTTTACCCTTTCTGACTGCGGCTGAACCGCCTCGGTCAGAATGCCCTCGGGAGCACCGCCAGCCTGTTGGCGGTGCTCCCGTGGTCGGTGACCCTGGCGGTCACCGGCCGCCAGGGTCAGAATGACCCCCATAATCAGTGGTCTGACTACGACTGTTTGGAGGACAAACTAGACAGTTGGCATGTAAAACTGTGTATGTCCTGTGTTTTTGAAGGTGACAAATGAACCCAAGGGCTGTGTTACACGGCTTAATTAGTAACAATGCTTAACAGTGTATTTGACAAAATGGCAACTCCTATGCTGTTCCAGGCATCAGCAGGGGCAGTGCTTGTTGAAATGGGTGGTGTGCATGGAGGTGATCACAGGTGTGGACTGCGTCAGTTTCTTACAAGTCCTGTAGGTGAGATTTGCATTCTAATGGCCAACAGACATTTTCAAAAGGTAAACAATCTACAGGTGCTAACAGGGCTTGGAAACTAGAAGCCAGTGTATTAATTGACCTGACGTTCATGCAGTCAGATGTTCTATGACAATGGTATACCACAGGAAAGGGTGTAGCACACTGGATTGCTATTGACAAGCTGTGTGTGTAGAGGAGGGAATATCAGGGTACACATCTTACTATTCCAGGGACCTCTTCAGACAGGTGGGTTGTGACCAGGTGCATGGGTGTGTCAGGAGTTAGGAAATGGGCTGACATGTACATGGAATGTCATGTGCGCAATGCTGCTCATATGTGTGGCACTTCGGCTGTCTATGTTCTGCTTATATGGAACTCTAGTCACAGATAGTCTTTGCAAAGATTGGATGCAGTTGGACTTACTGCTGTCAAGGATCTTGTAGGAGGCTGGCCTGGCTTGTAGTGGGTACCAGAGGTACTTACACCTTGTGCCAGGTCCAGTAATCCCTTATTAGTGTAGAAGAGGTGTTTCTAGCAGCTTAGGCTGATAGAAGGTAGCTATGGCAAAGCAGCTTAGGCTGAACTAGGAGACATGTAAAGCTCCTACTATCCCACTGGTGTCATATGCACAATATTGTAAGAAAACACAATACACAGATATACTAAAAATAAAGGTACTTTATTTTTATGACAATATGCCAAAAGTATGTCAGTGAGTACCCTCAGTATGAGGATGAGAAATACACACAAGATATATGTACACAAACCAAACTTATGCAAGTAATAGCAAAAGGAAGTAATGCAAGCAATGTAAAGTTAAAGTAGATTGCAATAGGAGCACATAGGTATAGGGGCAACACAAACCATACACTCCAAAAGTGGAATGCGAACCACAAATGGACCCCAAACCCATGTGAGCTTGTAGAGGGTTGCTGGGACTGTAAGAAAACAGTGAGGGTTAGAAAAATAGCCCACCCCAAGACCCTAAAAAGGTAGGTGTAAAGTGCACCTACTACCCCCAGAGAGCACAGAAGTCGTGATAGGGGGTTTCTGCAAGGAGAACAAACACCAGCAATGCAACAACAGTGGATTTCCGGACCTGAGAACATGTAAGACAAGGGGACCAAGTCCAAGAGTCGCGACAGTGTCGAGAGTGGGCAGGAGCCCAAGAAATGCCAGCTGAGGGTGCAAGGAAGCTGCCACCTGTTGGAAGAAGTTTGATGTTCTGCAAGAACGAAGAGGACTAGGAACTTTCCCTTTGGAGGATGAATGTCCCACGTCGTGAAAAAGCTTGCAGAGGTGTTCCCATGCAGAAAGACCGCAAACAAGCCTTGCTAGCTGCAAGGGTTGAGGTTAGGGTTTTTGGTGCTGCTGTGGCCCAGGAGGGACCAGGATGTCGCCACTTGGATGAGGAGACAGAGGGGGCGCCCAGCAATATAGGGAGCCCTCACAGATGCAGGCAGTACCTGAAGAAGTACCTGAACAGGCACTTGGAAGAAAAGTGAACCGGAGTCCACCTGAAGTCACAAAAGGGAGTCCCACGACACCGGAGGACAACTCAGAAGGTTGTGCACTGCAGGTTAGAGTGTCGGGGACCCAGGCTTGGCTGTGCACAAAGGAAATGACCTGGAAGACCTTGTAGAGGGTCGCTGGGACTATTAGAAAATAGTGAGAGTTAGAAAAATAACCCTCCCCAAGACCCTGAAAAGTGAGTGCAAAGTGCACTAAAGTTCCCCTAAGGACAAAGAAGTCGTGTTAGAGGAATAATGCAGGAAAGACACAAACCAGCAATGCAACAACTGTGGATTTCCAATCTAGGGTACCTGTGGAACAAGGGGACCAAGTCCAAAAGTCATAAGGAAGTCGGAGATGGGCAGATGCCCAGGAAATGCCAGCTGCGGGTGCAAAGAAGCTTCTACTGGACAGAAGAAGCTGAGGTTTCTGCAGGAACGAAAAGGGCTAGAGACTTCCCCTTTGGTGGACGGATCCCTCTCGCCTTGGAAAGTCGTGCAGAAGTGTTTTCCCGCCGAAAGGACGCCAACAAGCCTTGCTAATCGTGCGTTTGGCGTTTTTGGACGCTGCTGGGGCCCAGGAGGGACCAGGAGGTCGCAAATTGGACCTGAAGAGAGAGGGGACGTCGAGCAAGACAAAGAGCCCTCACTGAAGCAGGTAGCACCCGGAGAAGTGCCAGAAACAGGCACTACGAGGATGCGTGAAACGGTGCTCGCCGAAGTTGCACAAAGGAGTCCCACGTCGCCGGAGACCAACTTAGAAAGTCGTGCAATGCAGGTTAGAGTGCCGTGGACCCAGGCTTGGCTGTGCACAAAGGATTTCCGCCGGAAGTGCACAGGGGCCGGAGTAGCTGCAAAGTCGCGGTTCCCAGCAATGCAGCCCAGCGAGGTGAGGCAAGGACTTACCTCCACCAAACTTGGACTGAAGAGTCACTGGACTGTGGGGGTCACTTGGACAGAGTCGCTGGATTCGAGGGACCTCGCTCGTCGTGCTGAGAGGAGACCCAAGGGACCGGTAATGCAGCTTTTTGGTGCCTGCGGTTGCAGGGGGAAGATTCCGTCGACCCACGGGAGATTTCTTCGGAGCTTCTGGTGCAGAGAGGAGGCAGACTACCCCCACAGCATGCACAAGCAGGAAAACAGTTGAAAAGGCGGCAGGATCAGCGTTACAGAGTTGCAGTAGTCGTCTTTGCTACTATGTTGCAGGTTTGCAGGCTTCCAGCGCGGTCAGCAGTCGATTCCTTATCAGAAGGTGAAGAGAGAGATGCAGAGGAACTCGGATGAGCTCTTGCATTCATTATCTAAAGTTTCCCCAGAGACAGAGACCCTAAATAGCCAGAAAAGAGGGTTTGGCTACCTAGGAGAGAGGATAGGCTACTAACACCTGAAGGAGCCTATCAGCAGGAGTCTCTGACGTCACCTGGTGGCACTGGCCACTCAGAGCAGTCCAGTGTGCCAGCAGCACCTCTGTTTCCAAGATGGCAGAGGTCTGGAGCACACTGGAGGAGCTCTGGACACCTCCCAGGGGAGGTGCAGGTCAGGGGAGTGGTCACTCCCCTTTCCTTTGTCCAGTTTCGCGCCAGAGCAGGGGCTAAGGGGTCCCTGAACCGGTGTAGACTGTCTTATGCAGAATTGGGCACCTCTGTGCCCAACAAAGCATTTCCAGAGGCTGGGGGAGGCTACTCCTCCCCTGCCTTCACACCATTTTCCAAAGGGAGAGGGTGTCACACCCTCTCTCAGAGGAAGTTCTTTGTTCTGCCATCCTGGGCCAGGCCTGGCTGGACCCCAGGAGGGCAGCTGCCTGTCTGAGGGGTTGGCAGCAGCAGCAGCTGCAGTGAAACCCCAGGAAGGGCAGTTTGGCAGTACCAGGGTCTGTGCTACAGACCACTGGGATCATGGGATTGTGCCAACTATGCCAGGATGGCATAGAGGGGGCAATTCCATGATCATAGACATGTTACATGGCCATATTCGGAGTTACCATTGTGAAGTTACATATAGGTAGTGACCTATATGTAGTGCACGCGTGTAATGGTGTCCCCGCACTCACAAAGTTCAGGGAATTGGCTCTGAACAATGTGGGGGCACCTTGGCTAGTGCCAGGGTGCCCTCACACTAAGTAACTTTGCACCTAACCTTTACCAGGTAAAGGTTAGACATATAGGTGACTTATAAGTTACTTAAGTGCAGTGTAAAATGGCTGTGAAATAACGTGGACGTTATTTCACTCAGGCTGCAGTGGCAGGCCTGTGTAGGAATTGTCAGAGCTCCGTATGGGTGGCAAAAGAAATGCTGCAGCCCATAGGGATCTCCTGGAACCCCAATACCCTGGGTACCTCAGTACCATATACTAGGGAATTATAAGGGTGTTCCAGTAAGCCAATGTAAATTGGTAAAAATGGTCACTAGCCTGTCAGTGACAATGTGGAAAGAAATGAGAGAGCATAACCACTGAGGTTCTGATTAGCAGAGCCTCAGTGAGATAGTTAGTCACTACACAGGTAACACATTCAGGCACACTTATGAGCACTGGGGCCCTGGGTTACCAGGGTCCCAGTGACACATACAACTAAAACAACATATATATAGTGAAAAATGGGGGTAACATGCCAGGCAAGATGGTACTTTCCTACACAACCCCCCCCAAACGAAGGACAATAAGACTAGCCATGACCTGATGAGTCTTCATTGTCTAAGTGGAAATATCTGGAGAGTCCATCTGCATTGGAGTGGCTACTCCCAGGTCTATGTTCCACTGTATAGTCCATTCCCTGTAGGGATATGGACCACCTCAACAATTTAGGATTTTCACCTTTCATTTGTTTTAGCCAAAGTAGAGGTTTGTGGTCTGTCTGAACAATGAAGTGAGTGCCAAACAGGTATGGCCTCAACTTCTTCAGAGCCCAGACCACAGCAAAGGCCTCCCTCTCAATGGCAGACCAACGCTTTTCTCTAGGGGTCAACCTCCTACTAATAAAAGCAACAGGTTGATCCTGGCCCTCAGAATTAAGTTGTGATAGGACTGCCCCTACTCCTAATTCAGATGCATCAGTTTGGACATAGAGTTTTTTAGAGTAACAAGGGCTTTTCAGGACAGGTGCAGAGCACATGGCCTGCTTCAGCTCCTCAAAAGCTTTCTGACAGTTTGCTGTCCATAATACCTTTTTAGGCATTTTCTTGGATGTGAGGTCATTAAGAGGGGCTGCAATGGAGCCATAGTTCTTAATTAACCTCCTGTAATACCCAGTGAGGCCTAGGAAGGCTCTCACCTGAGTCTGAGTGGTAGGGGGAACCCAATCAATAATAGTTTGGATTTTCCCCTGAAGTGGTGCAATCTGTTCCCCACCAACAAGGTGTCCCAGATAAACCACCTTACCCTGCCCTATCTGGCACTTTGAAGCCTTGATAGTGAGGCCTGCCTTTTGCAGGGCCTCCAAAACTTTCCATAGGTGGACCAGGTGATCATCCCAGCTGGAGCTAAAGACAGCTATATCGTCCAGATATGCTGCACTGAAAGCTTCCAGCCCTTGCAGGACTGTGTTCACCAACCTCTGAAAAGTGGCAGGTGCATTTTACAAACCAAAAGGCATTACAGTGAACTGGTAATGTCCTCCAATGGTAGAAAATGCAGTCTTAGGTTTAGCATCTTCTGACAATTTGATCTGCCAATACCCTGCAGTCAAATCAAAAGTGCTTAGATACTTGGCAGATGCCAGTGTATCTATGAGCTCATCTGCCCTGGGTATAGGGTGAGCATCAGTTTTGGTTACCAAGTTGAGACCTCTATAGTCTACACAAAACCGCATTTCCTTCTTTCCATCTTTGGAATGGGGTTTTGGTACCAGTACCACAGGAGAAGCCCATGGACTGTCAGAGTGCTCAACCACTCCTAGTTCTAACATTTTCTGGACCTCTTGCTTTATGCAGTCCCTGACATGGTCAAGCTGCCTATAGATCTTACTTTTGACAGGTAAACTGTCTCCAGTATCTATAGTGTGCTCACACCAAGAAGTGGTACCTGGCACAGTAGAGAAGAGTTCAGAGAATTGATCTAGGAGATTTATGCAATTATCTTTCTGCTCAGCAGTAAGACAATCAGCCAAAACTACACCTTCCACAAGAGCATCTTGTTCTGTGGAAGAGAAGAGATCAGGTAGAGGATCACTGTCTTCTTCCTGTCCCTCATCAGTTGCCATGAGCAGGGTGAGATCAGCCCAGTCATAGTAGGGTTTCAGGCGGTTGACATGGAGCACCCTAAGGGGACTCCTGGCAGTGCCTAAGTCAACTAAATAGGTGACTTCTCCCTTCTTTTCAACAATTGTGTGGGGACCACTCCATTTATCTTGGAGTGCTCTTGGGGCCACAGGCTCCAAGACCCACACTTTCTGCCCTGGTTGGTACTGGACCAAAACAGCCTTCTGATCATGCCATTGCTTCTGGAGCTCTTGGCTGGCCTGAAGGTTTTTACTGGCCTTTTTCATGTACTCAGCCATTCTTGATCTGAGGCCAAGTACATAATCCACAATATCCTGCTTAGGAGCTTTTAAAGGTTGTTCCCAACCCTCCTTTACAAGTGTGAGTGGACCCCTAACAGGGTGTCCAAAAAGAAGTTCAAAGGGGCTGAAGCCCACTCCTTTCTGGGGTACCTCCCTGTAGGCAAAAAGGAGGCATGGTAGAAGGATATCCCATCTCCTGCGGAGTTTTTCAGGGAGACCCATAATCATGCCTTTGAGAGTTTTATTAAATCTCTCCACCAGTCCATTTGTTTGTGGATGATAGGGTGTTGTGAACTTGTACGTTACACCACACTCCTTCCACATGGCCTTTAAGTATGCAGACATGAAATTGATTACCCTGTCTGATACCACTTCCTTTGGGAAGCCCACCCTGGAAAATATTCCCAGGAGGGCCTTTGCCACTGCAGGTGCTGTAGTGGTCCTTAAAGGAATAGCTTCAGGATATCTTGTGGCATGGTCCACTACCACTAAGATAAACCTATTGCCTGAAACAGTAGGAGGGTCAAGGGGGCCAACTATGTCAACCCCTACCCTTTCAAAGGGAACCCCAACCACAGGCAGTGGAATAAGGGGTGCCTTTGGTGTGCCACCTGTCTTGCCACTGGCTTGACAGGTTTCACAGGACTTACAAAATTCCTTTGTGTCCTCAGACATCCTAGGCCAATGAAAAAGGGGAACAAGCCTGTCCCAAGTTTTCATTTGTCCTAGGTGCCCAGCTAAGGGAATGTCATGTGCCAGTGTTAGGAGGAACTTTCTGTACTCCTGAGGAATCACTAATCTCCTGGCAGCTCCAGGTTTAGGATCCCTATGCTCAGTGTACAAGAGGTTGCCCTCCCAGTAAACTCTGTGAGAGTCACTGACATCCCCATTAGCCTGTTTGACAGCTTGCTGTCTGAGACCCTCTAATGTGGGACAGGTTTGCTGTGCCACACTCAGCTCCTCTCTGGCAGGCCCCCCTTCACCCAAAAGCGAAGCAGTGTCTGCTTCCAGCTCCTCTGGTGTAGGTTCTGCACAGGGAGGGAATTCTTCTTCCTCAGAAGTAGAATCCACTGTAGAGGGAGGGATAGTAGGAAGTGGTTTGCTTCTACTACCCCTAGCTTTAGGGAGCACTTGGTCCATTGTTCCAGGATCCAAGCTTCCCTGTCCTTTTTGGTTTTTGGCCTGAGCCCTTGTCAAAGCAAAAATATGCCCTGGGATGCCCAGCATTGCTGCATGGGCCTCCAACTCCACATCTGACCAAGCTGATGTCTCCAAATCATTCCCTAATAGACAGTCTACAGGTAAATCTGAAGCTACCACAACTTTCTTTGGACCAGTTACCCCCCCCCCCCCCAGTTGAGATTTACAACAGCCATGGGGTGGCTTTGTGTTATGTTGAGAGCATCGGTTACTTGGTACTGGTGTCCAAGTATGTGTTGTTCAGGGTGCACCAGTTTCTCAATCACCATTGTGAAACTGGCACCTGTGTCCCTGTAGGCCTGGACCTCAACACCATTTATTAGGGTTAGTTGCTTGTACTTCTCCAAGTTATGGGGGCAAGCAACCAAAGTGGCTAAATCAATAGCCCCTTCAGAGACTAAAGTAGCCTCTGTGGTCTCCCTAATCAGACCAACCCCAACTAAATTACCAAAAGTGAGCCCAGCTACTCCCTTGGATTGGCTATTAGTAGGTTTGCTCCCACCACCACTGCTATTAGTAGGGACACTAGGTGTAGCAGTAGGGGTTGTAGTGGTAGGAGCAGTGGTGCCTTTCTTTGGACAACTGGGATCTGTTGTCCAATGGCCTTTTATTTTACATAAATAGCACCATGGTTTCTTTTCCTTGTTCTGATTAAAGGAGGATTTGGACCCACCACCCCCACCAGAGTGTTTTTGTGGGCCTGATGAAGACTCATTTTTAGATTTGTCCCCACCCTTGTCTGAAGACTTACCATCCTTCTTTTTGTTGCCATCTTTGTCACCCCCTGTATGAACTTTTCTGTTCACTCTTGTTCTGACCCATTTGTCTGCCTTCTTTCCCAATTCTTGGGGAGAGGTCAGATCAGAGTCCACCAAGTACTGGTGCAACAAATCAGACACACAATTATTAAGAATATGCTCTCTCAGGATTAAGTTATACAGGCTGTCATAATCAGTAACTTTACTGCCATGTAACCACCCCTCCAAGGCCTTCACTGAATGGTCAATGAAATCAACCCAGTCTTGTGAAGACTCCTTTTTGGTCTCTCTGAACTTTATCCTGTACTGTTCAGTGGTTAAGCCATAACCATCCAGGAGTGCATTCTTAAGAACTTGGAAATTATTAGCATCATTCTCTTTTACAGTAAGGAGCCTATCCCTACCTTTTCCACTAAATGATAGCCATAGGATAGCAGCCCACTGCCTTTGAGGGACATCCTGTACAACACAGGCCCTCTCAAGTGCAGCAAACCACTTGTTAATGTCATCCCCCTCCTTATAAGGGGGAACTATCTTGTGCAGATTCCTGGAATCATGCTCTTTTGCAGGATGACTATGGGGAATACTGCTGCTGCCACCATGGGTATCTAAACCCAACTTCTGTCTTTCCTTCTCTAATTCAAAAGACTGTCTATCCAAATCCAGCTGTTGCTTTTTAAGCTTCAGTCTGGTTTGTTCCACCCTCAACTTATTGAGTTCCCTCTCTAACATTCTGTCATCAGGGTTGGTGGGAGGGACATTCCTAGAAACAGAGCTATGATGGGAATGAACAGAAGGAGACCTGTCCCTTACAGAAGCCACCCTAACAGCTTGGTTAACAGAAAATTACTACCAGTATGGTGAGAATAAATGCTTTTGCTATGATGTGAGGCAACACTATTTATATGGTGTGGCTCATCATCATTACCAACTATGCTAGACTGTCTAGTAATGGGCAGGCTAGGAAGTTTCTTTCCTGAATCTTTTCCTGGGGGAGTCCCTGAATCAGATTGAGAACTATTAGGTACTTTTTCAACAGATGAGGCACCTATGGCCTTATCCTGTTCTCTAAGCATGTTAAGTAACAGTTCCAAGGAAGGATTCTTCCCTACACTCAAACCTCTCTCTATACAGAGACTCCTTGCTCTTTTCCAGCTAAGGTTGTCATATGCAAGTTTGGACAGATCAACTTTTTGGCCTGTGCCAGACATTTTTAGAGAGAGTTAAAGTGATAGAAAAAGAGAAAAAAGTTTTCAGAACTTTTTGGAAAGACAGAAAAAACTTTTTTAAACTTTTAAGAACTTTTTGAAAGTTTAGAAGTACTTTTCAGCACTTAGAAAAGAGTGAAAAGAGGAAATGCAAAACTTTTTGGCTATGTGTCTATACACTGACCTTGTTTTGTATATTTTTCTCTTATGAAAAGTACAATGACAAGAGTGGTAAGTAGTCTCAAGCACTTATCCCACCACTGCACAACCAATGTAGGAGGCTGGACTGGCTTGTAGTGAGTACCAAGGGGTACTTGCACCTTGCACCAGGCCCAGTTATCCCTTATTAGTGTATAGGGTGTCTAGCAGCTTAGGCTGATAGATAATGGTAGCTTAGCAGAGCAGCTTAGGCTGAACTAGGAGACGTGTGAAGCTACTACAGTACCACTTAGTGTCATATGCACAATATCATAAGAAAACACAATACACAGTTATACTAAAAATAAAGGTACTTTATTTTTATGACAATATGCCAAAGTATCTTAGAGTGTACCCTCAGTGAGAGGATAGGAAATATACACAAGATATATATACACCATAGCAAAAATATGCAGTATAGTCTTAGAAAACAGTGCAAACAATGTATAGTTACAATAGGATGCAATGGGGAAACATAGGGATAGGGGCAACACAAACCATATACTCCAAAAGTGGAATGTGAACCACGAATGGACCCCAAACCTATGTGAACTGGACAAAGGAAAGGGGAGTGACCACTCCCCAGGCCTGCACTTCCCAGTGGAGGTGCCAAGAGCTCCTCCAGTGTGTCCCAGACCTCTGCCATCTTGGAAACAGAGGTGTTTGTGGCACACTGGACTGCTCTGAGTGACCAGTGCCAGCAGGTGACGTCAGAGGTTCCTTCTGATAGGCTCTTACCTCTCTTGGTAGCCAATCCTCCTTCCTAGGTAGCCAAACCTCCTTTTTTGGCTACTTAGGGTCCCTGCTTTGGGGATCTCACCAGATAACGAATGCAAGAGCTCACCAGAGTTCCTCTGCATCTCCCTTTTCACCTTCTGCCAAAGGATCGCCCGCTACTGCTCAGGACGCCTGCAAAACCGCAACAAAGTAGCAAGACGACTACTAGCAACCTTGTATCGCTTCATCCTGACGGCTTTCTCTACTGTTTCCAGGTGGTGCATGCTCTGGGGGTAGCCTGCCTCCTCTCTGCACCAGGAGCTCTGAAGAAATCTCCCGTGGGTCGACGGAATCTTACCCCTGCAACCGCAGGCAACAAAAGACTGCATCACCAGTCCTCTGGGTCCCATCTCAGCACGACGAGCATGGTCCCTGGAACTCAACAACTCTGTCCAAGTGACTCCCACAGTCCAGTGACTCTTCAGTCCAAGTTTGGTGGAAGTAAGTCCTTGCCTCCCCATGCTAGACTGCATTGCTGGGTACCGCGTGATTTGCAGCTGCTCCGGCTCCTGGGCACTCTTCCAGGGGTAACATGCCAGGCAAGATGGTACTTTCCTACAACGCTGTACATAGGTAGTGACCTATGTACAGTGCACAAAGTCTGGGGAATTTGCCCTGAACAATGCAGAATCACCTAGGACTCTTCTCTGAGGCCCACCCTCTTTAATGTCTACATGACCCCACTCACCAAGATTGTCAGGCACCACAGGCTCAACATGGTCTCATACGCTGATGGGATACAGCTAATTATTTCCCTCACCGATGAACCCTCAACAGCCAAAAGCAACTTTCACAATGGAACAAAGGCATTCGCTGACTGGATGAAAGACAGCTGCCTCACAATCAACTCACTTAAGAAAGAGATCCTCATCCTGGGCCCCACCCCTATCACCTGGGATGATTCCTGGTGGCCCACTGCCCTCGGAAATGCCCCATCTCCCACCAACCATTCATGCAACCTCAGCATCCTTCTCAACACCTTGCTGTCTATGGCCCGCCAAATCAACCCAGTCTCATCCTTGTGCTTCCACACTCCGCCTGCTCTGGAAGATTTTCAAGTGGATCCCCATACACGCAAGAACAACAATTACCCATGCACTCGTCAGCAGCAAACTTGACTATTGCAACGCACTCTATGCTGGGATTAACAAGAATCTCCAAAACAAGACTCCAGAGAATACAGAACACCACGGCCAGGGTCATCCTGGACATCCCCCGCCACAGCCACATGTCCGCCCACCTGAGAGACCTACACTGGCTACCCATCAACAAACACATACCTTTCAAATCCCTGACACACGCTTACAAGGCCCTTCACAACATTGAACCTGTCTACCTCAACCACCGCCTCTTCTTCTACGCAACCCCCAGACAATTCCACTCTTCTCAACTGGCCCTCGGCACCATCCCTATGACCTGGAAGAACATGGCTGGAGTAAGATCCTTCTCCTACCTCGCAGACCTGGTACACACTGCGCTTCACCTCAGGCAGTCCACCTCACTAGCTCAGTTCACGAAGGAACTCAAGACCTGGCTCTTCGACTGATCTGGTCCCCCATCAGCACCTTGAGACCCTCTGGGTGATAAGCCATGCTAAACAAATATCTGATTGATTGATTGATGGACAAAACTCTTTTATGTTACTTTCCATAACATCTTTGATTATGCTGTATTCCTGAGAGTTGGAAAGGCGCAATAATTAGGCCAACTTACAAGAAGGATGAAGGAACACAACCAAAGAATCATCATCTAATTAGCCTGCTAGACGTGGCGTGTAGGAAAGTACCATCTTGCCTGGCATGTTACCCCCATATTTCACTGTATATATGTTGTTTTAGTTGTACTGTATGTGTCACTGGGACCCTGCCAGCCAGGGCCCCAGTGCTCATAAGTGTGCCCTGTATGTGTTCCCTGTGTGATGACTAACTGTCTCACTGAGGCTCTGCTAACCAGAACCTCAGTGGTTATGCTCTCACTTTGCTTTCCAAATTGTCACTAACAGGCTAGTGATCAATTTCACCAATTCACATTGGCATACTGGAACACCCTTATAATTCCCTAGTATATGGTACTGAGGTACCCAGGGTATTGGGGTTCCAGGAGATTCCTATGGGCTGCAGCATTTCTTTTGCCACCCATAGGGAGCTCTGACAATTCTTACACAGGCCTGCCACTGCAGCCTGAGTGAAATAACGTCCACGTTATTTCACAGCCATTTACCACTGCATCTAAGTAACTTATAAGTCACCTATATGTCTAACCTTTACCTGGTAAAGGTTGGGTGCTAAGTTACTTAGTGTGTGGGCACCCTGGCACTAGCCAAGGTGCCCCCACATTGTTCAGGGGAAATTCCCCGGACTTTGTGAGTGCGGGGACACCATTACACGTGTGCACTATACATAGGTCACTACCTATCTATAGCGTCACAATGGTAACTCCGAACAAGGCCATGTAACATGTCTAAGATCATGGAATTGTCACCCCAATGACATTCTGGCATTTGGGAGACAATTCCATGATCCCCTGAGTCTCTAGCACAGACCCGGGTACTGCCCAACTACCTTTCTCGGGTTTTCACTGCAGCTGCTGCTGCTGCCAACCCCTCAGACAGGTTTCTGCCCTCCTGGGGTCCAGCCAGGCTTGGCCCAGGAAGGCAGAACAAAGGACTTCCTCAGAGAGAGGGTGTTACACCCTCTCCCTTTGGAAAAAGGTGTCAGGGCTGGGGAGGAGTAGCCTCCCCCAGCTTCTGGAAATGCTTTGATGGGCACAGATGGTGCCCATCTCTGCATAAGCCAGTCTACACCGGTTCAGGGATCCCCCAGCCCTGCTCTGGTGCAAAACTGGTCAAAGGAAAGGGGAGTGACCAATCACCTGACCTGCACCTCCCCTGGGAGGTGCCCAGAGCTCCTCCAGTGTGCTCCAGATCTCTGCCATCTTGGAAACAGAGGTGCTGCTGGCACACTGGACTGCTCTGAGTGGCCAGTGCCAGTAGGTGACGTCAGAGACTCCTTCTGATAGGCTCTTACCTGTGTTGCTAGCCTATCCTCCTTCCTAAGTAGCCAAACCTCCTTTTCTGGCTATTTAGGGTCTCTCCTTTGGGGAATTCTTTAGATAACGAATGCAAGAGCTCATCAGAGTTCCTCTGCATCTCTCTCCTCTCCTTCTGCCAAGGAATCGATCGCTGACTGCTCTGGACGCCTGCAAAACTGCAACAAAGTATCAAAGACGACTACTGCAACCTTGTATCCCTGATCCGGCCACCTTCTCGACTGCTTTCCTGGTGGTGCATGCTGTGGGGGTAGTCTGCCTCCTCTCTGCACTAGAAGCTCCGAAGAAATCTCCTGTGGGTCGACGGAATCTTACCCCTGCAACCGCAGGCACCAAAAGACTGCATCAACGGTCCTCTGGGTCCCCTCTCAGCACGACGAGCGTGGTCCCTGGAACTCAGCAAGTCTGTCCAAGTGACTCCCACAGTCCAGTGACTCCTCAGTCCAAGTTTGGTGGAGGTAAGTCCTTGCCTCCCCACGCTAGACTGCATTGCTGGGTACCGCGTGATTTGTAGCTGCTCCGGCTCCTGTGCACTCTTCCAGGATTTCCTTTGTGCACAGCCAAGCCTGGGTCCCCGACACTCTAAGCTGCAGTGCACGACCTCCTGAGTTGTCCTCCGGCGTTGTGGGACCTTCTTTTGTGACTTCGGGTGAGCTCCGGTTCACTCTTCTTCGTATTGCCTGTTCTGGCACTTCTGCGGGTGCTGCTTGCTTCTGAGTGGGCTCCTTTTCCTGCTGGGAGCCCCCTCTGTCTCCTCACACAATTTTCGACATCCTGGTCCCTCCTGGGCCACAGCAGCATCCAAAAACCCTAACCGCGACCCTTGCAGCTAGCAAGGCTTGTTTGCGGTCTTTCTGTGTGGGAACCCCTCTGCAAGCTTCTTCACGACGTGGGACATCCATCCTCCAATGGGGAAGTTCCTAGTCCTCTTTGTTCTTGCAGAAACCACAGCTTCTACCATCCAGTGGCAGCTTCTTTGCAACCTCAGCTGGAATTTCTTGGGCATCAGCCCACTCCCGACTTGAGTGTGACTCTTGGACTTCGTCCCTTTGTTCCACAGGTACTCTCGTCTGGAAATCCATTGTTGTTGCATTGCTGGTGTTGGTCTTCCTTGCAGAATTCCCCTATCACGACTTCTGTGCTCTCTGGGGAAATTAGGTGCACTTTACACCTACTTTTCAGGGTCTTGTGGTGGGCTATTTTTCTAACCCTCACTGTTTTCTGACAGTCCCAAGCTCACATAGGTTTGGGGTCCATCCGTGGTTCGCATTCCACTTCTAGAGTATATGGTTTGTGTTGCCCCTATACCTATGTGCCCTCATTGCAATCTATTGTGACTGTACATTGTTTGCATTGCTTTCTATTGCTATCACTGCATAATTTTGGGATTGTGTACATATATCTTGTGTATATTTGCTATCCTCATACTGAGGGTACTCACTGAGATACTTTTGGCATATTGTCATAAAAATAAAGTACCTTTATTTTTAGTATATCTGTGTATTGTGTTTTCCTATGATATTGTGCATATGACACCAGTGGTATAGTAGGTGCTTTACACGTCTCCTAGTTCAGCCTAAGCTGCTCTGCTAAGCTACCTTTTCTATCAGCCTAAGCTGCTAGACACCTCTTCTACACTAATAAGGGATAACTGGACCTGGTGCAGAGTGTAAGTACCCCTTCGTACCACTACAAACCAGGCCAGCCTCCTACATTGGTTGTGCAGCGGTGGGATAAGTACTTGTAACTACTTACCACTTTGTCATTTTGTACTTTTAATAAGAGAAAAATATACAAAACAAGTTCAGTGTATGTACAGCTAACCAAAAAGTTTTGCTTTTCTTCTCTTACTCTATTGCTAAGTGCTGAAAAGTACCTCTAAACTTTCAAAAAGTTTCTTAAAAGTTGAAAAAGTTTTTTTTTCTGTTCCTGAAAAAGTGCTGAAACTTTTTCTTTCTTTTTCTGTCCATTAAACTTTTTACTATCATGTCTGGTACAGGTCAAACTCTGGATCTGGCCAGCACAGCTTATGACCACCTTAACTGGAAAGGTGTAAGGAGTCTCTGCATTGATAGAGGTTTAGGGGTAGGGAAGAATCCCTCTAGAGAATTGTTGGTTAATATGCTCATTGAAAATGATAAGGCCTTAGGTGGCACATCAGGTGAGAGATTAGCAGATGGTTCACACTCTGATTCTGGGGTAGCCCCAGCAAAAGTGCTAGATGGGAACCTTCCCAACCTGCCCCTTAGCAGGCCACCTAGCTTGGCTGGTACTAATGTGAGCTCTCATCACAGTAGGGATGTCACTCCTTTAGGCCAGGTGGTTAGAGTGCCATCTGTTAGGGACAGGTCTCCCTCTGTTCATTCACACCATTCTTCTGTGTCTAAGCATGCCCAACCCACCCACCCTGATGACAGAGTGTTAGAAAGGGAGCTCAATAGATTGAGAGTGGAAGAGTCCAGGCTGAAGCTTAAGAAGCAACAGCTGGATCTAGACAGGGAAGCATTAGACTTAGAAAAAGAAAGACAGAGGTTGGGGTTTGGACCCCATGGTGGCAGCAGCAGTATTACAGATAGTAATCCTGTGAAAGAGCATGATTCTAGGAATCTGCACAAGATAGTTCCCCCTTAAAAAGAAGGGGATGACATTAACAAGTGGTTTGCTGCACTTGAGAGGGCCTTTGTTGTACAGGGGGTCCCTCAAAGGCAGTGGGATGCTATCCTATGGCTATCTTTCAGTGGAAAGGGTAGGGATAGGCTCCTTACTGTGAAGGAAAGTGATGCCAATAATTTTACACTTTTAAAGAATGCACTCCTAGATGGTTATGGCTTAACCGCTGAACAGTACAGAATCAAGTTCAGAGAAACCAAAAAGGAGTCTTCACAAGACTGGGTAGACTTTGTTGACCATTCAGTGAAGGCCTTGGAGGGGTGGTTACATGGCAGTAAAGTTTCTGACTATGAAAGCCTGTATAACTTAATCCTGAGAGAGCATATTCTTAACTGTGTGTCTGATTTGTTGCACCAGTATCTAGTGGACTCAGATCTGACCTCTCCCCAAGATTTGGGAAAGAAGGCAGACAAATGGGTCAGAACAAGAATGAACAGAAAAGTTTATACAGGGGGTAACAAGGATGGCAAGAAGAAGGATGATAAGTCTTCAGACAAGGGTGGGGACAAATCTAAAAATTAGTCTTCATCAGGCCCACAAAAACACTCTGGTGGGGGTGGTGGGCCCAAATCCTCTTCAAATCAAGTTAAGAAACCATGGTGCTATTTATGTAAAGTAAAAGGCCATTGGACAACTGATCCCAGTTGTCCAAAGAAAAGCACCAAGCCTCCTACCACTACAACCCCTGCTGCTACACCTAGTGCCCCTAGTAATAGCAGTGGTGGTGGTAGCAAACCTACTAATAGCCAATCCAAGGGACTAGCTGGGCTCACTTTTGGTAATTTAGTTGGGATTGGTCTTGTTAGGGAGACCACAGAGGCTGTGTTAGTCTCTGAAGGTGCCATTGATTTGGCCACCTTGGTTGCTTGTCCCCTTAATATGGATAAGTACAAGCAATTTCCCCTAATAAATGGTGTTGAGGTTCAGGCCTACAGGGACACAGGTGCCAGTGTTACCATGGTAATAGAGAAACTGGTCCACCCTGAACAACACCTACTTGGTCACCAGTACCAAGTGACTGATGCTTATAACAACACTCTTAGCCACCCCATGGCTGTTGTGAATCTCAACTGGGGGGGGGGGGGTTACTGGTCCAAAGAAAGTTGTGGTTTCCTCAGATTTACCTGTAGACTGTCTACTAGGGAATGATTTAGAGACATCAGCTTGGGCAGAAGTGGAGTTGGAGGCTCATGCAGCAATGCTGGGCATTCCTGGGCATATTTTTGCTTTGACAAGGGCTCAGGCCAAAAAGGACAGGGTGACTTGGATCCTGGAACAATGGAACAAGTGCTCCCTAAAGCTAGGGTTAGTAAAGGTAAAACACTACCTACTATCCCTCCCTCTACAGTGGATTCAATTTCTGAGGAAGAAGAATTTCCCCCCTGTGCAGAACCTTCACCAGAGGAGACAGGGACAGACACTGCTGAGCTTTTGGGTGGAGGGGGGCCTGCCAGGGAGGAGCTGAGTGTGGCACAGCAGACCTGTCGCACACTAGAGGGTCTAAGACAGCAAGCTGTCAAACAGCAAAATGGGGATGTCAGTGACTCTCACAGAGTTTACTGGGAGGACACCCTCTTGTATACAGAGGCAAGGGACCGAAAACCTTGAGCTGCCAGGAGATTGGTTATTCCCCTGCAATACAGAGAGTTCCTCCTAACTCTAGCCCATGACATTCCCTTGGCTGGGCATTTGTGGCAGATGAAAACATGGGACAGGCTTGTTCCCTTGTTTCATTGGCCTAGAATGTCAGAGGACACAAAGGAATTTTGTAAGTCCTGTATCACCTGTCAAGCCAGTGGCAAAACAGGTGGCACCCCAAAGGCACCCCTTATTCCACTGCCTGTGGTTGGGGTTCCCTTTGAAAGGGTAGGGGTTGACATAGTTGGCCCCCTTGACCCTCCTACTGCTTCAGGCAATAGGTTTATTTTGGTGGTAGTGGACCATGCCACCGGATATCCTGAAGCAATTCCTCTAAGGACCACTTCAGCTCCTGCAGTGGCAAAGGCTCTCCTGGTAATCTTTTCCAGGGTGGGCTTCCCAAAAGAGTTGGTATCAGGCAGGGGTAGCAACTTTATGTCTGCTGACTTAAAGGCCATGTGGAAGGAATGTGGGGTAACATACAAATTCACCACACCCTATCATCCACAAACAAATGGACTGGTTGAGAGGTTTAATAAAACTCTCAAAGGAAAGATAATGGGACTCACAGAAAAACTCCGGAGGAGATGGGATGTCCTGTTACCTTGCCTCCTTTTTGCTTACAGGGAGGTACCCCAGAAAGGAGTGGGCTTCAGCCCCTTTGAACTCCTATTTGGACACCCTGTAAGAGGTCCTCTAACACTTGTAAAGGAGGGTTGGGAACAACCTTTAAAAGCTCCTAAGCAAGACATAGTGGACTATGTACTTGGCCTAAGATCTAGAAGATCTAGAATGGCTGAGTATATGAAAATGGCCAGCAAAAACCTTAAGGCCAGCCAAGAGCTCCAAAAGCAATGGCATGACCAGAAGGCTGTTTTGATTCAGTACCAACCAGGGCAGAAAGTGTGGGTCTTGGAGCCTGTGGCCCCAAGAGCACTCCAAGACAAATGGAGTGGTCCCCACATCATTGTTGAGAAAAAGGGAGAAGTCACCTACTTGGTTGACTTAGGCACTGCCAGGAGTCCCCTTAGGGTGCTCCATGTCAATCGCCTGAAACCCTACTATGACAGGGCTGATCTCATCCTGCTCATGGCAACAGATGAAGGACAGGAAGAAGAGAGTGATCCTCTCCCTGATCTCTTCTCTTCCACAGAACAAGATGCTCTAGTGGAAGGTGTAGTGTTCGCAGATTGTCTTACTGCTGAGCAGAAAGACCACTGCATAAATCTCCTGGGTCAGTTTTCTAAACTCTTTTCTACTGTGCCAGGCACCACTTCTTGGTAAGAGCACACTATAGATACTGGAGACAGCTTGCCTGTCAAAAGTAAGATCTATAGGCAGCCTGACCATGTCAGACACTGCATAAAACAAGAAGTTCAGAAAATGCTTGAACTGGGAGTGGTTGAGCACTCTGAAAGTCCATGGGCCTCTCCTGTCACTACCTATGTATAGCGTCACAATGGTAACTCCGAACATGTCCATGTAACATGTCTAAGATCTGGCGTTGGGGAGACAATTCCATGATCCTCCGAGTCTCTAGCACAGACCCGGGTACTGCCCAACTACCTTTCCCGGGGTTTCACTGCAGCTGCTGCTGCTGCCAACCCCTCAGACAGGTTTCTCCCCTCCTGGGGTCCAGCCAGGCTTGGCCCAGGAAAGCAGAACAAAGGACTTCCTCAGAGCGAGGGTGTTACACCCTCTCCCTTTGGAAAAAGGTATCAGGGCTGGGGAGGAGTAGCCTCCCCCAGCCTCTGGAAATGCTTTGATGGGCACAGATGGTGCCCATCTCTGCATAAGCCAGTCTACACCGGTTCAGGGATCCCCCAGCCCTGCTCTGGCACGAAACTGGACAAAGGAAAGGGGAGTGACCACTCCCCTGACCTGCACCTCCCCTGGGAGGTGCCCAGAGCTCCTCCAGTGTGCTCCAGACCTCTGCCATCTTGGAAACAGAGGTGTTGCTGGCACACTGGACTGCTCTGAGTGGCCAGTGCCAGCTGGCTATTTAGGGTCTCTGTTTTGGGGAATTCTTTAGATAACGAATGCAAGAGCTCATCAGAGTTCCTCTGCATCTCTCTCTTCACCTTCTGCCAAGAATTGACCGCTGACTGCTCTGGACGCCTGCAAAACTGCAACAAAGTAGCAAAGACGACTACTGCAACCTTGTATCGCTGATCCGGCCGCCTTCTCAACTGCTTTCCTGGTGGTGCATGCTGTGGGGGTAGTCTGCCTCCTCTCTGCACTAGAAGCTCAGAAGAAATCTCCAGTGGGTCGACGGAATCTTCCCCCTGCAACCGCAGGCACCAAAAGACTGCATCACCGGTCCTCTGGGTCCCCTCTCAGCATGACAAGCGTGGTCCCTGGAACTCAGCAACTCTGTCCAAGTGACTCTCACAGTCCAGTGACTCTTCAGTCCAAGTTTGGTGGAGGTAAGTCCTTGCCTCCCCACGCTAGACTGCATTGCTGGGTACCACGTGATTTGCAGCTGCTCCGGCTCCTGTGCACTTTTCCAGGATTTCCTTTGTGCACAGCCAAGCCTGGGTCCCCGACACTCTAACCTGCAGTGCACGACCTCCTGAGTTGTCCTCCGGCATCGTGGGACCTTCTTTTGTGACTTCGGGTGAGCTCTGATTCCCTCTTCTTCGTAGTGGCTGTTCTGGCACTTCTGCGGATACTGCTTGCTTCTGAGTGGGTTCCTTGTCTTGCTGGGTGCCCCCTCTGTCTCCTCACGCAATTGGCGATATCCTGGTCCCTCCTGTGCCACAGCAGCATCCAAAAACCCTAACAGCAACCCTTGCGGCTAGCAAGGCTTGTTTGCGGTCTTTCTGCGTGGGACCACCTCTGCAAGCTTCTTCACGGTGTGGGACATCTATCCTCCAAAGGGGAAGTTTCTAGTCCTCTTCGTTCTTGCAGAAACCACAGCTTCTTCCATCCTGTGGCAGCTTCTTTGCAACCTCAGCTGGCATTTCTTTGGCATCTGCCCACTCCCGACTTGAGTGTGACTCTTGGACTTGGTCCCCTTGTTCCACAGGTACTCTCGTCTGGAAATCCATCGTTGTTGCATTGCTGGTGTTGGTCTTCCTTGCAGAATTCCCCTATCACGACTTCTGTGCTCTCTGGGGAACTTAGGTGCACTTTACACCCACTTTTCAGGGTCTTGGGGTAGGCTATTTTTCTAACCCTCACTGTTTTCTTACAGTCCCAGCGACCCTCTACAAGCTAACATAGGTTTGGGGTCCATTCGTGGTTCGCATTCCACTTCTAGAGTATATGGTTTGTGTTGCCCCTATACCTATGTGCTCTCATTGCAATCTATTGTGACTGTACATTGCTTGCATTGCTTTCTATTGCTATTACTGCATAATTTTGGTATTGTGTACATATATCTTGTGTATATTTGCTATCCTCATACTGAGGGTACTCACTGAGATACTTTTGGCATATTGTCATAAAAATAAAGTACCTTTATTTTTAGTATATCTGTGTATTGTGTTTTCTTATGATATTGTGCATATGACACCAGTGGTATAGTAGGAGCTTTACACGTCTCCTAGATCAGCCTAAACTGCTCTGCTAAGCTACCTTTTCTATCAGACTAAGCTGCTAGACACCTCTTCTACACTAATAAGGGATAACTGGACCTGGTGCAGAGTGTAAGTAACCCTTGGTACCACTACAAACCAGGCCAGCCTCCTACATGGGGGAAAAGGTATTTGTTAAATTACCGTTGGGTCTAATGAATTCCTGGGCAGAATTAAATAATTTGATTCCAGTAGAGTAAGGCGGCTTCAAGGAAGGTCATTCAACAATAGACCACTGTTTTAGACTTTAGGAACAGGCAAAGAAATCAATAGAATTATGAGGTTGCCTATATTGCTGCTTTGTGGAGTTTTGAGCTGCTTTTGATCTGAGGGACTGGAGTTTGTTGTGGGATATGTCGAGGCTTGGGATTGACTGCATTGCTTTCTCTCCTTCAGGGATTACATAAGCAAAATTGGGCCCACATGATTTTAGATACCTGCGGAACTTTATCAAAGAAGATTCCAATAATGAATGGGCTGTGACAAGGTTGTGTCTTAGCCCCTTTATTGTTTGCCATATTCCTGTCTGATTTGCCAAACATATTAAATGAAGCGGGGGGATTACACCCAGAAATGGATAGGACTCATGTTTCTTGTTTACTATATGCTGATGATCTAGTGATATTTTACATGATGGAGTAGGGATTGCAAAGAAAATTAGAGGTCTTCTATGACGACTGTCAAAGAAAAATGATTACAGTTAACCTGGATAAAGTGAAAATAATAGTGTTGGGAAAGAGGAAGGGACCATTTTCCTGGTACCTGGGAGGTGAGAGAGTAGAAATGGTTGCTGAATACAAATATCTGGGTATGTAGTTTGACTCTGAATTAAGAATGCAAGAACATATTGAGTTACTTAAATCCACTGCATTATCATCGGTTTGAGGTTCAAAGCAGTTTAGTCGAATGCGTGCAGACCTGTCTCTTCGTCCCATACTCTCCACCTTCAATGCTATGGTACAGCCACAATTTCAATATGGGGTATAAGTTTTAACTTTCGCTGGGAAGTTGAATTTGGACACGGAAGTGGGTAAATGTGTGAAACGGCTGCTTGCACTCCCCCCTTCAAGTGTGACCCAGGCCATAAGGACTGAATACCAGATGACGGCGTGGAGTTACTTGGGACTGCAAGCAGCATTGAAATTTTGATTGCGACTGTCTCAAGAGTGTATCCCCAAAATTGCATGTCTCTGTAAAAGGAAAAGTGATTTGGATTGGGCTTCCCAAGTGAAAGGTAGGCTGGAGAAGATCTGTGTTACTTTGGGTTTAGCAGCCGATCAGTGGAGCCAAGAGCAACAGATCCCCAAGCAGGAGCTGTGCGCCATGGTAAATTAAGATCCTAGAGAAGAGGTTTTTACGTTATCTAGAGGGTAAAATATCTACCCAGTTCACGGTGTATGGGTCGAGGAACGAGGATTAATTTCCTTATATAAATGCTCTGCCTAACTCCAAGTTAAGGAATGCAGTGTTTAAACTAAGGGTTGGGCTAAACCCATGCTATATGGATATGAAAACAAGAGCCATAATGAGGGATGATCAGGGCCTATGCAAATGTGGCCTGGAAGTAAAGTGTATTGGCAACATATTTTATTGGACTGCGTGTGGTTTTTAGATGAATGGAAAAAGATTTTAAAGCCAGTTTTTAGGGAAAATAATGTTATTAACCTGGACCGGGCTCTTAGACTTTTGGTAAATATGAGATTCTTAAACGTGGCATGTGCCATAGGCCGATTTTTAAATGAAGTACGGGGTTCCCTAATTGGACTCTCACAAAAATTATAAGGGGTAAGAGTTAGTGGTTTTTCATTTATCTAGGGTTAGTTTTTATAAGCATTAAATTGTTTTTAATTGCTAATCAAGTAGTAAGACATCTGCAAGTACTATTTGATGTATTTAGGATTAGGTATGGTTTGCACCTCCAAGAAACATTATGAATTACACCTTTGGGTATTGTGAGAATTTTTCTGTTGTACTGTATAATGTTGCCTTGTATGTCTTATTTAGAATTATGAGATATTATGATATTTTTATTTTATATTTTGAGTACTCTGTTGCGTTTAAGTAATGATCTAACTGTGATTTTAATTAACCTGTACTATATTTTAGGGCTACAGCCAAATAAAGCTTGTTTTTTAAACCCAACAGTACTGATAATTACGGTTTCCTGCTTTAACTTGCGTGACAGGGCCAGAAAAGAATCAAAATGGTTGATCCCTGAAGTCACTTAGCGTGGCCTCATTGTGAAACTTGACAATCCATTTACGGTGTTCTATTTCTGTACTTTGTCCGAGAAAGTATCCTCTTTCTAGCATGGTTACCCTCACTGTTGGCCTGTTTGTGAGTGTGTGTCAGTGTGTTTTTACTGTGTCACTGGGATCCTGCTAGCCAGGACCCCAGTGCTCATAGGGAAAACCCTACATGTCAGTATGTTTTGCCTGTCTCACTGGAATCCTGCTAGCCAGGACCCCAGTTCTCATAGTCTGTGGCCTAATGTGTGTGTTGTCAGTAGTGCTTAACTGTGTCACTGAGACTCTGCTAACCAGAGCCTCAGTGGTTATGCTCTCTCTGCTTTTAAATTCCTCACTATAAGCTAGTGACTTCATTTACTAATTTAAATTGGCACACTGGACCACCCTTATAAGTCCCTAGTATATGGGACCTAGGTACCCAGGGTACTGGGGCTCCAGGAGATCCTTATGGGTTGCAGCATTTCTTTTGCCACCCATAAGGAGCTCAGACAACCCCTTTCACAGGACTGCCACTGCAGCCTTCGTGAAATAGTGCACACACTATTTCACAGTCATTTTCACTGCACTTAAGTAACTTATAAGTCACCTATATGTCTATCTTTCAATTACTAAAGGCTGGGTGCAAAGTAACTAAGTGTGAGGGCACCCTTGCACTAACAAAGGTGGCCCCACTCAGTCAATGGACAATTCCCCAGACTTTGTAACTGCGGGGACACCATTACACTTGTGCACTACATATAGGTCAATACCTACATGTATCTTCACAATGGTAACCCCGAATATGGCCACTTGTCCTGTCTAAGATCATGGAGTTGCCCCCCATTCCAAATCTGGTATTGGTTAGCCAATTCCATGCATCCTGGGGGCGCTTCCATGGATCCCCCGTCCTGCCGAACCAGCTTTCTGAGGCTTGCACTGCAGCTACAGCTGCTGCCACTTTACAGACAGGGCTCTGCCCTCCTGGGGTGTGAGCAGCTCAGTCCCAGGAAGGCAGAACAAAGCATTTCCTTTGGGAGCAGGGTGTTACACCCTCTCCCTCTGAAAATAGGTGTCAGGGCTGGGAAGGAGTAGCATCCCCCAGCCTCTGGAAATGCTTTGATGGGTACAGATGGTGCCCATCTCTGCATAAGCCAGTCTACACCGGTTCAGGGATCCCCCAGCCCTGCTCTGGCGCGAAACTGGACAAAGGAAAGGGGAGTAACCACTCCCCTGTCCATCACCACCCCAGGCATGGTGCCAAGAGGTCCTCCAGTGTGTCCCAGACTTCAGCCATTTTGTTTTCCAAGGTGTGGGGACACTCTGTAGGAGGCTGGACTGGCTTGTAGTGAGCACCAATGGGTACTTGCACCTTGCACCAGGCCCAGTTATCCCTTATTAGTGTATAGGATGTCTAGCAGCATAGGCTGATAGATAATGGTAGCTTAGCAGAGCAGCTTAGGCTGAACTAGGAGACGAGTGAAGCTCCTACAGTACCACTTAGTGTCATATGCACAATATCATAAGAAAACACAATACACAGATATACTAAAAATAAAGGTACTTTATTTTTATGACAATATGCCAAAGTATCTCAGAGTGTACCCTCAGTATGAGGATATCAAATATACACAAGATATATGTACACAATACCAAAATATGCAGTAATAGTATTAGAAAACAGTGCAAACAATGTATAGTTACAATAGGATGCAATGGGAACACATAGGGATAGGGGCAACACAAACCATATACTCCAAAAGTGGAATGCGAACCACGAATGGACCCCAAACCTATGTGACCTTGTAGAGGGTCGCTGGGACTATTAGAAAATAGTAAGGGTTAGAAAAATAGCCCACCCCAAGACCCTGAAAAGTGAGTGCAAAGTGCACTAAAGTTCCCCAAAGGACATAGAAGTCGTGATAGGGGAATTCTGCAGGAAAGACACAAACCAACAATGCAACAACAATGGATTTCCAGTTGTGGGTACCTGTGGAACAAGGGGACCAAGTCCAAAAGTCACAAGCAAGTCGGAGATGGGCAGATGCCCAGGAAATGCCAGCTGTGGGTGCAAAGAAGCTGCTACTGGACAGTAGAAGCTTAGGTTTCTGCAGAAACGACAAGGGCTAGAGACTTCCCCTTTGGAGGACGGATCCCTCACGCGGTGGAGAGTCGTGCAGAAGTGTTTTCCCGCCGAAAGACCACCAACAAGCCTTGCTAGCTGCAAATCGTGCGGTAAGGGTTTTTGGATGCTGCTGTGGCCCAGGAGGGACCAGGATGTCGCCAATTGTGTCAGGGGACAGAGGGGGCGTCAAACAAGACAAGGAGCCCTCTCAGCGGCAGGCAGCACCCGCAGAAGTGCCAGAAACAGGCACTACGAGGATGCGTGAAACGTGCTCACCCGAAGTCGCACAAAGAAGTCCCACGTCGCCGGAGGACAACTTAGGAAGTCGCGCAATGCAGGTTAGAAACCCATGGTGGCAGCAGCAGTATTCCCCATAGTCATCCTGCAAAAGAGCATGATTCCAGGAATCTGCACAAGATAGTTCCCCCTTATAAGGAGGGGGATGACATTAACAAGTGGTTTGCTGCACTTGAGAGGGCCTGTGCTGTACAGGATGTCCCTCAAAGGCAGTGGGCTGCTATCCTATGGCTATCATTTAGTGGAAAAGGTAGGGATAGGCTCCTTACTGTGAAAGAAAGTGAAGCCAATGATTACAAAGTTCTTAAGAATGCACTCCTGGATGGTTATGGCTTAACCACTGAACAATACAGGATAAAGTTCAGAGAGACCAAAAAGGAGTCTTCACAAGACTGGGTTGATTTCATTGACCATTCAGTGAAGGCCTTGGAGGGGTGGTTACATGGCAGTAAAGTTACTGATTATGACAGCCTGTATAACTTGATCCTGAGAGAGCATATTCTTAATAATTGTGTGTCTGATTTGTTGCACCAGTACTTGGTGGACTCTGATCTGACCTCTCCCCAAGAATTGGGAAAGAAGGCAGACAAATGGGTCAGAACAAGGGTGAACAGAAAAGTTCATACAGGGGGTGACAAAGATGGCAACAAGAAGAAGGATGGTAAGTCTTCTGACAAAGGTGGGGACAAATCTAAAAATGAGTCTTCATCAGGCCCACAAAAACACTCTGGGGGTGGTGGGCCCAAAACCTCTTCTAATCAAAACAAAGAAAAGAAACCATGGTGCTATTTATGTAAAATAAAAGGCCATTGGACAACAGATCCCAGTTGTCCAAAGAAAAGCACCAAGCCTCCTACCACTACAACCCCTACTGCTACACCTAGTGTCCCTACTAATAGCAGTGGTGGTGGGAGCAAACCTACTAATAGCCAATCCAAGGGAGTAGCTGGGCTCACTTTTGGTAACTTAGTTGGGGTTGGTCTTGTTAGGGAGACCACAGAGGCTGTGTAAGTCTCTGAGGGGGATATTGATTTAGCCACCTTAGTTGCTTGTCCCCTTAATATGGATAAGTACAAGCAGCTACCCCTAATAAATGGTGTTGAGGTTCAGGCCTACAGGGACACTGGTGCCAGTGTGACTATGGTCATAGAGAAACTTGTACACCCTGAACAACACCTACTTGGTCACCAGTACCAAGTAACCGATGCTCACAACAACACACTTAGCCACCCCATGGCTGTTGTAAATCTCAACTGGGGGGGGGGGGTTACTGGTCCAAAGAAAGTTGTGGTAGCCACAGATTTACCTGTAGACTGTCTACTAGGAAATGATTTGGAGACATCAGCTTGGTCAGATGTGGAGTTGGAGGCCCATGCAGCAATGCTGGGCATCCCAGGGCATATTTTTGCTTTAACCAGGGCTCAGGCCAAAAAGCAAAAAGGACAGGGAAACTTGGATCCTGGAACAATGGACCAAGTGCTCACGAAAGATAGGGCTAGTAGAAGTAAAGCACTTCCTACTATCCCTCCCTCTACAGTGGATTCTAATTCTGAGGAAGAAGAATTTCCACCCTGTGCAGAACCTACACCAGAGGAGCGGGAAGCAGACACTGCTGAGCTTTTGGGTGAAGGGGGGCCTGCCAGGGAGGAGCTGAGTGTGGCACAGCAAACCTGTCCCACACTAGAGGGTCTAAGACAGCAAGCTGTCAAACAGGCTAATGGGGATGTCAGTGACTCTCACAGAGTTTACTGGGAGGACAACCTTTTGTACACTGAAGCAAGGGATCCTAAACCTGGAACTGCCAGGAGGTTAGTGATTCCTCAAGAGTACAGAAAGTTCCTCCTAACTCTAGCCCACGACATTCCCCTAGCTGGACATCTGGGACAAATGAAAACTTGGGACAGGCTTGTTCCCCTGTTTCATTGGCCTAGGATGTCTGAGGACACAAAGGAATTGTGTAAGTCCTGTGAAACCTGTCAAGCCAGTGGCAAGACAGGTGGCACTCCAAAGGCACCCCTTATTCCACTGCCTGTGGTTGGGGTTCCCTTTGAAAGGGTAGGGGTTGACATAGTTGGCCCCCTTGACCCTCCTACTGCTTCAGGCAATAGGTTTATCTTGGTGGTAGTGGACCATGCCACAAGATATCCTGAAGCTATTCCTTTAAGGACCACTACAGCACCTGCAGTGGCAAAAGCCCTCCTGGGAATATTTTCTAGGGTGGGCTTCCCAAAGGAAGTAGTATCAGACAGAGGAAGCAGTTTCATGTCTGCTTACTTAAAGGCCATGTGGAAGGAGTGTGGTGTGACTTACAAGTTCACTACACCCTATCACCCACAAACAAATGGACTGGTGGAGAGATTTAACAAAACTCATAAAGGCATGATTATGGGTCTCCCTGAAAAACTCCGCAGGAGATGGGATATCCTGTTACCATGCCTCCTTTTTGCCTACAGGGAGGTACCCCAGAAAGGAGTGGGCTTCAGCCCCTTTGAACTCCTCTTTGGACACCCTGTTAGGGGTCCACTAACACTTCTCAAGGAGGGTTGGGAACAACCTTTAAAAGCTCCAAAACAAGATATTGTGGATTATGTGCTTGGCCTCAGATCAAGGATGGCTGAGTATATGGAAAAGGCCAGTAAAAACCTTCAGGCCAGCCAAGAGCTCCAAAAGCAATGGCATGACCAGAAGGCTGTTTTGGTTCAGTACAAACCAGGGCAGAAAGTGTGGGTCTTGGAGCCTGTGGCCCCAAGAGCACTCCAAGATAAATGGAGTGGACCCCACACAATTGTTGAGAAAAAGGGTGAAGTCACCTACTTAGTTGACTTAGGCACTGCCAGGAGTCCCCTTAGGGTGCTCCATGTCAATCGCCTGAAACCCTACTATGACAGGGCTGATCTCACCCTGCTCATGGCAACTGATGAGGGACAGGAAGAAGACAGTGATCCTCTACCTGATCTCTTCTCTTCCACAGAACAAGATGCTCTAGTGGAAGGTGTAGTTTTGGCTGATTGTCTTACTGCTGAGCAGAAAGACCATTGCATAAATCTCCTGGGTCAGTTTTCTGAACTCTTCTCTACTGTGCCAGGTACCACTTCTTGGTGTGAGCACACTATAGATACTGGAGACAGCTTGCCTGTCAAAAGTAAGATCTATAGGCAGCCTGACCATGTCATAAAGCAAGAGGTGCAGAAAATGTTAGAACTGGGAGTGGTTGAGCACTCTGAAAGTCCATGGGCTTCTCCTGTGGTACTTGTACCAAAACCTCATTCCAAGGATGGAAAGAAAGAAATGCGGTTTTGTGTAGACTACAGAGGTCTCAACCAGGTAACCAAAACTGATGCTCACCCTATACCCAGGGCAGATGAGCTCATAGATACACTGGCATCTGCCAAGTATCTAAGCACTTTTGATTTGACTGCAGGGTATTGGCAGATCAAATTATCAGAAGATGCTAAACCTAAAACTGCTTTTTCAACCATTGGAGGCCATTACCAATTCACAGTAATGCCTTTTGGATTGTAAAATGCACCTGCCACTTTTCGGAGGTTGGTGAACACAGTCCTGCAAGGGATGGAAGCTTTTAGTGCAGCATATCTGGATGATATAGCTGTCTTTAGCTCCAGCTGGGATGATCACCTGGTCCACCTATGGAAAGTTTTAGAGGCCCTGCAAAAGGCAGGCCTCACTATCAAGGCCTCAAAGTGCCAGGTAGGGCAGGGGAAGGTGGTTTATCTGGGACACCTTGTTGGTGGGGAACAGATTGCACCACTTCAGGGGAAAATCCAAACTATTATAGATTGGGTTCCCCCTACTACTCAGACTCAGGTGAGAGCCTTCCTAGGCCTCACTGGGTATTACAGGAGGTTTATTAAGAACTATGGCTCCATTGCAGCCCCTCTTAATGACCTCACATCCAAAAAGATGCCTAAAAAGGTATTATGGACAGCAAACTGGGAGTAGCCACTCCAATGCAGATGGACTCTCCAGATATTTCCACTTAGACAATGAAGACTCATCAGGTCATGGCTAGTCTTATTGTCCTTCGTTTGGGGGGGGGTTGTGTAGGAAAGTACCATCTTGCCTGGCATGTTACCCCCATTTTTCACTGTATATATGTTGTTTTAGTTGTATGTGTCACTGGGACCCTGCCAGCCAGGGCCCCAGTGCTCATAGGTGTGCCTGAATGTGTTACCTGTGTAGTGACTAACTGTCTCACTGAGGCTCTGCTGATCAGAACCTCAGTGGTTATGCTCTCTCATTTCTTTCAAATTGTCACTAACAGGCTAGTGACCAATTTTACCAATTTACATTGGGACTTACCTCCACCAAACTTGGACTGAAGAGTCACTGGACTGTGGGAGTCACTTAGACAGAGTTGCTGGATTCAAGGGACCTCGCTCGTCGTGCAGAGAGGAGATCCAGGGGACCGGTGATGCAGTTCTTTGGTGCCTGCGGTTGCAGGGGCACGATTCCGTCGACCCACGGGAGATTTCTTCGGAGCTTCTAGTGCAGAGAGGAGGCAGACTACCCCCACAGCATGCACCACCAGGAAAACAGTCGAGAAGGCGGCAGGATCAGCGTTACAGAGTTGCAGTAGTCGTCTTTGCTACTATGTTGCAGTTTTGCAGGCTTCCAGCGCCGTCAGCAGTCGATTCCTTGGCAGAAGGTGAAGAGAGAGATGCAGAGGAACTCGGATGAGCTCTTGCATTCGTTATCTAAGGAATCCCAAGAGACAGAGACCCTAAATAGCCAGAAAAGAGGGTTTGCCTACCTAGGAGAGAGGATAGGCTAGCAACACCTGAAGGAGCCTATCAGAAGGAGTCTCTGACGTCACCTGATGGCACTGGCCACTCAGAGCAGTCCAGTGTGCCAGCAGCACCTCTGTTTCCAAGATGGCAGAGGTCTGGAGCACACTGGAGGAGCTCTGGGCACCTCCCAGGGGAGGTACAGGTCAGGGGAGTGGTCACTCCCCTTTCCTTTGTCCAGTTTCGCGCCAGAGCAGGGCTAAGGCGTCTCTGAACCGGTGTAGACTGGCTTATGCAGAAATGGGCACCATGTGTGCCCATGAAAGCATTTCCAGAGGCTGGGGGAGGCTACTCCTCCCCTGCCTTCACACCATTTTCCAAAGGGAGAGGGTGTAACACCCTCTCTCAGAGGAAGTCCTTTGTTCTGCCATCCTGGGCCAGGCCTGGCTGGACCCCAGGAGGGCAGAAACCTGTCTGAGGGGTTGGCAGCAGCAGCAGCTGCAGTTAAACCCCAGGAAAGGCAGTTTGGCAGTACCAGGGTCTGTGCTACAGACCACTGGGATCATGGGATTGTGCCAACTATGCCAGGATGGCATAGAGGGGGCAATTCCATGATCATAGACATGTTACATGGCCATATTCGGAGTTACCATTGTGAAGCTACATATAGGTAGTGACCTATATGTAGTGCACGCGTGTAATGGTGTCCCCGCACAAACAAAGTCCGGGGAATTGGCCCTGAACAATGTGGGGGCACCTTGGATAGTGCCAGGGTGCCCTCACACTAAGTAACTTTGCACCTAACCTTTACCAGGTAAAGGTTAAACATATAGGTGACTTATAAGTTACTTAAGTGCAGTGTAAAATGGCTGTGAAATAACGTGGACGTTATTTCACCCAGGCTGCAGTGGCAGGCCTGTGTAAGAATTGTCAGAGCTCCCTATGGGTGGCAAAAGAATTGTTGCAGCCCATAGGGATCTCCTGGAACCCCAATACCCTGGGTACCTCAGTACCATATACTAGGGAATTATAAGTGTGTTCCAGTAAGCCAATGTAAATTGGTAAAATTGGTCACTAGCCTGTTAGTGACAATTTGAAAGAAATGAGAGAGCATAACCACTGAGGTTCTGGTTAGCAGAGCCTCAGTGAGACAGATAGGCATCACACAGGGAACACACACATATAGGCCACAAACTTATGAGCACTGGGGTCCTGATTAGCAGGGTCCCAGTGACACATAACAAACATACTGAAAACATAGGGTTTTCACTATGAGCACTGGGCCCTGGCTGGCAGGATCCCAGTGAGACAGTGAAAACACCCTGACATACACTCACAAACAGGCCTAAAGTGGGAGTAACAAGGCTAGAAAGGGGCTACTTTCTCACACAAACCCCCCCCAAACGAAGGACAATAAGGCTAACCTTGGCCAGTTGAGACTTTATTGTCTAAGTGGTGATAAGTAGAGAGTAGCTCTGCAATAGACTGGTTACTCCCTTTATCATCCACTATATGGTTACTTCCCTGTGGGGATGTAAACCACCCTGTTTGAAGTTTTTTAGCTAAGCAATAATGTGAAGATGTATTTTCAGAGTTTCTATCAGTAAGTTTTAGTTTAGAGCAGTGGGAATTGTCCACTGAACCTATTTGTAGTGATGGAAATGCCAGACAGGGATGCTGTCTCAGAAAAGCCAAAGCTGGGCAAAAACTTTGTCCATATGGCTGGATGAGAGAACAGGGATGCTGTTTCTCTTGGGTTGGAGCAGGGCAGGGATGCTGTCCTATGAGCTCCACACTAGGGCAGGGATGCTGTCCTAAGTGTTGTGAGGCAGTGCAGGCTTTCTGCACTAAAGTTTCTCTGGGAGGGTTGGAGGGATGCTCTATGTTAACTAAAATGGTGCTCTTTTTGTCACCAATGTTAGTTATCCCACAGAGGGGTACTTCTACCTCAGGGAGTACAGCTTTGCCAGCTGATGCTTCCCTTGGAACAGGTGCCACCCCAGGAGAGGTTTCTCCCACCACAGGAATGGTATCCTGAATGGTAGGGTGGTTAGGGGATACTGTGATACCCTTTTTACCTGTTGATGGAGCGGGATCCTGAGTTTTCAGGCCTTCTCTCCTTTGCTTTTTCATTTCAGTAGAAATGAGAGGGAACAATTCCTCAGGGATGCCCAGCATGGCTGCATGGGCATACAACTCTACATCAGCCCAACCTGAGGCCTCTAGGTCATTACCTAAGAGACAGTCTACAGGTAAGCTAGGTGATACCACCACCTGCTTAGGGCCAGTAACTCCACCCCAACTAAACTGAATTATAGCTAAGGGAAGAAACTTAGTGGAGTTATGGACATCAATAATCTTACACTGTTGTCCAATGATGTGTTGTTCAGGATGCACTAGGTTTTCAGTCACCAAAGTGATAATGGCACCTGTGTCCCTGTAGGCCAAGGCCTCAACACCATTTATCGAAACTGTCTGCCTGTACCTATCCATTGTAAGGGGACAAGCAGCCAGTGTGGCAAGGCCAATGCCACCAGGTGTGACAGAAACTGTCTTGGGACTGACTACTTCAGTTTCTATGATGGACCCATAAGTGAACCCAACTACACCCTTAACTTGACTGTTGCCAGCAGTCCCACCACTAGTACCACTACTGCTAGGGGCACTAGAGCTTGATGTATTAGTGGTGGTAGGCTCAGGGGGTTTACCTGGACAGGACTTATCCCCTGGCCTATGGCCTCTGTTTTTACACACAAAGCACCAAGGCTTTTTAAATTGTGTAGGTTGAGAAGAAGAGGAAGAATTAGTTTTATCCCCACCCCCTGAAGAGTGTTTAAGATTTGAAGTGGGATCTTTGGTTTTACCCTTATCCCCATGCTTATCTTGAGATTTTTCACCATCTTTCTTCTTGTTGTTCTCTTTGTAACCCCCTGTATGAACTTTTCTGTTCACCCTTGTTCTGACCCATTTGTCTGCCTTCTTTCCCAATTCTTGGGGAGAGGTCAGATCAGAGTCCACCAAGTACTGGTGCAACAAATCAGACACACAATTATTAAGAATATGCTCTCTCAGGATCAAGTTATACAGGCTGTCATAATCAGTAACTTTACTGCCATGTAACCACCCCTCCAAGGCCTTCACTGAATGGTCAATGAAATCAACCCAGTCTTGTGAAGACTCCTTTTTGGTCTCTCTGAACTTTATCCTGTATTGTTCAGTGGTTAAGCCATAACCATCCAGGAGTGCATTCTTAAGAACTTTGTAATCATTGGCTTCACTTTCTTTCACAGTAAGGAGCCTATCCCTACCTTTTCCACTAAATGATAGCCATAGGATAGCAGCCCACTGCCTTTGAGGGACATCCTGTACAGCACATGCCCTCTCAAGTGCAGCAAACCACTTGTTAATGTCATCCCCCTCCTTATAAGGGGGAACTATCTTGTGCAGATTCCTGGAATCATGTTCTTTTGCAGGATGACTAATGGGAATACAGCTGCTGCCACCATGGGTTTCTAAACCCAGTTTCTGTCTCTCCTTCTCTACTTCTAAGGTCTGTCTATCCAAATCCAGCTGTTGCTTCTTGAGCTTCAGTCTGGTTTGTTCCACTCTCAATCTATTGAGTTCCCATTCTAACAATCTGTCATCAGGGTGGGTGGGAGGGACATACCTTGAAAAAGAAGTATGATGAGAATGGACAGAAGGAGACCTGTCCCTTACAGAAGGCACCCTAACAGCTTGGTTAACAGAAACATCACTTCTACTGTGGTGAGAATGAATGCTCTTGCTATGATGTGAGACAACACTATCTGTATGGTGTGACTCTACATCAGTACCAACTATGCTAGACTGTCTAGTAATGGGCAGGCTCTGAAGTTTCTTTCCTGAATCTTTTCCTAGGGGTGTCCCTGGATCAGATTGGGAACCATTAGCTACTTTTTCAACAGATGGGGCCCTTTTGGCCTTATCTTGTTCTCTAAGCATGTTAAGTAACAGTTCCAAGGAAGGATTCTTCCCTACACTCAAACCTCTTTCTATACAGAGACTCCTTGCTCCTTTCCAGCTAAGGTGGTCATATGCAAGTTTGGACAGATCAACATTTTGGCCTGTGCCAGACATTTTAGAAAGAGTTTAAGTGATAGAAAAAGTGAGAAAAAGTTTTTAGAGCTTTTAGTAAGACAGAAAAAAAAACTTTTTAAACTTTTAAGAACTTTTAGAAAGTTTAGAAGTACTTTTCAGCACTTTAGAAAAGAGTGAAAAGAGGAAATGCAAAACTTTTTGGTTATATGTACATACACTGATCTTGTTTTGTATATTTTTCTCTTATGAAAAGTACAATGACAAGAGTGGTAAGTAGTCTCAAAGCACTTATCCCACCGCTGCACAACCAATGTAGGAGGCTGGACTGGCTTGTAGTGAGTACCTAGGTGTACTTGCACCTTGCACCAGGCCCAGTTATCCCTTATTAGTGTATAGGGTATCTAGCAGCATAGGCTGATAGATAATGGTAGCTTAGCAGAGCAGCTTAGGCTGAACTAGGAGACGAGTGAAGCTCCTACAGTACCACTTAGTGTCATATGCACAATATCATAAGAAAACACAATACACAGATATACTAAAAATAAAGGTACTTTATTTTTATGACAATATGCCAAAAGTATCTCAGTGAGTACCCTCAGTAGGAGGATAGCAAATATACATATATATACACAATACCAAAATATGCAGTAATAGTCTTAGAAAACAGTGCAAACAATGTATAGTTACAATAGGATGCAATGGGGACACATAGGGATAGGGGCAACACAAACCATATACTCCAAAAGTGGAATGCGAACCACGAATGGACCCCAAACCTATGTGACCTTGTAGAGGGTCGCTGGGACTATTAGAAAATAGTGAGGGTTAGAAAAATAGCCCACCCCAAGACCCTGAAAAGTGAGTGCAAAGTGCACTAAAGTTCCCCAAAGGACAAAGAAGTTGTGATAGGGGAATACTGCAGGAAAGACATAAACCAGCAATGCAACAACGATGGATTTAAAGTCGAGGGTACCTGTGAAACAAGGGGACCAAGTCCAAAAGTCACAAGCAAGTCGGAGATGGGCAGATGCCCAGGAAATGCCAGCTGTGGGTGCAAAGAAGCTTCTACTGGACAGAAGAAGCTTAGGTTTCTGCAGGAACGACAAGGGCTAGAGACTTCCCCTTTGGAGGACGGATCCTTCTCGCCTTGTAGAGTGGTGCAGAAGTGTTTTCCCGCCGAAAGAACGCCAACAAGCCTTGCTAGCTGCAAATCGTGCTGTAAACGTTTTTGGATGCTGCTGTGGCCCAGGAGGGACCAGGATGTCGCAAATTGCGTCAGGAGAGAGAGGGGATGTCGAGCAAGACAAGGAGCCCTCTCAACAGCAGGTAGCACCCGCAGAAGTGCCAGAAATAGGCACTACAAGGATGCGTGAAATGGTGCTCACCCGAAGTCGCACAAAGGAGTCCCACGTCACCGGAGAACAACTTAGGAAGTCGTGCAATGCAGGTTAGAGTGCCGTGGACCCAGGCTGGACTGTGCACAAAGGATTTCCGCCGGAAGTGCACGGAGGCCGGAGTAGCTGCAAAAGTCGCGGTTCCCAGCAATGCAGTCTGGCGTGGGGAGGCAAGGACTTACCTCCACCAAACTTGGACTGAAGAGTCACTGGACTGTGGGAGTCACTTGGACAGAGTTGCTGGATTCAAGGGACCTCGCTCGTCGTGCTGAGAGGAGACCCAGTGGACCGGTGATACAGTTCTATGGTGCCTGCGGTTGCAGGGGGAAGATTCCGTCGACCCACGGGAGATTTCTTCGGAGCTTCTAGTGCAGAGAGGAGGCAGACTACCCCCACAGCATGCACCACCAGGAAAACAGTCGAGAAGGCGGCAGGATCAGCGTTACAGAGTTGCAGTAGTCGTCTTTGCTACTATGTTGCAGTTTTGCAGGCTTCCAGCGCGGTCAGCAGTCGATTCCTTGGCAGAAGGTGAAGAGAGAGATGCAGAGGAACTCGGATGAGCTCTTGCATTCGTTATCTAAGGAATCCCAAGAGACAGAGACCATAAATAGCCAGAAAAGAGGGTTTGGCTACCTAGGAGAGAGGATAGGCTAGCAACACCTGAAGGAGCCTATCAGAAGGAGTCTCTGACGTCACCTGATGGCACTGGCCACTCAGAGCAGTCCAGTGTGCCAGCAGCACCTCTGTTTCCAAGATGGCAGAGGTCTGGAGCACACTGGAGGAGCTCTGGGCACCTCCCAGGGGAGGTACAGGTCAGGGGAGTGGTCACTCCCCTTTCCTTTGTCCAGTTACGCACCAGAGCAGGGCTAAGGGGTCCCTGAACCGGTGTAGACTGGCTTATGCAGAAATGGGCACCATGTGTGCCCATGAAAGCATTTCCAGAGGCTGGGGGAGGCTACTCCTCCCCTGCCTTCACACCATTTTCCAAAGGGAGAGGGTGTAACACCCTCTCTCAGAGGAAGTCCTTTGTTCTGCCATCCTGGGCCAGGCCTGGCTGGACCCCAGGAGGGCAGAAACCTGTCTGAGGGGTTGGCAGCAGCAGCAGCAGCTGCAGTGAAACCCCAGGAAAGGCAGTTTGGCAGTACCAGGGTCTGTGCTACAGACCACTGGGATCATGGGATTGTGCCAACTATGCCAGGATGGCATAGAGGGGGCAATTCCATGATCATAGAAATGTTACATGGCCATATTCGGAGTTACCATTGTGAAGCTACATATAGGTAGTGACCTATATGTAGTGCACGCGTGTAATGGTGTCCCCGCACTCACAAAGTCCGGGGAATTGGCCCTGAACAATGTGGGGGCACCTTGGCTAGTGCCAGGGTGCCCTCACAGTAAGTAACTTTGCACCTAACCTTTACCAGGTAAAGGTTAGACATATAGGTGAATTATAAGTTACTTAAGTGCAGTGTAAAATGGCTGTGAAATAACGTGGACGTTAATTCACACAGGCTGCAGTGGCAGGCCTGTGTAAGAATTGTCAGAGCTCCCTATGGGTGACAAAAGAATTGCTGCAGCCCATAGGGATCTCCTGGAACCCCAATACCCTGGGTACCTCAGTACCATATACTAGGGAATTATAAGGGTGTTCCAGTAAGCCAATGTAAATTGGTAAAATTGGTCACTAGCCTGTTAGTGACAATTTGAAAGAAATGAGAGAGCATAACCACTGAGGTTCTGGTTAGCAAAGCCTCAGTGAGACAGTTAGGCATCACATAGGGAACACATACCCATAGGTCACAAACTTATGAGCACTGGGGTCCTGTTTAGCAGGGTCCCAGTGACACATAACAAACATACTGAAAACATAGGGTTTTCACTATGAGCACTGGGCCCTGGCTGGCAGGATCCCAGTGAGACAGTGAAAACACCCTGACATACACTCACAAACAGGCCTAAAGTGGGGGTAACAAGGCTAGAAAGGGGTACTTTCTCACACACTCTGTAGGCCTCTGAGTGGACAGTGCCAGCAGGTGACATCATCGACTCCTCCTGATAGGTCCATTCCTGATAAGGTAGCCAATCCCCCTCTCATGGCTATTGAGGGTCTCTCCTGTGGGTTTCTCCTCAGATTCTACTTGCAAGTTTCCAGCAGGAATCCTCTGTAACTACTACTTCATCCTTGTAGGAGGCTGGACTGGCTTGTAGTGAGTACCAAGGGGTACTTACACCTTGCACCAGGCCCAGTTATCCCTTATTAGTGTATAGGGTGTCTAGCAGCATAGGCTGATAGATAATGGTAGCTTAGCAGAGCATCTTAGGCTGAACTAGGAGACGAGTGAAGCTCCTACAGTACCACTTAGTGTCATATGCACAATATCATAAGAAAACACAATACACAGTTATACTAAAAATAAAGGTACTTTATTTTTATGACAATATGCCAAAGTATCTCAGAGTGTACCCTCAGTATGAGGATAGCAAATATACACAAGATATATGCACACAACACCAAAATATGCAGTAATAGTATTAGAAAACAGTGCAAACAATGTATAGTTACAATAAGATGCAATGGGGACACATAGGGATAGGGGCAACACAAACCATATACTCCAAAAGTGGAATGCGAACCACGAATGGACCCCAAACCTAAGTGACCTTGTAGAGGGTCGCTGGGACTATTAGAAAATAGTAAGGGTTAGAAAAATAGCCCACCCCAAGACCCTGAAAAGTGAGTGCAAAGTGCACTAAAGTTCCCCAAAGGACATAGAAGTCGTGATAGGGGAATTCTGCAGGAAAGACACAAACCAGCAATGCAACAACGATGGATTTCCAGTTGAGGGTACCTGTGGAACAAGGGGACCAAGTCCAAAAGTCACAAGCAAGTCGGAGATGGGCAGATGCCCAGGAAATGCCAGCTGTGGGTGCAAAGAAGCTGCTACTGGACAGTAGAAGCTTAGGTTTCTGCAGGAACGACAAAGGCTAGAAACTTCCCCTTTGGAGGACGGATTCCTCACGCTGAGGAGAGTCGTGCAGAAGTGTTTTCCCGCCGAAAGACCGCCAACAAGCCTTGCTAGCTGCAAATCGTGCTGTAAAGGTTTTTGGATGCTGCTGTGGCCCAGGAGGGACCAGGATGTCGCCAATTGCGTCTGGGGACAGAGGGGGCGTCGAGAAAGACAAAGAGCCTTCTCAGCAGCAGGCAGCACCCGCAGAAGTGCCAGAAACAGGCACTACAAGGATGCGTGAAATGGTGCTTACCCGAAGTCGCACAAAGGAGTCCCACGTCGCCGGAGAACAACTTAGGAGGTCGTGCAATGCAGGTTAGAGTGCCGTGGACACAGGCTGGACTGTGCACAAAGGATTTCTGCCGGAAGTGCACGGACGCCGGAGTAGCTGCAAAAGTTGCGGTTCCCAGCAATGCAGTCTGGCGTGGGGAGGCAAGGACTTACCTCCACCAAACTTGGACTGAAGAGTCACTGGACTGTGGGAGTCACTTGGACAGAGTTGCTGGATTTAAGGGACCTCGCTCGTCGTGCTGAGAGGAGAACCAGGGGACCGGTGATGCAGTTCTTTGGTGCCTGCGGTTGCAGGGGGACGATTCCGTCGACCCACGGGAGATTTCTTCGGAGCTTCTAGTGCAGAGAGGAGGCAGACTACCCCCACAGCATGCACCACCAGGAAAACAGTCGAGAAGGTGGCAGGATCAGCGTTACAGAGTTGCAGTAGTCGTCTTTGCTACTATGTTGCAGTTTTGCAGGCTTCCAGCGCGGTCAGCAGTCGATTCCTTGGCAGAAGGTGAAGAGAGAGATGCAGAGGTACTCGGATGAGCTCTTGCATTCGTTATCTAAGGAATCCCAAGAGACAGAGAACCTAAATAGCCAGAAAAGAGGGTTTGGCTACCTAGGAGAGAGGATAGGCTAGCAACACCTGAAGGAGCCTATCAGAAGGAGTCTCTGACGTCACCTGATGGCACTGGCCACTCAGAGCAGTCCAGTGTGCCAGCAGCACCTCTGTTTCCAAGATGGCAGAGGTCTGGAGCACCCTGGAGGAGCTCTGGGCACCTCCCAGGGGAGGTACAGGTCAGGGGAGTGGTCACTCCCCTTTCCTTTGTCCAGTTTCACGCCAGAGCAGGGCTAAGGGGTCCCTGAACCGGTGTAGACTGGCTTATGCAGAAATGGGCACCAAATGTGCCCATGAAAGCATTTCCAGAGGCTGGGGGATGCTACTCCTCCCCTGCCTTCCCACCATTTTCCAAAGGGAGAGGGTGTAACACCCTCTCTCAGAGGAAGTCCTTTATTCTGCCATCCTGGGCCAAGCCTGGCTGGACCCCAGGAGGGCAGAAACCTGTATGAGGGGTTGGCAGCAGCAGCAGCTGCAGTGAAACCCCAGGAAAGGCAGTTTGGCAGTACCAAGGTGTGTTCTACAGACCACTGGGATCATGGGATTGTGCCAACTATGCCAGGATGGCATAGAGGGGGCAATTCCATGATCATAGACATGTTACATGGCCATATTCGGAGTTACCATTGTTAAGCTACACATAGGTAGTGACCTATGTGTAGTGCACGCGTGTAATGGTGTCCCCGCACTCACAAAGTCCGGGGAATTTGCCCTGAACAATGTGGGGGCACCTTGGCTAGTGCCAGGGTGCCCTCACACTAAGTAACTTTGCACCTAACCTTTACCAGGTAAAGGTTAGACATATAGGTGACTTATAAGTTACTTAAGTGCAGTGGTAAATGGCTGTGAAATAACGTGGATGTTATTTCCCTCAGGCTGCAGTGGCAGGCCTGTGTAAGAATTGTCAGAGCTCCCTATGGGTGGCAAAAGAAATGCTGCAGCCCATAGGGATCTCCTGGAACCCCAATACCCTGGGTACCTCAGTACCATATACTAGGGAATTATAAGGGTGTTCCAGTAAGCCAATGTAAATTGGTAAAATTGGTCACTAGCCTGTTAGTGACAATTTGAAAGAAATGAGAGAGCATAACCACTGAGGTTCTGTTAGCAGACCCTCAGTGAGACAGTTAGGCACCACACAGGGAACACATACATATAGGCCACAAACTTATGAGCACTGGGGTCCTGACTAGCAGGGTCCCAGTGACACATCACAAACATACTGAAAACATAGGGTTTTCACTATGAACACTAGGCCCTGGCTGGCAGGATCCCAGTGAGACAGTGAAAACACCCTGACACACACTCACAAACAGGCCAAAAGTGGGGGTAACAAGGCTAGAAAGAGGGTACTTTCTCACAATCCTCTGACCTCGGATCGACCGCAGACTGCTCCAAGAACTGCTGTAACAGCAACAAAGTATCCAGAAGGGCTACATTTCCTCTGCAATTTCAGCTCCAGCCAGCAACTGCTACAGTTTCCATGGTGTGCACGCTCTGGGGACTCCCTGTCTTCACCTTGCACCAGAAGGACTGAAGAAATCTCCTGTGGAGTGACGGAGTCACTTCCCTGCTCTTGCAGGCACCTTCTAAGTCGACGACCGGTTCTCTTGGACTCCTCTTCTGGCGATGAGCGTGCTCCTTGGAACACAGGTGGTGGACCCCTTTGACAAAGACTGTCCTAAGGTCCTGCTGTGCAAATTTGGAGAAGGTAAGGGCTTGCCTTCCCCATTAGCGACAGTACCCCTCTGCACTGCGTCATCTTCACCTCCTGAGGCCTCTGTGCACTATTTGCAAGAATCGTTCATGCACAGCCTGGCCCAGGTCCCCAGCACTCAATCCTGAAACCCTCAACTCATTGAGTTGTCCTCCGGTTGCGTGGGACCTTCTTTTGTAGTGCTGCACCAACTGCAATTTGCACCTTCTTTGTCCCCGTGTCCCGGGACCTCCGTGGGTGCTGCCTGGTCATCTGTGGGTTTCCTCCAGTGTTGGGAGCCCCATCTGCCTCCTCTGTTCGAGTTGAGGCCCCCAGGTCCCTCCTGGGTCCAGGCAGCGCCATTTTGATGCAATCAGCGACATTGCTTGAACCAAGGCTTGTTGGACGAATCCAGCGCCAAAACTCGCAGGTATATGGTAAGGTCCCATTTCTAATAGCAATAGTTTGAAGGCATCCAATTGCCTTATGTTCAGTAAGGTTCATTGAAAGAATAAGAAGGGGCTTCGAGATGAGTGATCCAATTCAAGGTTTATTAGTGAGAGGTAAGTGACTCCAAAATATACTTCAAATAAATAAGTCATAGAGCGAGGTAGAAGCTCAGCCAACACGTGTTTCGCCCTACAAGGCGCATACACCAGGGCTTTCTCAAGGCTGTGAAGAAGGAAATGGAATAAGAATGAGGATTGTAATAATAAGAATGAGGATTGTAATAATAAAGAACTATAAAAGGTTGTTATGAAAAACACCAGGGAGTGAGAACCCGAGGTTCCTGAGGAGGAAAGTGCACCTTAGTTTTTATTGGATGCCTTCAAACTATTGCTGTTAGAAGTGGGACCTTACCATATACCTGCAAAATCTCCTCAAATGGAGGATTAGGGTCCATGTCCTCCGGTTCAAGTTCCCACGTCTGCTGAACGAATTGGCATTTTACACAGGAAGTTTCTTATTTGGACCCTTTCTTATGTAGTACCTGCGCCAAAACTCGACTGCTTCCAACATCTCTTCGTGGGACATCCATTGCATCATGCAGGAATCCTCAACCATCTTCCTTTGCTGCATTTCTGCAGTCTTTGTCCAATCAGGGACTCTTCTTTTGCACCCTCTTCTAGGTGGGTGGGTGCTCCTGTCCTTCCTGGAACTTCTTTCGACTTCTGGACTTAGTCTCCTCTCTTTGCAGGTCTTCAGGTCCAGGAATCCACTATTTGTTGTTTGCAGTCTTTCATGGTTCTTGCAATAACTCTAATCACGACTTGTAGTGTGTCCTAAGGAAACTTGCAGTACTCTACTCCTACTTTTCTGGGCTCTGGGGTGGGGTACTTTACTCCCCTTTGTGGTTTTCCTACTCTCCCAGCAGTTCTCTACACACTACACTTGTGTAGGGGGGAATTTCTGATTCACATTCCACTTTCTTAGTATATGGTTTGTGTTGCCCCTAGACCTATTTTCTCCCATTGCATTCTATAGCATTTCCTATTGTTTGCACGAACCTATGTCTAATTACTTTCCTTATTATGATGTCTAGTGTATAATACTTACATCCAGAAGGAGTATTGCTTCTAAGATATTTTTGGCCTTGTGTCACCCAAATAAACTACCTTTATTTTTGATAACACTGAGTATTGTCTTTACTTGTGTATAAGCACTGTGCAACTATAAGTGGTATTGCAGGAGCTTTGCATGTCTCCTAGTTCAGCCTAAGCTGCTCTGCTATAGCTACCTCTATCATCCTAAGCTGCTAGAACACTACTACATTTCACCAGCGCCTTGAGACCCTCCGGGTGAGCAGTGCGCTATACAAATGCCTTTGATTGATTGATTGACTAATAAGGGATAACTGGACCTGGTATAAGGTGTAAGTACCCAAGGTACCCACTACGAACCAGGCCAGCCACCTACACTTTGTATCTGAATGTGTACCCCCTCACCACCTCCAATACTAGGCCTTGAATGTTTGAAGTCTAAAAAGGAGGCACTTAGTTACTTAGTGAACTTGAATAATTATCGGGTTCATGCGGTTTCAGGGATGAGAGGAGGTATTTGAAACCAGGATTACCCAACTGTCCACTAGTCTATTCTATTAGTGTGCAGGAAACTGATCCTGCGCCATACGAGTATTTTAGCTTGCGACTGTGGTTAAATTGGGCAGGATCTACTGGGAACATCGTTTCCTAATTTATTTATATTTACAAAAACAGTTGCCCTACTTTTTGTTAAACAAAAAACAGTTCCTGAATGCTTTATGCTCTCCTTACGATGTCTCTCCCAAAAAGGCAGGGAGGAGATCTGTATTGTGTAGACAAGTGAGGGGTGGCAGCCATCTAAAAAAACATAAGCCTTCTCACCAGGATGCCTCCAACAAAAAATACATGTAGGTGTGTGCACATGACTAAGCAGTTACTCTAAAAACTGCCTGGGAGAGGCTAAAATTAATGAACTCCTTTGAAACGTCATGGTGACAGAGATGTATACTTTTTGAGAGGTAATGTAAGGGTTATCAGCTGAGATCCGAGTTGTATCCTTCTGAATGTAAACTTATAGACAAGGTTTGCACTAGGTGCATTCTGACTGATAGTACTAAAAAATATTTGTTTTCTGACACTGTCTGGTTGAACACAAAGACCTTTGCGTGATTATAATCACCAATTAAATATTACCCGCGTGCCTGAACATATGCAAACTATCAATTACAAACACACAATACTTACATTTAATTTTGACCAGTCATCATAAAGCACGGAGATGGCCACAAATGGCATGATTCCCACGCCGACCAAACAGTCACTGATTGCCAAGTTGACGATAAATGCTGATGTGATTGAATGGAAACGTTTAGTGGCACCAATAATGAAAATCACTAAAATGTTTCCTGAAACAAGATTTAAACATTTTTTAGTAAGTCAGTAGAAGGCCAAAAGCTTTGTTAAGGCAGCATTGATGAGATTTGTTGTACATATTTATCAGGGACAATAAGGCATGAGCCATGTATTTAATCAGTGTTCAAATATAAAAGCTTTGGATGCCGCGCATCAGACATTATATCCCCAATTAAATGCAGAGATTAACCATTTGAGCATGAGGACGCCGAGCTTGTAAGTGAAGTGGTGCCTTGGTATGAAAGAACCATGATTTGATTGTGCTGGTAACTGGTTGCACACAGGTTCGTGAATTACCTAGCCCAGTCCACTGAAGGTCCTCGTGTCGCTCAGACGTTATATAACTTAAATAATTTGCTAGTAGGATACCAAATGCTAGATACCAGGGGGCATATTTATACTCTGTTTGCGCCAAATGTGCGTCAAAGATTTTGACGCACATTCAGCGAAACCGTGCACCATATTTAAACTTTGACGCCCGAGCCCGCGGACGTCAAAATTCCTCCGTGTGAGTCATTTTTTGGATGCGGGAAACTGCCTTGCGTTAATGACATGGTTCCCGCCCAAAAAATTACTTTAAGGGGTGTGCGCCTTATTTATACTCCTGCGTCATTTTGACACACAGGAGAGGGCGGGCCTTAAAAAACGGTGCACAGCCTGATGTGCACCATTTTTTAATGCCTGGGTCAGGGCAGGCGTTAAGGGACCTGTGGGCTCACTTCCATGGTCTCTGACCATAGAAGGAGTCCCGAGGTGCCCTTCCCTGCCCCCAGGGACACCCCTTGCCACCCTCGCCCATCCCTGGAGGACACCCATGGATGGGGGGACCCATCCCAGATAAGTACAGGTAAGTTGAGGTAAGTGTTTTTTTTTATTTTTTTTAAAGTGGCATGGGGGGCCTAATTTGGGCCCCCCTACATGCCAATATGCCCAATGACCATGCCCAGGGGACATGACTCCTGTCTTTGCTAAGACAGAAGTAATTTCAATAAGGGTTGTGTGTCAAAAAATGGTGCAAGTCAGGTTTGAGGCATGATTTTTGCCTCTAACCTGACTTGCACCATGTTTTGACGCACAAGCCCCATTTTCCCCTACGCCGGCGCTGCCTGGTTTGAGTCATTTTTTTTCCTCTGACCAGTCCGCAGCGCGGCGGTCAAATTTTTGAAGCAAACCAGAGCCGGCGCAGGTTTGCGTCAAAAAGTATAAATATGGGCCCAGACCCCCCCCCCCCACTTGCGCTACTTTTTCTTAGGATCTGTTCCTCACTTATTTATTTACAAGATAAATACTGAGGCCCATATTTATACTTTTTCGCGCCACATTTACGTAATTTTTCAACGCAAATGCGGCACAAACTTACAAAATACATTTATGGGGCATATTTATACTCTGTTTGCACTGAATTAGCGTCATTTAGTTTTACTCTAATTTGGTGCAAAACTAACTCCATATTTATACTTTGGTGCTAGACCCGCCAACCGCCAAATTTATGGAGTTAAAGTCATTTTTTGGAAGTGAAGACCTACCTTGCCCTAATGAGATGCAAGGTAGGCGTTCCCGTGCAAAAAATGACTCTATGGCCTTAATGCCATATTTAGGGGCATATTTATACTCTGGGGCATATTTATACTCTGCACCAAATTAACATCATTTTTTTTACTCTAATTCGGTGCAAAACTAGCTCCATATTTATACTTTGGTGCTAGACCCGTCTAGCACCAAGGCTCTGATTTATACTTTTTTTGCGCCTCATTAACGTAATTTTTTGATGCAAAAGTGGCGCAATCTTACAAATTATTGACCCTTATTTATACTTTTGGTGCAAAACTGCAGAAACTCAGTTTTGCACCAAAACGTTTAGCACCGGCGTGCACCATTTCTGGGGACCAGCTGGGCACCATATTTATGGAATGGTGTAAGCTGGTGCAAAGGGTAGGCTAGAGTAAAAAAAAAAATGACTTTAGTCGGGTGGGGGTGGCGGTATAGAAGAAGGGGATTTAGCACAAAAAAATGACCTTCGGCAGGTTAGAGTAAACAAAAATGACTCTAACCAGATTAGCGTCATTTTATGGTGCTAAACCTACCATGCCACATGAGTCCTGCCTTAGAAAAGGCAGGAGTCATGCTAACCACCCCAATGGCCAGCACAGAGGACAAGGGTCCCCTGGGCATGGTCATTGCAAACTGTGCCATGTATGGGGGGCCATTCCAGGCCCCCCTATGGCACTTTCAAAAATAAAATGCAATCTTACCTGTACTTACCTAGGATGGGGTCCCCCATCCTCCGCAGTCCCTCTGGTGTGGGTGGGGGTGCCCCTGGGGCCTGGGGAGGGCACCTGAGGGCTTACTCCATAGTGTTCCTGTAGGAGGCTGGACTGGCTTGTAGTGAGTACCAAGGGGTACTTGCACCTTGCACCAGGCCCAGTTATCCCTTATTAGTGTATAGGGTGTCTAGCAGCATAGGCTGATAGATAATGGAAGCTTAGCAGAGCAGCTTAGGCTGAACTAGGAGACGAGTGAAGCTCCTACAGTTCCACTTAGTGTCATATGCACAATATCATAAGAAAACACAATACACAGTTATACTAAAAATAAAGGTACTTTATTTTTATGACAATATGCCAAAGTATCTCAGAGTGTACCCTCAGTGAGAGGATAGGAAATATACACAAGATATATATACACAATACCAAAAGTATGCAGTATAGTCTTAGAAAACAGTGCAAACAATGTATAGTTACAATAGGATGCAATGGAGACACATAGGGATAGGGGCAACACAAACCATATACTCCAAAAGTGGAATGCGAACCACGAATGGACCCCAAACCTATGTGACCTTGTAGAGGGTCGCTGGGACTATTAGAAAATAGTGAGGGTTAGAAAAATAGCCCACCCCAAGACCCTGAAAAGTGAGTGCAAAGTGCACTAAAGTTCCCCAAAGGACATAGAAGTCGTGATAGGGGAATTCTGCAGGAAAGACACAAACCAGCAATGCAACAACAATGGATTTCCAGTCGAGGGTACCTGTGGAACAAGGGGACCAAGTCCAAAAGTCACAAGCAAGTCGGAGATGGGCAGATGCCCAGGAAATGCCAGCTGTGGGTGCAAAGAAGCTTCTATGGGACAGAAGAAGCTTAGGTTTCTGCAGGAACGACAAGGGCTAGAAACTTCCCCTTTGGAGGACGGATTCCTCACACCGTGGAGAGTCGTGCAGAAGTATTTTCCTGCCGAAAGACCGCCAACAAGCCTTGCTAGCTGCAAATCATGCAGTAAGGGTTTTTGGATGCTGCTGTGGCCCAGGAGGGACCAGGATGTCGCAAATTGCGTCAGGAGACAGAGGGGACGTCGAGCAAGACAAGGAGCCCTCTCAGCAGCAGGTAGCACCCGGAGAAGTGCCAGAAACAGGCACTACGAGGATGCGTGAAACAGTGCTCACCAGAAGTCGCACAAAGGAGTCACACGTCGCCGGAGAACAACTTAGAAGGTCGTGCAATGCAGGTTAGAGTGCCGTGGACCCAGGCTGGACTGTGCACAAAGGATTTCCGCCGGAAGTGCACGGAGGCCGGAGTAGCTGCAAAAGTTGCGGTTTCCAACAATGCAGTCTGGCGTGGGGAGGCAAAGACTTACCTCCACCAAACTTGAACTGAAGAGTCACTGGACTGTGGGAGTCACTTGGACAGAGTTGCTGGATTCAAGGGACCTCGCTCGTCGTGCTGAGAGGAGACCCAATGTACGGTGATGCAGTTCTTTTGGTGCCTGCGGTTGCAGGGGGAAGATTCCGTCGACCCACAGGAGATTTCTTCGGAGTGCAGAGAGGAGGCAGACTACCCCCACAGCATGCACCACCAGGAAAACAGTCGAGAAGGCGGCAGGATCAGCATTACAGAGTTGCAGTAGTCGTCTTTGCTACTATGTTGCAGTTTTGCAGGCTTCCAGCGCGGTCAGCAGTCGATTCCTTGGCAGAAGGTGAAGAGAGAGATGCAGAAGAACTCGGATGAGCTCTTGCATCCGTTATCTAAAGTTTCCCCAGAGACAGAGACCCTAAGTAGCCAGAAAAGAGGGGTTGGCTACCTAGGAGAGAGGATAGGCTAGCAACACCTGAGGGAGCCTATCAGAAGGAGTCTCTGACGTCACCTGATGGCACTGGCCACTCAGAGCAGTCCAGTGTGCCAGCAGCACCTCTGTTTCCAAGATGGCAGAGGTCTGGAGCACACTGGAGGAGCTCTGGGCACCTCCCAGGGGAGGTACAGGTCAGGGGAGTGGTCACTCCCCTTTCCTTTGTCCAGTTTCGCGCCAGAGCAGGGCTAAGGGGTCCCTGAACAGATGTAGACTGGCTTATGCAGAAATGGGCACCAAATGTGCCCATGAAAGCATTTCCAGAGACTGGGGGAGGCTACTCCTCCCCTGCCGTCACACCATTTTCCAAAGGGAGAGGGTGTAACACCCTCTCTCAAAGGAAGTCCTTTGTTCTGCCATCCTGGGCCAGGCCTGGCTGGACCCCAGGAGGGCAGAAGCCTGTCTGATGGGTTGGCAGCAGCAGCAGCTGCAGTGAAACCCCAGGAAAGGCAGTTTGGCAGTACCAGGGTCTGTGCTACAGACCACTGGGATCATGGGATTGTGCCAACTATGCCAGGATGGCATAGAGGGGGCAATTCCATGATCATAGACATGTTACATGGCCATATTCAGAGTTACCATTGTGAAGCTACATATAGGTAGTGACCTATATGTAGTGCACGCGTGTAATGGTGTCCCCGCACTCACAAAGTCCGGGGAATTGGCCCTGAACAATGTGGGGGCACCTTGGCTAGTGCCAGGGTGCCCTCACACTAAGTAACTTTGCACCTAACCTTTACCAGGTAAAGGTTAGACATATAGGTGACTTATAAGTTACTTAAGTGCAGTGTAAAATGGCTGTGAAATAACGTGGTGTTGCTGGCACACTGGACTGCTCTGAGTGGCCAGTGCCATCAGGTGATGTCAGAGACTCCTCCTGATAGGCTCTTACCTTTCTTACCAGCCTATCCTCCTTCCTAGGTAGCCAAACCTCCTTTTCTGGCTATTTAGGGTCTATGCTTTGGGGAATTCTTCAGATACCGAATGCAAGAGCTCACCAGAGTTCCTCTGCATCTCCCTCTTCAACTTCTGCCAAAGGATCAACCGCTGACTGCTCAGGACGCCTGCAAAACCGCAACAAAGTAGCAAAGACGACTACTGCAACCTTGTATTGCTTCATCCTGCCAGCTTTCTCGCCTGTTTCCTAGTGGTGCATGCTCTGGGGGTAGCCTGCCTCCTTCTTGCACCAGGAGCTCTGAAGAAATCTCCCGTGGGTCGACGGAATCTCCTCCCTGCAACCGCATGCAACAAAAGACTCCATCACCGGTCCTCTGGGTCCCCTCTCAGCACAACGAGCGTGGTCCCTGGAACTCAGCAACTCTGTCCAAGTGACTACCACAGTCCAGTGACTCTTCAGTCCAAGTTTGGTGGAGGTAAGTCCTTGCCTCCCCACGCTAGACTGCATTGCTGTGTACCGCGTGAGTTGCAGTTGCTCCAGCTCCTGTGCACTCTTCCAGGATTTCCTTTCTGCACAGCCAAGCCTGGGTCCCCGACACTGTAACCTGTAGTGCACAACCTTCTGAGTTGTCCTCCGGTGTCGTGGGACTCCCTTTTCTGACTTCGGGTGGACTCTGGTTCACTCCTCTTCCAAGTGCCTGTTCTGGTACTTCTGCGGGTGCTGCCTGCTTCTGTGAGGGCTCCCTGACTTGCTGGGCGCCTCCTCTGTCTCCTCATCCAAGTGGCGACATCCTGGTCCCTCCTGGGCCACAGCAGTATCCAAAAACCCTAACCGCGACCCTTGCAGCTAGCAAGGATTGTTTGCAGTCTTTCTGCGTGGGAACAACTCTGCAAGCTTCTTCACGATGTGGGACATCCATCTGCCTAAGGGGAAGTTCCTAGTCCTCTTCGTTCTTGCAAAACACCAAGCTTCTTCCATCGGGTGGCAGCTTCCTTGCACCCTCAGCTGGCATTTCCTGGGCTCCTGCCCACTCTCGACACTGTCGGACTTGGTCCCCTTGTCTTACAGGTACTCAGGTCCGGAAATCCACTGTTGTTGCATTGCTGGTGTTCGTTTTCCTTGCAGAATCCCCCTATCACGACTTCTGTGCTCTCTGGGGGTTGTAGGTGCACTTTACACCTACCTTACAGGGTCTTAGGGTGGGCTATTTTTCTAACCCTCACTGTTTTCTTACAGTCCCAGCGACCCTCTACAAGCTCACATAGGTTTGGGTTGCCCATATACCTATGTGATCCTATTGTAACTTTACACTGCTTGCATTACTTCCTTTTGCTATTACTGCATATTTTTGGTATTGTGTACATATATCTTGTGTATATTTGGCATCCTCATACTGAGGTTACTCACTGAGATACTTTTGGCATGTTGTCAGAAAAATAAAATACCTTTATTTTTTGTATATCTGTGTATTGTGTTTTCTTGTGATATTGTGCATATGACACCAGTGGTACAGTAGGAGCTTTGCATGTCTCCTAGTTCAGCCTAAGCTGCTCTGCTATAGCTACCTTCTATCAGCCTAAGCTGCTAGAAACACCTCTTCTACACTAATAACGGATAACTGGACCTGGTACAGAATGTAAGAACCCCTTGGTACCCACTACAAGCCAGGCCAGCCTCCTACAGGCACCCTGTAAGAGGTCCAGTAACACTTGTGAAGGAGGGTTGGGAACAACCTTTAAAATCTCCCAAACAGGATATAGTGGACTATGTACTTGGCCTAAGATCCAGAATGGCTGAGTACATGAAAAAGGCCAGTAAAAACCTTCAGGCCAGCCAAGAGCTCCAGAAGCAATGGCATGACCACAAGGCTGTTCTGAATCAGTACCAACCAGGACAGAAGGTGTGGGTATTGGAGCTTGTGGCCCCAAGAGCACTCCAAGATGAATGGAGTGGACCCCATCTAATTGTTGAAAAGAAGGATGAGGTTACCTATCTGGTAGACCTGGGCACTGCCAGGAGTCCCCTTAGGGTGATTCATGTCAAACAGGCCATGTGCTCTGCACCTGTCCTAAAAAGCCCATGTTACTCCAAGAAATTCATTGTTCAAACTGATGCGTCTGAATTAGGGGTAGGGGCAGTCTTATCACAACTGAATTCTGAGGGCCAGGATCAACCAGTTGCTTTTATCAGCAGAAGGTTGACCCCTAGAGAAAAGCGTTGGTCTGCCATAGAGAGGGAGGCCTTTGCTGTGGTCTGGGCACTAAAAAAGTTGCGGCCATACCTGTTTGGCACTCACTTTATTGTTCAGACAGACCACAAACTTCTTCTTTGGCTAAAACAAATGAAAGGTGAAAACCCTAAATTGTTGAGGTGGTCCATATCTCTACAGGGAATGGACTATACAGTGGAACATAGACCTGGGAGTACCCACTCCAATGCAGGTGATCCCTCCAGATATTTTCACTTAGACAATGAAGACTCATCAGGTCATGGCTAGTCTTATTGTCCTTCGTTTGGGGGAGGGTTGTGTAGGAAAGTACCATCTTGCCTGGCATGTTACCCCCATATTTCACTGTATATATATTGTTTTAGTCTATGTGTCACTGGGACCCTGTAGGAGGCTGGCCTGGTTTGTAGTGGGTACCAAGGGGTACTTACACTCTGCACCAGGTCCAGTTATCCCTTATTAGTGTAGAAGAGGTGTCTAGCAGCTTAGGCTGATAGAAAAGGTAGCTTAGCAGAGCAGCTTAGGCTGAACTAGGAGATGTGTGAAGCTCCTACTATACCACTGGTGTCATATGCACAATATCATAAGAAAACACAATACACAGATATACTAAAAATAAAGGTACTTTATTTTTATGACAATATGCCAAAGTATCTCCGTGAGTACCCTCAGTATGAGGATAGCAAATATACACAAAATATATGTACCCAAGACCAAAATTATGCAGTAATAGCAATAGAAAACAGTGCAAGCAATGTATAGTCACAATAGATTGCAATGGGAGCACATAGGTATAGGGGCAACACAAACTGTAGTGTGGTCAGTTTTACGTATCCTTTGCGCATTATCTTCAGGCTTTAGGCCTTTGTGCATTTTGCCCTGGATGTATTTTATTCCTTTGCTCGCAGCTTAGAGCCTCTGTGCACTTTGATCTAAATGCTTTTATTTGGCTTCGCACTGTTATTTTTCAAATAGCCAGTTCTACGGTCTTGTTTTATATTTCATATCACACTGTTTAGCCTACTTCAGCACTGGAGTTCTCCATAACACATTCCTGTTCACTCTGTGCTTCAGTCAAGGATACAGTCTGGTACATTTCCTATAGACGTGGTAGGAGTTTAGTCTTTGGCATTTCTGCGTAGGGACATTTTGTGATCACGCTGACATGTTAGTTATAAAAACACTTCCTTGTCCCAATACACGCAGGAGGGAGATTCCAACCAGGGAACCACAACTAGACGCTGACTGCCTCGTTGCAGATGCTGAACCAGATCACAGGCCTTTGCTCAGGTATGAGGGCTGATGTCTCCCAAGGGATTCAGAAAGGCAAGTTAGAAGCTTAACATGCTGTGCTCGAAATAGAACTAGCTGAGGGAGAGTAGAAATTGTTAAACACCATGATAGCGTTGTTCTTATGTTTCACTCTCTTGTGACTATTTCAATTCTACTGTGTATGGTTCTGGTTATTGCGGCTCATGCCTTATTATCTAAAATGCAGTCATTTTATTAAAACATTATATAAAACTTACACTGCCTTTGTCATTTGTATATGAGATCATACTGTAAATGAGAGAGTTGGTTTGGATCTGAGTGACCACGACTTCCCTGAGAAGTTCCAAAGATGTCATGCGCTCGACTGCCCAATCATCTCTTCCCTTTTGGAGAAATGAGGCACTGCTAGTTAGCCGGAGCAAAACCGGGTTTAGGGTGACAGAGGTCCTTCCAAGTGGGTCCGACTCAGTCCCCCACACCGTGAACGATCCTGCTGCCTAGAAATCCAGTAGTCTCATTTAGGATAATGAGAGCCCACGCGACATGGCGCCGCCAACGATTGGTCTGGCTCTGATTTTTGGGTCCGGCTGACTCTCTCTGTCTCATATATATATTGACTCCTCGGTTCCGTAAGCGGAGACGTCCGTGGGGCTGAGGATTTCTGCCACCACGGGATAGGAGCATCCTATTACTTAGTGGTCGTTGTTCAAGATTGAACTTTGAAAGGAAAACCCCGTTGTTGGTGTGCTTTCTCTGCCCTATTGCTATTTTTATAATGGCGAATCCTCAAGTAGTGAACGTAGCGCTTAATATGCGCCAACCGCTCACGGGACATCTTATAGCACATGGACTGACGGTCCAGGGGGGTCCGGTCACTTTTGTGGTGGACGCCCATGTAGCCTATAGAACAGAACTTTTTTATTCTTGGGTCGTATTTCCAGCAGTTGATGGGGGTACAAATACTTTTCACGAATACACTATTGCGAATGTCCCTGGACAGTATAGGGCTTATGCATACTTAGAGATACCTATATCTTATCAAGAACACCATAATTGGCTTGATGGCGCCCTCCCACACACAGTAGCACAAGTTAGGTTAGGTCCACTGAGTAATGATGGTCCGACCTGGCCTTTATTGGCTACATACACACCGTATCCTGCGGTTGCTAACTTGGCAGTGGCTGACGTACGTCGTTTATATATAGACTTAGCAACTACATACAGAAGACTGGTTCAGTTTGTAATGCAGGCTTTAAATACTAATGCAGCGCGTGCTGCTCCGGCTCACCCACAGGCAGTGGTACCGGGTATCAATCCGGCCACTGTACACTCAGTTATGGGTAAGGTACCGGCTAACCGTGAGGAAACTCCATTTTGGCTTGCGCAAAAAATGTATACGCTGGAAGCAGTATTTCCCCATACGGGACCTCAGGATAAACATAGAATATTGACGATGTGTTTGCCGTATGGAATGGTTCCTCCTGTGGACCATTGTAATACCTGGGGCACGGTGTTTGCCGCGCTCTACACTACAGCACACGGTACACCAACATTAGCTAATCTACCGGAAGTGCTTAAACAAATTCAAGATGAATATGGGGCTGCCCCCGCCTTAGATTTAGGCATGCAGCTGATGGGCAATTTTGCAGCGGTTTCTTCTATTATTTTGAGTAATCTCAAGGGAGAGGCAGTGGCGCTAGCCGTGCGTATGCGTCTTCTAGACGTTCCGCAGATTAATCAGGAGCGGGAACTCCAGAGAATAATAGTAGAAATATATTCCAGTATTGGTCGAGATAGCCTAGAGGCTAGACCACAAAAACCCCAATTACAGGGTAAAAATAGTAAAGATAATGCTAAACAACAGCAGCCTGAGGGTACTAAAAAGTGCTGGGAAAAGAAACAGCAAACATCTAAGAAAGATGGGGGACAGTCTCCGCAACCGGAGACCCCGCAGAATAGGTATAATCTCAGGAATAGGGATAATTTGAAGACGCCTGATAGATAGCAATATACTGATACACGCCAATCTCGTTCCTTTCAGGACTCCTCGGACAAGAGAAGTGAGAGAGGTGGGCGGTCAGAGCGGAGAACTGAGTACGTGAAACCGAGATAGGAATCACAACGCTCAACAGAGGTTTCTGTAAAACAGGAAGAGAAACCGCTCCAACAAAAGCAACAATTTAAAAAGAAGAAAGTGGCAGCAGTCTCAGTTGGACATGCCGCTCAAGAAGAGAGTTCTCTTGACGAACAAGACATGGGCGTTGGCACTGTTAGACAGCGCGGCAGAGGTCACAATAGTTCGCCAGAGTCTTCTAGAGCATCTGGAGGTGAAAGCAACTGATGACTTCATACAAGTCGAAACGGCAGATATGCGTCTCTCTGATCCTGATAGAGTATATAAAGTAACTTTGCAATTAGAAGGGGACATTGACCGTATTGTACACGCCATCTTTTGGGACCATGTGGTAAAATCATATGACGTTCTGCTGGCCGAACAAGATTGGCCACCTGACTTTGTTCGCGACTGTCCGGTTGGGGAGGAGGTTATTACACCTTCATTCTCACCACTTGTTCAGAGAGAACTAGCGGAGTCCTATAGTAAATCATGGGCTCTGGCACAGGCCCCCGCCCTATATAGAAATAACGTGGGGTGGGATGAACAAACACCTTATCATGTAATTCCAATAAAGGGCGAACCTCAGCCGCAGTATCCTATGAAATTTGAGGCAAGGGCACCGGTTAGGAAAATTCTTACACAATTGGAGTACCAGGGTGTAATTGAACCCTGTGTCTCACCGATGAATAATCCCTTATTTCCAGTTGCTAAACCGGACCATTCATATAGGATAGTGGTGGATTACAGACACTTAAATGGACATACACGCACATATGCAATACAGAATTCACACAGCGCAGTGCTTATGAATAATATTGTGCGTAAAAAATACAAAACAATATTAGATATCTCGAATGGATTTTTCTGCCAAAATATAGCGCCCGAAAGTCGGGACTATACCAGTTTCAGTGAGTTTGGCTCTCAAAAAAGGTTTTGTCGTTTGCCTCAGGGGTATAAGAATAGCCCAGGACTATTTTCGGCTCGTGTAACTGAAATTCTGCACGAGTTGGACCCTGAAGCTTTGTCATATGTTGATGACATATATTTGACGGACGATGAGATACTGCAGCATCTAAGGCGTGTAGCACGCATTGTTGTGGGGTTTGCTGGAATTGGCTATAAGTTTTTTTAAGAAATCGAAGATTGCCTTCCTCAGCGTCATTTTCCTGGGATATGAGTTGTCGAATGAGGGCAAGAGCTTAGCGCCACATTTTTTGGAGAAATGTGCTCAATTGCAGCCTCCTAATACAGTTCGGAAGCTCCAGTCATTATTGGAGTTTCTGAATTTTGGCAGAACTTACATTCCTGATTATGCTACGCATATAAAACCCTTATACGAGTTAATTTGCCCGAATTTTACGAGTAGATTTTGGACGATTGAGCATACACATATTCTTCGAGATCTACAAACTGATCTCTTAGCAGTTAAACATTTACACACTCGGGACAATAAAACGCATCTGGTAATCAGGGTAATACCTGGTGCTGTTGGGTTTATATGTCACCTTTAATGAGGGTGAGACTGTCCCAATAGCATACAAGTCACACTTGTATTCTGCTGCAGAGCAACGATTTGCACAAATTGAGAAAATACTCACTGCTGTACAGATGGCTGTGATTAAAGAAAGACCTCTTGCCCAGGGCCAACGCATCATTGTCGTTTCCCCGATTCTGGCCTTAGAGGCTGTTACTAAAGCGAGTGTTCCTAATTCGAAAGCTTTACACCCGCAATGGATACAATGGGCTACGTCTTTGACAGCCACTGATGTAGATTACATATTTGACCCTAAACTGCAGACTTAGGAATTTCTTCAATATGAAATGGAATACCCAGTTCCCGCTGGCACGTTACCTATTGACCAATATCAGGTGCTCATGTATACAGATGGCTATGCGCAGCCAGCGGTTGGGACTAAACAACAGTATTCTGCTGCATGTGCGGTAGTGAGCGGCACTATGGAGGGGGAAGTGTTCTGCCCCCGACATACTTATACACAGACCTTGGGAGATTGTACGGCACAGTTGGCTGAGCTCAAGGCTCTATTGTTAGCCTTGGAGCACGCGGACCCGGCGATACTTACCTTGCTGGTCTGTGACTCCTACTACTGTGTTCAGTCTTTCAATGAATATTTGCACTACTGGAGGTTGAATGGGTACAGAGATTCCAAAGGCAACACCATTAAACACAAATTGCTGTGGGGGAAGGTTGCGAATCTGAAAGAAACGCTTCCTAAAGTCCATGTTGTGCATACACTTGGACACCAGCGCGTTGGAATACATGTTGCTGGAAATACTTTGGCTGATGAAGCCGCAAAATCGCAGTGGTGGTTGCCACTGTAGCCGTAGTGACTCGTTCGAGTTCCAAACCAGACACAGAGATTTCGGCTGCCATAAAAGCTACGGCTGATGGCACGCCATTTCCTAAAGGATTCCCTTCTAAATATAGTTACTGCCTGGGTAGTATGCTAAATGCTGTTGTTAAAATTCCAGGCGTTGGTATACATGAAATGCCCAATAAAGTTGAGAGACCTCGATTAATATCTTCAGGACATGAGGGGGCGGCATCTGCACATGCTGGTGTGGCTGCCACGATTACACTTTTACAGGCTCGTTACTGGTGGCCTGGTCTCTATAAAGAGGCAAAACAGTATGGGGGTCATTCTGACCCTGGCGGGGAGCACCGCCAACAGGCTGGCGGTGCTCCCACGAGCATTCTGACCGCGGCGGTTCAGCCGCGGTCAGAAGCGGCAAGTCGGCGGGCTCCCGCCGACTTACCGCTGCTCGGGGGAATCCTTCATGACGGCGGAGCGCGCTCCGCCGCCATGAGGATTCTGACCCCCCCTACCGCCATCCTGTTCATGGCGGGAAAGCCATGGCATGGGCATGGGCACGGCAGGGGCCCCCGTAAGAGGGCCCCGCAAAGTATTTCAGTGTCTGCCTTGAAGACACTGAAATACGCGACGGGTGCCACTGCACCCGTCGCACCTTCCCACTCCGCCGGCTCGATTACGAGCCGGCATCCTCGTGGGAAGGGAGTTTTCCCTGGGCTGGCGGGCGGTCTTCTGGAGACCGCCCGCCAGCCCAGGGAAAAACTCATAATACCCTCCGCGGTCTTCTGACCGCGGAGCGGTATAATGGGGGCGGAATTCTGGCGGGCGGCCTCCGCCGCCCGCCAGAATCAGAATCACCCCCTATGTCCTTTGTTGTGACGTCTGTCAACAAATTAAAGCTTCGCCGGCTAGACACCCGCAGCAGACGCCCCTTCTGATTTCAAATAAACCTTTACAGTGTGTATACTTGGATCATTGTGGTCCTCTGATGCCAGATAGTGCATACAAATATATATTGGTTGCTGTAGATTCGTGCTCCAGATTTGTGTGGGTCTGGCCACAGCGCTCGGTTGACGCACGGACTGTTATTAAAGATTTGCGCATCTTTGTCGATACATTTGCAGTTGCGGCTTTTCATTCGGACCAGGGCCCTGCTTTTGCCTCTAAGGCATTCAGGGACACCATGGCTTCGTTGGGGTCCAACTCCAGTTCTCGTCTCCATTTCATCCCGAGGGAAATTCTGTCGTGGAGCGTTTAAATCGTGATTTAAAGCAATCCTTAATGGCCAGAGTTATAGGTACAGGTCGTAGTTGGCTAGCCCACCTGTATGGAGTACAGAGAGCACTTAATAACTTGCCTAGAAAGTCCCTGGGGGGTCGTACTTCATATGAGTGCCTGTTTGGAACACAAATGTATGTTCCTGATCTAGATGGTCCTGGTGTGGAGGCGGCAGATACGCCCTTTGACATAAATGATCGTGTCACTGTTTTACAGGATTTACAACAATTCCGTGAAGATAACTCTTCAGCGAGTGCTGCCTCCACAGGAATTAAGGATGAGCCAGTAACGGCTACTGGTTGGATACCCCGGATTGGGGATCTTGTGCGTGAAAAGGTCACAGTAAAGAAAGAATTTGGTCCTTCTTATCAAGCACCAGTCCCTGTGTTAGGAGTTAGCGGCACGAGAACTGTAATTTTACCGCCGCTGCACGGGGCAAAAGGAAATCGCTTTGTTTCCATTGATAATATCAAGTTACAACATGTGGCCGATTCTGTACAGCAGACCAAGAGGGACACCCAGTAGTTCCGGAATCCCTCTCACTACTGGGGAAGAAGTCCCGCTGCAGGTGATTTGCACTGATGCCGTTTCCTCTCCGAGCTTGGGGAGGGTGGAAGCTGATCTTGCGATTGTTCCACAGACTACGATTAATTTGGAATCTTTTGATCAAGTTGCTGAACGTTCTAATGATATTTCTGAACATGTGGTTTATAGCGTGCCAAGGCGAGAGCCACCATCTGCTTCTTTGTTCACGGTTGCACCTTTTACAAGAACTGCCTCTGGCTGCTTCAACGACACTGATGATGCCGTGTCAGACTCCTCGTCCTCTCTATCTTCAGCCCGAGGTCCACGTAAGCTGCTGTGTTGGCTTAAACACACATATTTTGTTTTTCCTTGGAACTATTTGTGGCTTTTTATGACTGTAATGACTCTTTTCTTGTGGTTGGGATTTGTGGTTACTTTTTTTTTTGGTAATACATGGTCATTTTCTTCCTGAACGATCTGACATTGAGCACATGGAGACGGTGTTGAAACCACATTTTTCGTCTCATATGGTTCGAAGAGACTTGTCCAATGTGAACATTTCTGCAATACCGATTCCGGATGGGATTGTGTGGGATAAAGTGATGTTTGATATATATGGTCCCACTGAATTGATTCAAATACCGTATGTTCTCAAGTTATCAATGAATTATATTGTTATACCAGGCATTGTTTCTGATGATAGGGATGTGAAGACAGTAGATTCTATGCTGACAGAATTGCAATATTATACTGTCTACGACGATGAAGATGCTTACCTATTTAGAGATAATCATGGTGACATATTTTGCTACAATTATTATGGACACCACTTTATTCATAAAGCGAGTAGCCCTAAGTCGATATTTGATTATGTGCAATGGGAACATTGCCCGACTCCTCCACAGGGGAGTTCTAAAACGTATTATGACAAATTTGCATATTTTTCTTTGCATGATCAACAGAATGCTAAGTCTTACTATTTTAAAGTTACTCCGTATGCTAATAAGCAAATGTTATTGACCGATACTAAATTACTGTATTCAAATTTGTTTGTATCTAAACTTTCGGTTGAGGGGTATGAATATTGGTTTAAGACTGTTGACTTAAAAAGTGTCTGGGGAACGAAAAATTGGCAAATGCGAGGCAGGGACACTTTATTTAGGGCATGTATTATTCCTGTCCAAATGATTTTCCTCAATGACACTGTACAACAGACTAGCTGTTTGGGCTTAGCAACGATTGGAGATTTGAATTTGCCTGGTATACCTGTCCCTTCCAAATTGAACAATTGGCAGCGATATCTTAATGCCACGTTTAGTGAGTTTACACACTGGGTCCAGAATGGTACACTTAACACTTCATTGACTCCATAGACACTAATGGGTGTCATCAGCGTTTTGTCACCTCTTCAGGGGGGTTCAGGACTAGTAGGGCAGACCCTCGCTACATATCACCAGAACATGCTGATATCATAACTACATACAGCGTGGGAAAGCTTTGTCAGCAATGGTTGAAGTCATCCACGCTGGATGCAGTTAAGTCACATCTCACGTTACTGTCTAATGATACTGACTTACAAGATTTTTTGTCAGGACCAAGGATGCCACGGAAGAAGCATTTTCTTTATGAAGTATATAATGAGATTTGGAAGCTTTCACAGCAAGAGGCAGCTGCCCGGTTGAGACAAATTGATCAGGAAAATCTGATACAGGCTTTGTCTGTTGTGAATAATGGGATGCATACCCTTTCAGACCGTGTTTACACAATTGACAACAACGTTTCCTCTGCTATAGACATTATTAAATCGGATATGTCTTCTTTATATCATGGGCAGAGTCAGACGCGGTCCATCATGCAGCTGGGTTGGACTCTACAGACCTTGAAGGCAGGTCGCGTTCCGTGGCAGCACATTCGTGCCAGGGAGATATTTATTTCCTTTAATTTGACTCGTCAACAACAGCTGATGGCTAAAAAGGAAGCGACATATGTTATGTTAAATATTGAAAAATTGGAGAAACTGCCTTTTACGGTTGCTGAGATTCCGTCAGCTGAGTGGTTGATTCATGGGGTTATTAATCTGCCTATCTCCACTCTGCAATATACTTCTTCTTTGAAGCACATTCCGGTGGGTAGATATGAGCGGTTGGGAGACAGTTACATACACGAGGTGTGGGAGCTTCCATTTCTATACAGATGTATTAATGGTTTGAGGGAGGTTTTTCTTAGTGGTAGCGAATGCAAAACTTCTGTCAGCCATTCCATGGTTTTTAAACAGCTGTCCTTGCACGGGGCATGTAATGCCTCGATTGCTAACTTAGCTTGTTATCTGAAGGGAGTTCCAGTCCCAGTAATTAAAACCACTTTCCAGGTGCTTTCAAACAGCAGTTACATCCTTCTTCACAGTGAACCCTGTTGTGGCTTGCGTGCTGGAATAGTTTACGTAGTCGTTGTCACCAAGGCCATTACGTGCTGCGGGAATGTGTTGTTTCCCCCAATCAAATTAGGGAGGTAGCGGACATCTGGCCTCATATTGCTACTTCCAAGGTAAATTTCGACAAGTTGAGTTGACTAAAGGCTCCATTGTTTCAAAAGCATGTGGCCCTTACATCTGCTAGCAAGACCTACGCACTTCAGGGGGCAAGGTCGTCGGTGGAAATTGTAGGAGGCTGGACTGGCTTGTAGTGAGTACCAAGGGGTACTTTCACCTTGCACCAGGCCCAGATATCCCTTATTAGTGTATAGGGGTGTCTAGCAGCTTAGGCTGATAGAAAATGGTAGCTTAGCAGAGCAGCTTAGGCTGAACGAGGAGACGAGTGAAGCTCCTACAGTACCACTAGTGTCACTTGCACAATATCATAAGAAAACACAATACACAGATATACCAAAAATAAAGGTACTTTATTTTTATGACAATATGCCAAAGTATCTCAGTGAGTACCCTCAGTATGAGGATAGCAAATATACACAAGATATGTGTACACAACACCAAAAATATGCAGTATAGTAATAGAAAACAGTGCAAACAATGTATAGTTACAATAGGATGCAACGGGGGCACATAGGGATAGGGGCAACACAAACCATATACTCCAAAAGTGGAATGCGAACCACGAATGGACCCCAAACCCCAATACCCTGGGTACCTCAGTACCATATACTAGGGAATTATAAGGGTGTTCCAGTATGCCAATGTGAATTTTTGAAATTGGTCACTAGCCTGTTAGTGAAAATTTGGAAAGAAATGAGAGAGCATAACCACTGAGGTTCTGAATAGCAGAGTCTCAGTGAGACAGTTAGTCATATCACAGGTAACACATACAGGGCACACTTATGAGCACTGGGGCCCTGGGTGGCAGGGTCCCAGTGACACATACAACTAAAACAACATATTGTAGGAAAGTACCATCTTGCCTGGCATGTTACCCCCATTTTTCACTATATATACAGGGAGTGCAGAATTATTAGGCAAATGAGTATTTTGACCACATCATCCTCTTTATGCATGTTGTCTTACTCCAAGCTGTATAGGCTCGAAAGCCTACTACCAATTAAGCATATTAGGTGATGTGCATCTCTGTAATGAGAAAGGGTGTGGTCTAATGACATCAACACCCTATATCAGGTGTGCATAATTATTAGGCAACTTCCTTTCCTTTGGCAAAATGGGTCAAAAGAAGGACTTGACAGGCTCAGAAAAGTCAAAAATAGTGAGATATCTTGCAGAGGGATGCAGCACTCTTAAAATTGCAAAGCTTCTGAAGCGTGATCATCGAACAATCAAGCGTTTCATTCAAAATAGTCAACAGGGTCGCAAGAAGCGTGTGGAAAAACCAAGGCGCAAAATAACTGCCCATGAACTGAGAAAAGTCAAGCGTGCAGCTGCCACGATGCCACTTGCCACCAGTTTGGCCATATTTCAGAGCTGCAACATCACTGGAGTGCCCAAAAATACAAGGTGTGCAATACTCAGAGACATGGCCAAGGTAAGAAAGGCTGAAAGACGACCACCACTGAACAAGACACACAAGCTGAAACGTCAAGACTGGGCCAAGAAATATCTCAAGACTGATTTTTCTAAGGTTTTATGGACTGATGAAATGAGAGTGAGTCTTGATGGGCCACATGGATGGGCCCGTGGCTGGATTGGTAAAGGGCAGATAGCTCCAGTCCGACTCAGACGCCAGCAAGGTGGAGGTGGAGTACTGGTTTGGGCTGGTAGCATCAAAGATGAGCTTGTGGGGCCTTTTCGGATTGAGGATGGGGTCAAGCTCAACTCCCAGTCCTACTGCCAGTTCCTGGAAGACACCTTCTTCAAGCAGTGGTACAGGAAGAAGTCTGCATCCTTCAAGAAAAACATGATTTTCATGCAGGACAATGCTCCATCACACGCATCCAAGTACTCCACCGCGTGGCTGGCAAGAAAGGGTATAAAAGAAGGAAATCTAATGACATGGCCTCCTTGTTCACCTGATCTGAACCCCATTGAGAACCTGTGGTCCATCATCAAATGTGAGATTTACAAGGAGGGAAAACAGTACACCTCTCTGAACAGTGTCTGGGAGGCTGTGGTTGCTGCTGCACGCAATGTTGATGGTGAACAGATCAAAACACTGACAGAATCCATGGATGGCAGGCTTTTGAGTGTCCTTGCAAAGAAAGGTGGCTATATTGGTCACTGATTTGTTTTTGTTTTGTTTTTGAATGTCAGAAATGTATATTTGTGAATGTTGAGATGTTATATTGGTTTCACTGGTAATTATAAATAATTGAAATGGGTATATATTTTTTTTGTTAAGTTGCCTAATAATTATGCACAGTAATAGTCACCTGCACACACAGATATCCCCCTAACATAGCTAAAACTAAAAAGAAACTAAAAACTACTTCCAAAAATATTCAGCTTTGATATTAATGAGTTTTTTGGGTTCATTGAGAACATGGTTGTTGTTCAATAATAAAATTAATCCTCAAAAATACAACTTGCCTAATAATTCTGCACTCCCTGTATGTTTCCCTAGTATATGGTACTGAGGTACCCAGGGTATTGGGGTTCCAGGAGATCCCTATGGGCTGCAGCATTTCTTTTGCCACCCATAGGGAGCTCTGACAATTCTTACACAGGCCTGCCACTGCAGCCTGAGTGAAATAACGTCCACGTAACTTATAAGTCACCTATATGTCTATCCTTTACCTGGTAAAGGTTAGGTGCAAAGTTACTTAGTGTGTGGGCACCCTGGCACTAGCCAAGGTGCCCCCACATTGTTCAGGGCAAATTCCCCGGACTTTGTGAGTGCGGGGATGTAGGAGGCTGGACTGGCTTGTAGTGAGTACCAAGGGGTACTTGCACCTTGCACCAGGCCCAGTTATCCCTTATTAGTGTATAGGGTGTCTAGCAGCTTAGGCTGATAGATAATGGTAGCTTAGCAGAGCAGCTTAGGCTGAACTAGGAGACGTGTGAAGCTACTACAGTACCACTTAGTGTCATATGCACAATATCATAAGAAAACACAATACACAGTTATACTAAAAATAAAGGTACTTTATTTTTATGACAATATGCCAAAGTATCTTAGAGTGTACCCTCAGTGAGAGGATAGGAAATATACACAAGATATATATACACAATAGCAAAAATATGCAGTATAGTCTTAGAAAACAGTGCAAACAATGTATAGTTACAATAGGATGCAATGGGGAAACATAGGGATAGGGGCAACACAAACCATATACTCCAAAAGTGGAATGCGAACCACGAATGGACCCCAAACCTATGTGACCTTGTAGAGGGTCGCTGGGACTATTAGAAAATAGTGAGAGTTAGAAAAATAACCCTCCCAGGACCCTGAAAAGTGAGTGCAAAGTGCACCAAAGTTCCCCTAAGGACAAAATAGTCGTGTTAGAGGGAAAATGCAAGGAAAACACAAATCAGCAATGCAACAACGATGGATTCCTGACTGAGGGTACCTGTGGAACAAGGGGACCAAGTCCAAAAGTCACAAGCAACTCGGAGATGGGCAGATGCCCAAGAAATGCCAGCGGTTGGTGCAAAGAAGCTCTTACTAGGCTGAAGAACTGTGAATACTGCAGGAACGACAAGGGCTAGAGACTTCCCCTTTGGAGGATGGATCCCCCACGCCTTGGAGAGTCGTGCAGAAGTGTTTTCCCGCCGGATGGACGCCAACAAGCCTTGCTACACGCAAATCGTGCGTTTGGCGTTTTTGGACGCTGCTGGGGCCCAGGAGGGACCAGGAGGTCGCAAATTGGACCTGCAGAGAGAGGGGACGTCAAGCAAGACAAAGAGCCCTCACTGAAGCAGGTAGCACCCGGAGAAGTGCCAGAAACAGGCACTACGAGGATGCGTGAAACGGTGCTCGCCGAAGTTGCACAAAGGAGTCCCACGTCGCCGGAGACCAACTTAGAAAGTCGTGCAATGCAGGTTAGAGTGCCGTGGACCCAGGCTTGGCTGTGCACGAAGGATTTCCGCCGGAAGTGCACAGGGGCCGGAGTAGCTTGCAAAGTCGCGGTTCCCAGCAATGCAGCCCAGCGAGGTGAGGCAAGGACTTACCTCCACCAAACTTGGGCTGAAGAGTCACTGGACTGTGGGGGTCACTTGGACGGTGTCGCTGGATTCGAGGGACCTCGCTCGTCGTGCTGAGAGGAGACCCAAGGGACCGGTAATGCAGCTTTTTGGTGCCTGCGGTTGCAGGGGGAAGATTCCGTCGACCCACGGGAGATTTCTTCGGAGCTTCTGGTGCAGAGAGGAGGCAGACTACCCCCACAGCATGCACAAGCAGGAAAACAGTCGAGAAGGCGGCAGGATCAGCGTTACAGAGTTGCAGTAGTCGTCTTTGCTACTATGTTGCAGGTTTGCAGGCTTCCAGCGCGGTCAGCGGTCGATTCCTTATCAGAAGGTGAAGAGGGAGATGCAGAGGAACTCGGCTGAGCTCATGCATTCGTTATCTACAGTTTCGCCAGAGACAGAGACCCTAAATAGCCAGAAAAGAGGGTTTGGCTACCTAGGAGAGAGGAAAGGCTACTAACACCTGAAGGAGCCTATCAGCAGGAGTCTCTGACGTCACCTGGTGGCACTGGCCACTCAGAGCAGTCCAGTGTGCCAGCAGCACCTCTGTTTCCAAGATGGCAGAGGTCTGGAGCACACTGGAGGAGCTCTGGACACCTCCCAGGGGAGGTGCAGGTCAGGGGAGTGGTCACTCCCCTTTCCTTTGTCCAGTTTCGCGCCAGAGCAGGGGCTAAGGGGTCCCTGAACCGGTGTAGACTGGCTTATGCAGAATTGGGCACATCTGTGCCCAACAAAGCATTTCCAGAGGCTGGGGGAGGCTACTCCTCCCCTGCCTTCACACCATTTTCCAAAGGGAGAGGGTGTCACACCCTCTCTCAGAGGAAGTTCTTTGTTCTGCCATCCTGGGCCAGGCCTGGCTGGACCCCAGGAGGGCAGCTGCCTGTCTGAGGGGTTGGCAGCAGCAGCAGCTGCAGTGAAACCCCAGGAAGGGCAGTCTGGCAGTACCAGGGTCTGTGCTACAGACCACTGGGATCATGGAATTGCACCAACAATGCCAGGATGGCATAGAGGGGGCAATTCCATGATCATAGACATGTTACATGGCCATATTCGGAGTTACAATGGTGAAGCTACATATAGGTAGTGACCTATATGTAGTGCACGCGTGTAATGGTGTCCCCGCACTCACAAAGTTCAGTGAATTGGCTCTGAACAATGTGGGGGCACCTTGGCTAGTGCCAGGGTGCCCTCACACTAAGTAACTTTGCACCTAACCTTTACCAGGTAAAGGTTAGACATATAGGTGACTTATAAGTTACTTAAGTGCAGTGTAAAATGGCTGTGAAATAACGTGGACGTTATTTCACTCAGGCTGCAGTGGCAGGCCTGTGTAAGAATTGTCAGAGCTCCCTATGGGTGGCAAAAGAAATGCTGCAGCCCATAGGGATCTCCTGGAACCCCAATACCCTGGGTACCTCAGTACCATATACTAGGGAATTATAAGGGTGTTCCAGTAAGCCAATGTAAATTGGTAAAAATGGTCACTAGCCTGTCAGTGACAATTTGAAAGTAATGAGAGAGCATAACCACTGAGGTTCTGGTTAGCAGAGCCTCAGTGAGACAGTTAGGCACCACACAGGGAACATATACATGCACACCTATGAGCACTGGTGCCCTGTGTGACAGGGTCCCAGTGACACATACATATAGGCCACAAACCTATGAGCACTGGGGTCCTGACCAGCAGGATCCCAGTGACACATAACAAACATACTGAAAACATAGTGTTTTCACTATGAGCACTGAGGCCTGGCTATCAGGATCCCAGTGAGACAGTGAAAACAGTGACAAACACCCTGACATACACTCACAAACAGGCCAAAAGTGGGGGTAACAAGGCTAGAAAGAGGCTACCTTCTCACACAACCCCCCCCCAAACGAAGGACAATAAGGCTAACCTTGGCCAGTTGAGACTTTATTGTCTAAGTGGTGATAAGTAGAGAGTAGCTCTGCAATAGACTGGTTACTCCCTTTATCATCCACTATATGGTTACTTCCCTGTGGGGATGTAAACCACCCTGTTTGAAGTTTTTTAGCTAACCAACAATGTGAAGATGTATTTTCAGAGTTTCTATCAGTAAGTTTTAGTTTAGAGCAGTGGGAATTATCCACTGAACCTATTTGTAATGATGGAAATGCCAGACAGGGATGCTGTCTCAGTAAAGCCATAGCTGGGCAAAAACTTTGTCCATTTGGCTGGAAGAGAGAACAGGGATGCTGTTTCTCTTGAGTTGGAGCAGGGCAGGGATGCTGTCCTATGAGCTCCACACTAGGGCAGGGATGCTGTCCTAAGTGTTGTGAGGTAGTGCAGGGTTTCTGCACTAAAGTTTCTCTGGGAGGGTTGGAGGGATGCTCCATGTTAACTAAAATGGTGCTGTTTTTCTCACCAATGTTAGTTATCCCACAGAGAGGTACTTCCACCTCAGGGAGTCCAGCTTTGCCAGCTGATGATTCCCTTGGAACAGGTGCCACCCCAGGAGAGGTTTCTCCCACCACAGGAATGGTATCCTGAATGGTAGGGTGGTTAGGGGATACTGTGATACCCTTTTTACCTGTTGATGGAGAGGGATCCTGAGTTTTCAGGCCTTCTCTCCTTTGCTTTTTCATTTCACTTGAAATGAGAGGGAACAATTCCTCAGGGATGCCCAGCATGGCTGCATGGGCATAAAACTCTACATCAGCCCAACCTGAGGCCTCTAGGTCATTACCTAAGAGACAGTCTACAGGTAAGTTAGGTGATACCACCACCTGCTTAGGGCCAGTAACTCCACCCCAACTAAACTGAATTATAGCTAAGGGAAGAAACTTAGTGGAGTTATGGACATCAATAATCTTATACTGTTGTCCAATGATGTGTTGTTCAGGAGGCACTAGGTTTTCAGTCACCAAAGTGAAAGTGGCACCTGTGTCCCTGTAGGCCAAGGCCTCAACACCATTTATTGAAACTGTCTGCCTGTACTTATCCATTGTAAGGGGACAAGCAGCCAGTGTGGCAAGGCCAATGCCACTAGGTGTGACAGAAACTGTCTTGGGACTGATTACATCAGTTTCCACTATGGACCCATAAGTGAACCCAACTACACCCTTTGCTTGACTGTTGCCAGCAGTCCCACCACTAGTACCACTACTGCTAGGGGCACTAGAGCTTGATGTATTAGTGGTGGTAGGCTCAGGGGGTTTACCTGGACAGGACTTATCCCCTGGCCTATGGCCTCTGTTTTTACACACAAAGCACCAAGGCTTTTTAATGTGTGCAGGTTGGGAAGAAGAGGAAGAATTTGTTTTATCCCCACCCTCTGAAGAGTGTTTAAGATTTGAAGTGGGATCTTTGGTTTTACCCTTATCCCCATGCTTATCTTGAGATTTTTCACCATCTTTCTTCTTATTGCCATCTTTGTCACCCCCTGTATGAACTTTTCTGTTCACCCTTGTTCTGACCCATTTGTCTGCCTTCTTTCCCAATTCTTGGGGAGAGGTCAGATCAGAGTCTACCAGGTACTGGTGCAACAAATCAGACACACAATTATTAAGTATATGCTCTCTCAGGATTGTGTTATACAGGCTTTCATAATCAGTAACTTTACTGCCATGTAACCACCCCTCCAAGGCCTTCACTGAATGGTCAATAAAATCAACCCAGTCTTGTGAAGACTCCTTTTTGGTCTCTCTGAACTTTATCCTGTACTGTTCAGTGGTTAAGCCATAACCATCCAGGAGTGCATTCTTAAGAACTGTAAAATTATTGGCATCATTTTCTTTCACTGTAAGGAGCCTATCCCTACCTTTTCCACTAAATGATAGCCATAGGATAGCAGCCCACTGCTTTTGAGGGACATCCTGTACAGCACAGGCCCTCTCAAGTGCAGCAAACCACTTGTTAATGTCATCCCCCTCCTTATAAGGGGGAACTATCTTGTGCAGATTCCTGGAATCATGCTCTTTTGCAGGATGACTATGGGGAATACTGCTGCTGCCACCATGGGTTTCTAAACCCAACTTCTGTCTTTCCTTCTCTAATTCTAAAGACTGTCTATCCAAATCCAGCTGTTGCTTCTTGAGCTTCAGTCTGGTTTGTTCCACTCTCAATCTATTGAGCTCCCTTTCTAACAATCTGTCATCAGGGTGGGTGGGAGGGACATTTCTAGATACAGAGGTATGATGGGAATGAACAGAAGGAGACCTGTCCCTTACAGAGGGCACCCTAACAGCTTGGCTACCAGTATAATGTGAGAGCACACCATCAGTATGGTGTGATTCAACCTCTGTACCAACTATGCTAGACTGTCTAGTAATGGGCAGGCTGAGAAGTTTCTTTCCTGAACCTTTTCCTGGGGGAGTCCCTGGATCAGATTGAGAACCATTAGCTACTTTTTCTACAGATTGGGCACTTATGGCCTTATCCTGTACTCTAAGCATATTAATTAACAGTTCTAAAGAAGGATTCTTCCCTACACTCAAACCTCTCTCTATGCAGAGACTCCTTGCTCCTTTCCAGCTAAGGTGATCATATGCAAGTTTGGACAGTTCAACATTTTGGCCTGTGCCAGACATTTTTAGAGAGAGTTAAAGTGATAGACAAAGAGAAAAAAGTTTTCAGAACTTTTTGGAAAGACAGAAAAAAACTTTTTAAACTTTTAAGAACTTTTTGAAAGTTTAGAAGTACTTTTCAGCACTTAGAAAAGAGTGAAAAGAGGAAATGCAAAACTTTTTGGCTATGTGTATATACACTGACCTTGTTTTGTATATTTTTCTCTTATGAAAAGTACAATGACAAGAGTGGTAAGTAGTCTCAAGCACTTATCCCACCACTGCACAACCAATGTAGGAGGCTGGACTGGCTTGTAGTGAGTACCAAGGGGTACTTGCACCTTGCACCAGGCCCAGTTATCCCTTATTAGTGTATAGGGTGTCTAGCAGCTTAGGCTGATAGATAATGGTAGCTTAGCAGAGCAGCTTAGGCTGAACTAGGAGACGTGTGAAGCTACTACAGTACCACTTAGTGTCATATGCACAATATCATAAGAAAACACAATACACAGTTATACTAAAAATAAAGGTACTTTATTTTTATGACAATATGCCAAAGTATCTTAGAGTGTACCCTCAGTGAGAGGATAGGAAATATACACAAGATATATATACACAATAGCAAAAATATGCAGTATAGTCTTAGAAAACAGTGCAAACAATGTATAGTTACAATAGGATGCAATGGGGAAACATAGGGATAGGGGCAACACAAACCATATACTCCAAAAGTGGAATGCGAACCACGAATGGACCCCAAACCTATGTGACCTTGTAGAGGGTCGCTGGGACTATTAGAAAATAGTGAGAGTTAGAAAAATAACCCTCCCCAGGACCCTGAAAAGTGAGTGCAAAGTGCACCAAAGTTCCCCTAAGGACAAAATAGTCGTGTTAGAGGGAAAATGCAAGGAAAACACAAATCAGCAATGCAACAACGATGGATTCCTGACTGAGGGTACCTGTGGAACAAGGGGACCAAGTCCAAAAGTCACAAGCAACTCGGAGATGGGCAGATGCCCAAGAAATGCCAGCGGTTGGTGCAAAGAAGCTCTTACTAGGCTGAAGAACTGTGAATACTGCAGGAACGACAAGGGCTAGAGACTTCCCCTTTGGAGGATGGATCCCCCACGCCTTGGAGAGTCGTGCAGAAGTGTTTTCCCGCCGGATGGACGCCAACAAGCCTTGCTACACGCAAATCGTGCGTTTGGCGTTTTTGGACGCTGCTGGGGCCCAGGAGGGACCAGGAGGTCGCAAATTGGACCTGCAGAGAGAGGGGACGTCAAGCAAGACAAAGAGCCCTCACTGAAGCAGGTAGCACCCGGAGAAGTGCCAGAAACAGGCACTACGAGGATGCGTGAAACGGTGCTCGCCGAAGTTGCACAAAGGAGTCCCACGTCGCCGGAGACCAGCTTAGAAAGTCGTGCAATGCAGGTTAGAGTGCCGTGGACCCAGGCTTGGCTGTGCACGAAGGATTTCCGCCGGAAGTGCACAGGGGCCGGAGTAGCTTGCAAAGTCGCGGTTCCCAGCAATGCAGCCCAGCGAGGTGAGGCAAGGACTTACCTCCACCAAACTTGGGCTGAAGAGTCACTGGACTGTGGGGGTCACTTGGACGGTGTCGCTGGATTCGAGGGACCTCGCTCGTCGTGCTGAGAGGAGACCCAAGGGACCGGTAATGCAGCTTTTTGGTGCCTGCGGTTGCAGGGGGAAGATTCCGTCGACCCACGGGAGATTTCTTCGGAGCTTCTGGTGCAGAGAGGAGGCAGACTACCCCCACAGCATGCACAAGCAGGAAAACAGTCGAGAAGGCGGCAGGATCAGCGTTACAGAGTTGCAGTAGTCGTCTTTGCTACTATGTTGCAGGTTTGCAGGCTTCCAGCGCGGTCAGCGGTCGATTCCTTATCAGAAGGTGAAGAGGGAGATGCAGAGGAACTCGGCTGAGCTCATGCATTCGTTATCTACAGTTTCGCCAGAGACAGAGACCCTAAATAGCCAGAAAAGAGGGTTTGGCTACCTAGGAGAGAGGAAAGGCTACTAACACCTGAAGGAGCCTATCAGCAGGAGTCTCTGACGTCACCTGGTGGCACTGGCCACTCAGAGCAGTCCAGTGTGCCAGCAGCACCTCTGTTTCCAAGATGGCAGAGGTCTGGAGCACACTGGAGGAGCTCTGGACACCTCCCAGGGGAGGTGCAGGTCAGGGGAGTGGTCACTCCCCTTTCCTTTGTCCAGTTTCGCGCCAGAGAAGGGGCTAAGGGGTCCCTGAACCGGTGTAGACTGGCTTATGCAGAATTGGGCACATCTGTGCCCAACAAAGCATTTCCAGAGGCTGGGGGAGGCTACTCCTCCCCTGCCTTCACACCATTTTCCAAAGGGAGAGGGTGTCACACCCTCTCTCAGAGGAAGTTCTTTGTTCTGCCATCCTGGGCCAGGCCTGGCTGGACCCCAGGAGGGCAGCTGCCTGTCTGAGGGGTTGGCAGCAGCTGCAGTGAAACCCCAGGAAGGGCAGTCTGGCAGTACCAGGGTCTGTGCTACAGACCACTGGGATCATGGAATTGTACCAACAATGCCAGGATGGCATAGAGGGGGCAATTCCATGATCATAGACATGTTACATGGCCATATTCGGAGTTACAATGGTAAAGCTACATATAGGTAGTGACCTATATGTAGTGCACGCGTGTAATGGTGTCCCCGCACTCACAAAGTTCAGTGAATTGGCTCTGAACAATGTGGGGGGCACCTTGGCTAGTGCCAGGGTGCCCTCACACTAAGTAACTTTGCACCTAACCTTTACCAGGTAAAGGTTAGACATATAGGTGACTTATAAGTTACTTAAGTGCAGTGTAAAATGGCTGTGAAATAACGTGGACGTTATTTCACTCAGGCTGCAGTGGCAGGCCTGTGTAAGAATTGTCAGAGCTCCCTATGGGTGGCAAAAGAAATGCTGCAGCCCATAGGGATCTCCTGGAACCCCAATACCCTGGGTACCTCAGTACCATATACTAGGGAATTATAAGGGTGTTCCAGTAAGCCAATGTAAATTGGTAAAAATGGTCACTAGCCTGTCAGTGACAATTTGAAAGTAATGAGAGAGCATAACCACTGAGGTTCTGGTTAGCAGAGCCTCAGTGAGACAGTTAGGCACCACACAGGGAACATATACATGCACACCTATGAGCACTGGGGCCCTGTGTGACAGGGTCCCAGTGACACATACATATAGGCCACAAACCTATGAGCACTGGGGTCCTGACCAGCAGGATCCCAGTGACACATAACAAACATACTGAAAACATAGTGTTTTCACTATGAGCACTGAGGCCTGGCTATCAGGATCCCAGTGAGACAGTGAAAACAGTGACAAACACCCTGACATACACTCACAAACAGGCCAAAAGTGGGGGTAACAAGGCTAGAAAGAGGCTACCTTCTCACAGGGGACACCATTACACGCGTCCACTACACATAGGTCACTACCTATGTGTAGCTTCACAATGGTAACTCCCGAATATGGCCATGTAACAAGTCTATGATCATGGAATTGCCCCCTCTATGCCATCCTGGCATAGTTGGCACAATCCCATGATCCCACGGGTCTGTAGCACAGCCCTGGTACTGCCAAACTGCCTTTTCAGGGGTTTCACTGCAGCTGCTGCTGCTGCCAACCCCTCAGACAGGTTTCTGCCCTCCTGGGGTCCAGCCAGGCTTGGCCCAGGATGGCAGAACAAAGGACTTCCTCAGAGAGAGGGAGTTACACCCTCTCCCTTTGAAAAAAGGTGTTAAGGCAGGGGAGGAGTAGCCTCCCCCAGCCTCTGGAAATGCTTTCATGGGCACAGATGGTGCCCATTTCTGCATAAGCCAGGCTACACCGGTTCAGGGACCCCTCAGCCCTGCTCTGGCGCGAAACTGGACAAAGGAAAGGGGAGTGACCACTCCCCTGACCTGCACCTCCCCTGGGAGTTGCCCAGAGCTCCTCCAGTGTGCTCCAGACCTCTGCCATCTTGGAAACAGAGGTGCTGCTGGCATACTGGACTGCTCTGAGTGGGCAGGGCCAGCAGGTGATGTCAGAGACTCCTTCTGATAGGCTCCTTCAGGTGTTGCTAGCCTATCCTCTCTCCAAAGTAGCCAAACCCTCTTTTCTGGCTATTTAGGGTCTCTGCTTTGGGGAATTCCTTAGATAACGAATGCAAGAGCTCATCAGAGTTCCTCTGCATCTCTCGCTTCACCTTCTGCCAAGGAATCGACTGCTGACCGCGCTGGAAGCCTGCAAAACTGCAACAAAGTAGCAAAGACGACTACTGCAACTCTGTAACGCTGATCCTGCCGGCTTTTCGACTGTTTTCCTGGTGGTGCATGCTGTGGGCGTAGTCTGCCTCCTCTCTGCACTAGAAGCTCCGAAGAAATCTCCCGTGGGTCGACGGAATCTTCCCCCTGCTATCGGAGGCACCAAAGAACTGCATCACCGGTCCCCTGGGTCTCCTCTCAGCACAACGAACGAGGTCCCTTGAATCCAGCAACTCTGTCCAAGTGACTCCCACAGTCCAGTGACTCTTCAGTCCAAGTTTGGTGGAGGAAAGTCCTTGCCTCCCCACGCCAGACTGCATTGTTGGGAACTGCGTCTTTTGCAGCTACTCCGGCCTCTGTGCACTTCCGGTGGAAATCCTTTGTGCACAGCCAAGCCTTGGGTCCACGGCACTCTAACCTGCATTGCATGACTTTCTAAGATGTCCTCCGGCGGCGTGGGACTCCTTTGTGCAACTTTGGGTGAGCACCATTGTGAGAAAGTAGCCTCTTTCTAGCCTTGTTACCCCCACTTTTGGCCTGTTTGTGAGTGTATGTCAGGGTGTTTTTGCTGTCTCACTGGGATCCTGCTAGCCAGGGCCCAGTGCTCATAGTGAAAACCCTATGTTTTCAGTATGTTTGTTATGTGTCACTGGGACCCTGCTAGTCAGGACCCCAGTGCTCATAAGTTTGTGGCCTATATGTATGTGTTCCCTGTGTGGTGCCTAACTGTCTCACTGAGGCTCTGCTAATCAGAACCTCAGTGGTTATGCTCTCTCATTTCTTTCAAATTGTCACTAACAGGCTAGTGACCAATTTACCAATTTACATTGACTACTGGAACACCCTTATAATTCTCTAGTATATGGTACTGAGGTACCCAGGGTATTGGGGTTCCAGGAGATCCCTATGGGCTGCAGCATTTCTTTTGCCACCCATAGGGAGCTCTGACAATTCTTACACAGGCCTGCCACTGCAGCCTGAGTGAAATAACGTCCACGTTATTTCACAGCCATTTTACACTGCACTTAAGTAACTTATAAGTCACCTAAATGTCTAACCTTTACCTGGTAAAGGTTAGGTGCAAAGTTACTTAGTGTGAGGGCACCCTGGCACTAGCCAAGGTGTCCCCACATTGTTCAGGGCCAATTCCCCTGACTTTGTGAGTGCGGGGACACCATTACACGCGTGCACTACATATAGGTCACTACCTATATGTAGCTTCACAATGGTAACTCCGAATATGGCCATGTAACATGTCTAAGATCATGGAATTGCCCCCTCTATGCCATCCTGGCATTGTTGGCACAATTCCATGATCCCAGTGGTCTGTAGCACAGACCCTGGTACTGCCAAACTGCCTTTCCTGGGGTTTCACTGCAGCTGCTGCTGCTGCCAACCCCTCAGACAGGTTTCTGCCCCCCTGGGGTCAAGCCAGGCTTGTCCCAGGATGGCAGAACAAAGGACTTCCTCTGAGAGAGGGTGTTACACCCTCTCCCTTTGGAAAATGGTGTGAAGGCAGGGGAGGAGTAGCCTCCCCCAGCCTCTGGAAATGCTTTCTTGGGCACAGATGTGCCCAATTCTGCATAAGCCAGTCTACACCGGTTCAGGGACCCCTTAGCCCTGCTCTGGCGCGAAACTGGACAAAGGAAAGGGGAGTGACCACTCCCCTGACCTGCACCTCCCCTGGGAGGTGTCCAGAGCTCCTCCAGTGTGCTCCAGACCTCTGCCATCTTGGAAACAGAGGTGCTGCTGGCACACTGGACTGCTCTGAGTGGCCAGTGCCACCAGGTGACGTCAGAGACTCCTTGTGATAGGCTCCTTCAGGTGTTAGTAGCCTATCCTCTCTCCTAGGTAGCCAAACCCTCTTTTCTGGCTATTTAGGGTCTCTGGGGAAACTTTAGATAACGAATGCAAGAGCTCAGCCGAGTTCCTCTGCATCTCTCTCTTCACCTTCTACCAAGGAATAGACTGCTGACCGCGCTGGAAGCCTGCAAAACTGCAACATAGTTGCAAAGACGACTACTGCAACTCTGTAACGCTGATCCTGCCGCCTTCTCAACTGTTTTCCTGGTGGTGCATGCTGTGGGGGTAGTCTGCCTCCTCTCTGCACTAGAAGCTCCGAAGAAATCTCCCGTGGGTCGACGGAATCTTCCCCCTGCAACCGCAGGCACCAAAAAGCTGCATTACCGGTCCCTTGGGTCTCCTCTCAGCACGACGAGCGAGGTCCCTCGAATCCAGCAACTCTGTCCAAGTGGCCACCACAGTCCAGTGACTCTTCAGTCCAAGTTTGGTGGAGGTAAGTCCTTGCCTCACTTCGCTAGACTGCATTGGTGGGAACCGCGACTTTTGCAGCTACTCCGGCCTCCGTGCACTTCCGGCGGAAATCCTTTGTGCACAGTCCAGCCTGGGTCCACGGCACTCTAACCTGCATTGCACGACCTCCTAAGTTGTTCTCCGGCGACGTGGGACTCCATTGTGTAACTTCGGGTGAGCACCGTTTCACGCATCCTCGTAGCACCTGTTTCTGGCACTTCTCCAGGTGCTACCTGCTGCTAAGAGGGCTCCTTGTCTTGCTCGACGTCCCCTCTACCTCCTGGTCCAATTTGCGATCTCCTGGTCCCTCCTAGGCCACAGCAGCATCCAAAAACGCTAACCGCACGATTTGCAGCTAGGAAGGCTTGTTGGCGTTCTTTCGGCGGGAAAACACTTCTGCACGACTCTACAAGGCGAGAGGAATCCGTCCTCCAAAGGGGAAGTCTCTAGCCCTTTGCGTTCCTGCAGGAACCGCAGCTTCTTCTGTCCAGTAGAAGCTTCTTTGCACCCGCAGCTGGCATTTCCTGGGCATCTGCCCATCTCCGACTTGCTTGTGACTTTTGGACTTGGTCCCCTTGTTCCACAGGTACCCTAGATTGGAAATCCACAGTTGTTGCATTGTTGGTTTGTGTCTTTCCTGCATTATTCCTCTAACACAACTTCTTTGTCCTTAGGGGAACTTTAGTGCACTTTGCACTCACTTTTCAGGGTCTTGGGGAGGGTTATTTTTCTAACTCTCACTATTTTCTAATAGTCCCAGCGACCCTCTACAAGGTCACATAGGTTTGGGGTCCATTCGTGGTTCGCATTCCACTTTTGGAGTATATGGTTTGTGTTGCCCCTATCCCTATGTTTCCCCATTGCATCCTATTTGTAACTATACATTATTTGCACTGTTTTCTAAGACTATACTGCATATTTTTGCTATTGTGTATATATATCTTGTGTATATTTCCTATCCTCTCACTGAGGGTACACTCTGAGATACTTTGGCATATTGTCATAAAAATAAAGTACCTTTATTTTTAGTATAACTGTGTATTGTGTTTTCTTATGATATTGTGCATATGACACTAAGTGGTACTGTAGTAGCTTCACACGTCTCCTAGTTCAGCCTGAGCTGCTCTGCTAAGCTACCATTATCTATCAGCCTAAGCTGCTAGACACCCTATACACTAATAAAGGATAACTGGGCCTGGTGCAAGGTGCAAGTACCCCTTGGTACTCACTACAAGCCAGTCCAGCCTCCTACATTGGTTGTGCAGCGGTGGGATAAGTGCTTTGAGACTACTTACCACTCTTGTCATTGTACTTTTCATAAGAGAAAAATATACAAAACAAGGTCAGTGTATATACACATAGCCAAAAAGTTTTGCATTTCCTCTTTTCACTCTTTTCTAAGTGCTTAAAAGTACTTCTAACTTTCTAAAAAGTTCTAAAAAGTTAAAAAAGTTTTTTTCTCTGTCTTTCTAAAAGCTCTGACAAACTTTTTTCTCTTTTTCTATCACTTTAATTCTCTCTAAAAATGTCTGGCACAGGCCAAAATGTTGATCTGTCCAAACTTGCATATGATCACCTTAGCTGGAAAGGAGCAAGGAGTCTCTGCATAGAGAGAGGTTTGAGTGTAGGGAAGAATCCTTCCTTGGAACTGTTACTTAACATGCTTAGCGAACAAGATAAGGCTATAGGTGCCCCATCTGTTGAAAAAGTACCTAATAGTTCCCAATCTGATTCAGGGACTCCCCCAGGAAAAGATTCAGGAAAGAAACTTCCTAGCCTGCCCATTACTAGACAGTCTAGCATAGTTGGTAATGATGATGAGCCACACCATACAAATAGTGTTGTCTCACATCATAGCAAAAGCATTTATTCTCACCATACTGGTAGTAATGTTTCTGTTAGCCAAGCTGTTAGGGTGGCTTCTGTAAGGGACAGGTCTCCTTCTGTTCATTCCCATCATACCTCTGTATCTAGGAATGTCCCTCCCACCAACCCTGATGACAGAATGTTAGAGAGGGAACTCAATAAGTTGAGGGTGGAACAAACCAGACTGAAGCTTAAAAAGCAACAGCTGGATTTGGATAGACAGTCTTTTGAACTAGAGAAGGAAAGACAGAAGTTGGGTTTAGAAACCCATGGTGGCAGCAGCAGTATTCCCCATAGTCATCCTGCAAAAGAGCATGATTCCAGGAATCTGCACAAGATAGTTCCCCCTTATAAGGAGGGGGATGACATTAACAAGTAGTTTGCTGCACTTGAGAGGGCCTGTGCTGTACAGGATGTCCCTCAAAGGCAGTGGGCTGCTATCCTATGGCTATCATTAAGTGGAAAAGGTAGGGATAGGCTCCTTACTGTAAAAGAAAATGAAGCTAATGATTACAAAGTTCTTAAGAATGCACTCCTGGATGGTTATGGCTTAACCACTGAACAATACAGGATAAAGTTCAGAGAGACCAAAAAGGAGTCTTCACAAGACTGGGTTGATTTCATTGACCATTCAGTGAAGGCCTTGGAGGGGTGGTTACATGGCAGTAAAGTTACTGATTATGACAGCCTGTATAACTTGATCCTGAGAGAGCATATTCTTAATAATTGTGTGTCTGATTTGTTGCACCAGTAATTGGTGGACTCTGATCTGACCTCTCCCCAAGAATTGGGAAAGAAGGCAGACAAATGGGTCAGAACAAGGGTGAACAGAAAAGTTCATACAGGGGGTGACAAAGAGAACACTAAGAAGAAAGATGGTGAAAAATCTCAAGATAAGCATGGGGATAAGGGTAAAATCAAAGATCCCAATTCAAATCTTAAACACTCTTCAGGGGGTGGGGATAAAACAAATTCTTCCTCTTCTTCTCAACCTACACAATTTAAAAAGCCTTGGTGCTTTGTGTGTAAAAATAGAGGCCATAGGCCAGGGGATAAGTCCTGTCCAGGTAAACCCCCTGAGCCTACCACCACTAATACATCAAGCTCTAGTGCCCCTAGCAGTAGTGGTACTAGTGGTGGGACTGCTGGCAACAGTCAAGTAAAGGGTGTAGTTGGGTTCACTTATGGGTCCATAGTAGAAACTGGGGTAGTCAGTCCCAAGACAGTTTCTGTCACACCTAGTGGCATTGGCCTTGCCACACTGGCTGCTTGTCCCCTTACAATGGATAAGTACAAGCAGACAGTTTCAATAAATGGTGTTGAGGCCTTGGCCTACAGGGACACAGGTGCCAGTATCACTTTGGTGACTGAAAACCTAGTGCACCCTGATCAACACATCATTGGACAACAGTATAAGATTATTGATGTCCATAACTCCACTAAGTTTCTTCCCTTAGCTATAATTCAGTTTAATTGGGGTGGAGTTACTGGCCCTAAGCAGGTGGTGGTATCACCTAGCTTACCTGTAGACTGTCTCTTAGGTAATGACCTAGAGGCCTCAGGTTGGGCTGATGTAGAGTTTTATGCCCATGCAGCCATGCTGGGCATCCCAGAGGAATTGTTCCCTCTCATTTCTACTGAAATGAAAAAGCAAAGGAGAGAAGGCCTGAAAACTCAGGATCCCTCTCCAACAACAGGTAAAAGGGGTATCACAGTATCCCCTAACCACCCTACCATTCAGGATACCATTCCTGTGGTGGAAGAAACCTCTCCTGGGATGGCACCTGTTCCAAGGGAATCATCAGCTGGTAATGCTGGACTCCCTGAGGTGGAAGTACCTCTCTGTGGGATAACTAACATTGGTGAGAAAAACAGCACCATTTTAGTTAACATGGAGCATCCCTCCAACCCTCCCAGAGAAACTTTAGTGCAGAAACCCTGCACTACCTCACAACACTTAGGACAGCATCCCTGCCCTAGTGTGGAGCTCATAGGACAGCATCCCTGCCCTGCTCCAACTCAAGAGAAACAGCATCCCTGTTCTCTCTTCCAGCCATATGGACAAAGTCTTTGCCCAGCTATGGCTTTACTGAGACAGCATCCCTGTCTGGCATTTCCATCATTACAAATAGGTTCAGTGGATAATTCCCACTGCTCTAAACTAAAACTTACTGATAGAAACTCTGAAAATACATCTTCACATTGTTGCTTAGCTAAAAAACTTCAAACAGGGTGGTTTACATGCCCACAGGGATGTAACCATATAGTGGATGATAAAGGGAGTAACCAGTCTATTGCAGAGCTACTCTCTACTTATCACCACTTAGACAATAAAGTCTCAACTGGCCAAGGTTAGCCTTATTGTCCTTCGTTTGGGGGGGGGGGGGGGTTGTGTGAGAAAGTAGCCTCTTTCTAGCCTTGTTACCCCCACTTTTGGCCTGTTTGTGAGTGTATGTCAGGGTGTTTTCACTGTCCCACTGGGATCCTGCTAGCCAGGGCCCAGTGCTCATAGTGAAAACCCTATGTTTTCAGTATGTTTGTTATGTGTCACTGGGACCCTGCTAGTCAGGACCCCAGTGCTCATAAGGTTGTGGCCTATATGTATGTGTTCCCTGTGTGGTGCCTAACTGTCTCACTGAGGCTCTGCTAACCAGAACCTCAGTGGTTATGCTCTCTCATTTCTTTCTAAATTGTCACTGACAGGCTAGTGACCAATTTTACCAATTTATATTGGCTTACTGGAACACCCTTATAATTCCCTAGTATATGGTACTGAGGTACCCAGGGTATTGGGGTTCCAGGAGATCCCTATGGGCTGCAGCATTTCTTTTGCCACCCATAGGGAGCTCTGACAATTCTTACACAGGCCTGCCACTGCAGCCTGAGTGAAATAACGTCCACGTTATTTCACAGCCATTTTACACTGCACTTAAGTAACTTATAAGTCACTTATATGTCTAACCTTTACCTGGTAAAGGTTAGGTGCAAAGTTACTTAGTGTGAGGGCACCCTGGCACTAGCCAAGGTGCCCCCACATTGTTCAGGGCCAATTCCCCGGACTTTGTGAGTGCGGGGACACCATTACACGCGTGCACTACATATAGGTCACTACCTATATGTAGCTTCACAATGGTAACTCCGAATATGGCCATGTAACATGTCTATGATCATGGAATTGCCCCCTCTATGCCATCCTGGCATAGTTGGCACAATCCCATGATCCAAGTGGTCTGTAGCACAGACCCTGGTACTGCCAAACTGCCCTTCCTGGGGTTTCACTGCAGCTGCTGCTGCTGCCAACCCCTCAGACAGGCATCTGCCCTCCTGGGGTCCAGTCAGGCCTGGCCCAGGATGGCAGAACAAAGAACTTCCTCTGAGAGAGGGTGTGACACCCTCTCCCTTTGGAAAATGGTGTGAAGGCAGGGGAGGAGTAGCCTCCCCCAGCCTCTGGAAATGCTTTGTTGGGCACAGATGTGCCCAATTCTGCATAAGCCAGTCTACACCGGTTCAGGGGACCCCTTAGCCCTGCTCTGGCGCGAAACTGGACAAAGGAAAGGGGAGTGATCACTCCCCTGACCTGCACCTCCCCTGGGAGGTGTCCAGAGCTCCTCCAGTGTGCTCCAGACCTCTGCCATCTTGGAAACAGAGGTGCTGCTGGCACACTGGACTGCTCTGAGTGGCCAGTGCCACCAGGTGACGTCAGAGACTCCTTGTGATAGGCTCCTTCAGGTGTTGCTAGCCTATCCTCTCTCCTAAGTAGCCAAACCCTCTTTTCTGGCTATTTAGGGTCTCTGTCTCTGGGGAAACTTTAGATAACGAATTCAAGAGCTCATCCGAGTTCCTCTGCATCTCTCTCTTCACCTTCTGCCAAGGAATCAACTGCTGACCGCGCTGGAAGCCTGCAACACTGCAACAAAGTAGCAAAGACGACTACTGCAACTCTGTAACGCTGATCCTGCCGCCTTCTCGACTGTTTTCCTGGTGGTGCATGCTGTGGGGGTAGTCTGCCTCCTCTCTGCACTAGAAGCTCCGAAGAAATCTCCCGTGGGTCGACGGAATCTTCCCCCTGCAACCGCAGGCACCAAAAAGCTGCATTACCGGTCCCTTGGGTCTCCTCTCAGCACGACGAGCGAGGTCCCTCGAATCCAGCAACTCTGTCCAAGTGGCCCCCACAGTCCAGTGACTCTTCAGTCCAAGTTTGGTGGAGGTAAGTCCTTGCCTCACCTCACTAGACTGCATTGCTGGGGACTGCGACTTTTGCAGCTACTCCGGCCTCCGTGCACTTCCGGTGGAAATCCTTTGCGCACAGTCTAGCCTGGGTACACGGCACTCTAACCTGCATTGCATGACCTCCTAAGTTGTTCTCCGGCGATGTGGGACTTCTTTGTGCGACTTCGGGTGAGCACCATTTCACGCATCCTCGTAGTGCCTGTTTCTGGCACTTTTCCGGGTGCTACCTGCTGCTAAGAGGGCTCCTTGTCTTGCTCGACGTCTCCTCTACCTCCTGGTCCAATTGGCGACCTCCTGGTCCCTCCTGGGCCACAGCAGCATCCAAAAACGCTAACCGCACGATTTGCAGCTACCAAGGCTTGTTGGCGTTCTTTCGGCGGGAAAATACTTCTGTACAACTCTACAAGGCGAGAGAAATCCGTCCTCCAAAGGGGAAGTCTCTAGCCCTTTGCGTTCTTGCAGAAACCGCAGCTTCTTCTGTCCAGTAGAAGCTTCTTTGCACCCGCAGCTGGCATTTCCTGGGCATCTGCCCATCTCCGACTTGCTTGTGACTTTTGGACTTGGTCCCCTTGTTCCACAGGTACCCTAGATTGGAAATCCACAGTTGTTGCATTGTTGGTTTGTGTCTTTCCTGCATTATTCCTCTAACACGACTTCTTTGTCCTTAGGGGAACTTTAGTGCACTTTGCACTCACTTTTCAGGGTCTTGGGGAGGGTTATTTTTCTAACTCTCACTATTTTCTAATAGTCCCAGCGACCCTCTACAAGGTCACATAGGTTTGGGGTCCATTCGTGGTTCGCATTCCACTTTTGGAGTATATGGTTTGTGTTGCCCCTATCCCTATGTTTCCCCATTGCATCCTATTTGTAACTATACATTGTTTGCACTGTTTTCTAAGACTATACTGCATATTTTTGCTATTGTGTATATATATCTTGTGTATATTTCCTATCCTCTCACTGAGGGTACACTCTAAGATACTTTGGCATATTGTCATAAAAATAAAGTACCTTTATTTTTAGTATAACTGTGTATTGTGTTTTCTTATGATATTGTGCATATGACACTAAGTGGTACTGTAGTAGCTTCACACGTCTCCTAGTTCAGCCTGAGCTGCTCTGCTAAGCTACCATTATCTATCAGCCTAAGCTGCTAGACACCCTATACACTAATAAGGGATAACTGGGCCTGGTGCAAGGTGCAAGTACCCCTTGGTACTCACTACAAGCCAGTCCAGCCTCCTACACTGGTCCCTCCTGGGCCACAGCAGCGTCCAAAAACGCTAACCGCACGATTTGCAGCTAGCAAGGCTTGTTGGCGTTCTTTCGGCGGGAAAACACTTCTGCACGACTCTACAAGGCGAGAGGGATCCGTCCTCCAAAGGGGAAGTCTCTAGCCCTTTGCGTTCCTGCAGAAACCGCAGCTTCTTCTGTCCAGTAGAAGCTTCTTTGCACCCGCAGCTGGCATTTCCTGGGCATCTGCCCATCTCCGACTTGCTTGTGACTTTTGGACTTGGTCCCCTTGTTCCACAGGTACCCCAGATTGGAAATCCAGCGTTGTTGCATTGTTGGTTTGTGTCTTTCCTGCATTATTCCTCTAACACGACTTCTTTGTCATTAGGGGAACTTTAGTGCACTTTGCACTCACCTTTCAGGGTCTTGGGGAGGGTTATTTTTCTAACTCTCACTATTTTCTAATAGTCCCAGCGACCCTCTACAAGGTCACATAGGTTTGGGGTCCATTCGTGGTTCGCATTCCACTTTTGGAGTATATGGTTTGTGTTGCCCCTATCCCTATGTTTCCCCATTGCATCCTATTGTAACTATACATTGTTTGCACTGTTTTCTAAGACTATACTGCATATTTTTGCTATTGTGTATATATATCTTGTGTATATTTTCTATCCTCTCACTGAGGGTACACTCTAAGATACTTTGGCATATTGTCATAAAAATAAAGTACCTTTATTTTTAGTATAACTGTGTATTGTGTTTTCTTATGATATTGTGCATATGACACTAAGTGGTACTGTAGTAGCTTCACACGTCTCCTAGTTCAGCCTAAGCTGCTCTGCTAAGCTACCATTATCTATCAGCCTAAGCTGCTAGACACCCTGTACACTAATAAGGGATAACTGGGCCTGGTGCAAGGTGCAAGTACCCCTTGGTACTCACTACAAGCCAGTCCAGCCTCCTACAACCATTTCACTCCTCTTTGTACTGCCTGTTCTGGCACTTCTGTGGGTGCTGTCTGCTTCTGAGAGGGCTCCTTGTCTTGCTGGGCGCCCCCTCTGTCCCCTGACACAATTGGTGACATCCTGGTCCCTCCTGGGCCACAGCAGCATCCAAAAACCCTAACCACACGATTTGCAGCTAGCAAGGCTTGTTGGCGGTCTTTCGGCAGGGAAATACTTTTGCACGACTCTTCCCAACGTGGGACATCCATCCTCCAAAGGGGAAGTTTCTAGCCCTTGTCGTTCCTGCAGAATCCTCAGCTTCAAATGCCTAGTAGCAGCTTCTTTGCACCCACAGCTGGCATTTCCTGGGCATCTGCCCATCTCCGACTTGCTTGTGACTTTTGGACTTGGTCACCTTGTTCCACAGGTACCCTCGTTTGGAAATCCATCGTTGTTGCATTGCTGGTTTGTGTCTTTTCTGCAGAATTCCCCTATCACAACTTCTGTGCTCTTTGGAGAACTTTAGTGCACTTTGTACTCACTTTTCAGGGTCTTGGGGTGGGCTATTTTTCTAACCCTCACTGTTTTCTTACAGTCCCAGCGACCCTCTACAAGGTCACATAGGTTTGGGGTCCATTCATGGTTCGCATTCCACTTTTGGAGTATATGGTTTGTGTTGCCCCTATCCCTATGTGTCCCTACCGCATCCTATTGTAACTATACATTGTTTGCACTGTTTTCTAAGACTATATTGCATATTTTTGGTATTGTGCACATATAACTTGTGTATATTTGCTATCCTCATACTGAGGGTACTCACTGAGATACTTTGGCATATTGTCATAAAAATAAAGTACCTTTATTTTTAGTATATCTGTGTATTGTGGTCTCTTATGATATTGTGCAAGTGACACTAGTGGTACTGTAGGAGCTTCGCTCGTCTCCTAGTTCAGCCTAAGCTGCTCTGCTAAGCTACCATTATCTATCAGCCTAAGCTGCTAGACACCCTATACACTAATAAGGGATACCTGGGCCTGGTGCAAGGTGTAAGTACCCCTTGGTACTCACTACAAGCCAGTCCAGCCTCCTACATTGGTTGTGCAGTGGTGAGATAAGTACTTTGCAACTACTTACCACTTTTGTCACTGTACTTTTCATAAGAGAAAAATATACAAAACAAGTTCAGTGTGTGTACACCTAACCAAAAAGTTTTGCATTTCCTCTTTTCACTTCTTTTCTAAGTGCTGAAAAGTACCTCTAAACTTTCTAAAAGTTCTTAAAAAGTTTAAAAAGTTTTTTTCTGTCTTT